>NC_059350.1:32540000-33740000 GCF_019703515.2 Myxocyprinus asiaticus
TAAATGTTTCACTGTAGTAGCTTGTTCAATGTAGTGTGACCAGCACCAACCCAGTTTTAGGCTCAGTATAACTGTGAGAAAAAGACAGATAGAAAGGAATTATGAAATGTACAGTATATTTTTGTAAAGATGAACTATATGACAAACACGGTCCCTAGTGTACTTCCATGGAGCTGCTGGCTTTATACAATGCAGACAATATACTTTTGTTCTTAATTAATAATGATCCTTTTCCAAGTAAGATTTTTCCAATTTTCAAAAGATGGTATTTACAAGCTTGTTACGGGTTAAATACAGCAGGCCCACATTTGGACACTTAAAAATCCCCTTTTAAATGTATGAGTGTCACTGCATTAGTAAGTACATGATCAAACCAAGTTGCATCTGCAAACAAATGATGCTAGACCTTTTCTCAGAACTAACTTTACTTTTCTTATGCATTTTATTACTTTTAACTGACTGAACCCAAGGTCATGCCATCCCAGATGTGTATGACTTTCTTTTTTCTGCTGAACACAAACAAAGATTTTTAGGAGAATATCTCAGCTCTGTAGGTCCACACAATGCAAGTGAATGGTGGCCAGAACTTTGAAGCTAAAAAAAAGCACATAAAGGCAGCATAAAAGTAATCCATATGACTCCAGTGGTTAAATCCATGTCTTCAGAAGCGATATAATAGGTGTGGGTGAGAAACAGATCAATATTTAAGTCCTTTTTTTTTTTTTTACTATAACATAGTAATTTATAGTAAAAAATGACTTAAATATTGATCTGTTTACTTTTTTAACCATAAATCTACACTTTCACTTCCACATTCTTCTTTTGTTTTTGGTGATTTGCATTCTTTGTGCATATTATCACCTACTGGCCAGGGAGAATTTATAGTAAAAAAGGACTTAAATATTGATCCGTTTCTCACCCATACCTATCATATTACTTCTGAAGATATAGATTTAACCACTAGAGTCCAATGGATTACTTTTATGCTGCCTTTATGTACTTTTTGGTCCTTCCAGGGAACTAAAAAAATTACTTACAAGCCATTGGCTCCTAAACTGAAACATTAAGGAGCCAAATGGCTGTTTTTAGTCGCCAAATCACAGAATTTGCTCGATTTAGATTGCTGTTCAGAAACAAGATATACAGCCAAAGAAAATGAAAACAGCTGATAACCTATTAATCGGAGGTTTAATAAACGGTATATAGTTGAGAAGGTAAGTTTGTATTCCCTTTTGTCTCATAAATGTTCACACCTCTTTCATAATTTATACAAATATAAGAGATCAAATATATTTTTTTATTTAATACTGCTCTTCACAATCTACATTACAGATAATTACATATAGTATGCATATAGTTGTTTGTTGTCTTCAGTGTCAATGAATGTTTGCACCTTGTGTAATAGTTGTTAACAAGTCCCTCAAGTGTCAAAAGCTTGATCTCATATATAATATATATATATATATATATATATAAACTCAGCAAAAAAAGAAATGTCCCTTTTTCAGGACACTGTATTTTAAAGATAATTTTGTAAAAATCCAAATAACTTTACAGGTCTTTATTGTAAAGGGTTTAAACAATGTTTTCCATGCTTGTTCAATGAACCATAAACGATTAATGAACATACACCTGTGGAACGGTCGTTAAGACACTAACAGTTTACAGACGGTAGGCAATTAATGTCACAGTTATAAAAACTTAGGACACTAAAGAGACCTTTCTACTGACTCTGAAAAACACCAAAACAAAGATCCCCAGGGTCCCTGCTCATCTGTGTGAACGTGCCTTAGGCATGCTGCATGGAGGCATGAGGATTGCAGATGTGGCCAGGGCAATAAATTGCAATGTCCGTACTGTGAGATGCCTAAGACAGCACTACAGGGAGACAGGAAGGACAGCTGATCATCCTCGCAGTGGCAGACCACGTGTAACAACACCTGCACAGGATCGGTACATCCGAATATCACACCTGCGGGACAGGTACAGGATGGCAACAACAACTGCCAGAGTTACACCAGGAACGCACAATCCCTACATCAGTGCTCAGACTGTCCACAATAGGCTGACAGAGGCTGGACTGAGGGCTTGTAGGCCTGTTGAAAGGCAGGTCCTTACCAGATATCACCGGCAACAACGTCGCCTATGGGCACAAACCCACCTTCGCTAGACCAGACAGGACCGCCAAAAAGTGCTCTTCACTGACGAGTCGCAGTTTTGTCTCACAAGAGGTGATGGTCAGACTCGCATTTATTGTCGAAGGAATGAGCATTACACCGAGGCCTGTACTCTGTAGCAGGATCAATTTGGAGGTGGAGGGTCCGTCATGGTCTGGGGCGGTGTGTCACAGCATCATCAGACTGTGCTTGTTGTCATTGCAGGAAATCTCAACACTGTGCATTACAGGGAAGACATCCTCCTCCCTCATGTGGTACCCTTCCTGCAGGCTCATCCTGACATGACCCTCCAGCATGACAATGCCACCAGCCATACTGCTCGTTCTGTGCGTGATTTCCTGCAAGACACGAATGTCAGTGTTCTGCCATGGCCAGCGAAGAGCCCGGATCTCAATCCCATTGAGCACGTCTGGGATCTGTTGGATCGGAGGGTGAGGGCTAGGGCCATTCCCCCCAGAAATGTCAGGGAATTTTAAAGTGCCTTGGTGGAAAAGTGGGGTAACATCTCACAGCAAGAACTGGCAAATCTGGTGCAGTCCATGAGGAGGAGATGCACTGCAGTACTTAATGCAGCTGGTGGACACACCAGATACTGACTGTTACTTTTGATTTTGACCCCCCCTTTATTCAGGGGCACATTATTCCATTTCTGTTAGTCACATGTCTGTGAAACTTGTTCAGTTTATGTCTTAGTTGTTCAATCTTTTTATGTTCATACAAATATTTACACATGTTAAGGTTGCTGAAAATAAAAGCAGTTGAAAGTGAGAGGATGTTTCTTTTTTTTTTGGCTGAGTTTATATATAGTTTTACAACAAGACCAAGACCTTATTCACTCTAGCGCCATCCTTGATTTTTAATGGGAATGACAACGAGGCTGTGAGGGATAGACTTACCATCTCTTCAATGGGCTGTACTGCAGTTTAAAGTGTCTTTGGATCATTCCGCGGACAAAACACTGATAAAATATCTATCCAAGAACATTCTGTATACACAGCCTCGTTGTCATTCCCATAAAAAAATCAAAGATGGCGCTAGCATGAATAAGGTCTTTTGACTTAGTCTTTTACTGTTACCAGATGGCCCAGACACAGAGACTTCAAGAGTGCAAACTGAATGAAATCCCAGATGCAGTTTATTGTGCTACTCCAATCCCACTCAATAATTACCAGGAGAAAAAAAGTGGTACACAATACAGGACTTCTTATTATAAAGAAGCCCGAAATACACATGGGACTTTTATTTTGAAATGTCTGCACTCCCAGTTGTGAGCTCACTGACGGCTGATTCGCTGAGAAAGTGAATCGGATTCAAACTGCTAACCTGAGCTTCTGAGTTCACACCCTCAGTTCTTTTCGGGTGATTCATGAAAAAGATCCGGTTCAAAAGAGTCATTTGTTCACGACTCTCTTGCGCTGGGTTTGCTGTTGCGTGTGGTGCAGCGAACTTGTCAGAAACAGAACGGGTGAAAAGCGGCTCGAGACACACTGGTGCTCTAAAAATGTATTCAGTAACTCACAAGATGATATCTGGCAAAACCGCACATGAACGCACATAACCCGACTGTCGCCAATGGCGACTAGATTTTAAATTAAAGTCACAATAAATTATTTTTGGTCGCATTTGCGACTATTTTAGTCGCAGTCTACAGCCCTGCCTTCAAAGTTCTGGTCACCATTCACTTGCATTGTATGGACCTACAGAGCTGAGATATTCTTCTAAAAATCTAAATTTGTGTTCAGCAGAAGAAAGAAAGGCATACACATCTGGGATGGCATGAGGGTGAGTAAATGATGAGAGAATTATCATTTTTGGGTGAACTATCCCTTTAAGTCCATTTTTTTGGGGTCCACTGTATTTCCATCTTCCAATAAACTCCTAATAATAACTGTTATTCTGGATTCTTCTTTGGCAGGACTTAGAATTTGTTTGAACTAAAAGATGTTTCATTCCATGTGTAATGGACAATAGTTTAGTGTTAATTAATGTTTCATTTACTCCAGCAAAATTAACACTTAAAACAGAAAGGCACATTGCAAGAGCACTGGACACAGTGAGTATACCTGTAGTGTTGGTTTTTGAGGTAGTCTAACACAGCTGGCCTGATACGTGCCACTCCCCCTTGGCTGTGATTGCCTCTTCCCGTGATGACTGACAGCTGGGGGCGGCACAACCCCTGACGCCATTCTATCAAAAGATACATCCGTTTGAGAGTAGACCAGTTAGCGCAATTCTGAAGTCAGAGACAATTATCCAACATGTTTATACACCAAAAACTGTGTAAGTTTATGTGGTACTAAAACACTGCTTATTTTAAAGACATATTATATGTATGCTTGTGATTCACATACCCAAAGTCTTGTCGATGAGGACCTGCTCTAGGTGATGAAGGGCTTCATCAACATGCAATCCATGAAGATCCAGAACATTCTGAGTCAGTAGTGAAGCGTTCACTCGCTCAAATATCTGCATGGCTGCACGGTGGTTTGCTTCACGCATCTTTTCTCCATGCATGTGGCCCTACACGTAAACACAATTGTGCATAATAACTTTATAAGTAAGCCTTTTGAAGTCAAATTAGCTCTGCACTATGCATACATTGTAATTTGGTAGATTTTTCTTTAACAAACAGAGCTCAACAATAGGGTTCTAGAAGTAAAATGCCATTTAGGATCTTCATTGTGATCACGACAGACCAATCATGAGCTCCGATGTTGTTAAAAGAAGGTACATGCTTCTGTAGAAGCAAAATGTTTTAATTGCCAAATTTCAATGGCTGAAGTACTACACTACCCACAGTTCTGAAGCAAGATCAACCAATCAGAAAAGTACACAGCATTTAGTTTCTGCACGCTAGCGGAGGCAAGCTAGGTAACATTAGTTAATGTAAGCTAGTTCATATGAGAGGAGCAATGTTTTCTGATTAGAATATATTTTAAAAAACACCACTGACACAAAAGACCATTGTCTTTTTTCAGGTTAACTTTTGCTTTGAATCAAATGTTTTAATGTTGTGATTCATCTTGGAGTTGTTTGGTTTGGCTCAAGACACAGAACTCTATTGAAGAATATTCTGAAATCCTTATGGAGAAAATGAATATAAAGTATACTTTCAGGTACCAAGGTCGCTGAAAAAGTGGGCAGTCACAACTCTTTTACCCTTTACTAAAGAGAGAACCCCCTATATTTAACCAATATTTAATTCCATTTCAATATGAAAAGGCATAAACAATTATAGCAATTTGACCAATTTTCCTTAGTGTTTATCACTTTAACCTGTTGTGCGTAGAAACTAGCTACGTCCTTGCGACCTTGTCTATTTGCTTCAGCTGCCTTGTTAAAACACTCTATCTGCTGACGTCTCTGCAGCATTGCCTCTGTGCGGAAATCCTCGTATTCCGGATCCTCCGTGTCCTGGAAATGGGCAGCTGGCACCTCGCCATCTCTCTGTTTCCATCTCTGAGTAAAGCAAAACATGTCAACACAGAGCTTTCATTTAATTTCAGTATGATTTTTGTTCATGTGTACAGTGCTCACCCTCTCTTTGCTCTGTGCTCTGTGTGTGCCATTGTGTTGAGGGGCAGGTTCAGGAGCCACAACGTTTCTGACTGGTCCGTCATCCAAAAGAGCATGCAAAAACTGTTCGGTCTGCTCCAGAATGTAACTACAAAAACACAAGCAGATGATTGAGAGATATTTCCTGTTAGGTTATTTTTGCACTACTGAACAACTTATTAGAAGTGTATTAATATAGTTTCATGCCAAAAAATCCTCCAGATCTGAAGCATCACAGACAAAGTTTAAAACAAAACATTGCACTTTTTTAGAGTGAACAATGAAGTCAGATCTTACAACAGATATAATTTCAAAGACGAATCACCATCTATAGTATAATTTAGAAATAAATAGGATTTGTGTGCATTTAGAGCTTGATTGCATGTTGACCCAGTAAAATAAACATGAAATCAAAACTGACACGGTTTATTTTCTTCATAAATGTCCCTGGTCCCATTCTCCATGATTCATCAGTGCACAGTACTCTTAAAGGTATAGTTGAAAATGAAAATTCTCTCATTTACTCACCTTCATGTCATACCAAATGTGTAGGACTTTTAGAAGAATATCTCAGCTCTGTAGGTCAATACAGTGTAACTGAATTGTGGCCAGAACTTTGAAGATCCAAAAAGCACATAAAGGTAGCATAAAAGTAATCTATATGACTCCAGTGGTTAAATCCATGTCATCAGAAGTGATATGAAGCACACAGGTGGAACTCATTCACCACTTATCTTCCCGACCTCACTCTGCCCAGATGCCGCTCAGCCCCACCCTGCTCGCCACACACCCCCATCGCCAAACTCAGGCCGGGGAATTCTCTGGGCTGTGACCTACTCCCCCCCCATTTCTAGGGAAGGAGCACTGGCACGTCAGGATGGTCTACAGGTCTGACCCACATTTGAATGGTCAACCGATATGGTTTTTAAATTGAGATATCTAGAAAGCAGTGTGGCCAATGGTCGATATATACATAATACTATTTGAAAACAGCAAATAAGACAGCATTCACTAAAAAATTGTAATTAATTGAAAATGCTGTCAGTTGACTTTGAAAGAGACACAAGGGGTAGGTAACACTACAGTTAACTGGGCTGATATTAGGGCTGGGTATCACCTGGCACCTCACGATACATATTGCAATACATGTCACGATTTGATAAATTGCAATACATCACAATAAAAAAAAAAAATCTTAGAATACGAATCAATTCCATTTCAATTCCAATTAATTTGTGTATATTTCAGTTATATACTGATGTCTGATGAAGAGCATGTAGCTCAAAACATCATGTTTTTGTCTCTTGGTGAGCTCATTAAATTAATTTGGAAGTAACAATGTGCCAACTTTGTTTTTTTGTTAACATGATATGAATACACAAATAGTTGATAAATATTGATACATGGATCTAAAGTATCAATACAATATCATGAGAAAAAGTATTGCGATATATTGATATTTGATTGTATCAACACAGTCCTAGACGATACACAGTATATCAGTCTATCGCTATGTATCATTTTCTCACTTGTTGTCTCTGAAGATATCTCGAAGGAAATGCCGGTCTATGGTGGGGAACATGGAAAACAGCTGGTTTTCTTTCAGCTTGGCTGCACTGTCTTTCTTATCCAGATCCCTCCGACTTGACCTGGACTAAAACACAAACATATCTTACTTTTTCCTTTTTGTTAAAAGCAGTGATTAGATAGAAAAGTTTTTCTATGAGTGTTACCTTCTCCATGCTGTCCTGCATCACCTGCTCTTCAATCATGATGTCCCTTAGGGAGATGGGGGGACAGGGTACACTCCAGTTGTCCATAAAAGGAATTTCTTCATACAAACCTGATTGGTCTCTCGGCCCAGTTTTGCTTCCCTGTGATTCACCCCAGTGGACAGAACCTTCATTTCCATGGAGACACAAAGATTGAAAGGACAGTAAAGTAAAAAAAAAAAAATATTCCTATTATGTGCGTGTTTGGAGGAACACCCATAAAAGTAGTGGAGAGAGATAGCAGACCTTCTCTTTTTGCAGTGGTCATTGAATGTGAACAGAGATAACAGAGTTAGTCCAGCACCTCGTCTTAACTAAAAACAAGTTTCCAAAATCAAGACATTTTTCAACACCTCATCCTAATGCAACAAGCTTCCAATGTCTTATACATTTTCTGCCCTCACGAAAGCGAAAAACTGTGCAAAATGACAAATTCACAGCCAATCAGAACATACGGTTTGTGATGTTTCATATACAGCTATGTGGACAGGATTTTGGACCAACAGGATTTCACTGCGGGCTTCATGGTGATTTCATGGTTTTATGCTGCACATCTATATTCACTGTCTGTTTGTGTGCATAGAGAGAAAAAGCTGTCTTACTCTCTTGCAGTAGCTGATAGGACAGAGCTGCCTGTCTGTGCTTTTCCTGCAAATGACAACAGACACCAAGTGAGTTCTACATTAATTCATAATCACTCACAAACAAAAAATAAATATATACATTTATGGTCATGATATTTAAGCTGTTTGTTTTGAGTTTAATATATGAAAACTGTAAACATAAAAAAATATGTAACTAACTTGGATAGTCTCTTTCCATTTTTGGTGCAGCAGTTTGGCCAAGTTCAGGTCTATTTGCACAGCACAGTCATCTGGTGAAAATGCACCTGCAGCCATATTGAGATCAAAGAGACATTCAAATGTATTTTTAAATGTGTGAATGGGAGTCTTGTGGATCCTTATTTCACTGTAAGGGCAATTAAGTATCACTGGATTAAAAAGGGTTTTTGTGTGATTTTTTGTATTTAAAAAAATGTAACTCTCTAAAACACTCAAATTCTAAATCCCAGAGATAACTGCTTATTGACCAGTAAACCAGCTCAACACACCAACACTGGCTTAACCAGTGGTGTGAGTTTGGGGCCAGACTGTCTTTTTGTCTGGCCAGTGGAAGATTGGGGGACTGTTTGAGAAACTTGTTTGAAAAAAGTAATTGGCTAAATTCGGAACCACATACTACTCTTACCATTTCTGCCATGTATAGATGCTGTAGAAATATTAAGAGTACTAAGGTAGTATGCGGTTCTAAATTTAGCCACTATTTTTATAACCCCGTTTGGTTTCGTAGAGGCACAAAAATTACACACTTCACACAAATTAGTGTTCTTCATTTTTAATGGCCTTTTGCCCTTTGGGACAGGACAGAACAGTAAGAGTGAAAGGGAGAGAGAAAGTATTGGCTACACCTGACTACACAGTGGGAGCACTGTGTCCCGAGTGTGTGTACTAACCAGTTACAGTTTTTAGCATTTGTTTATTTAAGACACCATTTTTAATGGGGCACATATTTATTAATTGATACACTGAATAACTCAACAATTTACTTATGCATTCATTGGACAACTGATTACCTGGACTGACACCAACAGGCCCAAAGAGCTCAGTGAGCTGCAATGCAAGTTCAGTTGGAAGTTTCAGCTCCAGAGTCTGAATGTCCATAGTTCTTGGCTCTCTTCTCCCCTGGCCAGTTCTCTTTCTCTCCTTTTCTCGTTCCTTCCTCTCCTCCTCCTCTCTGCGCTCCATTTCATCAACCTGACGCAGAAGTGATTGTGTTATGGCATCCACCTGTGCTCTTGTTTCATCATCTTCCTTTTCTCCTCCCTCTTCTTGAGTCCATTCCTCCAATGTTGCTTCTAGGCTCTGACTAATTTGCTCACTTTGTGTCACTAATGTTACTTCCTGCCCTGGATCTAACTGATCGGTTGTATCTGATTCTGGCTCTGCCTCACTAGCTTCTGGAACATTTAATTGTGCTTTAGTGTCTTCTGTTGGTTGTTTTAGTGTTACAAAAGAATGCTCAGGCTCACATTTGTCCTTTGTGATGCTTAAACCCTCATTAGATCTTTCAGCTTCACTTTGTGAGCTTTGACCTGCGCTCCAATCTTCACTAGCTTGGCTCAAGTCACTAAGGTTAGTTTCCTGAGACTTGGGACTGTTGCTGCTTGTTGTACTGTTGCTGGAGTCTGTCACATTCTGCTCAGCTCTAGCCTGGTCGATCTCTGAGCCCTTCATGGCTTCTGATGGCTCTGTGATTGGAAAATTCTTCACAGCTTGGTTATCATGTGACTCCTCAACAAAAGACCCCAAATGACCTTCCTCGTTTTCATCATCATCTTTATACAGGCGTTCTCCAGAGTCTAGCAACAAATTAGTTGTCCACTCAATATCTTGATGGCACTTCTCGTAAAGGTCCTCCAGAATATCCACAGAAACATGCCTGAAATGGAGGCTCAGAATTTCAAGGTTGTGTTGCTTGGAGTGGGATTCTTTAAAGTCGTTCTCTTCCACCTGAGAGCCTTTCTCATGGACCACGCGGTATGGCACACCCTGCTGGCAGGTAGACTGCTCTTCATTTGTTTTTGGAGTGAAACACAAAGAGTTTCCATCCAAAACAATTATACCACTACTAGAGAGGTCCGAGGCTAATGCAGAACATTTCAGCTGGTTAATTCGCCAAAGCAGAGCAAAGTCTTGAGGGTGTGTTTGGGTTGTAATACTGGGACATGACTCCACGACTTCCCCTGGTGAAGGATTGGAGGGCTGATATGAAATAACTGGAGACTGTGTGCACGGTGAGGAAAGGCTTTGATTGGTGAAGGTAAGTGCCAATTTACAAGATTTCCCTATTCTTCGACTAAGTCCTCTCCGTCTCTCCAAGTCTATGCCACCCCTTGAACACAGAGTTCCCTGGACACTGGGGCTCAATCTGCATTTCTCCTCTGATATCACATTCTCTTCCTCTTCCTCAACCTCCTGCTGTGTGGACACCTGACTGGACTCGTCAATCTTGTCTGCCCCCTTTGCCGCTGGACTTGGAGGAGTAGAGTGATCTTTGCCTAGGTCAGTGCACTCTGAAAACTTCCACTCCTGCACACAGTCTGGGAGTTCAGGCCAGAACACAGTCTCCAGGTTCAAGTTACCCTCTTTTTCACCCAGGGATGGGGAATGCGGAGTAGTCAATTTACTTGGAGCTGGCGATGAGCTTCCTCCTCCTTGCAGTAGATCTACAAGATTCTGAAATTCTTCTTCATTCATCTTATCAGTATCAGAATGCTTGTCCTCGTCAACAGAAGCATTATCTCCATCCTCCACAGTACTAGATTTCTTAACGGTGTTCTTTACGGATTGATTCCTTGAATTCTGTCGTCTTCCTTGGCGTTGGCCTTGAGATTCCAGTGGCCAGTCCCCCACAAAATCCAACAGCTCTGGCCGCAATACCACGTCTTCAGAAAGATGCTCATCTTCGCATCCTTCCTCATCTTGCCTAGAAGACTCATTGGGGTCAAAGTCCACAGGCTGATCGATGGCACTTACTCCCAGTGCATTTGTATAATGCGCTCTGTCCCTCCTGGGACGCTGAGCAATGGACTCTGAAAACGCCACAGGTTGCTCCAGAAACTTCTCTTTTGCTGTCATTCCAAACTCTTCGGTTGTTCTGCTGCCCAAATTTCCTATGTTTTTATCAGTTTTTTCAAAGCAGGCATCTAGCTCCAAATCCAACTCTTCTCCATCAAGTAGTTCAGACTGCAGCATTCCAGACCCTGCCAGAATGTTATCATGGAACATCATGGACTCCTTGGAACTGTAGGATTCCATTTCACCTTCTTCTTTACTTGTGGAAATGGTACTGGAAACCTGGCTTACAGAGGACACATCAGGCAGAGATGACGAAAGGTGCACGTTCAGTTTGCTCAACCCAGAGTCACCAACAAGATCAGGATGACTGAGACCAGGGGGTAAAGACTGCCTGAATGGAATGAGAGAAATCCATATGTTCTTGTTTAAATGTGTAGATATAATTATTTTCAGTTTTTTTTAATGAATAACATAAATGTAATGCATGTACTCACTGGGGCTGGCCAGTCTCTGTTTGGGTCAAATCCACAACATTTGGCACTGGCTCCGGTCTTTGTGAATTCATGATGCTCTGAACAGAGACAAAACGGTCATAACGCTCCAGTATGAGTCTGATCTTCTCCTTTGTTACTTGGTGCCTTGTACGCCTACACATAAAGGGTAAAACAGAATGAGAGTTGCCATGACATTATAAACATTTGTGATTATGTGATTATTTAAAGCTATAGTAGTGTGTTAGAATTAGTTATTCATACTTCAAGAATAGTTTGTTCATTTACAACTCCCGACAAAAACAATTTATGGGGAGCCATAGTGTACATAAATGAGTTGTATGTTTTCTATGGATCAATGGTCAGTTCTCAATTGTCGCCATGTTTAACATACTTCTCAAGCTCTCTGGGTTTGGTTTTCCACCAGGTATCTGGCTCGCGAAACAGCACCCTATACCTATGTTTCTGTGCCTAGGGGAAGCAAAAGGAGGTGTACTTGTGATTACAAGTAAAGGGCATGTCAAACTGTAAAGTATGGAACATTCTAGAAGTAAATAAATACATAAATAAGATCTACAAGAATATACACTTAGTAGCCTGAAATATCAAATACATCTTTTATTTAGAATTTTCAACAAATTAATCTAACACAGATACCACAGCTAATCTTTTACAATATAAAAATAAAATGTGGTCATTGCTCGATATCGTCCACTGAGAACTTATTTCATACTATGAGTTTCATAGTAAACTGCTCACCATGGCAACATATGGTTTCATCTCCCAACATTGCATATTGGTGTTGTCTATTATGATGGGTGTCAGGCCGTTTTCAAAAGCTTCTTTTGCTGAAAGGTTTGTACAAGTTGATCACCAGAAAGATATTGCAGAATGACTGAATACAGACCAAGTACCATCTATTCAATGGACAGTTTATGATTTAAGACATAGGGAAACAACTGAAAATTACTGTACAATCCAGACATTACAGTTTGTTTTGAGCTGTACATGCTTTATATATATACACTCACCTCTTTGGTGATTCCACTCATGGGCCTCTCCTAGTAGATTTCGCTCATAATGGTAGTGACCATTTCGAATAAAATATTCGTCAGTGCTCAAAACAACCCCTCCTGGATTATACTCCAACATAGCACTGGACAACAAAAAGACAGTATGACTGTACCTATGATTAAAACAAATATAAAAAGCATGGTGGACAATATAATGTTGATTGGTTAAGCAAGCATGATTACCTGCCCATGTTATTAATCTTAAAACAACTATCTGCCAACTAATAATCCAGGCCGATTTTCATTAGTCCATGAAAAAATATTGGTCTATCACTAATCTCAATGCTATTTCTCAAAAAGTAACCCATCTAATCCAGTAAGAGGCTAACTAAACTAAAACCTAAGGGGAGTTGTAATCCCAAATTATTACCCTCCCCTCCAAAGTGTTCTACTTCTTCCAAATAATGTTATTTTGTACATCATAAACTGCTCTCTGTTCAAAGCAAAATGAAAAAACTTCATATGCCATACTCTAAATCCACCAGCCAAGATCCTTTTTGCTATTCCAGCCTTATTTAATCCAGGGTTTTCACACTACCACCCCTGGAGTCGCGAGTTCGAATCCAGGGCGTGCGGAGTGACTCCAGCCAGGTCTCTTAACAACCAAATTGGCCCGGTTGCTAGGGAGGGTAGAGTCATATGAGGTAACCTCCTCGTGGCAGCTATAATGTGATTCTCGATCCCGGTGGGGCACGTGGTGAGTTGTGTGTGGATGTCGCAGAGAATAGCGTGAAGCCTCCACGGGCGCTAAGTCTCCGCGGTAACACGCTCAACAAGCCACGTGATAAAATGTGTGGATTGCCGGTCTCAGATGCGGAGGCAACTGAGATTCATCCTCCGCCACCCAAATTGAGGCAAGTCGCTATGCCACAATGAGGACCTAGAGCGCATTGGGAATTGGGCATTCCAAATTTTATTTAAAAAAACCCCCAGGGTTTTCACACCAGTGTTTACAGCGGTGCTGCGCCACTGCTGAATTATGCCGCTGTTGGAATTTCACATGGTTAATTTAAGATTATTGATGCAACATAATGCTTGCCAGCCCCAGTCAGCTGCGTGCTTTCCACACTGCAAAAAGAGACCCCACCACATACACACACACAAAAACATGCACTTACTCACTGTGACGTCACCGCATAACAACACGTATAAAACTCGCTTCATTTCAAGTGGCTCGCGATCTCTTTTCTGAAACGTAGGATGGCAGGAGATCGCAACGTTTCACTGAACAATCAGTTAGTGCTTTCCTCGTGAATATAAATGAGCCTTCCCCTGTCATCTGTATGTTTTGAGCACATTTTGCTCGCTTCAAAAGCAGAATGAAACAGCGCTACACAGGTCAATTATCAACATGGCTTAATCATGGATAAAGCAGCAGGAGCGCAGAGCAGGTGTGGTAAATCGCGGACTGGTCTCAACTGCACAGACTATTTTAAATGCTGATCACGCCAACCACCGCGGCATCCACACTCAACTCACCATGCGTCCCACCGAGAATGAACAATTATAGCGACCACGAGGAGGTTACCCCATGTGACTCTACCCTCCCTAGCAACCGGGCCAATTTGGTTGCTTAGGAAACCTGGCTGGAGTCACTCAGCACACCCTGGGATTTTAACAAGCGAACTCCAGGGGTGGTAGCTAGCATCTTTAACACTGAGCTACCCAGGCCCCCCAAATATCATTGTTATTTCTATGGATACTATGGAAGAACTATGGGGCATACAAAAATTACATAGTTCTTTATATAGAAACCATAGTTACTAACCATGGTAGTAAGGAGCTATGCACGTTTTTACCTATAGTTACTATAAACTATTACAAATATCATTGTTAAAACTATGGATACTATGGAAGAACTATGGTGCATTTTCTTAATTATGGACCAAGCTATCAGTTTTCCATCTGTATAAAATCTGTACTCCTGTAATGCTCTCTGATTGTAGGAAAATGTATGCTGTTTTATTTGCCTTCAGAAATTCCAAGACATGACTGTAGTTTAATCAGTAAGAGCCCAATGAAAGGAATCTGTAAAGAAGACCCAACTTAGTCACACTGTCAGTATATTTCAATTTAGCCATATAACATTAGGTGTTCATTTTTTCCACAGATGTTACTGTTGTTAATATAATTTTCATCTGCATCACAACCTCAAAATCAATGCTGTACTATCAAATGTGCATTTCAATTCACATAACATGTAATAATATTTGCATGGGTGCTACTAAAGCAGGTGCTGGTGCCACATTTTCAAAGGGCCCTTTGAGGGCACAAATAAACTCTGATATGGCCCAGGCTAAAATTGAGTTTGACACCCCTGTTTTAATCTATTCTTTGACCAACAAATATTAATACAGGTCCGGCATTGCGGGCTTGTGGACGCGCGCACAACAGCACCGCTGCTGAGAAAAAAAAAAAACACAGGGGAAACACTGCATGCATTTCACCAAAGAATTTCCAGTCATTCATGGTTAGCGGATAAGGATTTTTTAAATTAACCCTATCCCAGAGGATCGTTTTCTTGCTTACTTGGCAAGGGTGGTTTTGCCTGATCCAGGAGCCCCTCTAAGTAACACCAATACATGCCCCTCCAATTGGAGTCGGTTCTTGTGAGGCAGAGTCCATGACTTCGGTACAGTTGCAGAAGGCTTCAGAGGAGCTTGTCTGATAGGTCCACGAGCCAACCACTGAGAAGCAGGGAAAGGGTTAGTGTTCCAGGGTGTGGGATTAGTAATGACAGGTGTAATAAAGGCTGGTCCCATAGTGCGGGGATGGAACTCCGTAGCCTGAGCATTCCAGAACATGTCTGGTGTTCGAAGCGCTTCATTATGCTTCACAACTCCGGTTTGGTTGTGGAGTTGATCAGGTCTGCGGTAAACCTGGAAGGCAGAGGGCCGTGGTTCGGTAGGTTTGGCCTCCATTCTTAGGTGACTAAAGTCAAGTGATATGTTTTTCTGTTCCGGGATATGAACCCCACCAAAACTCAATTCACTCACAGGTGAACTACCTCGACAGGCCTCTCTGAGCCAGGGGCCAGAGTTAGAGGCATGTTCAGCTACAGAGCCAGACATGGGATTAACTTCCAGGGTTAACTGCTCAAGATCTGATGAGGTTTGAGGACCATTAATCCAAGTCTGGGATGTAAGAGGCAGAGAGGAGAGATGGATTGACCGAGAAGGAGGGGGCAGAGCAGAGAGAGGTATGGAGGATATCAGAGAATGAGTGCTAGGCTGTGTTTGCTGTGACATCAAAGTCTCAAGTTCCTGATCAAGGAGCGCATCAATCTCTCTGGTTAGGTGTGTTTCATCAGGGCTCTGTTCCTGCTGAGATTCAGGCTGATGTGAAAAAGTGAAGCTCTGTGTAATTTCACTCTTGAGTTTTGTCTGAGAGGGGTTCACTCCCAGGAGCGCAGCAGCCTGCTCAAACCCTGAGACTGGAGGAGGGGGCAGGGTTATGCCCTCAGCAGCATCTGACAGCTCTAAAAGAGAATCCATTGCATTCTCCACTAATGAAAAGAGATAGTGATAAAAAAACCAAAAATTAATATTTTTTAATATATAAATATATTTTAATATAATATAAATTAATATAAATGTATGTAATATTTCTAGTATCTGCACCAAATACATAGGTACAGTTGAAGTCAGAAGTTTACGTACACCTTAGCCAAATACATTTAAACTCAGTTATTCACAATTCCTGACATTTAATCATAGAAAACATTCCCTGTCTTAGGTCAGTTAGGATCACTACTTTATTTTAAGTGTGAAATGTGAAATGTCTGAATAATAGTAGAGAGAATCATTTATTTCAGCTTTTACTTCTTTTATCACATTCCCAGTGGGTCAGAAGTTTACATACACTTTGTTAATATTTGGTAGCACCGCCTTTCAATTGTTTATCTTGGGTCAAACATTTTGGGTAGCCTTCCACAAGCTTCTCACAATAAGTTGCTGGAATTTTGGCCCATTCCTCCAGACAGAACTGGTTTAACCAAGTCAGGTTTGTAGGCCTCCTTGCCTTTGGGGAAGACCCAATTGCGACCGAGCTTTAACTTCCTGGCTGATGTCTTGAGATGTTGCTTCAATATGTCCACATAATTTTGCTTCCTCATGATGCCATCTATTCTGTGAAGTGCACCAGTCCCTCCTGCAGCAAAGCACCCCCAAAACATGATGCTGCCACCCCCATGCTTCACGGTTGGTATAGTGTTCTTCGGTTTGCAAGCCTCACCCTTTTTCTTCCAAACATAACGATGGCCATTATGGCCAAACAGAGGACATTTCTCCAAAAAGTAAGATCTTTGTCCCCATGTGCACTTGCAAACTGTAGTCTGGCTTTTTTATTGTGGTTCTGGAGCGGTTGCTTCTTCCTTGCTGAGCAGCCTTTCAGGTTATGTCGATAAAGGACTTGTTTTACTGTGGATATAGATACTTGACTACATGTTTCCTCCAGCATCTTCACAAGGTCCTTTGCTGTAGTTCTGGGATTTATTTGCACTTTTTGCACCAAACTATGTTCATCTCTAAGAGACAGAATGCATCTCCTCCCTGAGCAGTATGATAGCTGCGTGGTCCCATGGTTTTTATACTTGCGTACTATTGTTTGTACAGATGAACGTGGTAACTTAAGGCATTTGGAAATTGTTCCCAAGGATGAACCAGACTTGTGGAGGTCCACAATTTTTTTTCTGAGGTCTTGGCTGATTTCTTTTGATTTTCCCATGATGTCAATAAAAGAGGCACCGAGTTTGAAGGTAGGCCTTAAAATACATCCACAGGTACACCTCTAATTCAGTACACCTCCTATCAGAAGCTAATTGGCTATTTGTCTAAAGGCTTGACATCATTTTCTGGAATTTTCCAAGCTGCTTAAAGGCACAGTTAACTTAGTGTAGGTAAACTTCTGACCCACTGGAATTGCGATATAGTCAATTAAAAGTATAACAATCTGTCTGTAAACAATTGCTGGAAAAATTACTTGTGTCATGCACAAAGTAATAAAAATGTCCTAAACAACTTGCCAAAACAATAGTTTGCTAATGTTAAATCTGTGGAGTGGTTAAAAAATTAGTTTTAATGACTTCAACCTAAGTGTATGTAAACTTCTGACTTAAACTGTATTTATAACTTTTTTAATGTATTGTTTTAATAAGAAGCCTGGCTAATCTAATTTAATGCAAATCGTAAATTGTGATCATGAATATTTTTCACATAATCTTTTTTTTTTCAAATTCTTTGCTCAGTCATCGGGTGATATTATGTAACCACGTACTGGTGCACACTTTAAAAACATATGGGCCCATATATAAAATTGCATAATGACCAACAGGTCAACCCTGTTCATCTTTATTGTTGTTAACTTTATCAAGTGTATACTTGTTGGCTGTCTCAAAACATAGCGAGCTGCCTACCTAGGTATACTTTTAGTACCTCATAGGAACAAACTCTAAAAAAGCCCGTTTGATGTTTTGTACCCGATATCTCTCCCTAAATTCATCCAGTGAAGTCAATATTTAGGCTACTTTGTGAAAACGAAAAGTGAAACCTGCCAAAATTGCAGTCAATGATGGCCCCCTCACCTTTAAAATCGGCCTCCTGCAGCACCATGTAAATGACTTCAGGGTCCAGATGTGAAAACATTTCTTGCATGTTCCGGATGATTTCGTCTCGGCTTTGAGATACCGACTGACCGCTGCCGGACAGCGTTGACCCAAAGTTATTATAGCCCAGTGATGAGTCCGCCCGGGTCACAACAGATCCACTTGCCCAGTGTGCTCGACTCTCGGGACCGCTCCCGTACTCACCCGACTGCATCGGGACTCGGGCGGGACTCAGTCCATTTTTCCTTTTCTTTGGCATTCTGCTGTGCCCACTGTACTCAACACCGACGACCGATCCACTGTTTACAAGTAGATTTCACCAAATGAAGGAAGTGTAAAGTAAAAGCTGTAGGAAACTCTCAACGGAGAAGGAAAATGCCACAGCGCCTCTAGTGGATGGAAATAGCATAACATGAGTTTCTTAAAGATAGATAGATAGATAGATAGATAGATAGATAGATTGATAGATACTGTGCATTTGTAAATGTACTAACATAATAGAAACGAAAAGAGAATAAAGTTAAAATAATATAACTATAAGAATACAAACTAAAGTTCAAACAACAAAAATAAATATAATAATAATGATAATAATGTATATAATGTATTCTTTTTATATTATTTTGAGTGGGGAAAGCTACAGTGCGCCTCTTCTCTGACACACGCGGTAAACCCAAAATTCTTTCTAGCTAATAAGTCCATTGTCGGCCATCTTTGGAACGCTCTCGGGAAGCTATTTCCAGTCATGCCAGTGCAGCTCCTATCTACTTGAATGGAGAAAGACCAACATTTCAAAAACGGTTAGTCAAGATTACGATCAAAGAACATATTTCAAATATGCAATAAAATATGACAATACTGGTATCATAAATTGTGATTCTTTACCTCATATTACTTTTTAAAAAACGCAATTTTCCCTACTTTTATAGCTAAAGCGCATGCGCATTGTCGAGTTGAGTGACAGGTGATGTCTGTATCTAAAAGGTGATTAACTCTTTTAACTGTAAGGCGGGACTTCCTTTCTACAATCCGTTGACGGGTGTTCAGAGCTCCTTGGTTGGGCGTTCCAATTTCTCCCATTCATTTGAATAGAAGTGGCCCAACTCTGCTAAACCACATTCAGAGAGACGTTTTGGCGCATCTTCTCGAATACATACGGTAATGTTTCTCCCTCCATCGGTGCGTTGCAATACCGGCTTTCAGCCAAGCGGGGAGCTGTGCCTCCATTTTCCACGCGAGGACGTTCACACATCCCTGTATGAAAGAGACGGATCATTGTGCCCGAAACTAAAAAAACAACAACTCCTAAACCTGAACCTGACTCATGAATTAAAAGAACGACTTATCCGTGAGGTAATAACGTGATTCGTTTGTAGATGTTTGTGAGGCGGCTGCGGTCGTTTAGGGGGTTTAATTCACACAGTTTGTGTGGTATGGTCAAGTTGGTGGTCGATGTTTGCCTCGCTGAGTGAACTTATACAGAGAAAACAAGTAAACAATTCAGATATCCTGCCGTCTAAAGTTGGAATGACGGCCGCTGTGGAGTAGTATCGCCTGAGAGATCTGGAAGAAATTCGTTTTGGATAAAGATAAGCGGCGGGTTCTGATTTGAACAGGTAAACGTGAGTGCTGCCTGGATGTTTGTTGAATAGTTTTGAGGCCTGGAGCTGATGGCTAGGCTAATAGCCGCTAAAAGAGCTATTGTATTCTTTTGAGGTGCTTTAAAATCATATTCAACTGTCAAAATAGTAGACTTGCATCTGAATGTTAATATTATGAAGAAACCCTCGAGAGCCCACGAGAGATTGAAATGGCCGTCGGGTAGTGAGTTTTAGTCCAAAAGCGCGCTGGCGGAGCGCATCTCATTAGCTCTCAGGCTAGTACTGTTGTTAGCTTCATTAGCTTCGTGTTTTTATTCGGGAAATGTCCGAAAACAGTCGTCTGTAATATTTTCATGCCATCATACGATTTTAAGGGGGCTAGCTACACCTCTAGAGAGCAGGAGACTGAAGTGCAGAAGGTGTTTTTAGTGTTTTTGCAGTGGTGTGGTGGGGTTTGTGTGCTGAACTTCAGTGTTGTTGCCTATAGAGGCCAGTAGAGGACCGTCTGTCTGAAGAAGGATGATGGAGTTCACGCAACAGCCTCCGCAGCAGAGACCGGCTGGGGACGGAAAGATCATCTACCCACTGGGTGTCAAAGAGATCACTGATAAAATCAGCAATGATGAAGTCGTCAAACGGCTAAAGGTAAGAGTCAAAGTAATGATAAGTGTCATCACATGACAGGAATGAATATATTGAGCACACTTTATAAAAACACACAATCAAATAGACATATTGTAATGCATACTCGATCTATTAAGTGTTATATAATTTTCACAATTTTCACTGGGGCTTGTAAGCAACCGCTTGGAACATTGCAGAGCAATGTCTTGGCATTGTGGCTGTGAGTTTTCCACCAGCAATCACCACTCGTATTATCTTCCGATAATTAAAAAGTCTTGTTTGGCCTAAGTCATAAGAAAGTTTTTGTTAAACATATATTTAGATATGAGTGATTAGCCACCATATTTCCAGTGCATGAGACTTATTGGGCCAACAGCAAGTTTAACCAAATAAGATCCCAATGATTTTTAATTGGGAGCATGATAAATAATTACAGGTGTTAACGGCTCTGCAGCTCAGTTATTCATGATAAATACTAAGCAGTCTGGCCACAATACCTGACTGTGGTATTTGGTTTGATGTTGAAGATTTATTTTTTGGAGATGCTTGAAGTCATAAAGCAGCCACAAAACAACATCTGCATTGGCATAGTATCTGTTATTCAGAAATGCATCTGTGAGTTGCATAAAAAAACAGAATAACTGGTAGTTTAGGCCTAAAGTTTCTTGTTTAGCATTCTTTCATGATTAAAGTTTGGGTAAATGAATGCTGGGTTCACTACGTTCAATTCTAATGCAAAGGCAGCACAATAATAGTATATTTTACAATACTTTTGCTCATGGTATTAGTGCCGAAGTTTGTTTTTCTCTTGATGCTACTGCGCCTGTCCTCTGTTAGGCTATATGCAGTACATTATACACCTGCTTGCTTCTGATCACATAATACTTAAAAGTTTACTTAAGTATTTTTTATGTGTGTTGTCTTGTTTGCTAGGCTTGCCACGGTATACGGTGTTACCGGTTATGCTCGGTACATAGGACGACACCGGTGCAAAATTTCATACCGGTAAAATGGGTAAACATTATGAAAGAAACTTACTTAATGACAGCAGTTCCTATATCAATAGCCAAACTAATCGAATTGCCTACATAAATTCACCTAACGTTTTTGCGACTCATAAATAAGCCTAAATAAATGCATTGAAAGCCAGATGTTCTTTATCGACATATCAAAATGACTGTGAATGTGCACTTACAGAAGATGTGACTTTAGTTGACGGCAACAACTACAGGTGCATCTCAATAAATTAGAATGTCATGGAAAAGTTCATTTATTTCAGTTATTCAACACAAATTGTGAAACTCGTGTATTAAATAAATTCAATGCACACAGACTGAAGTAGTCTTTTGTTCTTTTAATTGTGATGATTTTGGCTCACATTTAACAAAAACCCACCAATTCACTATCTCAAAAAATTAGAATATGGTGACATGCCAATCAGCTAATCAACTCAAAACACCTGCAAAGGTTTCCTGAGCCTTCAAAATGGTCTCTCAGTTTGGTTCACTAGGCTACACAATCATGGGGAAGATTGCTGATCTGACAGTTGTCCAGAAGACAATCATTGACACCCTTCACAAGGAGGGTAAGCCACAAACATTCATTGCCAAAGAAGCTGGCTGTTCACAGAGTGCTGTATCCAAGCATGTTAACAGAAAGTTGAGTGGAAGGAAAAAGTGTGGAAGAAAAAGATGCACAACCAACCGAGAGAACCGCAGCCTTATGAGGATTGTCAAGCAAAATCGATTCAAGAATTTGGGTGAACTTCACAAGGAATGGACTGAGGCTGGGGTCAAGGCATCAAGAGCCACCACACACAGACGTGTCAAGGAATTTGGCTACAGTTGTCGTATTCCTCTTGTTAAGCCACTCCTGAACCACAGACAACGTCAGAGGCGTCTTACCTGGGCTAAGGAGAAGAAGAACTGGACTGTTGCCCAGTGGTCCAAAGTCCTCTTTTCAGATGAGAGCAAGTTTTGTATTTCATTTGGAAACCAAGGTCCTAGAATCTGGAGGAAGGGTGGAGAAGCTCATAGCCCAAGTTGCTTGAAGTCCAGTGTTAAGTTTCCACAGTCTGTGATGATTTGGGGTGCAATGTCATCTGCTGGTGTTGGTCCATTGTGTTTTTTGAAAACCAAAGTCACTGCACCCGTTTACCAAGAAATTTTGGAGCACTTCATGCTTCCTTCTGCTGACCAGCTTTTTAAAGATGCTGATTTCATTTTCCAGCAGGATTTGGCACCTGCCCACACTGCCAAAAGCACCAAAAGTTGGTTAAAGGACCATGGTGTTGGTGTGCTTGACTGGCCAGCAAACTCACCAGACCTGAACCCCATAGAGAATCTATGGGGTATTGTCAAGAGGAAAATGAGAAACAAGAGACCAAAAAATGCAGATGAGCTGAAGGCCACTGTCAAAGAAACCTGGGCTTCCATACCACCTCAGCAGTGCCACAAACTGATCACCTCCATGCCACACCGAATTGAGGCAGTAATTAAAGCAAAAGGAGCCCCTACCAAGTATTGAGTACATATACAGTAAATGAACATACTTTCCAGAAGGCCAACAATTCACAAAAAATGTTTTTTTTTATTGGTCTTATGTATTCTAATTTTTTGAGATAGTGAATTGGTGGGTTTTTGTTAAATGTGAGCCAAAATCATCACAATTAAAAGAACCAAAGACTTAAACTACTTCAGTCTGTGTGCATTGAATTTATTTAATACACGAGTTTCACAGTTTGAGTTGAATTACTGAAATAAATGAACTTTTCCATGACATTCTAATTTACTGAGATGCTCCTGTATGTGATGCAGGACACGGTTTGCCCCGTATTTTAGCGACTCGCATGCACCCAAACGGCACCGAACGTGTCGCAAATTTAGAGAAATTGACATGAAACACAGACACCTTCAGTGTGAGTTGGAGATGCATCCAGCTGCATACTCGCATCAGGTTCAGCTATTGTTGAGTTGTGTGAGATAACACGGACGCTACATGACCGAAGCGGCTGCGGGGGAAAGATCAAGTAAGATCAATGCCACTCTGTGCACATCTTCTGTCATGTTTCCATTAAAAGCAGGAGAATTTCGTCAAATATATAGCATTCGAGTGTATTATAATTGTTTCCCATCATTGTGATTCCAAAACACCAGTAAAAACACATTCATGACAAAAGATGGAGAGAGACTCAAATGAGGACTGTGAGGAAAAACTGCAGCACTTAAAAAAAAAAAAAAAAAACTAATATAAAGAGAAATACACTACATTCATGTAAAGCCTTTCTCTCTCTCTCTCTCTCTCTCTCTCTCTCTCTCTCTCTCTCTATATATATATATATATATATATATATATATATATATATATATATATATATATATATATATAAAATTATTAACATGAACAAAGACAATGGCCCTAAAAGGTCAAATTTATTTTTAGTGCAGTGTTTCCCACAGGGTTTTGTGAGACTATGGTGCGTTGACCTCGGACCCTCTAGGGGTGTTAGGGGGCATGCTCCCCGTAAGAAAATTTTGTACATTTTAAAGTTAAATGCATCAATCTGGTGCACTTTGAGAGCAAAATTAAGAGGCTAGTTCTATGAAGATCTTTGTGCTCTTGTAAACAATTTTGTGCTCTAGTAGTAATTTAATCATAAACACATTGGTTTCAGGGCTGGCTGACTGACTGGGAGTGAGATGCTTTGCAACATTGCAAAACACAACGTTAGAGATCTTTTATGTTATGAGAAGTGTAAATATTTTCAGTTCATTATGAAAGTGTGGCAGGGCAAATTAGGTCCGCCATAGTCTAGATAATTAATGGGAAACACTGTAGTGATACCATTTTAGCATGTTAGTCAAATTCTATTAACGGATGAGCCCAATTTTAAATGGAGAGCGCTTTTCGTTTAGCTTTAAAAACAGAAAAGGCATATTCGTTACGCGGAAGAAAACCCTTAAGGGAAAAAATAGCCTACTTGCTCCATTGATTTGTTCTTTTGGGAAAGGTAGTGTTTACTAGAAGGAAACGTGGATATAATTTTTTTTCTTTCTCCCTGGTCGTAGCCTTTTCCGTTAGGCCTATTTGTTGGGGCTGTTCGCAACGAACGTGTATTTGCGTCCGACAGTGCTGTTTTTCAGTGTAATTATGTTCTAGTTGGACCTCTTTGACAGCTGACAGCTTGTCAGTTAAAAATAACTTAAACGCATCTCAATACACCTGCATTCTGCATTCTCTCAAGGGGGCGTTCAGCGCCAAGACCATTATCGGAATGAACGAATGTATGGTTCCCATAAAAGTGACATCTCTTGTGGAAAGCCAATGAGCCGCGTTACACGCTGCTGGCAAACGTGGCAAAAAATATTTATGCCTTTGCGCAACAAGCACCGCATCTGAAACGGCGTAGAATAAAGTGACCCCACCCACCCCAAACCCTCCCCAAGAGGTCACTGCTCAAGCCTGAAAAGGTGGACATGCTCTTTCTTGACAAAAAATGTAACATGTCTACTGTACATATTTATTGTTGTTAATGTTAATTTTGTACATAGCCTGTGTTTGCTGTGTGGCGTGTTGGTTGAGGTTTGTTGAACAAAACACAATTTAATCTGATTGCACAATTTTTTTCAGGTTCATTTACATTTAGTTAAAATAAATAATAAATAAAATTTTAAAAGTTTGAAATCAAGCTGCCTTGTATTATTGTGTAGGCCATTGAGCAACGAAATTACACCATAGCACCACTGAGTGTCCAACTAATGGTATAACCGTTTCTGAATGCTGATACGGACCGGAATGAAAATTATAACATTGTGACAAGTCTGTTGTATGCAACATTACTCAGTTTTCAGTTACAGATGCCACTGTTGAGAAATTTTATATTCACAGTCAACCATGATTAATCCACGAGTGAAAGTGTCAAACAGCAGGGCTGTTACTGAGATTAAGCGAGTAGTATTTGACTTGTCATGTGATCTTAATATGGCAGCCCCCAGGACCCTCTCCATGTAGAATAAAACAACTTTTATTAGATTAATTTCTGATATGACTGGAGTATTCATCTCATCTGAGTGCTCATGATTTTATACTTGTTACAATACATTTCTTAAGGAGTACAACTTGAATGATGAGGAAAACATTGCTGAGTGCATCTTTGAAGTCGGCATGAAACAGATTACTTCCATATTGTGATGTTTTTTTTTTCTAGTGAAACAGCTTATCGAACAAGAAAAAAATGTAGGGTGGGGACTTGAGTTTATCCATCGGCTGTTGATTGGATTGTGAAAAGTGGGCGTTGCGTACAGGGGTGGAGGCAGATCTGAATGCGAGTTTGCAGTCGACATACACTGCCTGGCCAGAAAAAAGTCGCCGTTTGGATTTAAATAAGCATATACTTAAGAGCCTGTGATTGGATCATTATTGCAGTGATTAATATGTTTCATCTGGCAACAATTCTTTTAACCCTAACTGATGGCAGTGTGTAGCTTCTCATTTCTTAAACAACCATGTCGGAAAACATATCCCGTGGTTGTGGAAAAGATGTTAATGTGTTTCAGAAGGGGCAAATTATTGGCCTGCATTAAACAAAGAAAACAACTAAGGAGATTGCTGAAATCACTGGAATTGGGTTAAGAACTGTCCAACGCATTATTAAAACCTGGAAGGATAGTGGTGAACTGTCAGCTTCACGGAAGAAATGTGTTCGGGAAAAAATCTTGAATGTTCATGATCAAAGATCATTAAAACGCTTGAAGTAACATCGTAAAAAATCGATAGAAGAAAATACACCTTTTCATCTCTGCATTAGCTGCTTTGACATCAAGTTTATTTACAAGACTCTTGAAGGGGCAGGGTTAAAACTGACTACCATTTGCAGACGTCAGCAGAGAAGAGTCAGTCGTTTAAACGGAAGAGCAAGTTATGACATTTTGATTAAAGATTATGAGGTCAAATATAAAATAAAATAGCAGATATATGCATGGATGAATCCTTCACAATAAGACCAGTAACATGCATTAATAAAATAAATAGGGTCAGTTTTGATTTCATGCCCACTTTAACCCTCAAAGACCCAGCGTAGCAGAATTGCAACATTTATTTACAGCAATTAAACGAAGCCCATTTTTTTTAAATATAAAAAAATACAAAAATTGCATATTGAATGTCACTGCTTAAAAACAGCATATTCCCATAGACTGCCATTGTTTTCTAAAGTCACACAAAATTAACCCCAAAACAAATTGTGCTTAAAAAAAATCAAATAAAATTCCATAGTCTGCCATTGTTTTCTAAAGGCATACAAAATTCACCCCAAAACAAAATATGCTTTAAAATCATGAGTTGTATAGTCAGCAGCTTCCAAAAACATGTTCAAAGAGGGGAAAAGGAAATTCATCATCAAACTTTGCAATTCTGCTGCGCTGGGTCTCTGAGAATGTAAAAGCCGGGGTTGGCAACATTTTTGACGTGCTGTGACATGACAAAAAGCAGCATAAAAAAACAAACAAACTGCATCAAACACAAATATTAAATCAAAGGCTGTTATCCACATCTGAGTTGAAGAGAAGATTAAAGTTTTATGTTCATCTTAACAGTGGAGCTATCAAAATGAAAATGTCTAATAGACTTAAACCGTTATACATGCGTAACAAAATTTGGAAACATTTTCATTTTTGAGATCAATAAGCAGCAAATATTATCGGATTAACAATCTGACTTTCACTTGTATTGAAGTGAACCAACAGGGCCCTGTGTAGGCAAATGCAAAATAAAAATCGATAAGCATATGAACACTAGTCAGTGTGATCCCCTGGCCCTGTTTTCCTTTGCTTGCCCACGTTTCATCTTCGAATTCGGGGTAGACTTTGCCTTTTTCAGCTAGGAATGCTTTAATATAGAGTCAAACCAGAAAAACAAACCTCTACAAAACTTTACTTTGCCTTCTGGTTCTTCACTTCAGTCACTTATTTCCTAGCAAGGCGTGATTTTGGCACATGCTGACTTCGATTTATATTGTTCTTGACTGATACTTGGTGTAATCCACTATGCATATAAACTTACAATCAGACTAATGCAAAAGAAAGCATTGCCAGATTCATAAGATATATACCTGAATAACCTAAATCGAACTCTAGAGAGAGATGGAGATGAGAAATAAAACGTATGTTCAATGATGAAGTAGGCTGCTTAAAGTAGTTCTCTTCTACCTGCAGCCGAACAGCTCTGATAGCATTAACCGGCGTATTCTATGACCGCATATATTGTGTGAGAGCATGAATTGAGAATGTAAACAAGACTAATAAAAAAAAAATTCTGCTCCATATATATTACTTTAAATCATCGAGTGGTAAAAACAGCTTCTTTTACTGACCTCATGTGAATTCTACTCCTAGAATGAGGCATAAAGTATTTGATAACACATTTTGATGTCACATTAGTTAAGGTTTTATTGAGCGTCCTCATATTTAAATGCTCCTGTAAACGCCTCTCACAGCGGTGTGGCGGGTGTCTGAATGTTCACAAACAGTATACCGTTCCTCGGCTGTTTAGAACTTATTTTTTACCCCTTAACGAAGAAGAACTTCTCAAAGTATTTCAGGACCTTTAGCCACAGGATTTTGCTGCTGCTGCCTTTCTTTTTAAAGGTGCTGTATACAAAACGGTATTTACGTTTTCTATGTAAATACATTTT
This sequence comes from Myxocyprinus asiaticus, assembly GCF_019703515.2. Taxonomy (NCBI): domain Eukaryota; kingdom Metazoa; phylum Chordata; class Actinopteri; order Cypriniformes; family Catostomidae; genus Myxocyprinus; species Myxocyprinus asiaticus. The sequence continues at coordinate 32,568,224 of NC_059350.1, forward strand.
GCAAACTTTGCTCCTTTTCGTTATTTGAAGCCACCCTGAGTATATTTTCAACCAATGAAATAACATTTCATTCAGCATTGTCTTTTCCAAATTTTGGCAAATGTGAGAAAAGGTACTTCCTTTATAGTGAGAACAATATTAGAATGACACCACTGCATGTTCACATGCTGATAATGCATGAAATACAGCAAGAGAGAACTGTTGAATAACAGTCTGATAGAAAGACAAACTTGATTTGATTTCTTCACCACTGTGGCTTATATTACTAATGCTCATCTACATGTTATAACAAATAAATGTATGGAGGTTAAAGCTGAAGTGTGTAACTTTCTTGTTGTAACAATACTTTCTCCTGTCCCAGCTAGGGCTGCGCGATTTTTTCGATTCATTTGCGTTTTACACTTTGTATTTTTTTTTTATCCTGAAATTGAGATTTTGCATTAAAAAATTGCAAACGCTGTAATTAGATATGTTGTAAATCCACCAAAGTCTGAATAAGGAAGAGAAAAAGAATTCACAGCGCTTGTCTTAATGCTGCTCCCGATCTGATCAGCTGCACATGTGTGGCACGCTCAAAATGAACGTGACAGGTTAACAACAAGGAGACTGATATTAAAGACAGCGGTAATATACAACGGGTTAAGCGCATAACTGGCCTCGATATGCGCATGTTGGTGAACGTTCTTCTTTGATCCATAAAAAAGTATCAAATACTATCAAATAATTTGGATATGCTATATTTGGGAGAATCAAACATCCACCACTCCTTTTACCACGATGATTCAGATCAGGGATGGGCAACTTGCGGCCCTCGGGCCGTGTACAGCCCACAGTGTCACTGAATATGGTCCGTCGGACATGACTGAGGATTGATTTTAATTAATTGGAAAAAGGTATTATGTAAAGATTGCATTCAGGTTATGATGTTATTACAGTTATCCACCAGAAGAGGTCGCTTGTTCTTAGAATACCTGCTGATCACTGTAGGATTCTAGATGCAGCATCTTAAGGCCCAAACATACTCTACGTAAATATGTGAACACAGACGCATCTTGCTACACAAGCTCGATTTCACGCGCCATTGCGTTATGAAATGTGTCAGAGCGCAATTCATAACCTAATGCTAGTACGTGCTGTATTCTCAGCGTTTGTCGCAAGGGGCGCTGCAGCGGATTTTCTTTTTTCAATCAACAACCGTCATGGCGGAGCAGCAATTTGAGGAGAGTCTTGCCTAACAAGTTGGATTATACAAACATATTTTTCTGTTGTCTTTTTAGCAAATACAAAAGCACACTCCTCAACTGTCAACATGTTGACTTCACCACATCCGGTTTTGTGTGGCCTAAAAAAACTCTTGTGGTCCAAGGTTTGTAACCACCAGAGCAACGCATGAGCGCATGTAATGTATGCCCTTACACTTGTTCATCATTTGTGAGGTAAATTGAGCAAAATGTAACTTCAGCTAGTCAGCGAGCTAGTGCGCACTAACCTTAATTTTACGGGTAAACCCTTGCCTTTTGTTTGCCTGGATACAAAATCTGACATGAAAGATTTAAATTTGATTCGTCAATACACCACTGATCAGAGAGACGTACAGTATGAGAGATACATACCCCAGAGCTGCTCTCACAGATGTAAGGGTAAAATATATCAGCATCAAAACTTTTTACAAAATCCATGACCGTGATCACCAGAGACATCTTATTCTGTTTTGCTCATGCTTGCGTAAAACGAAAAAGTCGTTGTCAGAGGGAGAAACTTTAAAGTTTCGCTATTGAGATGCCTGTCTGATTGTTGAAAAGTCTTGTGAATAGTGAGAATGTTTCTCTGTTCGCTCCGTGCGTGTTGCGGGGCTGGTGTGGTGCTGAAATGTTTTGTATTAATGCACTGAAATGTTCTTGTATCAAGTATTGTTATTGATGATAATATTTGGATTTTAACTAATACCTATATGCTGTTTTATGAGGTGGGTTTGAAAATTTTGAAAATATGATCGTTTTCTGTTTTGTGTGTAGCAAATGTACTGACAATGCAAATGAGATTAATTTTCTTGAAAATGTAAGTTTGAAATGTATTATTTGGCAATTGAACATGAGTTGGTACATTTAAACTGCATGTTTTAGTAAATATGCAAGTTATACAAAAATAATTATGTTTTTATAATTATTATTAAATAAACTTAATGTAGTTAACAAAATCTTTAAAGCATATTGGATTAGTTGTGCATGGATTAGCCACAATGAGGAAATTGAGTAAGGGGGTGAACATTGTGAGTGCGTATTTGTAATTCGGCCCATTGGTAGAAAGGAGAAAAAATGTTGGCCCTCGCCACCTTCAAAGTTACCCATCCCTGATTCAGATAGACCGCTAATTATTGCTTTGTTCTGTGATGTGTTTCAAGTGTACTGCATATATAGCCAACATTTGGCAATGGTAATTTTAACAAAGTTTGCAAGTTGAATTGTAATGATAAATTTCATAATGCTGCGCTGCTCAGCATGAACCGCTAGAGGGTGCCCACCAGCAGGGGTTTATGAATATACACAAAAATTGTTTGATATACAATGTACAGCCCGACTGATATGGGATTTTTGAGACAGATTACCGATATGGTGGCCGATATATTACATTTTTGAGCTGGAATGAAAACAGACCTTTTCTATGTGCACTTTTCACCAATTTTGCATCAATATGACTATGCAAAGGTACTCAGAAGACTGCTTTCTTAAATATTTCTTTATTTAACTTTCTTATTATACATTGTCAACAAATTCTAGAAATGAACACTGAGAAAATAAAGAATAAATAAAAATACAATAAATAGCTTAATAAACATCAGTACTGTATGTTTAGTATCAGTCAAATGCTGACCATTAAAATAAAGAATAAATAAAAATACAATAAATAGCTAAATAAACATCAGTATTACTGTTTAGTATCAGTCAAATGCTGACCATTAAAATAAAGAATAAATAAAAATAAAATAAATAGCTAAATAAACATCAGTATTACTGTTTAGTATCAGTCAGATGCTGACTATATTAATACTGCCGAGTCAAGATAAACAGCAGCAGTGGTGTTACACTGTATTCTGCTATACAAGTTCAGGGGAAATATTAAACGGTGGAAAACCAGACTTTTAAATATTACATTTTATAAATGCAATGACTGGAATTGTTCGGTTGAAGGGGGTACCAAACTGTGAATCCTGAATAAAACAGTTTGGTGAATACATGTTTACTCATTAGCTTGCACTCAGCTGACAACAATAAAAGTAGCTACGTGGTTAGCTAGTTAGCTATAAGCTCGTTGTCATGGAGAGTAAAAGACGGACGTTTTTTATTTTACTTTCCAGCATTGTGTCTCACCAACTAAGTAACAACAGCATGAAATTAACACTCGCCAGACACAATCCACCACCGCACCATTGTCTGATGAGCTGCAAAAAGATGCTCTGATGTTTACCTTTCAATCTGCTACATTACTGACTGCACTGACAAACTATAGCTGGCTAACAGCAAACAGACATGAGTGATATGGTTGTCAGGGACAAGGTTAACGTTATATTAGTTATATTGTAAAGGGGAAATGATGGGGTCATTGTTTATTAAGTTTCCAGTATGTATTTAACAATCTAGTTAACAACTTACTGTGAACACCGCTGAACTCCGCCCTGTCTGCAGAACCACTGTCAGTTCAGAGTCAGCTCTCTAAACAATGACTGAGCGCGCTCTGCTGGACAAACTATGCTATGACACTAATTCTAAAGCATTGTTTTATGCATTATATGTTCTGAAAAAATATTTCATATCGGTAAAATATCGGCCGACCGATATATCAGTCGGGCACTAATACAATGAGTACTTTCTAGATAAACTTGATAATTTATTAGCGATGAACCGATCGAAATCGGCTGATCTTAGTCTTAAATACGTGATCGGCCGATCGTGCCTGGAATCAGGGCAGATCTTTTTTGCAGCATGCAGGGAATCACACATACACTGCTACTCTAATGAATGGCCACTTGCTCAGCCCTTGAAGCATGACAGAGTGGCCTTTGGAGGGTGAGTTGTTGGCAATTCTAAGCATTCATGAATTTAAACATTCAGACATGATGTAATTCACATGAATTTGCCATTTTGTTTTTAGAAATGAGTCATTACGGTAGTAATTCTGACTCGCTGCACTGTGAGCAGGAAGAGGATAAAGAGGCTGCTAACGGGTATAAAAACAAATTAAACAACAAATAAACATGCAAATACAAATCTGAGTACACGTGACAATCAGATGCTGTGTGGAGTGATAGAGGCTGTTTGAGCCATCATGAGTGCTTTTAGCTTTACTCTCTTTAACATGAGCGCTCTCGGTGTTGATCAAACATGCGCGCTCTCTAGGTGCAATCAATACCTCATCAGTCACTCATCTCAGCGTTATTCTGTGAGGATCCCAATTTAAATCAGATTAATGTTGGTCACAATTAGGGCTGAAACGATTAGTCGGTGTTATTGACAACGGCGATGATAAAAAAAATTGTTGACATTTTCGTTGTCGAATAGTCGTTTGATCTCATTTAACGTAACATGAGATCACATGTAACTGTGATGATGCGCGAGAGCAGTACTGCAGTTCGCGTCTGACTGAGGAGAGGAATAATTACACAGCTCACAGTTCAGATGCACTCCAACAGCTTCAGGTGATGTATATTGCAAAGTATAAGGGAATTATAATGCAAAAATACAAAATAAGTAAATACAGAAGCACTCTAATGCAGCTGCCGCTCTGCTGAAGCAAAACTTGTGTGTCAAGCATCTTTAGAAGAAACACCCCAGTGTTACATCTTTAATACATTTATATTTAATGCGTTAAAGCTTTATTAATCCTCTGGGGTCTGAGGGTGTTTTGGGCCCTGGAGAAGTTTTGACATGCCTTGACATTTGTGCTTTTTTCAGTTGCTTAAAAACATATGAATGGCTAAAGTCTGATAACACTGTATTCAGCACAAACTGGGCTACAATAATATGTGAGCAACATGTATGTACATGTTTGTATTTTTGAGAAAATAATGTTTATGCATGGTCTTTGAAAAAACAAAACATTTTAAGTCACTGAAATAAGGCCATATAACACATACTAAACATTTGTTCACAAGACTTTTGAGAACTGGATTATGTAGCTTAGAGTTTTTGCTACAAAATGATGTGAAAACCATCCTGATCACTCATGCATATGAAACAGTATAGTTATTTAACTTTTGTAAGACACTTTTAGTGTTAGAAAGGCCATATGCGAGGAGGCATGAATGATCATGAATATTAATGTGATTCACACCTGAGGAGACAAAGACCCCTCCCCTGGGCCTATGAGGAATGTGACTGAGAGAGAATGAAGTAATTAAAGGAAGTAATCTGACTATATACATTTTCTTTACATAAAGACTTAAAAACTTTAGACCTACACTACCGTTTAAGAGTTTTAGATCGGTAAGATTTTTTTATGTTTTTAAAAGAAGTCTCTTCTGCTCACCAAGGCTGCATTTATTTGATCCAAAATACAGCAAAAACAGTGATATTGTGAAATATTTTTACAATTTAAAATAGTTTTCTATTTGAATATATTGTAAAATGCAATTTATTCCTGGGATCAAAGCTGAATTTTCAGCATCATTACTGCAGTCTTGAGTGTCACATGATCCTTCAGAAATCATTCTAATATGACGATTTACTGCTCAAGAAACATTTATTATTATCAATGTTGAAAACAGTTGTGTAAAAATTTTTTCAGGATTCTTTGATGAACGGATTTACACATGAAACAACACATAGAGCAGTGGTGCAAAAGAGACATTCAGGGCAAAAGTGCAAACAGGGACAGTGCAAGATGAAAAAAAAAATAAAGTGTCCACTGCACATAGGGAGAGATGAGAGTATTACCGAAGGTGGATGGTTTGTATGAGCCCACTCATCCACCTATGCGTAGCCTACTCGCTCACATAGTATTGGACATAACCATTGTAAACTTTGAAGTGAACAGTGCACAGCACACAGATTTGGGAATACAGTTACATGTCTTTGTGCCATTTTTGAAAACAGTTCCTGTTCAACTGAACACACAAGTGAACATCACATGCCTGGCATTTCCAAGGTGTTACCTGCCTTTTTCCGTGCTGTACTTTGCAAAGCATGCACGTCCAGCGACCAACATTGGCAATATCCTTTGCATCTGATGTCAGCTCAGCTCCTGGAACCGGTACATGTTCACTACTGGTCTGTTTTGGTGCTACTTTCTGTGACACACCACAGAGCTCTGCAATAAGCTGTTCCATGAACTCTTTGTGGGTCATGTTACCACCTAGCTCTTTGTGCATAATGAAAGCATTGGTGGAAGCAATGTCCAATAAGTGTAGAAAGATCTTTCTGTACCACTTCATTGTTTTGTGTTGTGCAGTGTAGTACTGTAACAGTTGATCAGACAGGTCAACACCCCCCATGTGTTTGTTGTAGGCAGTCATAGGTGCAGGACATGGAAATGTCTTTATCCTCCATGTATCTTGTGATTTCACCCTCCTCTGCACAGTCTCACTTGTATAAGCAGAATGGATGGTAGAACAGACAGATACTTCTCGTGTGTCCATCCCGAATCCACCTGATGGATCCCGTGGCAGATTCTTTTGAGAGTGAATTCATTGCATCCCGTGGGCAGTCCTTCCTATAGTCTCTAAGTCCCACAAGCACCAAACTTCATGGCAAACAAGTCTGTCAGGAGCTTTGGACTTTGGAATTGTCCATGTACACATGGTACCCAGAGCCTAAAACTTGACAGACCAAAAGAGATGTCACAGCATCATATGATAGTCCATGGCCTGTAGGAAAGTTGTTTTTTCCTGTGTAAAGTCCACAGTGTATCCATTTGAGGAATCAGCAAGGACAAACAACTTGAAGCCCCACCTGGTTGGCTTGGCTTTCATGTACTGTGTCATTCCTGTGTTTGCTTTACATGCCACCATTCTTTCATCCACAGCTAAGTTTCTTTTAGGATGATAGATGGCTTTACAAGCATGATGGATAGTGTCCATGAGAGGTTTGACCCTGAAAAGACGGTCATGTTCAGCTGTGCCCCTTTTTCTGTCATTTTCCTTATCTGCATCTGGGTGACTCGTGCACATTCCATGAAATAGTGTGGTATCTGTCTCTTGACATGATTGTGGCAGGAAAAGGCACAGAGAAAAGACTGTCTTGCCGCCAGTAGTCTCTGATGGAGCTCACCTTCACCATGGCCATTTAAAACAGCAGGCTAATGTAGCGGTACATCTCACTGATGCTGACATCTATCCATTTATCCTTTGCAATTGCCCCGGCAGCCTGAGCATTGGTGTTGTAGCACAGAGTTGACCCTGCATTCTCAGAAAAAAACATTTTGAAGAGACTCTGGGGAGTCTGTGCCTCAGCAGGACTCAGCTGTGGTCCAGGTTCCCGTGCAGGCAGGAATCTCAGAGTCTGTGGAACCATGTCAATATCTGCCTCTGTTTTGCATGACAGAGTGGACTGCCTGTTGCTTGCCTGAATGTTTGTCTTGGCCCTCTTTGCAACAGATGTCTGATCACTATTATTCTTATAGCTGTAAAACAAACAAACAAACAACTGTGAGCATATTTATTACACAGAACTATATTATCACTAATTATATAAACAAAATTAAACTAACATCTGTAAAATAGTGGGTAAATGTGTACTTATTCTTTCTGATTTTCTATTATGTTGCTGCATGCCCTCCTAGTGTGAATAGCAGGTGAAGGCGAGAGTGATGCAGCCACATTCCTTTCAAAAAAATAAATAAATAAATTGTAAAGTCATACAGGCACATATTGTATTATCACTAATTATATAAACAAAATTAAACTAACATCTGTAAAATAGTGGGTAAATGTGTAATTACTCTTTCTGATTTTCGATTGGGGTGCTGCGTGCCCTCCTAGTGCGAATGGCAGGTGAAGGTGAGAGTGATGCAGCCACATTCCTAAAACAAAAGTTGAAAATTATTATTACATATATATTCCAAAGTATAATACCAGTAGCCTATATGCATAAATGACGGAAAATTAATGGGTATAGACGCGTGCTGTATATGTCTGTCAGTGGTCCATTACTGGAGATAGCACACCGCAAACATTTACTCATTCGCGCACTTCATCAACCGGGCATATTTACAGCACATTTTACACATTTACATCCGAACAGATACTTGCGAGCACAAGTTTCGTTGATGATAATACTAGTTAAAATATAATCTAAACATTCATATTACTTTCATATCATATTACATATTCATATCATACAGCATACAATTTAAATACATGCTTTAGCCGAAACAACATTTAAATGTAACTAAATCTTGCCTATTAGGACATATTTCAAATTTCAATACTCTGAATACTGGCTGGCAAGTCTGGAAATAGTCCAGCTAGTAAAATATGTACATGTTTATATAAAATAGCATGTCAACTAATGTAAGTAAAACTAAATGACTTACTCATCCGGAATTGTATCCTCGGCTGGATCAAGTCGCTCTTCAAAATGTAAACGTTCATCGTCGGAGTCCCGCTCTTCTTCTGAGGAAAATGTGAACTCTTCGTCACTATCCAGGACCATCTGTAGAGCTTCCTCACCTGTGTAGCGTGCCATCTTCTAAACGCGCAGGAGAATGAATCTGATGATGAAACCTGATGTTTGTTAAGGCATTGTTGTGGGGGCGTTTACCATTTGCATATTTGCAAAGACCGCCTCAGCACATTACCATATGAATAGCACGCTCTGCTGGTGGGTGTGATCACATTAGCGATAATGAGCTGAGCCAGGAGAAACTGTACATTGCTTTGTTTCATACAGATTACATTGCAGGAGAATATTTGTTTTAAATTTGAATTGTTTTATTTAAAATTAGACATTTTAAGCTTTCTTTAGACATATGTTTCATGTTTGTGTGATAAATATTCATGGCGTTTCAGTTCATTTTCATGACGTGTTTCAGAAAGATGCTCGCGGAGACAGAGACGGCTGAAAGCGCACCCTGTTTATTTTCTTTATTTTACAAAAGCACATGGTTTTGTTGTTATTGTGAGTGTACACAAATAAAAGTAGACCCTTTATAGTTTCTAATGATGTCTTCCACTTATCTGTATGCCCAAAAATGACGGAGTATTTTAAGTTGTTTTCGCTGTTATGCTGAAAAAATCCAGCAGGATGTGCCGGTGCGTCCGTCGACCCCAGAGGGTTAAAGTTCAAATAATACGGAAGCAGATTATGTAAATAACTACAAACTCCGAAACTGGCATTTCTCTGTGCGATCAGCACCTCTACTATGAGTTGTGCGAGTGTCCCTATCTAAGGGGGAGAGACTGAAACTGCACCCGGCTGAGGCACACTTTGTCTCAGGGACGCTAGTCCCTCAAGCATGCACACTTAATGCAGCTAGATTATAACGTGATGGCTCGTGACTTATTAAATCATAATATATGTGTCATTTGCATTTCTTATCGTGAAGAAAATTGGCAATACGCAGCTTTATTAATAAGAGAGAGTTTGTTTTTTTGTGAGTTAAAACAACGTACATTTTCTTTAGCAGCTATACTGCAGAAGAACATTTTTTTTTATCTGAGAATGTTGAATATAATATTAAAAATACAAATATTTTAAAATATCTAAAAATCCTTTTGAAAAAAAGATGCATTCACCTGAGAAGTAGCATATAAGATATTTAGACTTGCTTTTAGTGAATAGACCTTGAATATAAATATTAGTCTTTACTGCACTCGCAGAAGAGTAACCAAGTGAAAAAATACACTTATATACAAAATACACTTAAGATACATTCTCTTAAAGCAAATCTAAGTATCTTATATGTTGCTTCTCAAGTAAATGTATCTTGTTTTAAGGATTTTTAAACCATATTAAATGGAAAACAAGACAAAAACACTTGATGATAATAGGATTTTTGCAGTGAATTTCTTTACTGAATTAAACTTCATAAAAAGTATTTTTTTCCCTTTAATTCAGTGAAAGATGATTTTGTCCTTTATTGTTAGTAAGCACATTTAATACAATCTTTTAAGTCGGGGCACAAGCTGAATAATCGTTTAAGAGCTAATGATTAATTGTTGCAATCGCAGAATAGTTGAATAATCGTTCTAATAATCGTTAGATTAAATGATTATCAAAATAAATTGAATTTTGCCGAAACAAATTGTGATGATTTCTGCCCAGGTTAACAATTCTGATATACATTTCAAAAATTGGTTGCTTTAGTAATTTTGATTCTAAACAATACCTACTGAGAAATAAATTATTATTTTGCCCTTTTTTTTTTTGTTTTTTGTTTTTTTCTGCTACAGCAGTCCATTTCCTGTTTGCCTTGAAAACTTAGTAAACCATATTTAGTACTTTACAAATAAAACATTATTCGTATTCAATACATTGTAGGCCTGCTGTTGCAGGACATTTAAACAAAATAAATGTATGAACAGTCGGCCCATCCTAATGTAGCATATAAGCACTTTTATCCATTTGCTGTGTTTTTGGGTGACAAAGCACAAACATAATGTTAGCCTATATAAGCCAATGTTAGTCATTATATAATCTCTCTCATTAAATGGCCAACATGGTAAAGATTGTGATGGTTGGGGAGAGCCTGAGAGTGTTTTGGAGGGAATTAGAGTAGCTGTTCAGCTTCCTGGTTGTGCCAATGTGCTGTTTTCACTGACCATGTTTACATGCACTTTTGAAAGCGGGTCATTCCATAGTTTTGAGTCTGAAGCTCAGCTGCTTTCCTTGAGCTCAGAGCTGGCTGCCCTTCCCCCACTCACACTGTCTCTCCCTCTCTCTCTCACACGCGCACACACACACACACTCTCTCTCTCACAGTGCACAAGCAAAAGAAGGAACAAAAGCAGTTCTCCTGGGTCCTAGGACTAGAAGATTTTAGTTCTTATTCCACAGGGATATGTATCAAACTCTGTAAATTTACAACCTATGTTAGAAGATCGATTTATGGTGCTTTCACACATGATTGCTTGGTCTAAACTCGAATTTAATTCCTCTCTTCCTGCAATTAACAGGTAACCATAGTAATTGCAACAGGGATCATGCAAAGGCGCATGATATCATCACTAGCAGTTTTCTTCCACGATTTAGAGCGGATCGAATTCAGGTCAGCAGCAAACAGACCGGAGTTCACATGAACTGTACCCTAGACCAGTGGTTCTCAACTGGTTTTACTTTGGGACCCAGATTTTACATTGAACATCAAGTGGCGACCCACCATAGTAAAAAACGTAACCTGTATTTATTGTAGCCTGTGTCTGATTTCTTTGTTGCATAGTTGTGTTCATGGTTTTCAAGTGTAATGGCATGTATCAAGTAACATTATTTTTGTTGTACATGTCAAAGATACAGGAAGTTTCTCTCTCCCCTTGTAATTGAAGAGCCTATTTATTTAAATGAGCCCATTATATTTTTTTCCCATTTTATTTTCTAATTTCTAACAGAACATATATTACACAGGAGGAAAACTTATAGTTCACCCAAAAATGAAAATTTGCTGATAATTTACACAACCTCAGGCCATCCAAGATGTATCTGAGTTTCTTTCTTCATCAAAACAGAATTTAAGACTTTTAGGATTTCATATCAGGCCTCCTCCTCTAACCAATGCAAGTGAATGTACTCCATTTTTTGATGGTCCAAAATGCATATTTAGGATGCATCAAAATAATCCCCACGACTCCAGTCGACAAATAAAGTTCTTCTGAATGCAAACAATTGAATATTTTTAGAAACAAAACAATACTTATATACTTTTTAACTACAAATGTTTGCTTCTGTACATCTCTGTGACCTGAGCTCATGAGAGAGATGACGTAAACTCGATGGTAAGGTGACGCGTCACGTGGAGGAGTCATTGTTTACAAGAGAAACTTGTGCCGTTCACAAACCAAAACAGTCCAAAACAATTTAAAAGCAATATTAAATTTTTTTTATTTCCAAATAATTATAATAAAAAAAATGTAAACAATGCAATTCAATATAAACAACAACACTGAAATCAACAACACTGACAGAGGACGCCGGGATCGGAGTTACACTTTTGTTAGGGCTGTTTTACATGAGCTTTGGCTGCATCTGAAAATGTAGGCAGCTGCCTAATCAGTTAATGTTTTAAATGACAAAGTTTTTGGATGAATGGAGTTCTAAAGGAAACTGGTCTCTGAACAGTTTAAAAAGCACCTTATTTCATCCTACCGCAGCCCCTGAAGACAGCATTTTCCCATTTTCAGATGCAGTCTGTGTCTTCATGTAACAGTTTAAACTGGGCAAAAGAGCTGTGCGTGCTGCAGCCGGAGTGAGAGAGAAGACAAGTGGTCAGACTACCACGCAGCACACGCTGAACTCGGTGGACAACATGTTGAAAGAGGCTGTGGACTCCTCCTTTATCAATGCTTTTTGCATCATAGTTTTTTGACCAATCACAGGCTGCTGCATCTCCCACAGTCTCTAACAGTCCCTATATGCCCCCAAAGTACCTACTCCAGAGTAGGAGCTAAAAATCCCCCAAAAACGGCTCTGAGGAACTGTAGTTCCTTAGGTGCAAAAGTGACAATAAGTACTAGTCCCGGGGGAAAGTACCTAAAATGGGCTTTAGTGCTGCCAGTGGGAAAGGGCCTATGGTTAGTTTAATTTAGCTAGTTTTAAATAATAATAATAGTATATTATAGTATTTATTGTATATAAAAATAGTAGCCAAACTCATTTAGAAATTTTAACTGCAACTTCCACTGTTATGAAAAATTAGGTCTAATAGATTGTACCTAATAGATTATTTAATATGAAACTATAACATTTTTGTCAATATCATAGTTACTTTTACTAAGGTAAAATCATGATTTGTAAAGGTGATGATGTGTAATAAAAATAAACGTTATTTTGGTGCATAGCACCAAATAATTTTCCTCCTCACTGCTGTTTGGCATGTCTGGGCTGCCAACTGTTTGAGAGGCTTTACTTGACTTCCTCCATAGCTCTTTAAACTAGAAAATGATCACTAGAATTCAAATGGGTCACCGTAAGCTGGTTTCGTTACACTTTGTGTGAAAGCTTTAATCGCATCTTGAAAATTTCACAGTGCAGATGAGAAGCCTTTATCTGAATGCGAGATTATCTTTAAATTTGCATCGGAAACCCTAAATTTCATTCCAGCTGTGTTGTGTTCTTTTGTCACTATCGCGGTGGCGAACCTGTTTTTAGATAAACAAAACACATTTTCCCTTGAACGTTCCATGTCGTGAGGGGGCTGTGTGAACTGTTACTCTCTTGAACGTGCACAAGAGATCAAAGTTCTGTCCACAGTTTCACTAAATAATACATTAGATTTCAGTTTGTTTCTCACCAAACCTCATCATATGGTTTCATAAGAATCATGAGTCTCATGGAATAATTTATTAGACTTCTGAATTGTACTTTTGCATCCTTTTAAAGCTTGAAGAGGTAGTCACCATAAACTGCCATTGTATGACATCACTGAGTACAAACTTTTTTCACAATTTCTCCCTTTGTGTTAAGAAAAAAAGTAACATATGGTTCTAACAAAATAGGGGTGAGTAAACAGTAACTGAATTTTCATTTTTTTGTGAACTTATTTTTTAAGAACACAATGTACAGTAGTAACATTCTAAGCACATGACCAAAAGTAAAGCCTTGTGATTAGTTTTGGGTGTGCTCTTATTACAACGTAACTAAGTACTGTAATCTAATTAAATTTTTTGTGCAAAAAGTAGTGCAAGGCATTCCATTTTAATGTGTTGTAATCAGATTAGTAACTGACTTTCAATTACTTTTAAGTGCATTACTTGGGTTACAGATATTTCTAAAATACTATTTTTGTAGAATACATTTAAACTATGAATTAATGTTATTCTGTTTGTGTTTCTGTGACAGTTGAAGGATGTGCATCCCCTAATGAGTCAATGAATAAAAGAGGAAATAAAGACATTTGAAGTCATTGAGCAAAAAAACAGAAGCTTTCCTTTGAAAAGGTTCTAGAAAGTAACAATTAATTAGTAATGTGATCACTTTTTCGAAGTAATCAGGCAAGTCAACAATCTGATTACAATTTTAGAGAAGTAATTTGTAGTGAATTACTTTTTTGAGTAACTTAACCATCACTGCTTGTGATATAGTGAGTTGGTTGTTAACTTGAATGCCATGACTAATTAACCCAGTAGTTGTTAGCTCACCTTCTCAGTTACTGAAATATTGATTAAAGTGATAACCTGTGAGTTTAAGAAATGTCAAGTGAGGCAAAGGATTACAATTTTTTTACAACCATTTACATAACACTGACATTTTTTTAGAAAACGAAGTTTACTTGTTTAGCAGATTTAATACACAGTGATTTTTAATTTACTTTTATCCTTGCTAGTCGAACATCAAAGATGTCTTTGCATGTCTTATCTGACCTTTTACCTCTTGTGTCAGATTTTCCCAGGAGTGATGACACTGGCATATGAGCCAATACAATTCTGCAGAAAATTTTGGTGCAGAAAAAAAGCCCTGTGAAGGCAAGATCTGGAAGCCTAAAAAAACAGGAGAGCAACTCGGGAGTAGTGGTGTACTGGTTTTCTTTGTTGCTTTCATAAAAGTATGGAAGTGTCATCAGAAGAAAACCTTACCTGTACTCTCATCACAAAAGTCACATTTGGAGTACATAACACATTAAGCAGAGGTGTTTGGAAACAAGTTGTGCACTCTGAAGTTGAAAATTAACTCTTTGTCCTATTTTGTAATGAAAGATGATGTCATACGACTCAAAGGTTGCGATAACTGAAAATTGTCCCTCATTTTAATTTAAAAAAAAATTTTTTAAGCATTGATGGATAATTCCAAATGTTGTCCGTCATTTTGACAAATGAAAGAAGAAACAGGAAAACCATTTAAACCTAGTGCATCAGTTTTGACTACACTCTCTCTCTCACACACGCGCACACACACATGTTGGTTTTGCTATACTTTTGAGGACCCTCCATAGACATAATGATTTTTATACTGTACAAACTATAGATTCTATCCCCTAAACCTAACCCTCACAGAAACCTTTTTGCATTTTTACATTTTCAAAAAAACATCATTTAATATGTTATTTCCCTTGTGGGGACCACCCAAAAGGTCCTCACAACCAGAAATGTCCTCACAGAACAGGTTGATTCTCAATACTTGGTCCTCACAAGTATAGCAAAACCTGTACACTCATGCTGTGTGTGTGCCAGGTTTATTGCCTGGTATTAAAGATGTGTTTAGGCACAAACATGATCTCTAGAGCACAAAAGATATTTTAGTGGAGTAAATGTATTAACTGAGCATTCGATGTGTGTGCTTTTTATCTGTTTCACTTTATATTGATGTCAATTACATTGAAAAAGTTCCTTGTACTTGTGCATGTATGTATGCGCTTTTTCAAATTTGTTTTATCGCAGCGGTTGATTGACAGGTAGAGCTTTCACCTTAGAACTCCCTGGTTTCACCACACTGGCTTTGGCTATGAAACACATTTGTGGTTGCACAGAAATCCATCTGTAAAAACAGGTTAATAGTGTTTAAAGTGTAGGGAAATGAGTCTTGTAGAAAATGCTTAAATGGTTTGGGATGTTTTCCTTGTTGGAAATGTAATGCATAAGAAAGAATATAAATGAGTCGTAAATAACACCTGTCTCTCTTCTAGCTGGTGGTGAAGACGTATATGGACATGGATCAGGACTCCGAGGAGGAAAAGCAACAATATTTGGCTCTGGCTCTTCACTTGGCTTCTGAGTTCTTTCTGCGAAACCCCAACAAGGATGTGCGGTTGCTTGTGGCCTGCTGTCTCGCTGACATCTTTAGGATCTACGCCCCAGAGGCTCCGTACACTTCACATGATAAACTCAAGGTACTACTTGCACTCCTTAAAAGATGAACTTGAGGTAGATCTCACAAGTCTATCATGCTAAATTTACCTTTTGCTTACACTCCACACCAAAAACTCATGAATGACAACTCAGATCACACACTTACACCTCATGTCATGTTGTCATCTGTCATTCTGTACATAGTCCCATCACCCATCTGAGATGTGAAAACACGAAATTTCAAACCATATGCTCTGTTTTCCTTCTAGGAAATATTTCTCTTTATTACACGGCAGTTGAAGGGACTAGAGGACACTAAGAGCCCTCAGTTCAACAGATACTTCTACTTGCTAGAGGTAAGAAAGTTAATTCAATATGAATTCATTCACTCCTCAGTGTTTCCCCAAGGATTTTTTTCAGCAGTGGTGCTGTTGTGCGCGCGTCCACGAGCCTGCAACGCTGGACCCGTATTTACCGATATTGGTTGAGTAATAGCATAAAATGACCTTAGAATCATTATAGATGGGTTATTCATGTTTGCCTTGTCATGTGTGTGTTTATTATTTACTGGGAGCTTTTGACACTTGAAGGGCTCTGGAAGCCCAGATAGCTGTAGTAATAACTGTCAAATAATGAAATGCCTCAATTCAGAGAATTGCTTTCACTATTTTTCTTAAACACCAATAGATAGTATAATCCTATTTAAAGGGGTCATGAATTGGAAAATCAAACTTACCATGATATCTTGTCATAAAAGAGTTCATAGCACTATAAAAACATATTGTAAATTTCAGAACCGAAAACTATTTTTTAGTCCAAAAAAAGGCTTTATTGAAACCAAGGTGCCTAAATGGCTTGTTCTCTACTTCCTCCTCACTAATACGTCATAGTGAGGTATTACATCAGCACAGGCCAGACTCTGCATAAACAGATCAGCGCCTACTTTATCGTCGACACTGCTTAGGCTCGCCCACCGGTCTTGCGGTTAGAGTAGAGCGGTGAGATTATTTTTGGAGCAACAGGAGGTGTCACGATGGCCACGAAGATGTCAAGACGTTGCAGTGCCAGGTTGTGGGAAACTAGATCTCATGCATTTGCTTCGCAAGGATCCCAACTTTAAGAAAGAGTGGCTGACGTTTATTTTTAATGAAGTCCCGGATTGCGTCGGTAAGAATGTGTTTGTTTGCTCGCTTCATTTTGCCAAAGAGTCTTTCACAAACTAGACACAGTTTGAAGCAGGCTTTGCAGAGAGACTTAAATTAAAAGTTGATGCAGTGCCAACTATATTGGACCCGACAGTGATGTCACAACAAACAAGTGTGAATATCCATGTTAATTGTTTTGCTTCGTATGTTACAGACTGTTAGATGTGTACTGAGTATTTGATTTGATCCTAGTGATTTTAGACACTCGTGTATTAGTTTTAATGCACAGGGATCTCTAAGCAGCATATAGTTTCTTGTTCTGTTGGCGTGATGGCACAATTGCCATAGATGCACCTAAAGAGTATTGATATCAATATATTTAGACAATTTCTTTCCTTTTTTAATGAACAACGTATGCGTTTGTCACTACATTGAATATATTATGAAAGATGATTATGACGAACGACAGTGCGACAAACACAGGTGAATGTATCCTGTATATGTTTACATGTTGCACAATAAGTGTATCCTTTCACAGTTATAAATGTGATCGCACCATGTATTTACATTTTATTTGGTACTGTCATGCGTTACTCAGCATTTGTAAAACACAGAAATGTTTCACCGTTGGAAAAAAAAACTATGTAACAAGATACACACCGTTGTGTTGCGTCTTGGTTTAAACAACAATAAAAGTAATACCTATTACTCAAATAGACAAGTTAATTACAATGATTACTTACCACGCTGTCACAGACTGCAGTATCCGTGGTGTTTGTGGAGGGTGTTAATTCGGGATCAGACTCTGGCTCAAACATGTATGGATGAATTCCTCCAGTTGTCATTTTTTTATCCATCCGAAGTTTTCAAAACAACCCCACAAGCGCGTAATGGCGGGGGCGTTTACACTTATCCACATGCAAAGATGTTACACAATCACAGCAGTGGGCATTTACACTGAAGTCTTCAAGAACACGCACCCCAAAAAACTGGATGGAAAATTACCACTTAATTCATAAATTATGACTACTTTTAATGAAAGAAATCACACTAACATTATAAGTGGACCTCAAAGAACATTATAAAATAAAATACAAATCCAATTCATGACACCTTTAACAGAACATACGTGTCAGGGCTCCAGACTAACATATGAGAGCGGTGGCACCGGTGCCACCAAGTTCTACAGATGGTGGCACCAACACCTGATTTGGTAGCAACAGTCATCTCTTTGAATTTCTGAAGGCAAACAAAGCCAGTTACTTTTTCTACATTTAAAGATCAGATTCTAGAACAGATTTACACCAAAGAAAAACTGATTGCTTGGTCCATAATAATTCTGAAAATTTGCCATAGTTCCTCCATTAGTGTCCATAGATTTAACAGTGATATTTGTAATTAGATCAGAGGTAGTCACTGGTAAAACCAAGCATGGCTCCTTACTACGATAGTTAGTAACTTCAAGTAAACAAACTGGCATTTTTGTTTTAAAAAGACTGAAACTAGCCTATACATTTAGAAACCATAAAAACAAAATAGAAACTTTTTGAAACTGACATAATTGTAACAGGAATTAATTATATAATAGGACTATAGAAATAATATACAAATATTTAGTATAACACATTACTGACAAAATACCATCGTTAACACAGTAAGTGTTACTATAGTAAATCCATGGTACATTTTTGTTATGGTGGTGATGTGTGGATTGTACAGCCTTATTTATGTTCTGGTCAGTGTTGTTTATAATAGTGTGCCATTAAACATGGTTTAAAACTCGATTAATCACCAAGTCAAGAGACACTAGGGATTTTCATAGGGGTTTTCCACAGACAAATTCAAATGAGTTCCACGTCTCGTGCCACGCTTCTTGCAGCGCTGTTTATAATGATTTTCGCTGCGTGGATGAGACTGCTCTGCGCTTGTGCTGCTGTTCATTGAGCCGGTGTCTTGATCATGACACCGGCTGATAATTGATCCGGGTAGTGGCTAGCACTATTACGTTCCGTTGTTACTCATACCCATCAAAACGTATGTGTCGCGCATAATCAACGAGTGTTGGCAAACTCTGTAGGTGCACCAGTGTGACCTCTTTAAAAAAAAAAAAAAAAAAAAAAAAAACTTTGTCTGGAGCCCTATATTTCTGCTACCTTTTCAAAAGAAGTTATCTAAGTAAAAGACTTTCCACTAGAAGAGGTAAGTAGGTCTGTCAAATCGGGTCTCCTGCTTCTCTGTTGTGTTTATGTACGCACTCGCGAACAGCCTTTGATGGGCTGCTATACAGTGACATCACACAACCATGTGAAATGTCAATAGTTAATAGCGGTGCTCATAATTCAGCAGTGGCACAGTGCCACTCAATGCATACAGAAGAAAGACTGCTCCTTTGCTCTGATCTGTTTTGACAGATTAATTCTAATTTAATAGGTTCATCTGCAACATTGCTGCAATATTTTTGTTGACTATCATAACTGAAATTTTGAACTTTGACTTAACACAGAACCTGGCATGGGTGAAGTCCTACAATATCTGTTTTGAATTGGAGGACTGTAATGAGATCTTCATCCAGCTCTTCAAAACCCTCTTTTCTGTCATCAAGTGAGTCATTATTTTATTTCTTGTACCTTTTTCATGAATTTACTTTAACCCAGATCACCTGCTGGCCAACTAATGCGCATGCACATTATAGTGTAAACAAACAGGCGATGCCTTTATCAAAAATATGATGAACTCTTTTGACTGAAAGGAGAGACTTTTATTCATACCACCATGTTAAGTGTTACATTTTCTCCCATTCATTTTCGAGAGTGGTCTGCTTCCTCCCCCTTATGTATACTGTCTCTGGTTTCAAACTCACTCTCTTTCTATATTTTTTCCTCTCTCTCAGTAACAGCCATAATCAAAAGGTGCAGATGCACATGTTGGACCTAATGAGCTCCATCATAATGGAGGGAGATGGAGTGACACAGGAGCTGCTGGATACAATCCTCATCAACCTCATCCCTGCTCACAAAGTAGCCAATCACATGCTTAGTTTCTGAATTACACCTTATTACTTATTACCCTGTCCAGTCTCAGATATCTGACCAGTGTTTGGTTCTGTCTCTTTTCATGCTTAGAACTTGAATAAGCAGGCATATGACCTGGCGAGGACTCTTCTGAAGAGAACCGTTCAGACCATTGAAACATGCATCGCCTCAGTAAGTCAATCTGCATATCACAAAATCATCCCATTTAAAAAAATAAAATAAAAAATATCCATTTCCAAATGTAGTGCATTCAATTAGAAAAAAAATATATAATGGATCAAATATATTTTATTGATGCTGCAGGAGTCCTGCTTATTATGGTAGATAGTATCATAAAGGGTTTCACTTGTAGGTAATTTCAGACTTTTTGAGCTGCAGATAATTAAATTCCATCATATAAAGACTGAATTATTATTTTTAGAAGTTCCACTGGGTTTAATAAATAAATTACCTATAATGTATTTTGAACATGGACTCCTGTGGTGGAGCTCTTGAAAAGGTTCTGACTATTCTAAACAGTCTTTGGAAAGCACACAGAACAGAATTACCTGGTTCTTATGTCAAATTAGGGTAAATGCATCAACTGCATTAAATAGGTTTAAATGGTGCTTAATTTAATTTAACTTTGGCAGCGGTAGTTTTCATTTGTGATTGTATGTGTATATGCAGACTTAAGCATTCTCTTTCTCTCTCTCCACGCGCCCCCCCCCCCCATAGTTCTTTAATCAGGTGTTGGTGATGGGGAAGTCCTCAGTGAGTGATCTATCTGAGCACGTGTTTGACCTCATTCAGGAGCTCTTTGCTATCGACCCTCTGCTCCTCGTCTCTGTGATGCCACAACTTGAGTTCAAACTGAAGGTGACTAAGCACACATACACTTAAAAAAAATTTTTTTTAAATCTATTCTTAATGCTTAAATTAACTTCCAGTGACTGGTGCCCTAGCCTGCACACCAACCCATGTAGAGCCAGACTAAATCTTTATCGTTTGTTGTTGTTTGTGTAGAGTAATGATGGAGAGGAGAGATTGGCTGTGGTGAAACTGTTGGCTAAACTCTTTGGAGCAAAGGATTCCGAACTGGCCACTCAGAATCGCCCACTCTGGCAATGTTTTCTGGGAAGGTGAGGTTCTTAAAAAAATAAACACAAAAAAATGGACTTTAGGACTAATTTGTTGTTTTTAGAATTTGAGTGTTTGTTGAATTTCTGTTTGGTTTGTATTCCACAGGTTCAATGACATCCATGTTCCTGTGAGACTGGAATGCGTGAAGTTTGCTAGCCACTGCCTGATGAACCACCCAGACCTTGCCAGGGATCTTACAGGTGTGTTTAAATGTGTTTCATAGCTGATTTCTGTTTTCATTTTACACATTGATTTAGATCTTCTGTAACTCATAATGTGCTGTCTGTGACATCATCAGAATATCTGAAGGTGAGATCACATGACCCAGAAGAGGCTATCAGACATGATGTCATTGTGACCATCATCAACGCGGGAAAGAAAGACCTGAATCTCGTGAATGATCAACTATTGGGTTTCGTCAGAGAGAGGATGCTGGACAAGAGAGTGAGAAAGATGCACTTTTACCACATCTGATCCAGACATGATCATGATATGAAAAAATGGTATCAATCAATCAGGTGCACAGTTAGCTGTCAAAACCTGCTAGGCATTAATGTCTGCTGCACCTCTGCAAATTTCCTTCAGTCCAGCTGCGGGGTCAACTGCTGGGAGCCACCCATCATAGATGTTTTGCCCCATTAATCTCAGGAACATCTCCTAGTGGCGGGGCAGCGATCATAGACGTCTCTTTTAATGCGTGCTCAGTATGGATATTCCAAGGTGGTCGACTAGTCGTCCAACAACTGACTAGTCGATTAGTGGGGTTGACTACTAACATTAATATTTTAGTGGTGGTGGTTTTAATGGGATTCTCAAATTGATTGAGAGATGCAACTTCTTGGAGAGTGTTTTTGCATGATTATAGCTTGCTGTGATTTATAGCCAGCACAGTAAAACATTCTCTTTTTTTATGCTTTAAGTTTAGTACATTTATGTACCGCTGCTGTTACAGACATCAAAGCGTTGCATCAACAACACATTACAAGACAATCACTGTCAGAAATTAAATCCTCTGCTGTGAGTTATGTTCCCGTATTTGAGGTTTTTTGGAGAGATTAAAATCTTTTGCTGATTCTGTCTGAAACTGCTTAAATAGTTACTGTAAAATATGTTTAAACTTGTCATGAACTGCTGTAGAAGTGTACCTGCATTATCTTGCAGTTTTGCACTTTTAAGTATGCAGCGAGGATCGCCTTAAGACTCCCAATTTCTCTGTTTATATTGAAGTGCCTCATTCTGCATTCAGGATGCGCATAAGCGATTTTGTTCCACTCCGAATTGAAGGCTTTCTTCTTAATTTTTATAATGATAGTTTTGTGCAATAAGTCATTATAGTTATTTAGCCTATTTATTTGTTATATAACCATTAGTAACCATATTGAAATGCTGCGTTTGGCATCCATATATCCTTCTGAAATGTGTCTGATCTGGGTAACATGATCAAAACGGAGTCCATCCACAGTTTTCCTGAGCATCCACTGGGTGGCGCCATGATGATTCTAATTGCCCGTTTTCTGTTTCTGGTCTCAAGATGCAATGTAAAAGCAATCCAGGTGGAGAACAACAAACATTTAAGTGTTATTTGGAGTAAAAAGTAATTTCACGCTCAACTTGCGCTGTTGTTAGCTATCAAAACAACTCAAAGTAGTTAATGATATCAACATAGCTAACCTCGGACCATGTCATCTAATTGGGTGAGGCACTGTAAAAATAAATGGTCATCTCGACTCTGTGACGTATCTGCACTGTAGAGCCACATGTTTTTTTTGACCGTTTCTACAAATGTAATACTTTACCCGCTAAGAATAAACGCTGATGCGGCTGAATACACTGGAGACTGGAAATTGAAAACAGGTGAATCATGTAACACTTCCGTGTTCAGGAAAATGTGTTCAAGGTGGAAATTATACATTATTATCTTTAACACGACTAGTAAACTAGTCATTCAAACAACCGAACGACTAGTCGATTATGAAAATTGGTCGTTTACGGCATACTACTTAACCACACAACACTACACACCAGTCTCTCCAAGAATCCAACTAGCATACATGACAGACACAAGCCCTAGTATTTGTACCACACATTAATTTAAACCTCACAAATCTTCTCTATCCATAATGCCTTTTTCACTTCTGCTCCCCACCCCACACACTTTTTATCCTTCAGGTAGTGTGTTATTAAAAATAAATTATGCTCTTATGACTTCTCATGTCTCATTATACCTGTTTTTGGTTGTTTTCTGTTCTATGGGTAAAGTGATGGGAGAATTGTGTAGAATGTAAAGAGAATGTAGCTATTGGAAAAACAGCAGTACCCCACATATCCCTCAATTTTGAGGCCCCTGATGTTTAAAAAAAAGTTTTATGTTTTGATTCAGTGGCGTGTCCGTAAAGAAGGAATGATGGGTTTGGCCCAACTATATAAGAAGTACTGTTTGCACCATGAAGCTGGGAAAGAGACCGCTCTGAAAGTCAGCTGGATCAAAGACAAACTCCTACACATCTACTACCAGAACAGCATAGATGACAAGTAGGAGCCATACACACTTATACATAATAGATGTAATCATTTCATTGACACTGTTTTTAATCTTTTAAAACAATTCAGAATGTATGAAATTAAAACCACATGTTCTTAATGTGTGTGTGTGTGTGTGTGTGTGTTAGGTTGCTGGTGGAGAAGATCTTTGCACAGTACATGGTTCCTCATAGTCTGGATACTGAGGAGAAGATGAAGTGTCTGTACTACCTTTACGCCTGTCTGGATACCAATGCAGTCAAGTGAGTCTTAATCGACTGCGTTCTGTTTTAAAAGCTTTATCAGATTTCAAAGTCTCTGATTCTCATATGGCAGTTTTAAACCATATCACCGCACTACTAATAGCAGCACTAATATCTCACTGATATATCATGTGGAGTGTTTCTTTCTCTCTCAGAGCACTAAATGAAATGTGGAAGTGTCAGAATATGCTGAGGGGCCTGGTTCGAGAACTGTTGGACCTACACAAACTGCCTACTGTAAGTCTCACCAAAACACACACTGGTAAAAGTTGGTTAATATCATCTTTCTATAAAAAGGATAATAAATGAACATTAGTGAAAGTGATCATATTTTGTAATGGTGATCAAAGTAGAGATTTTTTTTTAGTGCTTATTTTGACACTGTGCAATTCAAAAATGAATTTTGGTGCAGTGGAATAATAACTTTGTCACTTTTCTCTTCCTGTAGTCTGAAACAAACACCACAGCCATGTTTGGGAAACTAATGACTATAGCTAGTAAGCACATAAACTCACATACCTGCTTGAAGTTGTATAGTTATTAAAACTACAGGGTGTGCAGTGTATAATAACTCATTCTCTCACAGAGAACCTCCCAGATGCTGGAAAAGCACAGGACTTCATGAAGAAGTTTAATCAAGTTCTGGGTGAAGATGAGAAACTCCGTCTTCAGCTTGATCTGCTTATCAGCCCCACCTGCTCATGCAAACAAGCTGAACAGTGTGTGGTCAGTATAACAAACATCGATGCTATTCAATGCTGCACTTTTTATGCTCACATTATATATATTTTTTACATTTGTGTATACAGATGACCGGTGTGAATTTTTAATGGTTAGATTACGGCCTGAGAAAAAAATCATACTTCACCGGTTTTATGATTATTTTCTAATTTTCTTATTATGCAACAGCACTGAGGCAAAGTAATGTATATCACAATCTAACGTGTTAGTGGACGTGTCTTTTAGGAATATACAGGTGCATCTCAATAAATTAGAATGTCGTGGAAAAGTTCATTTATTTCAGTAATTCAACTCTAATTGTGAAACTCGTATATTAAATAAATTCAGTGCACACAGACTGAAGTAGTTTAAGTCTTTGGTTCTTTTAATTGTGATGATTTTGGCTCACATTTAACAAAAACCCACCAATTCACTATCTCTTAAATTAGAATACATCATAAGACCAATAAAAAAAAACATTTTTAGTGAATTGTTGGCCTTCTGGAAAGTATGTTCATTTACTGTATATGTACTCAATACTTGGTAGGGGCTCCTTTTGCTTTAATTACTGCCTCAATTTGGAGTGGCATGGAGGTGATCAGTTTGTGGCACTGCTGAGGTGGTATGGAAGCCCAGGTTTCTTTGACAGTGGCCTTCAGCTCATCTGCATTTTTTGGTCTCTTGTTTCTCATTTTCCTCTTGACAATACCCCATAGATTCTCTATGGGGTTCAGGTCTGGTGAGTTTGCTGGCCAGTCAAGCACACAAACACCATGGTCATTTAATCAACTTTTGGTGCTTTTGGCAGTGTGGGCAAGTGCCAAATCCTGCTGGAAAATGAAATCAGCATCTTTAAAAAGCTGGTCAGCAGAAGGAAGCATGAAGTGCTCCAAAATTTCTTGGTAAACGGGTGCAGTGACTTTGGTTTTCAAAAAACACAATGGACCAACACCAGCAGATGACATTGCACCCCAAATCATCACAGACTGTGGAAACTTAACACTGGACTTCAAGCAACTTGGGCTATGAGCTTCTCCACCCTTCCTCCAGACTCTAGGACCTTGGTTTCCAAATGAAATACGAAACTTGCTCTCATCTGAAAGAGGACTTTGGAACACTGGGCAACAGTCCAGTTCTTCTTCTCCTTAGCCCAGGTAAGACGCCTCTGACGTTGTCTGTGGTTCAGGAGTGGCTTAACAAGAGGAATTCGACAACTGTAACCAAATTCCTTGACACGTCTGTGTGTGGTGGCTCTTGATGCCTTGACCCCAGCCTCAGTCCATTCCTTGTGAAGTTCACCCAAATTCTTGAATCGATTTTGCTTGACAATCATAAGGCTGCGGTTCTCTCGGTTGGTTGTGCATCTTTTTCTTCCACACTTTTTCCTTCCACTCAACTTTCTGTTAACATGCTTGGATACAGCACTCTGTGAACAGCCAGCTTATTTGGCAATGAATGTTTGTGGCTTACCCTCCTTGTGAAGGGTGTCAGTGATTGTCTTCTGGACAACTGTCAGATCAGCAGTCTTCCCCATGATTGTGTAGCCTAGTGAACCAAACTGAGAGACCATTTTGAAGGCTCAGGAAACCTTTGCAGGTGCAGCTGATTGGCATGTCACCATATTCTAATTTTTTGAGAGAGTGAATTGGTGGGTTTTTGTTAAATGTGAGCCAAAATCATCACAATTAAAAGAACAAAAGACTTAAACTACTTCAGTCTGTGTGCATTGAATTTATTTAATACACGAGTTTCACAATTTGAGTTGAATTACTGAAATAAATGAACTTTTCCACGACATTCTAATTTATTGAGATGCACCTGTATTAATGCTAAGCGCAGCCCTGCAATAAGAAAACTGATAAATACACAAGTAAATAGGAGGTATATAATAAGAGATGCTCCCACATAGGGCACAGTACTGCTTATGCGCATCCCGGGTGCAGAATGATGCACTTCAGTGTCACAAGAATACTTGGAGTCGCTTCAATAGTGCGTAAATGAAAGGTTATTGTGGGTGTGCAATATGTAGTTCACGGCATTCAACAGTTTTTGGTTCTGCAACTGTTTATTAAAGCAATCCATTGTCTGTCAGACACCACAACATAAAGAATCGTCAACAGACTTCATAAAAATACTCTCCACAACACCTCACAAATCAACCTGTGAACGATGCATAATAATGGTAGCATTGCTTAAAGCAGGCAATTTAAAGTCCGCTAATGGCTTAAATTGAAATTTATTGTTGAATGTGGTGAATTTGTGCTCAAGCAATGCTTTAAATGGAACATCCTGTTCTGTTTGTAGGATGTGTCCATCGTCTCCAGTAGATCCAATTCCTCTGTTATATTTTGGAGTTCGGGTGTAGCCCCAGTTTCATGTGAATTGAAAGTTCATGTTCAGTCCATAATGCCTGGCTAAGGCACCACGCGGACACCGTCCGTTACCATAGTAACATCTGCTTTAACCACTCAGGCACAAGAGATTTTTACATTTAGAATTGCACCGAAAAACACTTTTATAATATACATTTAAATGTTATATACATAATATGTTTTTCCACGTGTAAATAAAACGATTCATGATTTTTAACCGTAGTTTCTAAATTCTTATGGTTAAATTAACAGTGACATTTTTAATTGCGGTTAATAGTGAAACTGTATCATCATGATATCCCTAGTTGTGTATGCACATGTTGCAAACAGGCTGAAAGGTCTGTCTTTGTTGAAATTGCACATGAATAAAAGTGTACTAATCATCTAAACAACTAACCAAATATCTTTTGTAGTATTAAGCAGATATAAATCATCTAAGAATGTTGTTCCCTTTCAGAGGGAAATCACACGGAAGCTGACATTCCCCAAGCAGCCCACAAACCCGTTTCTGGAGATGGTGAAATTCCTACTTGAAAGAATCGCACCTGTGCACATTGACTCTGAGGCCATCAGGTACAGGGGCTGAAGTTAAAGGGCTGATAAGGATTTTTTTGTCTTGGGGAGGAGTGAAGTTAATGCTTACAAGGATTCAGACAAGCTTTGTATATACTAACAGTCTAAGTGTTTTTAGGCATTTTTTGCATATATCAATTGATTTCTGGGCATATCTGAATCCATGTAGTTTTTTAGTATCAACAGCGAAAATAAAAGCATAAAATCCTTGAAT
This sequence comes from Myxocyprinus asiaticus, assembly GCF_019703515.2. Lineage (NCBI taxonomy): Eukaryota > Metazoa > Chordata > Actinopteri > Cypriniformes > Catostomidae > Myxocyprinus > Myxocyprinus asiaticus. Next base: position 32,596,110 of record NC_059350.1, read on the forward strand.
TTATGAAACAAATCTACCAAAGCCTTATTTGATTGTGGTTCTCATTTAAAATTTCAACTCAATCAAACAAATGTGACGTGTGTTTCATGTTACACACAATGGGCCTCATTCAGGAAACTTTAGTAAATGTATGAGTTAATTCTGAGTAATTTGCTTGTAAAATGGACCTTCCTGAAACCTTTCCGTCGGATTCACAAACGCTTCATACTCCCCAGATTTGTTTGTAAAACATGTGTATGTCAGTGAATTCCAGATGTTCGTAAATAGTGGGCATGTGCACATTCATTCACAATTATCATAATCCACGCCCATGAAAACGAAATCTAAGGAAGGCACCAGACCACTAGTAAATGCTGTTAACATCTATTCGAAACAGTAATGAAATCCTTTTTATGAAAGAAGTGTGTGTGTGTGAGCATGCACACGTATAGAGGGCTGACTGGGAGTGAGAGATGCTTTGCCAAAGCAACGGTGCAAAACACAACGTTAGAGATCTTTTTGTTATTATGAGAAGTCTAAAATTTTGATTTAGCAAGCACAATAGCGTCACAAAGAGAGTGAGGACTTACTGTCATCGCATGTTTTTGCTGTCATTTTTAGGCTCTTTTGTGAATCAAACCATTCAAGATAAATAAAAGGGGTTTGACATGAGTTTAAAAAAATGTTCAGTTCACACCGGGAGGAGGCTGTCCACCACCATTAACCCGCGATGTGTTTGTTTATGGTTTTAACACATTAGCATTGACCATGTTATCAACAATGCGATTTACCAATGTTTATACAAAATTGTTAAACCTAAATTATAGAGCTCATTTCAAATAAAAAAAGTCACATTAGCGGGCATACATTTTTTGGAGAATTTCAAATGCAAACTGCATTTTACCATGATCTTTTTACCCCATGTCAAGCAATTCTGCTGGAAAAACTATAGGCTACTTTGAAAAATAAATGCAAGCAGCAAAAAAATGTTTTTAAGGTTCATTTCACTCGTTTAATAATTGATTATTTCACTTCTATCAAAATGTAGTTATGGCAGTTTGCCTGTAAGAACACAACACATTTGCATGTCATACGCACGATTTACACGTGGTCGGGAGCAGCTGAAAATTTTATTCGTACCAAATAATGTTTTGAAAATACAAATATTTTAAGGCTTTGTGCTTTATTTTAAAGGACTGTAAAGTGTCAACAGGAAAGTAGGATTGAGAGAGGGGGAGCAGGATTGGGACATGACCCAGGTTGAACCCAGGACTCGAACCTGTGTCCCCATGAGCAAACAGCTCGATAAAGGAGCTCTTGTGATATTTTGCTGAGCCTTAAGTCATTACTATAGCAACCAACGTAGATATACAAGATATCCGATTTGTGCACTTGCAAAGCAACAGTGCAGACAGTTATTCCTAAAAATCTTGAATTTTTTGCAGCGTGAGCAAAGTCAGAGAATTCATGCACGTTTGTTTGAACAGCAGCATATGATTTGGACTTCTGTCAGTGCACCTGCATATGTAAAGCAAGCAAGTAAATAAATGAGCGAGAGAGAGAAAGAGAAACTGGGTGCGAGAGAGATAAGGGCAAGATTGGGCCATTAATTATTATTATTATTTTATATAAGGTTGTGTAACAGACTGAATGGCTTCATGAGGGTGAGACACCTAGTGAGAGTGAAGTGTAACTGCAGGCATCGTGTCACTTTTGGATCAGGATGATAATGTGTGTGTATGTGTTTGTGTGTACAGCGCCCTTGTTAAGCTGTTGAATAAATCAATTGAGGGTACTGCTGATGATGAAGATGAGGGAGTAACCCCTGATACTGCCATCCGTGCTGGACTTGAGCTACTCAAGGTAATGTTCGTACTTAAATATGTACTTGTTTAAAAGTGTAGGTTATTGCTCCTTTAATGCTCAGTGACATTCACATTTTTAAATATATTATAATGTGTTGTAAGTTTGTTGGTCTCTTTTCTCTCCACCTCAGGTTTTATCATTTACTCATCCCACTTCGTTCCACTCGGCTGAGACGTATGAGTCTTTGCTGCAGTGTCTGAAGATGGAGGATGATAAAGTTGCAGAAGCTGCAATACAAATCTTCAGGAACACGGGACAAAAGATTGAGACAGAACTGCCTCAGATTCGCTCGTACGAACACCACACATACACAAAAACTGTTTAGAGCTGGTACCTAAAGCTTTAGCATATAACCTTATAGTCATATACTCACTAATATAGACTCTCATATCAAGTAATATCAAATTCAGATATTTAGAATAGTTAAATGATGTTCTGTCCCTCTTTGTGCAGGACTCTAATTCCCGTACTGCATCAGAAGGCAAAAAGAGGCACCCCCCACCAGGCTAAACAGGCAGTCCACTGCATCCATGCCATCTTTCACAACAAAGAGGTCCAATTAGCTCAGATATTTGAGGTAAATCTTTGGCATTTATTTAACACTTTCGCTTAAAAAATAACAATTTGCTTGCGTAAGGATGCTATGTGTGAACCAAGCTGTAACATTAACAAACAATCTGATATAAGAAGTCTGCAGCTAAAGGCTTTGAGCAAAGTTCTGAAAGAGCTTGTAGGCCAATGTGACATAAATGTTGAAAATCTATTATTTAGATTTAGCTCGTGAACATAAACATCGCAGTTTTGTTAGGTGTTGTGTGTTGTGTGAATGGTAGCAATACGTACAAAACACAGAGAGCCATTGCATATGTGAATAACTGATGTTGTATATTTACCAGATGACAATTTAACAGATTACATGTGGGTATAACTCATATATTGTAAAATTTTAATTTGTGACTCAAATCATCATCAGATTCCCATGATCATGGGAGCTGTTGTACTAAATGAGGGAGAGTTAGTTCTTGAAATGTGTAATAGATCTGAAATAAGAAATATATGAAATGTATCTCTTGTTCTAGCCATTGTCTCGCAGTCTGAACGCAGACGTCCCTGAACAGCTGATCACTCCACTTGTGTCTCTTGGGCACATCTCCTTGCTGGCCCCCGATCAGTTTGCATCACCTATGAAGTCTATCGTAGCCAATTTTATTGTGAAGGACCTTCTGATGAATGACAGAGTGAGAATAATATTTTATTAATTCTGCTTGGAGCATGTTACAGTAGTCACATCATGTTAGAGTGTTACAGAACAGTTCCTTGAACTGCAGTTTAAATTGACTCTCTCCCTCTCAGTCTGTTGGAAACAAGAATGGGCGGCTCTGGACATCTGATGAGGAGGTTTCCCCTGAAGTTCTTGCAAAGGTAGAATTTCTGCATGTAATCAGGTTGAATAAACAACATCCCTTGGTGCTTGTTTACGCATTAATATACCGTATTTGTGTGCGTTGCAGGTGCAGGCCATTAAGCTGTTAGTGCGTTGGTTGCTGGGAATGAAGAATAATCTGTCCAAATCGGCTAACTCTACTCTCAGACTCCTGTCAGCCATGTTGGTCAGTGAGGGAGACCTCACAGAGCAGAAAAAGATCAGGTACTCCCTGGGGGTCAGGATCCCTTCAGTGATTTGATAGAATTATGATACCTACCCAGTGTTTCCCGCAGGATTTTGTGAGACTGTGGTGGGTGGACCTTGGACCCTCTAGGGTGGTCCAAAAAGAACATTTTGTACATTTTAAAGTTAAATGCATCAATCAAATGCATTTTGAGAGCAAAATTAAGAGGCTAGATCTGTGAAGAACTTTTTGCTCTATGAATTTAATCATGAGCACATTGGTTTTATAAATATGAATGGTAATGACACAGCAAAAAAGTAACACCCACAAAGCATAGTAAACAAGGAGGAGTTTAATGCAGTTCACAAATGGTCAAAACACAAAATCGACTAGAGCATATATTACAAATAGCCTAACGTTACATGATGAGCCAACTTGCTCCTCAGATGCTGAAAACAGTTACATTGTCAGATCTCCTGGTAATAACGTTAACATTAGATAAATTGGGGGGGTGGGGGGGCTGACTGATTGACTGGGAGTGAGAGATGCTTTGCCAAAGCAACGGCCAAGACACAACGTTAGATATCTTATATGTAATTATGAAAAGTGTAAAAATATTTTCAGTTCAGTATGAAACTGTTGCGGGACAAATTAAACTGTGGTGGGTCTAGGTAATTAATTGGAAACACTGCTACCCTCACATGGCTGATATGCCTCTAACTTTCATTTGTGTGTGTTTGTGGACGCAGTAAGTCTGACATGTCTCGGATGAGGCTCGCAGCCGGGAGCGCCATTATGAAACTGGCTCAGGAGCCCTGCTACCATGACATCATCACTCCAGAACAGTTCCAGCTATGTGGACTCGTCATTAATGTGAGTTTGACACAAACTCTCTAAACTTCTTGCACATGCATAGAAATGTATTGACATTTTTATTGAGTTTTTAAAGGGAACATATAATGTTAAACAAGATTATTATTGCTCTTTTGAAATTCAGTTAACTATGTAGACACTAATGCAAAACTTCCAACCCAGTCTACCCTGACCAATTATTGGAACTAAGCTGCATTCAAATATTTGTCGAATTTAAGAAAAATGTACATTCGAATGCTAAAACTGTGCATTCGAATTTTGGATGTGTGTCAAGCACTGACGATGACTTAAGACAGATTGCATTCTTGTGCTAAAAAAGGCTAGATGCAGCACAACAAATACAGTTTAACAGAACGCATGTGTCTAGAGACTTTTTAACTTGACACGGCATCTAAAAAACAGCGCTTCTGCAGGAGACGCTGAATAAATTACAATAGCGGCAAAATGGTCAAAGACGTTTGTCTAGCACGTTTGCATAGAAAAACAACAGCCCCTTAGGTGGAGGTCTTTGGCCGTTGCGTCTTGCTCTCTATTAGCATTTCTCAGATTAAGCAATGGGTTTTAAAATGCTTTGGCAGGAAAGGAGATTGTCTCGATCCTCGCGTTCTGTTCCCCTCTGTTGTAAGATACTACGTTTGTTTGAAAACCCCCTAGGTTCAATGTCTGAGCCGCTTCACCACCGAGTTTAGCTGAATACCACTACTATCTGGGAACATTACTACTGTACATACAACTATAATGAATGAAAAACACTGTGGTATCGCCGTTATTATGAAGCTTGAGTCTATGTTGGACTGTAGCACTGTGCAACACCATGTTAACATATGTAGATCTGTCTGTCTGAAGCTTTTTTTTTTTTTTTCTTATTTTGACTTTTTACTTGACATTTGAGAATATTAACTGGCTACATTTTTTTATCTTATACACTTTGGTTTAAAATGGAATGCACTTTTTTAACAGCAAGAAATGATCTTTGCAATAATGTAACATGGTGCTGTTTGTCTTATATGTATTTGTTGCACCCTTTTGTGGACTGAAGCCTAAAGTATGCTTTGCTCAGACGCAAACTCTGAGCGTCTGCGTACAGGATGCATGACACAAATATAGTCACCAGCAGAGTGCACGAGCACTGAATGCGCGCAGCCCGATTTCTCTAACCATGCGTCTTTAAACGCGCAGAATGCGCATGTTCCTGGAGTTATTTGCACTAATTAGTGGGCCCACAAGGTGACAACACTTACATTTTGAGCCGTTGCCATCACGAAAAAGCGCTAGGAGGTGTAATCGCCACTAAACATCAGGAGATGAAGGTAAAAACAACAACAGTGGATGTGCAAGTCAAGAGCGTGTGTGTGTGAGGAGGTCTGGAGGTACCTGTATTTGAATAGCTCGAGTCTGAAGGAATATAAAGATATCTTTTTAGGTCTAAACTCCTGAAGAGAATGCCCGGTGTCTCATAGCAGTCAAAGCGCGCATGCGCCATCCGCCTGTGTATGCGCACGCAGTTATATGGAGTATACTTTGACAGGCTCGCGCTCGACTACGCAAACGCTGAGCATTCGCGTCGGATTGGAAGTATACCTGGGGCTTAAGGAAACATCAGTTTAAAAACCTTTGACTTTAAAATTCTGATTGAATTCAAATTTTGGTAATATTTAAGGAAGCCTCCACACGTGCTACATCTCCGCGGTAACGCGCTCAACAAGCCACATGATAAGATGCGTGGATTGAGTCACAACACCACCACAAGGACTTAGAGCACATTGGGATTTGGGCATTCCAACTTGGGGAGAAAATTAAAAATTCTAAAAGGCACAATAGCAAAAACAGTCTGTTTAATTTTGGAGAGATGGTGGAAAATATTATGTAAAACTAAATTATGACTTATTGGTGCAAGAAATCTTGACTAGCATAAGGACTTTTAAGAATTTTATTTTTCCAAATACAATTCTACCAAAGTGTAGAATAGCCATACTGCCCACAACTTCAATGCTTTTTTCAGCTCTTTCCTTCCTTTTCATCTCTTTCTGTAGGATGAGTGCTATCAGGTGCGACAGATTTTTGCTCAGAAGTTGCATGTTGCTCTGGTGAAGTTATTATTGCCACTGGAGTACATGGCAGTGTTTGCTTTGTGCGCTAAAGACCCAGTGAAAGAGCGACGTGCTCACGCCCGACAGTGCCTGCTCAAGAACATCAGTGTCCGCAGAGAGTACATCAAACAGAACCCCATGGCCCATGGTAGATGCACGCACACTCACATTTTGTCATTGAGCACTTGAACAGCCATGTGGTGTTTGATTAGTATATACTGAAACTTGAATGTGATTCGGCTTCCTTGACCTGAACCACAAGTGCCATACTGAACAAATAACTGCACTTACTGTACATTTGTCTAAATGGATCTGGACATAAATGTCCTGTCTGTTTTTGTTGTCTTTCAGAGAAGCTGCTGTCTCTCCTGCCTGAATATGTGGTGCCATACATGATCCATCTTCTTGCTCATGATCCAGACTTCACCAAACCACAGGACCTTGAGCAGCTCAGAGACATCAAAGAGTATGACACATTCTCATACTTTTAAAGTGCTAATGTGGTTAGAGGTCTGCATGGGTATTAAGTTTAATCCTGAACCCAGCCAGTAAACCCAAAGACCAAACTCAGTATTGTTAGCTCTGTTTATTTCCACTCTGAGTGAGAAGACCCAGGTGCACAGACTCTCAAACAATTTTTTTTTATAAAAAAGTTAAATGAAAAGAAATGAGAATTTTTTTTTTTTTTTTTACCATTGATTCCAAACCCTATGCAAACCCGAAATTATGTTTGAAAAACTGACTCAAACCTTGCCCGAAACTTGACACTCCAGTCGACAGACCAGTTATTGCAAATTAATATTTTTGTTATTTATCTAGAAACAGTATTTATCCTCTTTGTGGATTAGTAGTATTAACTGTGTGTATCTAAGGTAGAAGACAAAGCACGACTTGAGAGACACTACAGAGTATGGTGTGAAATTTAAATGTAATTTACCTACAAACCTAGGTGTTTGTGGTTCATGCTGGAGGTGTTGATGACAAAGAACGAGAATAACAGTCACTCATTCCTGAGGAAGATGGTGGAGAACATCAAACAAACAAAAGACGCTCAGGCCCCAGATGACCCCAAGGCAAACGAGGTCAGTGACCAATCACTTAATAGTGTCTCTTCTTTAAATTATATATGTTGTTTTCTTTATAAAACTTAGTATAACTTAGTGCCCATTCATGAATGGTGTTTATGGTACCTGTGTTCTGGAGTGAAACTATCTTCTGTATTTTCATGAATTTACAGAAACTTTACATTGTGTGTGATGTGGCATTATTTGTGATTGCGAACAAGAGCACTTCCTGTCATCTGGACTCACCAAAAGATCCTGTGCTGCCTACCAAGTTCTTTACCCCTCCGGATAAGGTAACAACCACTCTGATGGTCTACAGTGAACTTTAACAAACTGACCATTCTGTGAAACTCATTACACACGTCCCTCTCTACAGGACTTTGTCAATGATAAGGAATATCTGTCAACAGAGGCCAAAACAGTTCTACAGACAGGAAAAATCCAGGTAGGAGTATTCTTACAGTATATGAACGTGGTGTCCTCTGTAACCGTATGACATATTATATTTGAATAAACCTGCAAACTTCCTTTTCCACTCCAAACGCATTTCCTCCAAATGTCTAGTTCAGCTTTATAGAAATTGCAGCAAGTTGCAGAAGGTTATGTGATAAAGATTCTGCATACTGCAATTTATAACATTTGCACACAGTTCTATATTTTATGCAATTCAAAAATTATGTGTTGTACAGTTTATTGCGGGGTTTCCCAACCTGTGTTTTGTGAACAACAGGGGTTTGTGAGATTGTGATAGAAATGCCAAAGCCAAATTAAGGATAAAAATGCATTATTTAAAAAAAATAAAATGTGTAAAATTAAATGGTAAACTGTTTACTCTCTTCTTATATACAGAAATGAATCAATACATTTATTATTATCCATTATATTAATTGAATGGTTAGAACGTTACATGGATATAACTTCAAGTAAATAATTTAGGTCACTATGGGGTTCAGCGAGCACAAAAATATTTGTCATAATGTAGCTGCCAGTCATTTTAAACAAAGAGATAGATCAGTGACTGATCAACATTCTGTTTGTTGGATAAAGTAACTCTAATTCCTTGACTGCGTTAAATGACACATGTTCTTAATATATTATTTAGCAACCACCGAAGCAGGCAGGTGTGCTGGGAGCAGTGAACAAACCTTTAACGGTAACAGCTCGCCGGCCATACACTAAAACCACCACCATTGACACGGGGAGCATCGCAAGCACCAACTCCCAGCCCAGCTCCCCTGCAACAAATAAGAGCAGGTTTGTTTTTATCATACATCTCTTTTAGTCACTCACAGTTAGCAAACTGAGATAATATTTTGGACAGTTTTAAAACCTTTCTTTCACCATCATATAGTATTTATCAAGTATCATTTATTTCCTAAAGTTAAATTCCTATTGATGTTGTATTATCATGTGGGCTGACATGGTTTTAAATTAACTTTTTTTTTTTAATCTAAAAACATGAACAGGTTTTTCTGGAAAATTTCTTTCAGATTTTTTTATATTTCCTTACTGCTTCCACTATTGTGAGCAATTGTTAAACAAATAATTCACTCTCTTTTTCTACCATAAAGGGATGTGAGTTCTGAGGTGTCAGAGACGGAAGCAAGGGAAAACGAAGAGAATCCTGTGATCACGAAAGCAGGAGGTGTAAAGAAGGTCAGAAATGTCTCATGTCAACACTGAAAATGCTACACACATTCACATGTATGTCATTCCTCATTCAATTTTTGCTCTCTCTTTGTCAGGAGGAGGCTGCTCAGACCAGCGGGAAGAAGCGTGCTGCTCCTGCAAGTGATGGCACAGAGAACAGCGTGTCCACCAACCCCTTGGCAGGGTCACAGCCCCCTCCCAACAAACCTCGACGGGGTCGACCCCCTAAAACCCCTGCGGGTGTAGCAACACCGAATAAAGAGGCTGGAGCTACAAAAGGCGGAGGGGCTGGACGTGGCCGGAAGAGAGCAGCACCTGCTCAGGATCCCGCATCCACAGCCTCATCTGATCCAATCAGTGGCAAGACACCAAAACAGCAGAAAGAAGCAGGGCCACAGAGACAGATTGACCTGCAAAGGTAACTTAATGATTATGATTAACTTGATATAATTTATATCAGTTTTAGTTTTTTTATTTGTAATTAAATCCATGTCACTAGAATACTACAACTTGAAGCTTTACATGTAAAGAAGGCCTTCTATTTCACGATGCATTCAGTTTTCTCGGATGCCAAATGTAAAATCACATCCTTGAAGTTTTTTGGTGATGTATGGAACTGGGATGAACCAATAGAAGTAGAACTGTTGATAGTGTTTGTCTCCAAGTACAAGGATCTGTATGATAACCGTTATAACAGCATCAAAGAAGTGATATGGCAAGCAATTGTTAACAAAAAGAGAGCGTATATAATTATAAAAAGGAGAGTTCTAGTTTCAGGATGCTAATTTGCCAATACAGCTAAAATACTCAATATAGTTCTGGATGTGACACAAAATACCTGTTCACCTTGTAATACACTGGAGTCAGTTTGTTTAGTAAGTGATTTTTATATCCAACTTTGGATATAACCTAAATTTGCACTGGTTAGCAGTGGATTTTACATGCGTATCAGTATCTCACAGCTATTTAAAAGACCACAAGAGGGAATAGTTAATCTCATTAACTTCTGTAACAGAAGGTACAGAACAGTAGTAGTAGTAGTAGTAGAAGTAGAATAGTGGAAGTTAATGTTCTACATTGTCTCAAATCCAAACTTTGCATAGGGCCCCAAACATGATAAACCTGCCCTGATTGTCAGATGGGTTTTGCATTAAAGCAATTATTATTACTTATTTTTTTCAGAGAATGATGAAAATTTGCATCCAACTCTGGTAAATCGATGTTCTAAAAATCATTTGGGAACTTTCATGCCATGTATTTGCATGTGAACAGGCCTTCGCTTCACATGTCAACCTTAGTTGCTATTCAAGTGTATAATGTGTAGTTAAAGGGATAGTTCACCCAAAAATGAAAATTCTCTCATCATTACACACCCTCATGCCATCCCAGATGTGTATGACTTTATTTCTTCTGCTGAACAAAAATTAAGATTTTTAGAAGAATATATCAACTCAGTAGGTCCATACAATGCAAGTGAAAAAGCACATAAAGGCAGTATAAAAGTAATCCACATGACTCCAGTGGTTAAATCCATGTTTTCAGGAATGATATGATAGTTGTGGGTGAGAAACTGATCAATATTTAAGTACTTTTTTACTATATATTATACTCCCTGCCCAGTAGGTGGCGATATGCACAAAGAATGTAAATCGCCAGAAACAACACAAAAGGAGAATGTGAAAGTGGAGATTTATATTAAAAAAGGACTTAAATATTGATCTGTTTCTCACCCACATCATATTGCTTCTGAAAACATGGATTTTTACCACTGGAGTCATATGGATTACTTTTATGTTGCCTTTGTACTTTTTGGATCATCAAAGTTCTGGCCACATTCACTTGCATTTTATAGATCCACAGAGCTGAAATATTTTTCTAAAAATCTTTGTGTTCAGCAGAAGTCAGTCAGTCATACACCTCTGGGATGGCATGAGGGTGAGTAAATGATGAGAGAATTTCCATTTTTGGGTGAACTATCCCTTTAAGTTGTTTGTTCTGTCCAAGATCAGTGAGGGTAGAACAGCAAGATCAGCAAGTCAGCCGTCTGTTTCAGAAGACATATGGAAGTGAAGGAGAGACAGAGAGAGAATTTGAGTCCAGTCCAGAGTTTGTGCTCTCTCTCACACAACTACTGGAGCAGCAGGGAGAAACCATTCACAAGCTACTCAAGGGTGCTCCCAAACAGTGAGCCCATCTGTACAACAGAGCAGGGGGAGCTGTCAGTGTGTCTGAGAGGGAGGTTAATTTAGCAGAGTGATGTCAAGCTGTAACCTTGTGTTCATAAGTAGTCAAAATGTCTTTTTTTCATTCAAGTTGTAGCTATTGGTTTAAAGGAATAGTTAACCCCAAAATGTTGTCATTAGTTACACACCCTCATGTTGTTCCATACCTGTTAGCTCTTTTTTTTTTCATGACATACACAAGGAGAAAGTTTGCAGGATGTGCAGTGACAATGGCTGTCAAGCTTCAAAAAGACCAAAATAAAGTACCATGAAAGTAGTCCACAAGTACGTTAACATGCATGATCATACTCCAATTAAAGGAATATTCCGAGTTCAATACAAGTTAAGCTCAACTGACAGCATTTGTGGCGTAATGTTGATCGCCACAAAAAATTATTTCTTTATAAATAGCAAAAATCAAGGTCACAGTGAGGCACTTACAATGGAAGTTAATGGGGCCAATTTTAAGAGGGTTTACTACTTCATATGTTTTAAATGAATATAAGATTGACCCCTTTCACTTTATTCTTTCTTTCTTTCTTTTTTTCTTTTTTTTTGGAAATGGGGAGGATGCAGAATAAGTGGTCAACAAACCCTTCCTCTATCTCCTTTCAAGGCAGCTGTAGGGGTTGCCACAATTGCATCAATTCTTTTGTCAAAACTCGTGTATTAAAGTTGTTTAAATGTTATTTACCAGGATTACAGCCGTCTTTATGGCAACTTAGTTGTAAAATTGGATATAACCTTTAACACTGAAATCATTAGTAGGTGATTTTATAACACAGATCATGTTAACACGTATTGTTTACGTCTTGTGGCTATACTTTTGAAACAATACTTTGGAATTATTATTTTAATGTTTACTGATTGGCCCCATTCACTTCCATTGTAAGTGCCTCACTGGAACCCAGATCTTTTTTTTTAAAGAGGAGGGGCAGGTCAGAATGATTTAGTTGGTAATCAACATTATGCCACAAATGCTGTTGATTGTGCTTAACTTGTATTAAACTAGGACTATTGCTTTAAGCTTAAGCTGACAATGTGTGTGGTCATGTGAACACCTTAAACGGATTTCCTTTATCAGGGTACGGTCATAAACGGTTTAAGTGAAATCCCATGGGCACACATAGATTGTTGCCCATTTCCCCCATTTCGTATTGCATGTTAAACGCCTTTACCAGTCTTCTTACCGGCTTATCCAATGTGTGCAATTGTTGTGTGCATGCGTGTTTCACGTTTTGACATCAAAAGCAGAGAATACATCTGATGATTTCAAAACCCATGTTAACGTGGTTTTCTTGCGTTGTCAGATTTTTCAAAGCTGATTTTTTTTTTGTTATTAGTATACTGGTGTGCATGTAAACGCACTCCATATGACTTGCTATATGATATATTTGTCTTCTGGAGTTGTTTCTTTGTGTGAGAAACTGTCCAAAATTTAAGTCATCATTTACTGATAATCTTCCACTCTGCAGCATCTCTCAAATCTCATTCTCCATTCTGTGTAATCAAACCTCTGTCAATGATGTCCAGCCTGTCACGACACTTCTAACAGCTCCATATTTGAACTGATTGTGAGTGGGAATTAAATTTGATGGAGAACATTATCAGTGAAGCATCGGATGGATTACTTTTATGATATTTTGATGTTGCTTTTGGAGCTTGATAACCCCTGCTCACTATGAACTACTGAAGCTCTGTATATTGATTCCTAAAAAAAACTTGTTCCACTGAAAGAATAACATCATACAGGTTTGGAACAACATGGGGGAGAATTAATTAAAATGTTCATATTTTCTAATACATGAAGTATCATTTTGGAATTATCCAGCAGCGTTTTAAAATTCGATAAATAACAAAAAATACCCAATTAACGCATCTTCTGGTTTCAATCAATTTACATTCTGACTGCGCAAGAGCTTGTTAATAAAAAGCTGCATCCATGATGTGGAACTGACCCTCCACTAAGTCCTCACCTTGGTTACTGTTGCTGATGCCCTCGAGCTTTCCTACCGGCATCTGTTCTGCCCCAAACACGGAGACATAAGCGATCACGCTGCGTAAATTACCTCAGGAATTGTTAAATAACAACTGTGCAATTATATCTAGTATATAGTCACCAAAAATATTTCCATTATACAATGGAAGGCTAAATCCGAAACAAATATGTGATGGAGGGGTTTGTTTTTCAGAAGGAAAACACTCATTAGATTAGATTCCCCTGTTCACCATGTAAAGTGCTTTGAGTGTAGTGTTAGAAAAAGTTCTATATAAATGAAACGTTCATTCATTCATTATGTATTCCAGTAAAAAGAGAGAAGCAACGATGAACAACGATGCAGTGTAATATTTAGATACTAATTGATAAAGTTGGTTGTTACTTTGACTGTCGACATTGTTCTAAATCACAAGGGAACTTTTTTATAAAAATGTGTATATTGTAACGTATCGTTATTGACCCAAATGTTTAGAATATCGCAATATAAATTTTTGCTTATATTGCCCACACCAAGGCCTAGATAACAGTAATTGTCTTACTGGTAGCTGCTTTTCATGCATTGCTGTAATGGAGATTATAGATATTTATATGTTTCTCTTTGTTTTAGGTAAAGCGTAGATTCATGAAAATGAGGACGTTCAGACAGTAAAGGATTGAACGAGCCAACCGAAGAGACGCATCCACCCACTCATCAGACGCTCTTCACAAACCTGAACTGTCATTACCCCACACCTCAGACGAATGAGGGATGAATTCTTTAGATTCAGATGTTCAAACTTGTATGTAGAAACACCTGTTTCTCTTCATTCATTTATTATCTTTTTTATTTTCTGTTGAAATTGTTTCTTGTTGCTCTTTGCCTCTGTCTGGAGCCATTTTTAAAAACAAATATGAAAAGAAAAATCTGTTTTAATCTGCTCTGAGGTTGCTTATTAAACACCTGGAAAGATTTTTTTACTGTTTCTTCTCCTTGTCCTCTTTTAGTTCTTTAGTTAACCAAATACTGTCCAAGTCCTAGAGACCAGTCTCCTGCATTCAGTTAGCTTCACTTTAAGTTTACAATGCAAGAACTGCCAGTAAAATTGACTGTATGATTAGTTATACTGCTGTTTATACTTGGGTGTGAATGAGCATGAATTCCTCATATGGTTGTTTAGTTAATGAGACCTACTATATTTAACTCTCATAAATACACAAATTAGTGCCATCATTGTCTCCTCTCTCTCCCTCTCTCTTGATCAGGAAAAAGGGTTTAATGTGTCAGACCATTACAATTTAGAAATGTTGTTTTAGTAAAAAGTTTATTTTGTGTTCTTAAAGGATCATTAAAAAACATATGATTTTGGTCAGTGAAAATAGAAATATCAATAGCAAGTTCAGATGGCTTCATATTTTCACAAGAAAAATCTATTTTCATAATTTGTCTCATGCCAGTTTAATACAGTGGTTCACTTTTTTTTTTTTTTTTTTTTTTTGGCACGCTCCACTTTAAAAGAACTTTGTGCCCCCACCCCACAATCTGATCAAAAAAACATTTTCACGTTTTTTATTGGGGAAAAAATGCTTTTAAAAGATTGACTGCTTTTTATTTCAACTTCATGTCATGACAAAAGTTTTATTAAAAAATGCAATGGAAACTGAATGCATTCTTTCAGTTTTCTGTTCTGCCGAATAATGAAAAGTTAATTGAAAAATATTTCTGAATGAACTTTGTCACTAGGCTTACATTGTTCTGTTATTTTTTGTATACTTTTTTGTTACATAAATACATAAACATTTTTAATTATGCCTTTATATTTTTAGAACATCAAAAAAAATTTAATAACTAAAAGCTGATACTGCTGCATGAGCAATATTAATATAAAGTGGAAAAAAAAAGAAAAAAAAAAGTATGTGAACCCTTTGGAATTAGCTGCTTTTCTGCATTAATTGGTCATAAAATGTGATATCATCAAAGTCACCACTATAGACAAAAGCAGTGTGTTTAAGCTAACAACACACAAACAATTATAATCTTTCATGTCTTTATTGTACACATCCCGTTAAACATTCACAGTGCTGCGGAAAAAAGTGAAACCAAGGATTTAATAACTGTCCGATCCTCCTTTGGCAGCAATAACCTCAACCAAGCATTTCCGATAGCTGTGGATTAGACCTGCACAATGTTCAGAAGGAATTTTGGACCATTCTTCCTTACATAACTGCTTTAGCTCAGCCATGTTCTTAGGATGTCTGGTGTGAACAGCTCCCTTGAGGTCATTCCACTGCATCTCTATTGGGTTAAGGTCTGGGCTCTGACTGGGCCACTCCAAAAGGTGGATTTTCTTTTTTTGAAGACATTCTGTAGTGGATTTACTTTGATGTTTAGGGTGATTGTCCTGCTGCATCATGATATACTTAAATTCTTTTTTCTCCTCGATGATGGCAAACGGTCCAGGCCCCGAAGCAGCAAAGCAGCCCCAAATCATGATACTTCACCGTTGGGATGATGTTATCATGTTGGTATATGGTGCCCTTTTTACACCATATGTAGTGCTGCTTGTTCTTCCCAAACAATTAAACCATAGTTTCATCAGTCCACAGAACATTTTCCCAGTAGTGTTGTGGAGTGTCAAGGTGGACTCTTGGCAAACTTCAGGTGCGCAGCAATGTTTTTGTTGGAAAACATTTGTGGTGTTCCAATTTCATTTTATTAATTGATGCCAGGTTTGCCAACTGCTGACTTTAGCTGTTTTTGTTGTCCTTAGCCTAGAGATTTACTTACTTTTTCCATAGTACTGTTAATGTTTAATGTTATGTGTTCAATAAAGACATGAAAGATTATTATTGTGTTGTTAGCTTATTAAGCACATTGTGCTGTCTATATTTGTGACTTTAATGAAGATGAGATCACATTTATGACCAATTAATGCAGAAAACCTGCAAATTCCAAAGGGGCCACATACTTTTTTTTGTCACTGTATAATAGCTCGCCCAAAAATGAAAATTTCTGCCATCATTTACTCACCCTTGTCATCGTTCAAAACCAGTTTGATTTTTATTTCATCTGTGAGGATTGTGACTGTCAAGCCCCAAAAGCACATAAAAGTTGTGTATATCACTCATGTCATGTGCTAAAGGAAATGAATTCATTTTAAATGTGAAAAACTTGAGACACCTACTAATGTCAGATAAGGTGGTCAAATCAAAATGGGAGCAGAGAATACATTCACATATTACACAACACGAGTTTTATTTTTTCACCTTTTTTAATTCAAAAGAATGACGGTTTCACAATAAATAACCATGCTTGTATGGCTCGAGTAGGTTTTTTTTTTTTTCTGTCTGATTTTGTAAAGGAGCTTAAAATGACTAAACCCAGAGCCCATGACCTGCATTTCTCCTTTGACAGAAAGTGTTGTCCTTTAATTCACCACTTCGTGCAATATTGAACAAGGTGATCACTACAGGAAGACAGTCTTTTTGTTTTTTGTTTCATTTTTGTTTTTCCATACAAAATATAAATCCAGCAATCGATGGTGCATTCTAGAGATGAACAGTACTTTTCCCAAAAGAAAACTTGGCTGTATGTACATGAGAAAAGAGGTAAATAAGAGGGGTTGCATTTAAAAAAAAAAAAAGGGGGGGGGGGGGGGGGGGTTGGGGAATGCTATCAAATAGAGTGAGGGCAAGCAGCAAAATGAGGAAAAAAGAACAGAACACAAGGTAAAAAAAATACACAATGTAAAAAAAATGGGTTTACAAAGCATCATGTGGCAGTACTCACTCTTGGCCCATTTTGCTTTGAAGCATCGTTGTAGACTAGAAAAACACTTGCTTTTTTTAACCCAAACTCACAATGATGTTACATTGTAAATATGAAATTATTATTTTGGAAATCTGAATACGGATCATATTATAGACCAATACCTCATAATATGTCTTGTAGACTTTTTAATGCCAAATTAAACAAACATGTCTCGCCCTCAAAAGGTCTTAATTATGCCACAAAAAAGCCAATCTTGAAAAGAGAGGGGAAAAAAGCCTCATATATTCACCTCCTTGTCTCCACATGTACAACGTTTTTTTTTTTATAGGTGTTATTACATGTAACTTTTTAATAGAATACATTCTTCAGAAAAGAAAAAGAAAAAACTTGAGGCAACTCAAGTTAGAATTAAGAAGTGGCAACCCCTACAGCTGCCTTGAAAGGAGATAGAGGAAGGGTTTGTGACCACTTATTCTGCATCCTCCCCATTTCCCCAAAAAAAAAAGAAAAGTGAAAGGGGTCAATCTTACATTCATTTAAAATATATGAACAGTTCAATAAGTCTGAAACTTTGTCTACACTTGCAATATAACACCATGTCATCTGGCCTTGTCAACTGTTATAAAGAACTAATTAGAGCAAAAGAAAAATCTAAAGAACCACATGAGCTAATAAAACCAAACATTTGGGCATTAAAGAGAAGATGTACTATCAATCTCAAAGGATTTAGGTTTTTTTATGTGCCAAGTATCCCATTCAAATAAGCATATCCCAAAACGTTTTATGATGTACAGATAGAAAAAAATGAACATTCCTGCTATTTTGCCTCTTTGATGTACACAACCTTAAATATACTAATTTACATACTAGCATTGTTTCACAGATGCAAGTGGATGTTCTCTCATTTCTTTTAGTGTGAAATGACAGTGATACGCAGGCTTTGTCATGTTTGATTTCTTTAAAAGGGAAGTGACAGCCTAAATTTGAGGGGGGAGAATGATTGTGGCAAGGCAAAAAGTCAAAACGGTAGGGGGAAATGACAAGTGGTGTGAACATTTGCTAAGACAGACAGAAGATGACTCCGATCTTAACTGCTGCCTTTGGAACATTTCAGAACTCTTACCAAAAGATTCAATCTGAACAGAAAACCAAGATATGTGATGTATGGATGCGTGGGTTTGAGTGAATGGGGCATGACAAGGGCAGGTTTGGGGAGAATATGGCCTGGTGAAGAATAATGGATGATCAGTTGCTAAGTAGCAGCTCTGTCGCCGTCTCCACATCCCATGATTTTGAGGACAAAGCTACTATTACTGCATTCTGTTTGAGAGAAGAAAAAAAAAGCATTTAAAAGTCAGTTTTCAAGCAACAATAAATCGGCTGAATAACTCAAATACTAATTATGCAACAGTTAGTTGCCACTAATTTGACTGGACTAGTAGCTTGTGGTGCAAAAAAGACAAAATAGCTG
Source organism: Myxocyprinus asiaticus (assembly GCF_019703515.2). Classification (NCBI taxonomy): domain Eukaryota; kingdom Metazoa; phylum Chordata; class Actinopteri; order Cypriniformes; family Catostomidae; genus Myxocyprinus; species Myxocyprinus asiaticus. Next base: position 32,614,682 of record NC_059350.1, read on the forward strand.
GCCATATTGTATCTGCATTGTTTAGTGACAACAGTTCTATGAACAAGAAGTCCATATCAGTTTCCTTACATTTTTACAATGGTGCAATGCTGCCATGTACCTATTATTTTTCTTACTCAGTTATGTTGTAAAAATGGCATCTTTTCTCGTAATAATGAGATGTCTTAAAAACGTCTTTTCTCGTAATAACGAGATATTATGCTGTAAAAATGACATCCGTCATTTTTTGTTGATGTTCTGAGGATCTCAAATTAACGTATCACTTTTCATGTCCCAACCCACCTGTGCTTACAGTACTGTGTAGGCTATTCAGCGGTAAATTAATCCTACATGTAAAATTGTTTTATTTTGTAACATTTTGTAAAGTCAGCATGGATTTTTCTCCAGAATCACAAGGTTTCAGAAAAAAAACAAAAATTAAGCAGAACAAGGCCTATGTTTTCTGAATTGTGTTAGTTTTTGGAGTGTTCGCAAAAAGGACGAGAATATAATATTTATTTTATGTAGAATTTCATATAATAAATCAAATTACAATAATATTTGCATAGACTTTAAGTGTAACCCTTTGGGGTTTTAATTAACATTCAGATATAAACCTATCTTGGGCTATCTAACACAACTTGATCTTAAAAAAGCTATGATAGTGTAAAATCGTAAAAGTAGCTATTTGAATGACAATTAGAAAATAATGCTAGAATTTAATCGGCCACTTATCAAACAGATCATGTTAGAAATGATAATAAATATATTAAACGTGTTCATGAGAGATTGCTCATCGTTTGCACTTGTCTAACAAATTATTCTTTAGATAATTTAATATATATGCAATCCAGTGTTTTGTCAGGTATTTAAACTAATAAAACTACAGACGCATTGTAATGACAATAATAAAATAAAATATTGTTTTTTGTTTGACATTTTATTTACCACTTAACAGTGTGCAACCAATTCACAAAAGCCGTAGCGAAACCGTTCATGTTTTGTGTTATTGTTTACTTCTACATTGTAAAATTTCTTTATGGCTTAAACAGAGAAGGAAATAAAGATAAATCATATTTTTAAAAATGTACCATGGTTGCCATTTGTTGAATTAATTTACCATAATTTTTTTAGGCTACAGAGCAGAGCTGCGACTGCACTGTTGACAAGTGCACAAAGTGCTAAATTACCTTAGAACTGTCAGTTAAGTGTCATAACTTATGACGAGAAAAGATGTCGTTTTTACAACATAACTGAGTGAAAAAATAACAAGTATGTGGCAGCTTTGCACCACCGTAAATTTCTGACACAATATAGCCCGTTATTTGCCTAAAAGAAATAGTTCCAAACAAAGCCAAAACAGGGTCAACTGTGGTGTTCCCGAGCAGTGCACAGACTGGCAGCCTGTCTGGAATGTCGCAAACACAGACAAGTGGAGGGATCCAGTGCTGTTACACTTTGGCACTCGGTTTTCTAGGGTGTGGAAACATTTTGCCTCAAATACTGATTCATTTGCATTGTCTAATGCATGATTAAGGTCTTAGTACTGTATATATTTTGTATTTTTTAGCCTGTGCATTTCAAAATGCTCAGCCATATTTGAAGCTGTCTAGCTGTAGTACTTACTTTGTCAAAGCCCATCGCACAAAGTTTGTCTATTTTGCGTGTGTACTCTGGACTAGACATAGGAGCGCCAGCGTAAACATGAGACCAGAGACGAGCGGTTTGTTTGAACATTTCTGGATTCTGCTTATACTGAAAGATAACAACAGTGAGATATTTAAAAGGATTGAATGATTTGCTATTGCACATTCTCATTCTGGCAGACGGACACTTTGCCAGCTGCACTTTTCACACACATGTACCTGATTGGCTACCACAGCGTCTTGAGGGTCATCTGGCTCTGCAGCAGCTAACAGAGCCTGTAGTGAGAGAAGAACTGTTCGCAGAGTCATAGCAGCAGCCCTGAACACAATCAGGAAATAAATAATAAAAAAAGAGAGGAAGAAAAAGTACAGAACAGTCTGATAAGCGAACAGGAAGCAGGAGTTAAAAATAAATGTTATATGTGGGGAAAGAATAAGTGAGGTGTCAAATATGTTAGATAATGACTGATGACAATAAACTGTAGACATATAAACACTTACCATTGGTCTTTTAAAATGTCCAAACATATTGCCCCGGTAACTGAACTTATATTGGGATGCCAGATCTTAGTAATAAACCGCACCTGAGAAAAGTAGGTACATTTTTTTCAACCTTAAATGTGCTCAGTCAAAAAAGTCGAAATAAAACAAATGGCCTCTCACACATCTGACTGGTTATAAGCAGTTGTGTAGAACAAAAGCACTGATATAAAGAAACAAGAAAAGCTTCCAAAGAATTCTTAAAGGGATAAATCACCCAAACACTGATTTCCTCACCCTCATGCCATCTCAGATGTGTATGACTTTCATTCTTCTGCTGAACACAAAGAAGATTTTATAATAATATCTCAGCTCTGTAGGTCCATGTAATGCAAGTGAATGGTGGCCAAAATTTTGAAGGTCCAAAAAGCACATAAAGGCAGCATAAAAGTAATCCATATGACTCCAGTAGTTAAAGCCATATCTTCAAAAGCAATATGATAGGTGTGGGTGAGAAACAGACCAATATTTAAGTCCTTACTATAAATTCTTCTCCTTGCTCAGTAGGTGGTGATATGCACAAATAATGCAAATTGCCAAAAACAAAAGAAGTGGAAGTGAAAGTGGAGATTTATTGTAAAAAAAGGACTTAAATGTTGATCTGTTTCTCACCCATACTTATCATATCGCTTCTGAAAATATAGATTTAACCACTGGAGTCAAATGGATTACTTTTATGCTGCTTTTATGTGATTTTTGGAGCTTTAAATGGTTCTGGTCACCATTCACTTGCATTATATGGACCCACAGAGCTGAAATATTCTTCTAAAAATCTTCATTTATGTTCAGCAAAAAAAAGAAAGTCATACACATCTGGAATGGCATGAGGGTGAGTAAATGATGAGAGAATTTTTACTTTTGGGTGAACTATCCCTTTAATATTTATTGACACCAAAACATTTCAGTCTTACAACTTTCATCAAGAATAAAACTGTTGAAGTCAACATGGAATCATAAATGACTCTATAAATTGACTTTCTTAATGCACATTCCTGGTCTCATTGTGCACGATTCATCTGTGTAATACCAATTATGCCCTACATTTATTTTTTCATTACATTTTTTGTTTTTGTTTAACTTGGATAAACATCAGGTTGAAGAAGTAAAATGGGTTGCAAATGTTGTTTCATGTTGACGTTAAACATTTACCATCTCGTGAACATAATGTATAAAAAGATTACCTTGGGAGGATTGAAGGGATATGTCTCAGGGATCTTGATTTCTAACTGATATCTGCCCCCTGTAGAAAAAACAAACAAAAAAAAAAAAACATATTGTTTACAATCTTATCATATACCATAATCATGCATTTGTACATATCATGGCAGCAACAGAGAACACAAAAAGATGAAGATTGTCACTACCTTCATACGGCGTGTCTGGTGGTCCTGCTATTTCCCCCTTTAACTCTGTGAAGTTTTCATCCACTAGGTCTACCTTTATTTGATTTTTACTTGTCTGTTAAAGAGCAGAACCAAAAAAAGTAAACCAAAGAAAGAGGTTATTAGAACAGTATCCCAACTTAAATGACACAAAGTTTGTCCAAAAAAACAAAACAAAAAAAACAAAAAATTTGACATTGCCCCAAAGTCTCATACATGGGGCTTGTTTTCTACTTCTATGGCCCAAGACAAAGAAGTGGCCTGTGCAATTTTTAAGTCATGGTCTCTGTGTTAAAATCTAGTGACATGTCTACCTAGACAGCATTTCTGGGTATCATAGTTGCCTACGATCCTCAATGTGCTGTTCAGTCAGGCAGCTCGCTAAGTTTTGATACACTGCCATGGTCCTGCACTACTGAAAACTACTGTAACCGCCTAGTAGCCCAGCTAAATGACACTAACACATCAATAAATTACATTACAACCAGTATATTATTATATGCCCACTATATTACAAAGAAAACAGCTACTTTACCAGGCTACAATCACGGGTAGTATTATCACAGAACACAACAGGAGTGCTAGTGAAACTAACAGGCTAGCTATTCAATAGCATGTTACCACAGAGGCTAACGCTTGTGTCATCAAAATCTAGCCGTACTGTAATATATATAGAAGTGATTTTCATATTTATGTCTCGGCTTTAATCTGAAAACATCAACGTGAGCAAATCTGGCTAACGTGTGACTTTCGTATCTGAAGGCCTTGATATGACAGCTCGTGCTAACATTAGCTTAGTAGGCTAAGCTAGCTCACTGGCTTCTGTGTGTCTATCACTCTAAAAGTCCGCCTCTTTCTTTAAACGGACAAGAAAATACAGCAAAGTAACGTTTCGCAAACCTCTTCGCTTTTCAGCACTTCTTTGAACTCTCGCTTGATCCTCTGCACAGCGATATTTGCCATGGCTGAATGATTGCCCTCTCTCTCACACACTCTCTCTCTTTCTCTCTTTCTCTCTCTCTCTCTCTCTCTCTCTCTCTCAAACACACACACACTCACTTGCACTCTCTATCTTTTCTCTCTTCCGCTGTTTTGAGCCTCCAGTCCTTTCACTCACTCACTCACTCACTCACTCACTCACTCACACTCTCTCTCTTTCTTTCTCTTTCTCTTTCTCTCTCTCTCTCTCTCTCTCTCTCTCTCTCTAGTACAGAACACCCTTTTTAAAACAAACGTTGAGCTCTAGTACATGCATTGTACAGGCAATACACAGCGACAGTCTGGAAAACTCCGTTAACACAGCATTTGAAACACTGTCTGCCCCCTTTGTTGTATCAGGTGGCTATATAATGCAGTTGAACAGCAGAGCTCTTGACAGATCCCATATGATGTGTTACACATTGCTGTCACAGGATATTGTTCCGCTAAGGCTTGGATCTGTTTCTCTCCCACGTGATTCGTCCAAAAATCACCTGAACATCCACAGCCCCTGGACCTTCTGTTTTTTGTTTTTTACTTTTAGGTAAATTCATACCTCATACAAGATTGATATTTGGCTAGTTTGCAAAACAGAGACTGATGAGTAAATTAACTAAATAATACATAAAAAAGGCGTATCCTATTAGTAGTCAGATGACATGACCTAACAATGAACAATACATTTACAGCATCTGGTTAAACTTGGTTAATGTTAATTTACTTAAAAACTTGTAGGCACAAGTGTAGGCATATGTTAAAATTAGTTGAATAAACAATTAGCAATAGTATTTTTATAAATTAACATTAACCAAGATCAATAACTTATTTATTGTTAGATATGAAACCTAATTCTAACAAATAGAACCTTATTGTAAAGTATTACTGCTTTCATTAATAAGTATAATTCTTAAAAAGGACTGTTCACCCAAAATTGACTCATCCTCATGCCATCCCATATGTCTATGACATTCTTTCTTCTGAACACAAACAAAGATTTGTAGAAGAATATCTCAGCTCTGTAGGTCCATACAATGCAAGTGGACGATGATCAAAACTTTAAAGCTCCATAAAGCACATAAAGGCTGCAGAAAAGTAATCCATAAGAATCCAGTAGTTTAATCCATGTAAATTAGCCTGCTGTATTTTACAATTGATTACTGCCAAAAAATATGTTTTGGGAGATCAAGATCATACTTATTGTGAAGTGAACGGTTTTAGAGTAAATAGTTGTTTGCAAAGCATATTGGGAAAATGGTTCACAATTCATTGAGGTTTTGACTTTAAAAATCAATGAATTTTATTACAATATTTGTACAACAGTTTCCAGAGAGCACTATCTAATAAACTTCAGGCAACCAAAGCAAAAACATTTTGGTAATAAAATAAATAAATAATAAGAAAAAAAGCCTGTCAGTTTAATTGGGGAGAATATGTTAAATTCACTGCATTTAATTGTAGTGTGTGTGCACATGCAGGGCAAAACATTATGGATGTAATTGGGATAGGATTCTATTAAATAACAACTGCTTTTGGCAGCCTGGTCTCATGAAATTTACTGAGCATTGCAAAGTTTTTTTGCAAAATAGAAATTACCTGCTTCATAAGATGTTTGGCTGCACATTTCAAGTGAAATGTCCAGTAGGGGGCACCAAAACCGAGCAAAATTAGTTTGTAATCAGATGAGGTTTTTAAGTTGAATTTTAGATGGAGGTTTTAATAAAACGTACCTCCCTAACCTAAAACTTTACCTTAAACTTAACCAATAGTGTTCGAAAAGAGAAATGAGAGTTTAACAAAACAGACATCCTTACCCTTAACCAACACCTAACTATAACAGATAGTGTTTTAAAATGCAGAAGCTAAATTAAAAGCACTTTTTCTGAAGCAACCACGTCAATTTGTGTCACTTCTATGTCTCTGTTGTGTCACTTGTCAGCTTCAGTTCTTGTTTAGTTTTGACCCACAGTCCTCCAAGTCAAAAGTCCAGCGCTCTATGAGGTGCACTACCACGCAAGCTAATCATATTGGAGTAAGTGTATATATGTAGGTGGGTCTGTAATACAAGTGTTAAAATGTATCGATATCATAACATAGGTTCTGAGTAATAGAGAGAAAAATAAGTGTTTATAAAGTCATAATCAGCCATTGAAGTCATGATTTGAGTGGAAGTGAATAAAACACATAGTTGTTGTCTTGCCTCTGGTGTAATTTCACCTGTAAACTGCAGGGAATTGAACCTGGAGACACATATAACAAGTTTTGCAAAAATGTATATAGAGTCACGTTTTCACTATGAGACTAGGTTGGCTTTTGGCCTTCAGACTGTTACATAGGGTAATCTGGGACATTGGGTAATATAACTGTTGCTGGATCACTGTCTTCCTGACAAACAGGAAGCAGTGTAAATGACTAAGCAAACACTTTAAAGTTTTCAGATGACACAAAACTCTAATGCTTCATATGCAACAGCAGTGAGTCTGCATACAGACTGCAAGTTGATCGACTGGTATCCTATTACAACTGTAACGTTCTAGAAATTAATGCTTTAAAGACCATAGAGATGACTATGGACCCCCACCATCAATGGGTCACCTCTGTCCATGGTAAAATCTTTCCAATTACTAGGAACAATAATTTCACAGGATCTAGTGGGACAGCAGTGGATACTTCCTGCAGCAGCAAAAGAAGCTCAACCTGCCACAAGCACTAATAAAACTTGAGTCGGTCCTCACACAAGTTCTCAAAGTGTGGTTTTGAAAGACCACCACACAGGCAAGGATAAAACTTCAGTGTATTGTCAGGACAGTCTGCCCTCCATCAAAGACCTCTACGATCCGTTTTGCAAAAAAAGAGCAATTAAAATCACAATTCAATACACCCTGCCCTCTGCATCTTCCTCTTCCTTCAGGAGTGAGACTTAAAACTATTAGGACTGTATGACTGTCTTTCTTCTGCTGAACACAACCACAGATTTTTAGAAGAATATTTCAGCGTTGTAGGTCCTCACAATGCAAGTGAATGGATACTGAAATTTTGAAGCACCAAAAGGACATAAAGGCACCATAAAAGTAATCCATACGACTCCAGTGGTTAAATCTGTATCTTCAAAATCGCTATGATATGTGTGGGTGAGAAACAGATAAATATTTAAGTCCTTTTTTACTGTCAATCTCCATTTTTACTTTCACTTTCACATTCTTCTTCTTCTTATGTTTTTGGCGATTTGTATTCTTTGTGCATTCGCCACCTACTGGGCAGGGAGGAGAATTTATGGTAAAAACTGACTTAAATATTGATCTGTTTCTCACATACACTTGCTTCTGAAGATATAGATTTAACCACTGGAGTCTTATGGATTACTTTTCTGCTGCCTTTTATGTCCTTTTGGAGCATCAAAATCCCCAATTGTGCCCCCTTGGTGTGTCGCTGGCACCCCCTTAATATGAAGCCCCTATGCATTGCATACACTGCATATATGGTTTTTGTGCCTCTGATGAGGACCTACAGAGCTGAAATATTCTTCTAAAAATCTTCGTCTGTGTTCAGCATCTAATTCACTTTATTTGTGAAAATAATTTTCATTTTTCAGAGCAGCATTTTCCCCAAAGCTGTGTCCCTATTTAACAGATAAGCACATTATCACTCTCTCTGCACTGTCCAGTATCACTATAATCTGCAAAATGTACAAATGGAACTGTAAATATGCATTATACACACAGGACCCATCCTGATACAACTGTACAAATGCCCACACACACTGATGTGCATTTCTTATGTTTTCTGATTTTCTGAATCTATTCTTTTTTTAATTATTATTATTATTATTATTTTGTATTTAAACTGATATCCACGTCTGTCTTTATATGTACTCATTTCTATGGTTTATATCCGCACAACAGCATGCTGATGAATAGACCAATGAATAGTTGATTCGGTGAGAAAAGCAACAGCTTTACAGCGTTTGCCTAAATCTGCAACATTTCACGTCATGTAGAGACGTGGCTCTCATCTGTGCATTCCTTGATGCGAATTTACGAATCCTACTATGGTAAAGGCTTATCTCATGTATGTTAATTACACGAAATCCTAAATTGGAAACGCGACGAAGCAATAACTCATGATTATTAATTAGGACACGTAACTTGGCGCTCCAGGAAGAATACCAATTAACGTCTACACAACCTATTTACTATTCATGAACCAAGCCTTCGCCATAGTAAAACTCGTAATCTTGGTTGCTAGATCCTAATCAAAACACAGACGGAACAGCAGCCGGAACTGCGGCCCAGTGCCAAACATCAGTGCGTATACAGGGAACATTTGCACTGGATTTTGGCTGGACGACCAGAGATACTCAGGGGCCAAAATTCACATATCGGTCTGTTTTGAAGCGAATGCTTTTAAATCTCTTCGAGTGAGTTGCCAAACTCATCGGTAAGACGTCTATCCATGTCATTTTTGCTTCGCATTATTGCTTTATTGATGCCTTATCTTTCTCCTTTTCAAATGCTATCTCCAAATTTAATACCCAGATAAATTAATCAAAAAGGTTTCTTCTTTCCAAGAAGGCCCTAATACGCCAATGATACTGCAAACTGTTTTTAGACAGGCATTTTTGGGCACCTCTTAACGGAAAAATATGTGCTTTTTATTCTTAAATTTGTGGTGTATTCAACTATACATGTAGCCTAAAAAAGGGTTTCGTGTTTAGAAATTGAGAGATTGAAACATGTTCAATCTAAACTGAAGCAACGAAAGGAGAAAGTAACAAGTTATGACAAAACGTAGTTGATGGAAAATACATTTGCATAAAACTTATAAGGGTTCATTTTCTTTCTTTTGTTGTTGTTGTGTAACATAAGATGAGTTTCCACAGAACTCACTTTATTTGTTTTGGTTTTTTCATGAATCCAGTATTGGGCTTCCTTTCGTTTGTTTTCAATTGCATATCCTTTCTAGATATAGGCGTCATTTTTAAAACACGCGGAACAAAATCATTAAAAACACGAATTCCGTTGCGAGGAATGTTTACATTTTTGTTGGTGGAACACACCAACAAACCCCGACTACACTGCAAGCTTTCCAGAACGTTGCTATTCTGATTAACGAGGCTGTGTACAATTCAAACGAGAGACATGTTGGGAGAGTGCAGTGTACACCGATTTGTTATTCCCAAACTGTTCAGGGCGTGCAACCCCGCCACCCCAGTCTCACCAAAACATGGCAATAGCCTGACTGCCACTATCACGTTTTTAACTACAATAACCAAATGCAATTTGCTTTTTTTTATTTATTTATTTATTTATTTATTTATTTATTTATTTATTTCTCTCCCCTCTCTTCCATTTTCTCCCAATTCCCAGTGCGCTTTAAGTCCGTTGTGGCGTAGGACGGATCTCAGTTGCTTCTGCGCCTGAGATCGTCAATCCGCGCATCTTATCACGTGGCTTGTTGAGCGCGTTACCCCAGAGACCTAGCCTGTGTGGAGGCTCACGCTATTCTCCGTTGCATCCATGCACAACTCACCATGTGCCCCACCAAGAGCGAGAACCACATTATAGCGACCACGAGGAGGTTACCCCCAACGTGACTCTACCCTCCCTAGCAACCGGGCCAATTGGTTGCTTCGGAAGCCTGACTGGAGTCACTCGGCATGCCCTGGATTCAAACTTGCGACTCCAAATATGGTAGTCAGCGTCTTGCTGAGCTACCCAGGACCCCCTGCAATTTGCTCAAAAACTTAACTTTGTGAAAAGTTAGTAAAAAATTGGGAGTAAAGGAGGACCGCTACACACTGAAAACCTTAATAAGTTGACTTTACTCAATCGAGTAAACTCATTCCCTCAATTGAATTGAGTAATGGCGTCTCAAACATAAGTTCACTTAACATAGTGTTCATATAGAACGAATTTAACTATTTAAGTTAATGTAACTAGATGCAAGTAGATTAAACTCAGATTTGCTGTTTGAATATTGTTTCTATGTATATTAATTGAATTTACTCAAATTTAGATAATACAATAATAATACAAGCTTAAATAAAGAAGAATCAAAATAAACTTCATCTTTCACTGAAATGCATATATGCCTGTACTTCAGTTGCACATGCACAAGGAGAATTCAGAGAGAGAGAGAGTTAACAGGGTTCAACTTAATTAACGTAGACACAGTTTACTTGAACCCTAAATAATACTACAATAGAGCTAAAACATCTATGAATTCTTAATAACAATTTAAATGCCTTTATAATTTCCCTTTGACCAAGGAAACAAATAATTCAAGCACAAGGGATTATGGGTATTCTCCATAGCCTCAGTGTTGTTAATACTTAAAATCTCAAGTCTATGAATTTTTAAGATAAATAAGTTCAGGGGGCCTGGGTAGGTCAGCGAGTATTGACACTGACTACCACCCCTGGAGTCGCGAGTTCTAACCCAGGGCGTGTTGAGTGACTCCAGCCAGGTCTCCTAAGCAACCAAATTGGCCCGGTTGCTAGGGAGGGTAGAGTCACATGGGGTAACCTCCTCATGGTCGCGATTAGTGGTTCTCGCTCTCAGTGGGGCGTGTGGTAAGTTGTGCGTGGTTCACAGAGAGTAGCATGAGCCTCCACGTGCTGGGAAGTCTCCACGGTGTCATGCACAACGAGCCACGTGATAAGATGCGCAGATTGACTGTCTCAGAAGCGGAGGCAACTGAGACTTGTCCTCCGCCAACCGGACTGAGGTGAGTAACCGCGCCACCACGAGGACCTACTTAGTAGTGGGAATTGGGCATTCCAAATTGGGAGAAAAGGGGATAAAAAAAATAAATAAAAAAAAAGATTAATAAGTTCAAGGAGCATAGATATTTGAGTTATGAGCCCAAAACTTGACATTTCAAGTCATATTTAATTAAGCCAACTTGATTTTTCAAGTGATGACAACAGTAGGGTTTACAATGTAGCGTTGTTCATTTCCTAAAATAGGAAATTAATGTAATATTTTATATGCTAATGTCAAGTAGTCAAACTATTTTTTTTTTTTAACGAGACTAACTTCAAGCCATTACACGTGTCTGAAAAAGTAGCCTACATATTAGAGTATGCAAATTGTTTTAAAGCTTAAAATAAGATCAGATGAATAGAAAAACAAGTCCCAAATAAGCATCTGCTTTCTTTATACACTAATTTTGATCATTTGTCGCAGTGAAAGCTTTACAGATCAGTACAGTACATTAGTTGAACAGATTATTAATGCAATAGAAGTTGCCAGTTTATAATAATGGCTAAGACTAGAAATAGTATTTATTTTTATTTATTTTTTCCAAACAGTAGACCAATGTAGGAAGTCTTTTAGTTGCTTTATTTAAATAACATAACCACATTATTTGGTTTACAAATGTGAGTCATGTTGACATCCTAAACCTTCAAACCATTATAATTCTCCACACCCATTCAGTTTTCAGCTAAATTTTTTTATATATATATATATATATATATATATATATATATACACACACACACACACACACACACACACACACACACACACACACACAATCTTATTTAAGCTTCTGTAGTATTTGGAATGTCTGAAGTAAAAATCACCCCATAATTAAACCTGTGTAACCTTTGTCTTATTACTCAGGAGGAGATGGCAGAGGGAGGTTTCGACCCGTGTGAGTGTATTTGCTCTCACGAACATGCCATGAGGAGACTCATCAACCTAGTGAGTTTCTTCTCTTTCCCCCTTTTTTTCTCTTTCTGTTCCAGATCACTATTTCAAATCGCATAACTTTTTTTGAATTATTTTATTTATAAAAAAATGTGTTTGACACTAACAAAATAAAACTTGATTAAACAAAATTAAAAAAGAAATAAACGTAAACATATGTTATGCTTGAGTTTGCTCCTTAAACGTGAATAAAAAATTAAATGGCTGAATGTTATAAACTTGGTGAAGAGATGATGCATTGGTCTGTAGAGGAAGAAAATGGAAAATCTGGATTCAGCCCTGCCTATATATCAGATCTCTTCATTTCACTGTACAAAATGTAGATATCAGGCAGAGTTTGTGTGGATAAGAGTGTGTTGAATAAAATAATATTTTAATAATAAAACTGATGATTCCTGAAGAGGGAAAGGGAACTGATGTGCAGTGGCAAGTGAAGTCAAAACGGCCTGTAAGTCGGTAAACAACCTTGAACTTGACTGTGCTTTCAATTAACTGTTATCTAGTTTTGAGCAAATATGAAAAACAATTGGGTAATTTTAGAACTACAACATAGTGATGGTTTTATATCAAGAAATGAAAATGAATTAGCACAATCTGAACATAAATGTCACAATGGCTAATGAAGCTTCAACAATAATAAGGTATTGACATTGTTTTTGTATTGGTGTGGAAAGCTATTTGTTTTTATTAGGATGTGTACAGATCTCATATAGGACCTGGACTCCAGACTGGTTTGGAGTCCAGTTATCAGGAGCTACATTCCCCTATGCATTTACAGAAATAACTCTTTTTATTATAAGAAACATGTTGTTGTTGTTTATATACACAGATTAAGGACCAATCAATCACATGTAATCTTTATATTAATGCAAGGTCTCTCATAATTTAGTGTTTGAATTTTGTATATGAAAGCCCAGTAGAGGGAGCTAGAGTTTCTTGGATTTACTTGTTTTAGTCAAGGAATAACATTTGGTTCAACTATTCTAAATGTTTTAGACTTTAACTTGTTCGTATGGTGTTGTTTTTTGTTTTGTTTTTTTGTAGCAAACACTTGGAACCCAATAGGTTTTACCCCTAGTGAGAACAAACTTTGGCAAAAACAATTATTATGTTTCAAATGAAATTAATGTTAGAAGCATCAACGTTCCTCTTAATATTGCTTCAAGGCTGAATACCCATTAAAAAAATAAATAAACAGACTTGCCTGTTGTCATTCCATTGCTGTAGATATATGTTTAGCCTGTATGATAAAATACTGTCCTTGTGATTCTTTTCAAGCTGAGGCAGACCCAGTCCTACTGTACAGACACAGAGTGCCTTCAGGAGAGTAAGTCCATAGATCCAAAGTGGGAAAAAAGATATCATACACAGTCTTGTTTTTTTAAAATTGTGGACAATTTGTGTGTGTGTGCGCAGTGCCAGGACCAAGCTCCTCAGTAGAAGGGGACATCACTCTGCCCATGATTATTATGGGATGGCTAGTTCTGGCCCTTGTGCTCTTTCTGTTCCGCCCAGCCAGCTTGAGGGGTCCTACAGTCAGCAGCAAGCCTACCAGTCCCCATGGTGTAAGTCATGCCAATCAAACCCACTGAATCATTTATGAATGGTCATCATGATAATCAAACCACATTGAAATAACAATCAGAAATTGGACAGACTTTAATGGGTTTTAACCATTATGACATCATCGAATGTGTATATTATGTGCTCCTTTTACAATAAATATTAAAGGGATGGTTCACCCAAAAATGAACATTCTCTCATCATTTACTCGCCCTCATGCCATCCCAGATGTGTAAGACTTTCTTTCTTCTGCTGAACACAAATGAAGATGTTTAGAAGAATGTATGGACCTATTGAGTTGAAACAATGTAAGTGACTGGTGGTCAGAACTTTGAAGTACAAAAAAACAGATTAAGGCAACATAAAAGTAATCCATACAACTCCAATGGTTAAATCCATATCTTCAGAAGTGATATGAAAGGTGTGGGTGAGAAACAGATCAATATTTGTCATTTTTTACTATAAATTCTCCTCCCTGCCCAGTAGGTGGCAATATGCACAATACTGTGAGTAGCTAAAAACAAAAGAAGAATGTGAAAGTAGTGATTATAGTAAAAAAAAAAAAAAAAAAAAGACTTTATTAATATTGGTCTGTTTCTTACCCACGCCTATTTTATGGCTTCTGAAGATATGAATTTAATTTCTGGAGTCATATGGAATACTTTTATGCTGCTTTTATATGCTTTTTGTACCTTCAAGTTTCCGGCCACATTCACTTGCATTGTATGGACCTACAGATTTGAGATATTCTTCAAAAAATATTCTTTTGTGTTCAGCAGAAGAAAGTCATGCAGTTAATGATGAAAGAATTCTCATTTTTGGGTGAACTATCCCTTTAACTAGTGATCCTGTAATTTATCATTAACTCTTGTCTTGTCTATTCTTGTAGTCATTGGATTTTTTTTTCTTTTTTTTTTCTTCTCTCTCCTCCTTGTTTAGAATCATGGCAGAGAGCCACCAGCACCTCCAGTGGACTAGAGTTCTGCCCACGGCAAAGAACTTTGACCTTCGATCTGATCTTTTGACCTGGCTTCCACCTGATCAGCTACTTTGACCAGGATAACCTGTCAATTTCCCTAATCAATTGTTTCAGATTCCAGATTATTTCTTTCCAGATTTACTCAGTCACTTGGATTTCAAGGTGTGTTAATACAATGTTTAAAATGAGGCAGCAGAAACTAAGGTACAGTTTCAAATAATGGAAAAAGAGCAAAGTGGACCAAGTGGCAAAAATGAAAAAGTTTATACATCTCTGTAATGGTTTCAATTTCTTACTGTTTCTTACTATATTTTTTTTGAGAGCATTATTAGCTATTTAGCAGGTTGTTAAAACTAATATAATGGGCCTATGTAATAAGATTAACCTGTAGAATTTAAATATTACACCTGAATATATTGTGATCTGGAGGGAAGTTTGCCAAGATATTGGGAGTCATCAAGAGCTTTTGGGTATTTACAGGATATGTGTTACAGGATAGACTGAGGTGAAATTATAGCATTTCTTGTTATATTATATCTTATACATTCCAGATTTATGATGCCTTCGCAGACATGTGACGTCATTGGTCCATTTGGGAGCATTCAGCTTGACTCTGCACTGGGTCATCAATGTATTGTAATGATTCACACATTTGAGGTCTACCATAATCACTTCTTAAAATATCATTTTGGGTAAGAGGAAATTAAATGGGTGTATTCCAGGATTTACTTGGATCTGATCACGGTAGTCATGGAAATGGTTATGTTGTCATGGTCTGGGTTTTGTTCTTCACAGAAAGAGCAACATTTACAGACACGCCCTGTATACTCTAATCTATTTACCCTGTATAAAAATCACTAGTACTTAATCCATTTTAGGATATGCTCGTCTTTGAATGACTCAAAGGCAGACATGTCAGCTGTAGCACTTTGGTTGTGGCAACTGTAAATTGAGACCAAACGTGATGCTCCACAGAAAATACCAAAGATAACATGATGTAAATTAGCCCAAATTCAAGTTTGGCATGATGAACTCAGAACATGTTTTGGGGTCTTTAGTCATGTGAGAATGTCTGAATGTTATAGTATCAAAGTTGCCAACAGTTGGTTCATAGACTGATGATTTCTGGATAGATCGGGGCATAAAGGTGGTGGTGTGAATTTCGGGGCATGTATATTTAATTCTGTCAGTGTACACTGTTCTAATGAACTGCTCTGTAAGAAGAAGAAAGAGCTTTAACTATGCACTTTTGGTTACTTCAAATAAATAACAACAATCAAATTCCTGTATGTCTGTCTTTTTTGTTGAATTGGGATATTTGTGGATGACGGTAGTTAAGTCACTAACATAAGAATTCAATTAGACTGATTTGGAATGAGTCTTTTATTCCCAAAAGTAATTTCTGCGTCAAACATTGACGTCTTTGAGATTTCCCAGTCGTTGATTGGCTACTGAAACTTCTGAGTTCCTCCACACGTGGCGTTTCACTGTAGCAAAATCCATGTCAAATGAAAAGTCAAAAGTGTTTTGCACTGAATTTACGAAGAGCATGCTTAAATAGACCAAATAGTAAGAGCTAGCTCTTGATAGTGCATTTCATAGATATGTTCTTTTTAAAATCATAGTCAATATAAGACTTTATTTGCGGTTCCTTACGGGTTTTTGTTTTGAAAATATTTATTGACCCGGAAGCAGACAACTGCCGCCGCCCTTCTATGAAGTGTTTACGTTGCTGTCCTCCTCCCGGTGGGTGTGTGAGTGAATATATGTGTGTGTATGCTGTCTGAGTTTATGGATATAACCGTTGTATTCATTCGGGAACAAGTCACCTTAGACGGAGCACCTGCATACTGCACGGAGTCAGTCAGAGGAGTGTGTTAACTCAAAAACTTCACTGTGAGACAAGGTAGGTTTGAATCACTGCTATGGAAATATATTATAGTATTTAAAAGTGTGGTTTTGTGTTCAACTCAAATACAGATCGGAACTGCTCGTATTCATATTCTAGAAAATGGACAGTGGGTCTGGAATAGAAGTTGAAAACTTGTCAAACAAATCCCATTATTCCTAAGAACCTCCGCAATTAGTAACGGGTGTAATGGATCAACTGGGGAAGTGCGCGTGAAAAATTGTACTTACCTTTTCAGCAGATTCGTTTAAAGTGAATTGTCAAGGAGCAAAGAAAAGACGTTTTACACATTATAAAAAAATGTTGGTATCATTATTAAATCGAGTTTTTTCTTTCTAATGAATCTGACACAGTTTAAGAGCGATTTTAACCGTGGGACTTTTGGTTTGAATGGGAACTGGCGATTACACATGTCAGAGAGCAGTAAATCGCATGTTGAATTCTTTTATTTGCAACACTAACGCATTATAGGCTGATATGTGTCAATAATATACTTTCAGTTGCTTTTATTTCTTTATAATGAGTAATAGCTTGATGAGCTAATATTTTGAGTAACTTTCTCGACAAAGTGAATGAATGGTTGTAATTGAGACACTGGTCCAGTGTTAAGTCATATTGGCAGTAAACATAGCGACTCGGCTTCAAATCCAGATCAAACAGGACAACTGTGAAGCTGTACTGCAGATTAAGATGTATTTTGAACAGGTCTATTGAAATTCTTTTTTGTAAATCACATACACAGACATCATGTATTATATTGTTCTAAATAAAACAATCAAAATCGCAACTGAATCTAACAGCGAGTAATTACAGTATACTCTACTGAATTTTCTGAGAACTGTTGAATTACTGAGAGAAAAAAAAAAACGTCAACTACATTTTCTAAAGATTACAGGCTTTTTAAAATGGTCAAACAATTCTAAGATTTAAGATTGATTTTACCTAACAAACAAAATGTTTCTGAAGAACTTTATCATGCTTTCTCAAGAGTACCATTTATTCTTACCCATTGGTCAGTTTGGCTTTTGTACTTGCTCTCCACCAAAAATATTGCACAGTTCTGAAAGATCATCATGAGTGGTCAAACATATGACATTGTTATGCACAGAACCTTTGAAAAGTAAGATGCTATTATAACAATTTAAATAAAAAGGCAGATACTCTCAGGGAATTGAACCCAGGTTTGTATGCGTGGTTAGCTAACACATTACCACTAGACCAACAGAACGTTTATGTCATTAGTAACAATTGTTTTATGAACTTTATCAAACTTTAAAAAAATAAAATATAAAATAAAACCTAAAGTAAAAGTAATTTAAGAGTATAGGCCTATTGCTGACACATATAAGCCTATGATGCTTTAGTGATGCAAATAAAAGACTTCCACATGCGATTTACTACTCTGACATGTGTAATCGTCAGTTCCCATTCAAACCAATGTCACACCTTAACATGGGTGACCAACCAATGTTAAAATCGCTCTTAAACTGTGTCATATTCATTGGAACAGACATCGATCATACAAAGCGGGTTAATAATCATACCAAAATTTTTTTTGAGATGTGTAAAACGCCTTTTCTTTGCTCCTTGGCAATTCACGTCGAACGAATCTGCTGAAAAGGCAAGTAAAATTATTCATGTGCACGCGCACATCCCAAGTTAACGCAATACCCAGTTGATCCGTAACACCGGCAATTAAATTGTTTTAAAATTACACGTTTTCAAGACATAATCAACAGATATGGAACTATAACAAACTTTTTGAATCCACTTTACAATTAAAGTTTATCTCATTATTATTATTATTATTATTAGTGATAAGTAATTGGAATGGTTGGGTAAAGTTTTAAAGCAGAGCCATAAACGTTAGTTCCTCTTAATGCCCAGGGGTAAGTAATATGATACCTACACCTCCCAGCTGAGCCCTTGGATCCCTACTGAGGAGGACGAATTGCTCTTAGAGTACTTGGTAAAAAGAGACTGTTCATAATGGTGAAAAATCTACTGCTGACCATTTATGGGCAAACTTTTATTAAAATGTTCATGATCTAATTGGCCTGGGCTGCGTTTCTCAAAAGTATGGTAAGCTTAAGATGATCCTAGAGACCACTGGCACCAATGGTTTCTACTATCTACTTAGGCTTATGATGCTTTTGGGAAACACAGCCCTGTTTGGTTTTGAAGGGACTTTCACCCTTACTATGACTTAATCTTCCTCTCCTCTCAGATGTTTCAGATTAAAAAGATTTGCTGTATAGGCGCTGGGTATGTTGGTGGACCGACATGTAGTGTTATTGCCAGCATGTGTCCTGAGATTACAGTAACAGTAGTGGACGTTAATGAATCCCGGATCAAAGCCTGGAACTCTGATACTCTGCCCATTTATGAGGTAATGATATTAGAGCCTTTACAAGTAGACAATTAAAGGGATAGTTCACCCAAAAATGAAAATACTCTCATCATTTACTCACCCTCATGCCATCCCAGATGTGTATGACTTTCACAAAATGCACAAATGAAGATTTTTAGAAGAATATCTCAGCTCTGTAGGTCCATGCAATGCAAGTGAATGATGACCAAAACTTTTAAGCTCCTGATTACCTTAGGTAGTGTAATCAAGCTTAAAATCATGATCATCCCTGGAGACTGGAATGATGTACATTAAAAAGGAGTTACATGGTCTGTTCTCACCCAAAGTCGACATGGATTAAACCATTGGAGCTGCCTTTTTGGAGCTTCCAAATTTTGGTCACCATTCACTTTCATTATATGGACCTACATTTGGACCTTTATTTGTGTTCTACAGAAGAAAGAAAGTCACACTGCTGGGATGGCATGAGGGTGAGTAAATGATTAGAGAATTTTAATTTTTGGGAATATTATTAAAAACTATTCCTTTTACTTTCTGAAATGCTTGTGATAATTTATGTCATTGTCAAGCTGATTTATCTAATAAATAAATAAAAATAATTGAAGTGGTCTTTTGTTGAAGTTTTTAAGGAAGTTCATGTGTTGCATCGTGCAAGTTATGATGAAAGTCTTCTCTGTGCTGTTGTAGCCGGGTCTAAATGAGGTGGTGCTTTCATGTCGTGGGAAGAACCTCTTCTTCTCCACAGACATTGACTCTGCCATTAAAGAAGCAGATCTGGTCTTCATTTCTGTGAGTGCAACAACAGATTTTATATGTTTGGATGTGTGTTGGTCGACCCACTGTTGAAAGTCTCTCCCTCTCTCTCTCTCTCTCTCTCTCTCTCTCTCTCTCATATTCAGGTAAACACCCCCACTAAGACATATGGAATGGGGAAGGGTCGTGCTGCTGACCTTAAATTTATTGAGGCATGTGCACGGCGGATCGTGGAGATGTCGGACGGGTATAAAATTGTTACGGAGAAGAGCACGGTTCCGGTCCGTGCAGCTGAGAGCATCCGCAGGATATTCGATGCAAACACCAAACCTAGTCTCAACTTACAGGTGTGTTAGTGTGAGCATGTGTCTGGATATTCCTATGTGGATATATGGGGGTAGTTGACAAATAATATGCCCATAAACTTTTTTTTTTTTTTAGGTTACATTTCTATGAATGAGTGAAGTGTATTTTAGGTGCTTTAAATGGCCACTGTTTATTTTTCAACTTTTCTAATCAGCTTTTTACTTCTTACTTGCTTCTTGCAGTGCACTTAAAGACCCCATGAAATCATAATGCAAGTTTTGCTGCTTTTAGTCCATATCTATTAGCTTTAAGGTCATCTAATATATGCTAGTATACTTCTAAATGTTGACAAAATTTGTTTTCAGAAGATAAAAGCATTCTGCAGTCTCTCTCTTCTGGCTAAAAAGACTCAGGAAAATCCATGACGTCACATAGAGGTTGAGAAATCTTGTCCAATTAAATGCTTTCAAGAACGAAAGTGCACCCTCCCGCTACAACTGTGTTCTAACTACTGCTGATCATGCCTTTTGGAGGGCATTTGGAAGGGAGCCCAATCCATGCTGTCAGGTCATTCCAAAAAGAAATTCCATTAAGAATTGCTTGGAAAAAGTTTTGACTGAGTGTTATCAGCTTTCAGCCATCTGAAGCTCTGACAGTGGAGGGTAATTGTCTTCGAAGGGCATAGGGATGATAACGCCTTATGAATGGGACACGCCAACACGGGAGGGGGGTGCGAGGAAATGTGCTATAGTGTATGTTTTTTGTGCAGTTGGAGGTTTATTGGGATGTACATCTTGAGTAAGTGTTCCTTATTCTTTATGCTTAGATATTGTGATTCAAAACATGGATATATGGTCTTTTAATCGCTTGTTTATTATTTGTCTACATTGGACTTGCACAACGGTTCCAGCCTAGTCATAATCAAAGACAGAGATGTGCTGTGTGTGTGTGAGCTGGTTAATATGGATTAATATTGTCAGTTAGATCATCGTTCTGTTCTCAAGTCTTTGGAAAAGCTGGTCGGTATTAAGATCGCTTCTCAAGTTTCCACGATAAGTGGCTCTTACAAGAGCAGCATGTTGGCAAGGAGTTTGTGTGTGTGT
Organism: Myxocyprinus asiaticus; assembly: GCF_019703515.2. Classification (NCBI taxonomy): domain Eukaryota; kingdom Metazoa; phylum Chordata; class Actinopteri; order Cypriniformes; family Catostomidae; genus Myxocyprinus; species Myxocyprinus asiaticus. The sequence goes on from NC_059350.1 coordinate 32,635,903, forward strand.
GTGTGGCTGTAAGATAAACCCTATCGGCTATTTTGAAAAATCGGACAAGTCGTTCACTGTGCCGCCCCCACTTCCTGTGTCAGTGGAATATACGTTAAAACTTCAAATCGAACTGCGCTCGTCAAGGCACTTCACGCGGACTTAAAATAGTCCTGCAGTGTGACAAAGTACAAATATTCCCTGTTGTCACTCAGTTAATATAAGGTGTAAACACCATGTGTAATAATTATACAGGAATTAGAAAAAAAAAATGTTTAAAATTGTTCAGTAGATGAGTGTTGTATGTCGCACTGCAATGTGCTTGAAATGTCATGTCAGCTCCCCTTAAATTAGCTGAAATGGCTTAAATTAGATTCCTTCATACATACATTTTTAAACCATCAGCAAATATGTACACATACATAGCAAAAAAAATGTTTTGTAGAGTGTGTTAACTCAAATAAGACACAAAGAGGATCTTAAATGGTTCATTCTCTCTGTGAGTATATGTTGTGTATGCACACACCAAACAGCTTCACACAACCAGTTGGTTGTTAAATATACTTATACACCAACTTTATTTTTTACATGACCATGTACTTGTGAATACAATCAGGAGTACTGTTGTTTTGAAAGGGATTTTCTCAAAACAGACTGAAGCCTGGATGTAACAAGTTTGGTCAATGTCCCATTTTTCCTATCTCATATGAACTAATTAACTAATCTTAAAAGATTTCTGGACCCAAGGGCATTTTGTACCTTTTGTTCTGTTCTGCTATGTTAATGCATTACCTTTGTCCCTGCTGTGATTACAGGTTCTCTCTAACCCAGAGTTCCTTGCAGAAGGTACGGCAGTGAAGGACCTGAAGGAACCAGATCGCGTCCTGATTGGTGGGGATGAAACTCCGGAGGGTCAAAGAGCCATCAGAGCTCTGTGTGCAGTTTATGAGCACTGGGTCCCCAAATCACGCATCATCACCACAAACACCTGGTCATCTGAGCTTTCAAAGCTGGTGTGTGTGTATTTGATAAAGTTAATGATTTAACGTGTAATAAAAACAAATAGCTGACCCTTTTACTTATTAGTACATTGTTTTTGTAAGATTTGTGAAATTGATTTAATTAATAACTTAAAACACATTAAAACCTTTGTGTGTGTGTGTGTGTGTGTGTGTGTGTGTGTGTTAGGCAGCTAATGCGTTTCTAGCCCAGCGCATCAGCAGTATAAACTCCATCTCTGCCCTGTGTGAATCCACTGGTGCTGATGTTGAGGAGGTGGCTAGAGCCATCGGCATGGATCAGCGCATCGGGAGCAAGTTCCTCAAAGCCAGCGTTGGTCAGTGTGTTTGTAACCAGAGCTTTTGACATTGCCATTTTAATTCTAATTATTGGTGCCTGTCCTGCTTTTAAGTTGTTCAAAGTGAGATGGCGGAGTGAGATTCAAACAAAAAAACTTAATGAGAGTTTTGCTTAAATTCTGTATTTGTCTGTGTCAGGTTTTGGAGGAAGTTGTTTTCAGAAGGATGTGCTGAATTTGGTGTATCTGTGCGAGGCGCTGAATCTCCCTGAGGTTGCTTCATACTGGCAGCAGGTAAAGCTATATTTATTTAAATATGTTAATACTATGGAAGGGATAATGTACAGTCAGTCGGTCATTATTGCTAAATAAATCCTAACAGGGTGATCAAGGTCTTTTATCACCTTGATGAGGCTTATTTTGTGTTATTACATGGGTCTCTGGAATAGGGCTGGGTATTGATACAGATTTCTTGATTCCGATTCACAAGGTCTCAATACAATTCGATTATGATTTCGATTCAGTTCGATATCGATTTATATGGGTACATTTCTGTTACAATGTCCATAGTAAAACTGTGCAATCTCTACAAGTAAGCTAATAAAATCATTTCAATTGAGCAGTCAGACGGTCATTTTTATAAAATAACCAGCAACAGAACTCAAACTGGAGGTGGAATTCAGCTGGTCAGCGATTGCTTTCTGCTCACATTATTACGAAATTTCAACGCAAATCAATGTTTTATGTCCATTTTATTTATTTTATTTATGCATTTTGGCAGACACTTTTATCCAAAGTGACTTACAGTGCATTCAAGGTATATATTTTTTCAGTTTGTGTGTTCCCTTGGAATCAAACTCATGAGCTTCGTATTTCTAGCTTCATGCTCTACATGCTTTGTTGAGCTACAGGAACACTATACATTTATTTATTTATTTGGTTAGTAGCCTTGTAATAAGCAGGATAATGTACAGTCAGCCAGTTGTTACTGCAAAATAAACCCCTTCAGGGTAATACAAGACTCCTCAGCTTCGCATGGGGGATCTGATCAACCTGTCGGCGTTTATTTTGCGATTACAACCAGCTGACTATACATTATCCTGCTATCCTTACATGACTACTTACCAAATAAATGTGAAAATGGATATAAAATATTGACTTAAAAATTATTTTATTATACGAGAAGAATGGCAGTGGGGTGATATAAGAGGTTTGAAACTAGCATAGCTATGTTGGAAAAAGTTGCCTGGGACAACAGTCAATTGTACAGTTAAGTGGTCATTATACAGAAATATTTAACCATGATTGACCAATCACAAGTATTTCAGAGAGCATGTTATAATACTTTTTATTTTTTTTTACTTTTTACACCAACACAAACATGAATGACTGGTTGAAAAACAATGTACTGTCATATGGTAACTGCTTAAATGCCTTATGAACACATTGGTATCTACAAGCTCAAATTGAGTTTGCTTAATGTTTTTTTCACTGTGTTTCTGTATGTGTAGGTGATTGACATGAATGAATATCAGAGAAAGAGATTTGCTTGTCGGATCATTGACTGCCTGTTTAACACTGTTACGGGGAAGAAAATCGCCTTGTTAGGTTTCTCCTTCAAAAAGGACACAGGAGACACCAGGTACACGCCAACACACTTTGACCCAGTCATTATTCACCTCTCTATCTCATTCTCAAGACTTGTTCATGACATCTCAAAAACTGTGTCTTCCTCTTTTACCTACAAACACACACTCACAGAGCAAAATTATGAGATTTCAGAGCTTGAGTTAAACATCAACTTTGAACTGTTCCCAATTAAACAAACCTGCACCCTTAACACACTAAAAACACACGCCCATGCTTCCTATGACCTTTATCCAGAGTGAATGAGAATGGCATGTCGTGCCTCTGCGTGAGTGTTGTCTACAGAAGCATGACTGTGCTGTGCTTTTACCTCCATTCAAACCATCATGACAAAACATTTTCAGTCTGGCTGGAATGGGGCAGTAAAAATCAACATGAGTAGAAAATGAGAAACTGATCATATTTTGCTTGTATCTATCCAAATAAACTTTTCGGTGACATAATTAGTATCTAAATCTATTGTTTTGTAAATTCACACTTTGTGTTTGTGTACATATTTAGCTAAGTTGGCTAAATGCGACACTTTCTCAGTTGGAAAATCAATTCATAAATAAATCAAATACTGTTTTTGCAAATACTAAAAATGCCAAGTCTATAGTAATTATAATTAGCATTATATATATATATATATATATATAAAGTCTATGGTATTTCCCCATTTACAGTAGATAGCTAAGTAAACATGTGTTTGTATTTCAGAGAGTCATCCAGTATCTACATCTCTAAGTATCTGATGGATGAGGGAGCTAAGCTTCATATTTATGACCCTAAAGTGCTGAAGGAGCAGATTATCCAGGACCTGTCTCAACATAGCATCTCCGGAGACAACCCACAGAGAGGTGTGTGCTCATTTATAAAGACCTGTTCAGCAGATAAAGCTGTGCAATGTGAATGGTGCTCAGGATGGTGAGGCTGCTACTCTGTTTAGCTGTCATGTTGAATCAAATGTAGGGGAGAAACTCGCATATAGGAATCTAGAACAGATTTTAATGTGTCTTTTTTGTGTGTGTGTGATTTGGCACTGCCCTTTTTCTCTCTGCAGTGTCTGAGCTTGTCACTGTGTCGTTAGACCCCTATGAGGCGTGTGAAAGTGCACATGCCCTGGTCATCTGCACAGAGTGGGACATGTTTAAGGTACATGCACACATTTATAGTGTAATTTTTGATTGATGCTTTTGAGGTTCATATTAGAGGTGTGTGCGTATAAATAACCCTTATAAGAAGTATCATTTATGTATTATGGTTGAACAATGTTAACAGATTGTAATACCATGGTACATTGATAAATAAACAAAAACATGGTACTGAATGATTAATATATTCATGAATTTTGGTATTTACATGGTACTCAAAGGTACTTCAAAGAATACCATGTTAATCAGGGCTGGGTATTGATACAGATTTCCCAGTTTGATTCTGATTCACAAGCTCTTCATTCATATGGTTACATTTCTTTTACAATGTCCATTTTGCGTACATTTAAAATAAACTCTGTCTCAGGTACCCTTCTAGGTACAATTAAAAAATATTAATTTTACAATTGTATTTTTTATAGTTTTTCATCAAATTGGTCACATTTTAGCTTTTGAAAAATTTACAAATTCAGTCTATTCCATTAATTAATGTCTCGAAATTGCATATATATATATATATATATATATATATATATATATATATATATTTTTTTTTTGCATAATTTGTACTAGTTGCAAGTATTTACATTGATATGCAGAACACTTGCTTAATCAGTACTGTCTCTTTAAGACTAGCAGCATCAGCCAGTAAGCACATATAATGAGAGAAGTCCTGTGTAATTTCTTTAGCGCATCCATGTGTTTAGAATTAAATTTTTCCTTTTTTGTTGATTTTAATCAACAACTGACTGTAAAAAACAGAAAGGGTCTTAAAAGACATTATTCAATTACATATGGATCCGTGGATCTCCTCTTTTGGATGAGTTAAACCAAACTTTTACTCTCAACATGAAGTGAAAGGACCTCTGTGCTAATAACTTCTTCTCCACTATACTAGTCAATCACTAGTGAGTGAAATCTGAACATTTACTAGTTAGCCAGTGGCTAATCATAGACATTTTTTGTCACATAGCGTGAGATTTGGTTGCACATGCGAGTGATTTACTTGCATTATAGAGGGTTGGCGAACTTGGCACATAGAGTGAAAGATTGATTTTAGGATTTAAAGGGTTAGTTCACCCAAAAATTAAAATTCTCATCATTTACTCACCCTCATGCCATCTAAGATGTGTATAAATTTCTTTCCTCTGCAGAACACAAACAAAGATTTGTAGAAGAATATCTCAGCTCTGTAGGTCCATACAATATAAGTGAATGGTGATCAGGCCTTTTGAAGCTCCAAAAATCAGATGGAGTCCAATTGTTTAATCCATGTCTTCTGAAGCGATCCAGTTGTTTTTGGTTGAGATCAGACCAAAATATAACTCCTTTTTCACTACATCTTGCCATTGCGGTCTCTCAGCACGATCATTATTTCAAGCTCGATTACACTTCATATAGTGCCGTCTAGTGCAGAAGTCGAGCTTGAAATCATGATCGTGCCGAGAGACTGCAGTGGCAAGATGTAGTGAAAAAGGAGTAATATTTTGGTCTGTTCTCCCTGAAAACCAACTGGATCACTTCATTTTTGGGTCAAATATCCCTTTAAGAATCAATATCGATTGTTCAAACGAATATCACAATGCATCTGAAAATCGATACCCAGCCCTAATGGTAATACTATGGTGTATGTCTAGTAAACTATGGTAATACGATGTTATGGTTCCTATTTTTTAGTGTGATATTACATATCACATGCTGTATTTGTTTTTAGGATCTGGACTATGAGAAAATATATCACAAGATGCTGAAACCAGCATTCATCTTTGATGGACGACGTGTCCTGGACCACCTCCACCCCCAACTACAGAACTTTGGCTTTCAGGTCTGTGTTTATATATGTAATTCACATTTTTGTGTTTATATAAAAGTGTGTATAAGCCTGTCTCTACCTGTTGGATTCTTTAATTCTCTTCATAAGTTCACATGGCTTAATGGTGTATATTATGTGTAGATTGAGACTATTGGAAAGAAGGTGACAACGCGAATCCCTTTCACGCCCTCTGGTGGAGTGCCTCGACACAATGAACCACCCAGCAAGAAAGCTAAAGCCTGAGACAGCAACTCCATCACACACATTCATGTGCACTTTGGCCTGATTAAAGTCTTTTGCAATGACAACCAAAGTATTATAAGCGCCTGTTGTTGGAAAACTATGCGTGTGTGTGTGTTTAATGATCCAGACTGAATTGTGCTTGGAATGTGTTAAGGTTTTTATCTCTCATGGCTGTTTGCAAGAAATGCATACAGTGATTTAATGTTTTAAACATTTTATCATTCATGTATTTTGTTTATCGTGATTCTTAGAATTTGTTTAGAATGTATTCATATTTGCCATTTTGAAAGTTTGTGGAAACAAGAGATTTTAAAGGCATAGCTTCCTCAATAATGAAAATTCTGTCATGATTTATTCACCTTTGTGTTGTTTCATGGAGTTATCTCGCAGAAAGTCTAAGATGCTCTTTTTCCATACAATGAAAGTGAATGGTGACCAAGGCTGTCCCTGAACCCCATCCACTTTTCTTGTACAGAAAAGAGCAGTTTGGACATTCTGCCAAATATGAAACAATTTTCATTTTGGGTGAGCTGTCCCTTTAACTGCACAAAATTGGTGTTAATGCATTTTAATGTCCCACTACTGTTCAGTTGTGTATCCTTGTTTACACTTCAGTGTTATGGATTTTAATGGCCAAATCATCTTCTAATTTGAGAGAGATCTCTGCTGGAGCAGCATCAGAAGGAAGGGGAACTTTTATCTGATATTGGGACCAAGTTGGACATTAAATTGTTGCAGACGTTTAGCTTAAAGAAGCGAACCAGTCATTAATTAATCATCTTATATACTGTATATTGTTGGGCCTGCACTGTGTATTTTATTGTAGAAACGCAGTTGCAGTTTTTATAAAATCACTTCTTACTGTACAGGTTTGTAATAGTCATGTACAATGACAGCAGAAAACTGATTTCTTAAATAAAACATGGACCAATCAAAAGCTGTTGTCACATCTATTTATTTCATGAGCTAAAATATGAAAGTTTGAATCAAACAAGAAAAAGCATTATTTGTATTTGGCATTAATTTGAATGTATTAAGATTCTGTTTATATCAGGTTAATGATATGGACACAATATACAGATCTTTAATTCTATTTCTTAAACCCAAAATATTGTACAACACTGTTAATTGCAGTCTCTTAAATACATTAGCATGGCCTTTATTTGCTGCTTTGAGCAATGAAGGTGACATTACCCAGTTGTGAAATGCTTCACTCTTTGTGAAGCCTGACCATGTGTCTGTGGCTGGTTTATTGAAATTATTGTAACTTTATGTTTATAGAAAGTTACAACCAATATAATGAGTTTTATTTGTAATAACTAAGCTGCATAGTCTTTGTATAGACTGCAGAGAGAGAGACAGAAAAGATAAGAGGGGACAGTCAGAAAGATATTGTTCAACAGTTTTACTCCGCTGTCGTTGTTGTCCCTTCAGTCTTCCTTTTTTCCAGCAGATTCTTCAAGAAGAACTCACCTAAGAAATAAAGAAATAGCACAAGACAGAATGTTTACACAAATAATGTAACAGTCTGTGCAAGTGTGTGTGCTTCATGAGCATTGAACAGGTGTTTATGTGAAAGCCTTTGTCAGACAGAAACAAACAGTTACCTGCTTTGTAAGAGGAGCGCACAAGTGGCCCGCTGGCTGTGTAGACAAATCCCATCTCCTGGCCAATCTTCTCCCAATACAAAAACCTCTCAGGAGTGACATATTCTTCCACCTTTAAAGACACACATTTAGTGATGCATGTTAGCTGTGTCATGTAACAGAACAAAACTGAAATGGTGTATGGCTTAGAGAGGAAATGTAGCCGGTTGGTGTTGAATTATTCGTCATGGGGTTACTGGTTAGTGTCTTATGTGGTGTTGGGTTGATTATATTTTTGTATCGTTTCATACCTTGAGATGGCGTTTGGTTGGCTGCATGTACTGCCCCAGTGTCAGACAGTCCACTCCAGCATCTCTCAATTCTGCAAGAAAACAAATAACTCTCATTTGCTAACATCTGCATATTTATTTCCACCCCTGACATACATAAAATACATCTGTAACTCACTTGCTTCAGTGTGTTGCAGCATATTACCTTTCAAAGTGGCATGTATCTGTGCATCTGTCTCTCCCAGTCCCAGCATGATAGAAGTCTTCGTAAGAACACTGGGTTTCACTTTTTTAGAATGTCGTAAAACACACAGTGATTGGTCGAAGTTAGCACGAGGGTCACGCACATACCTAAGGGTCAAAGATCAGAGGTAGATACTGAGATAAGCCATGAACTCCAAAGAGTTGGACACCAGTGAGATTTACTACAGTGGTGTTACTACATTGAGAACGACAAAGAATGAGACCTCAGTTTAGCCTGAAGCTGTACGGCAAAAAAAAGTCTCCCGGGGGAGCATGTCCCCGGACTCCCCTAGATATAAGTTTGTACAAGGCAGATTTCTGTGTGTATCCTCAGATGAAATCCTGCAGGCGCCCATGATGAGAACTACAAGGTTACTGATTCATTTGATAAGTTAGATGAGCTATATTTCTGCCATCTGGTGGTGATTGTATGTGCTACAGCACACAAATAAGCAGGACAAGGGCAAAACACAAGGAACCTTTTTTACTTTTCTCATTTTGGATGCCACCCTATGAAAAATGTCTGTGCTTTCAGACATTTTACAAAACATCAAAATATGTTCTTCAATAGAACACAGGTTAAATTAAAATTGATTCCAGGGCTCAATAACAGGGATATTTTTCTGCTGGGCTGGTCAGGCAAGTAGTTGAAATTTGTACTTTCCTGGATAACATTTTCAATGGCCCACACCATCAAAAATTATAAATTGTATTTTTAGCAATGTAATTTAATGTGTGCCAGAGAAAAATATTTGTATATTTCTAGGGTGACCATACATCCTCTTTTCCCGGATACGTCCTCTTTTTCAGACCTGAAAAAAGCATCCGGCCAGGATTTAAAAATTTGCTAATAATGTCCGGGATTTGGCTTTTTGTCTTTATATTGATTTGCTCTCTACAGTTAGGACAATTATACTTGTGTATTTGGTACTGTGCATCAGTTTTCACGTGTTAACCTCCTTATGTGATTTTCTGTCTGAGAGAGGCAGAGTGCGTACTCTTTCAAATAACTTTTTTTACACACTCTCTCTCGCCTGCACAATCTCTGCGTATGTGTGTGCGAAAGATATTGTAGATACCTGCTCTGCCACTCTCAGACATAGAGCGCATCTCTCGGTCCCTTTACAGCAAGAAATCAGTAGTGTGGCAAGCATTGTGTGTATGCAGTAGTATGCAGGGCCGTAGCTAATGGGGTGAAAGATGGTAATGATTCTAAGGGCCCACAGGTCCAGGTGGGGCCGACAACAAATTTTAAAAAGTATTTTTTCATATAAAAGGGGCCCAGAGCAATATACAGTAAGGGGGCCCAGAATTCATCACTACGGTCCTGGTAGTATGGTAACCTGAGCGTTCCCTTTCAAGTCAGTCACTTCGATGCCTCATCAGTTGCTGATGCTATGCGGACCCTATGCCATCGCGCTGTGCTACTTTGGGCTGCAAGCATCACCGTGACAACCGCCCCACCACGGTGGCAAAGTGCCACCGGCAGTTATGCATGTGACGTAAACATATCAACTTACAGAAAAGGTTTAGGTTAAACCTTATGAAACTTGAAATCAATTCCTGAAATAATGTCATTTAATGAGTATAATGAAGTATTAGATCTTTAGTATCTGTGTTGTGGATTCTTTAAAAAAACATTTTTTTTATGATTAACATTTTTATTCAAAAACACAGAAAAGCAAAACATAAATACACAGAATCAACTTTTAACACCCGCTATCAACCCTCCCCATCCCCAACCCCACCCCGACCCTCAACAAACACCCCTGTGGTCATACATGTGCACATACAAAAGAAAAAAAAAGTATATAAAAATATAAAAATCACACATTATAACAACTACCCCTCTCTCTCCACTGTTCCACCCCGAGAACCCTCCAAGAACGCCAAGTATCTACCCCATTTCCCAACAAACAAACCCAAATTCCCCAGTCTTCTAGATGACCCTTTTTCTAAAGCCGCCACCCTCCCCATCTCCGAGCACCACTCCTGAAATGGGGGCACTCCAGCCGACTTCCAACCCCTCAAAATCACCTGTCTGGCGAACATAACACTGGTTAGGACCCAATCCTCCACATGTTTATTCCCCACATTGATGATCACCCCATCTCCCAAAATACAGAGTCTGGGGCAAGATGAAACCTGAGTGCCCAAGACATCACATAAAAAACCTTGCCAAGCTCCTCCAAGTTTATCTCAGAATCAAGAGAATCTTTTTGCTCAGTCGTCAGTTTAGGGAGTTCTAATGGTTCCACAAAATTTCTAATATCCTCATCAGTAGACAAAGATGTGGAACTATAGAGATCAAGATAGAATTCTTTAAAAGCATTATTAATATCAATGACCGAGGTAAAAATTTCACCACCAGCAGATTTCACTGAGGGAATGGTAGAAAAAGACTCTCTCTGCTTTATATATCTAGCCAAAAGCTTCCCTGCTTTGTCCCCCAACTCAAAGTATGACTGTCTTGCCCTGAATAACCAAAACTCCACCTTCCGTGACAAAATAGTATTATATCTTTATTTCAATCGGGTCAATTCTCTGAGGCCATCAGAGGACATTCGGTGCTTCAGCTCTGCCTCGGCACTTTTAATATTCCCTTCCAACTCCACGAGTTCTCGTGCTTTGGATTTGTTGATGAATGAGGCACACTGTAAGATTTGACCCCTAAGAACCGCCTTAAGTGCCTCCCAAGGCACGCCCACAGAGGATACTGAGGACTAGCTGGTCTCAATATAAACATTGATTTCAGCCTTTAACATTTGTTGGAAATCAGGATTTTGCAAAAGGGATACATTAAGGCACCAACTATATTATTTCTTTTTCTCCATATGTGGCAACACCTCTAAATTCACCAAATGTTTCCAATTTAGCAATCAACAACAGATGAAATGAGGGACTTAGATATATATATAAAAAAAAATCTATTCTAGAATAAATCTTATGGACTGATGAAAAAAATGTATAGTCCCTACCAGATGGGTTTAAAAGTCTCCAAATATCTGTAAGACCAAGATTTTTACACATCCTGTGAAGCGTCAATGTTGCTCTAGGGAGCTTGCACACTTCTGAGTCCATCAAAAATTAAAGTCTACTCCCAATATTACTGTATATCATGAGGGGTGCCAGCAGCTTGCAACATCCCTTCAAGCTCTATAAAAAAGCCCTGATCATCAGCGTTAGGTGCGTAAATATTAGCCAAAATCAACCTTTACCCTAATTTATCTTTAATCTGTTTGAGACATTTGAATTGTAGATGTTTACTTATCAATGTAATGACTCCCCTGCTCTTACTTGAGCCAGCACTAAAGAAAACATGTCTACCCCATATCTTCCCAAATTTTTCAGCTTGCTGCGGGGAAAGATGCATTTCTTGAAGAAACACTATATCAAATTTCTTTCGTTTAAGAAAAGAAATAACCTTCCTTCTTTTTATGGGGTGCCCCAACCCATTCACATTCCACATGGAGAGAGACAATCCACTCATATTAACATTTGTTTTTTTTCCCTTTTTCTCCCAATTTGGAATGCCCAATTCCCAATGTGCTTTTTTAAGTTCCCGTGGTCGTGTAGTGATTTGCCTCAGTCTGGGTGGCGGAGGACGAATCCCAGTTGCCTCCGCGTCTGAGACCGTCAACCCGTGCATCTTATCACGTGGCTTGTTGAGCACGTTGCCACGAAGACATAGCGTATGTGGAGGCTTCACGCCATCCACCGTGGCAACCACACTCAACTCACCACATGCCCCAGAACGAACCACATTATAGCGACCATGAAGAGTTTACCCCATGTGACTCTACCCTCCCTAGCAACCAGGCCAATTTGGTTGCTGAGGAGACCTGGCTGGAGTCACTCAGCACGCCCTGGGATTTGAACTAGCGAGCTAGTGAACTCCAGGGGTGGTAGCCAGCGTATTTTACCACTGAGCTACCCAGGCCCCCACTCATATTAACATTAACAAAAAATAGATTGTGTGTCAAAAATAAAATGATAAAGACTACATTAACAAAAAATAGATTGTGTGTCAAAAATAAAATGATAAAGACTACATTCCAACATTAGTGCAACAGTCAAACCCCGAACTTCCCCCCAAACCAAACAAACAGAAAAAAGAAAAACGTGTGCATTAATGTGCACGACAGCGCCAACTGGTGTCCATCCCTCTAACCTCAAACCGTCCATGTACGCCTACGAGAGCCCCCGCGATAACTTTGCCGTCGGATTGCTCAAGTCTGGTGTTTCTATACAAATTTTGTGAGACAGAATTACATAACAGAAAATAATCTATAACACTCCAGCCAATAGGCAGAATAAACACAAAGAACATGTAGATTAATTCACAAAACTGTCCTGAAGCTGTGTTCCTCCAAAAAACACCACAAAAAAACAAAAAAATAGCTGTTCAGTTTCCTCGGACAGTCAAACGAATGCTCAGTGAGCCGGCTATTCATGAGCGCAGCAGATGACCTAATCCTTCCAATGTCCTGCAAAAAAAAAAAAAAAAAATACTCCACAAAACAAACTCCAGCCAATAGGAGGCATAAACACAAGGAACGTGCAGATTCATCCATAACTGTCCCGAAGGAGTGTTATTCCACAAAACAAACTCCAGCCACTAGGCGGAACCAGCACAAAAAGAAACAAAAAAGGCGCCTAGCTTCCTCGGACGGTCAAGTGAATGTTTAGTGAGACAAGCTCACTTGTCTGCAACGTGAGAAACACACCATGACTTCCTCAGTCCATTGATTTTATGAAAGATAGCGCTTGTTGTGGGCAAGTAAATATTTTGCGGCCATCCTTAGTATCTATTCTCAGTTTGGCCGGGAACATCAGTGTAAAAGCGACCTTCCGTTGATGTAAGAGTTTCTTGCATTCCTTGAATCGATCACGTTTCCCTCATCAAATTCGCAAAGTCTGGGAACAAGAAAATGCAGTGGTTCTTTCAAGAAAGCCTTCCTTTACTCCTCGCCTCGCGAGATCAGGGAGATCTTTATCGGAGATCTTTATCGGACAATCTCAGAAATTTGGTCAGAATTGATCGAGGCCTGTCTCCCTCCGTGGACCTCTGAGCCGGATCTCCAGCCGGATTTCCAGCTTATGGCCTGTTATGTCGAGCAGACTCAGGAAGAGCTCTTCTAGGAATTTCACCATATCTCGGCCTTCTTCGTTCTCAGGAATTCCAACAATTTGGATGTTGTTTCGCTGATTACGATTCTCAAGGTCTTCCAGTTTTTCCCAAACGTGTTCCAAATCTACTTTGGTCGCTAGTGGATTAGCAGCTAATTCCCTCTCCGATGACTCCAGATAATCAATCCATTTCTCAACATCCCCCATTCTTGTAACCAACTCAGTGAATTTCGTCTCCATGGCCGTAATCGATCAACGTATTACAGCAAGATCCTCCAAGTCTGCTACGACCTTCGCCAGCATTGCCGACATACTCGACAGCTGACACTGAATCTCTCCCACCGCACCATCCAAACTGAGTCCCTGGTCTGCGGTCCTGTCAGGGGTATCAGCTTGAGCACGTAAGTGTCTTTTAATGTCTTCAGAGTCCGAGGATTTTGAATTCTTTGACATATTGACCTCACAGTACAGTTATGGAACAGTGTGTATCGAATCTCACCGGTTTATGACACAAAAAGAATGAAAAACTAGCAAAGTGTGTAGAGCTCGCTGTTCACACGTCTGACCTTTGCATGGCGTCACGCGACTCCCCCCGTGTTGTGGATTCTTTATCCCAGAGGCGTATTAATTTTTCATTTTTTTTGATGAAAAATTTGACTTCTTGATTTTGCTCTATAGAGCAGTGTTGAATAAACAGTAACAGTGTTTTCACAAGTACGCATTTAGGGCGCAACTCAAGCCAAACGGCCACCACGTGTGCGTCCCATTCAGAAGTGATCATCCTTATGCCCTATTCCCTTCGAAGACTTTACCATCCACTGTGAGAGCTTTGAAAATAATGATCATTCGAAACTCACTTTTTAAGTCATTTTTATTGGAAATTCTGATCGAAGCAATCTTACAGCTTGATCGGGATTGTTTTCCCTTTCAAAGTGCCCTTCGGAATTTAATTTATCCCATTTGGAAAGCAGGGCATGATTGGTGTAACTACACGTCCATTCGTCCCTGACTGAAGTTACAATCTCAAAATCCCTTCACAACCTCACTCACAGGAAAGTTTATTCGTGATATCATGTCAACAAACAACACGAAAAAAGGGCTCACGTCCGGTTTATGCGCTGTATCTAGAACTCAAGCTCCGTTGTGCATTCGCTGACTTCATTGATTCACAGATTTAAGTTCTAATATTATATTAATGTTATTGATATAGCTGATTAGGCTCATACATTGGTTAGGCCTATATATAAGATGCATTTAAAAATAGGTGATAAAAAGTGCTTCAGTTTACTGGGGATCATGCACGGGGCAATCCTCACAATACTCTCTCTACAAGCTCAGCTGCTCAAGCTCCACTGTGCATTCGCTTCATTGCAGATGCAAGTTGTAATATTATATTTATGCTGTTGATGGCTTGTTTATCTCATATATTTATATGATGCGTATGAAAATAGGTGATTAAAAAAGCGCTTAAGTTTAATAGGGATTGGTGCTTCCACCTCTCGACATGAATCTTAGATGAAAAAAAAAAAATCCTTACAATATTAAGAGTGGATCTTTTGAATAAACAATGTTTTATTCAACAAGGTTTTTCATCTTCTAAAACATTGTCACTGCATTGGTAATATCTTGCAGTGTTGTTTACTTCTCATCAACAATGTTTGAATTAAAAATGTTTAAATTATTCTCATAATCCCGTCTTTGTTAACAGAATCAAATAACACCTCAAACGTTTGTGTGTAATTTCGTTGACGAGATTAACACCGCGTTAAGTAAAAGCATCTGACAATTGGCACCCAACCACTACGGTGGTAACATATTGCTACCGTAACAGCCCTGGTGCTACTGATAGCACACACATATTGCACTACTAGCCAAGTAAGTAGAAAGCACAAACCCAATCTCCTCTTCGTATTAAATAATAGGAAGGAAGGAGAGTTAGAATGTCCCATCGAAGGGATAGAGGTTAACAATGACACTAGCCATCGTGTAGTGAGACATTGCGTACAATCACATATGTATATGTGTTATTATGCATCCGCATTGCAATGGAGAAGCATAAAAAAGCCAGCCTGGTAGCAGGACATATGCAGTACCCAGAGGACACAAAGAGTTTAACTCTCCTTCACAGCCAAGACCTGGGAAGAGAGATAGGAAACATCCAAGTTATAAAACCAAAAATTTTAGGGGAAGCCCAGCCTGCTGCCAGACAGATGTCCTGCAAGGACACACCATTCACCCAAGCCCAGGAGGAAGTCAAGCCCCTGGTTGAGTGGGCCCATACCCCTATGGGACACTGCACTGAAGGGGCAGGTTTACCCGTCTCTTCGGCATATTGATGACTTGAATACATTCACTAGCAACTGTTATAACCAAAAGGTAATCATCATCTTCTTAACCATGTGCAGTTGTTATCATTACGAATGTTAAAGGTCATTTGTATATATTAGACCTCTGAGGGGTGACTAGAGGTCTGACCAATGTCAGGAATGACACAACAGTGCTTACTAATTTGCCCGGCTCCCGGAGAGCTAATATAAATTTATATTTTATATAAATTTATATTTATATATAAATTTATATTTTATATAAATAAATTATTGATGAAATAAAGCAAGAATTTTATTGTGTTTAAGTTTTAGGTCATTATTGTACCACATGTATTTACTGACACAAATGCATTATTAGGATTAATCACTAAAAGTATATTTCTGCCTAACCTTGCTCTGTTGCATTTGGACGTATTGTTTTCTTGTCATATTTGTTCCAGCTGGATAAGGCCTGTGTTCCAGTGAGGCTTGACTCAACCTTGGGGAAAGATAGCAAATGTTGCGTTCTGTCTAATGATGTCATTGTAGGGATCGTTCAGAGTTTTGAGAGTCATGTGACTTAGCCAGAGGAACTGAAAAGTGAACTGAACTAAAACTTAAAACTTGAACCCTTATCTGCTGACCAACTGAGACTTTGTGGTTCCAGCTAATCAATATTATGTTTTTAATTAACATCATTTGCATAGTTTAACAATTCACCATGCGTGAAAAGTTTCCATAAATATCTGTATGGTTAACCTATCAGAAGCCTGTAAGCTTGTAAAGATGCCGTCAACTCATTTGCATTAGCCTATTACTGTTAGCCATTGTTGTATTGCAATTTAGTTTGAGGTTAGATCCTCAACATATTTTCTGTTTCTGTCTCCTGCCTTTGGAAATGTGGATACATTTTTCTTCAGTAAACTCTCTCTCAACTGACTGAAACCTCAACTCTGACTCCTGGTCTTCAATGTTCATACTGGTCTCTTTAATGGGTATAACTTTATTACCTTACAGGACGCCTTGCGATAAGCGAGCGCAATGGCATCAACCACCCAATGAGAAAGTCTTTGCTTAGAGATGGCCAAACATTTCAAGTGGTCTCCAAAAGAAACAAAGAGCTGCTCCGTCAGCCTGAACTGACTTGCATGATCATGTACATGTGCAGCACCCTGACAGGGCAGAGTTTATGCAATATCTGTGCCTCGACCGTTTCAAAGGGAGGAGGAGAAAAAGCACTCAAGGTGACTACCTGAGCCCTAAAAGGAGTGGTCAACACTTTTGGCACATAACCGCACCTAGGTTTAAGCACAGCCTTTGATAAGCCAAGCCCAAAATCCAGACAATAATCATGGACCGATAGGGACTGAAGATCTCCCACACGATTCATTGAAGCTAGAGCGAGTAACAGCGCAATCTTCAAGAAGAGTGCTTGCAAGCTCGTCGCCTCCAGCGGCTTAAACAGTGGACCTGTAAACGTGTTTAAGACAAGTGTTAAGTCCCAGACTGGGACCGTAGCAGGTCGTCTCACTCCCACAAAAATCTGATGATCAAAATGTGCTTGCCCATTGTCTTCTAACAGCTCCAACAGCTCAGAAAACCAGAGGTATGAATCTCAAGAATGGATGGTGATGAAGGTGGTGACATTTATATGCCCATGATGACGCACCCATCAGGGGTGGAGCATCAAGCGTCATCTGCCAATAGATTTCCGTGATTGTAAAGGGCTTCAGAGATCATCACTCCTGGGAGGAGCTCCCCATAGAGTCAGCAACTGACGCAGCATTGAAATGACCAACTTGAAAGGGAACAAGCCCTGTGTCTCCATTCACATACTATCCATACTAAATATTATGTGACAAGCACAAAACGTCAGCCAAAGAAGAGTTTGTCAAAAAAAAAAAAAAAAACTTTAGGGAAGTAAGCTACACCTGGGTACAGTAGGAGGACTGAAAAGTGTAAAGTGTAGTAGTATAATTATTATTATTTTATTTTATTTTTTTACGGCATCTAATCTTTTCTGTTTTTATTTATGTTGTTGTATTTTATTTTATGGCATTATTAAATGTATTCATGTTAATATTCATTAAATGTATTAAATACATTTAATGAATAGTACCTCATTGATTGCAGCTGTAGAAAGTGACGGTACAATGCACAAACCTCTGTAACTCTCGGACCGTCTCTACGTTGTGAGCATAAACATCAAGACCAGACAGAGCAATTTTCTCCACTGCTGCAAGATCACCACGGAAATCAGGAGTCAAACACTCAACCATAATATTAGGGTTCCTAAGAGAGAAGACATGTGTATGAAAGAAACAGAAGAAGGACAACAAAGTGATTCTAATGAAAAGTCTTTTACAAACATAAAAAAATTTAAGTAATATTTCACCCAAGAATTAAATCATTTTGCTTTGGAAGAGTCATATGAACAACTTTTATGATATATATATATATATATATATATATTTTTTTTTTTAATCAGTCGGGTTTACAATGAACAGTTGATGAATGACAAGAGCTATGTAAAGATTCTTTAACAAATAATCTTTTCATGTTATATGGAAAAATAGCAGCAACATGAATGACATGGGGGTGAATAATAATAGAATTTAAATTTTTAGGTGAACTGTTCCTTTAACTAAACTCTCAGAGTAATCTCTGTACCTCTCTTTAAGGTTGGAGACAGTCTGTGCAAAGTGCTCAGCCCCACCATCAGGAATGTCTGTTCAACACAATAAAATGATTATTTGCTTGATCATACCATACGTTTAAGAACAATTAGAAGTTTAATTCAACTTGTAGATTGCTGGTGCTTTATTGTGTTTCCTCACCATCTCTGTCCACTGATGTGAGTACTACATAGTCCAGCCCCCAGGCTGCGATGGCTTTAGCTGTGTTATGCGGCTCGTCAGGGTCAAGAGGCGGAGGACGTCTCGCTGTTTTAACCGAACAAAACCTACAGCCACGTGTACATGTGTCCCCCATTAACTATGGAAAGAGAAATGTATCAAGCATACATGTTAATTCAAACTTTGCTGGGGAAGTTAACAAAGAACTACTTTTTGAAAGAGAATTACATTATGGTAATTAAATGTGTGTTTCCCAGCCAATACTATTACCATAATGGTAGCCGTGGCAGTGGAATACTCTCCTCCCCCCCAGCATTCTCCGATATTGGGACACCTGGCCTCCTCGCAGACCTGCAACCATAGTAACAACAGTCTGTACTTCCTGTACCACAGGCCTATACACAACATTTTGACCACTGAAATTAAAATCTGTTTCGTGCAATCCGATCACAAGTGGTAAACATGGTCTAAAATGTTTTTGATCTGATTTGCAGTGCAAATGCTAATGCATCCTGATCCATCCCGGACTCACCTACTCACCTCAACTACTGAACTAAAACAAAGGTTTTAAACTTTGCCGGTCATCGACTTTCAAGGAAATGAGACCGAGACGGATTTTAATACCAGTATAAATGATGTAAACAGGACCTTTGAAATATCAAGTTGTCAGCACTGTGTCAGGCCAAGTGCTCAATTGTCAGATGGGTTTTTTAGACACTCACTGTGTGAAGGTTTAAATCTCGGAGTGTGTTTTTCAGTTTGTTGTAGTTTTTTCCAACAGGGATCTCTGTTTTCAGCCAAGGTGGTAGTCTCAGTCTGAGAAAATTAACACAGATGGTTAAATCACATGGACTGAACTTAATAGTACGTTAACGTAAAATTGTTAAATAAGTTTAATTATGAAGTATCTATCACATAATAACCATCTTAAATTCATAAATTGGTCTCTACCAGCATAAGAACGTTCAAAGTCTGCATGCATTCAGTCAATCAATCGGCAAAACTATTAAAACACATATTTTTTTTTAACTTTGTTTTAAAAAAAGTACTGTGGCAATATAATGGTACAGTGATGGTATCATCAGATGGCAATACCATGGTACTTTGATGTATACCATGGTACTAAATGATTTCCACATTAATTTACCATGATATTTACATGGTACTCCAAGGTACTTCAAATAATTACATGGTACCATCACTACGGTACACGTCAAAACAAACAAACAAACTTTTTTGGTTAGAAAATTTGTGATCTGTTTATTAATTTTTCCAACCTTATTCTGTGATTACACTGCCACGTACTACAGACCCATAACTGTAACTGATGAAAGTGTTATTGAGCATTATTGAAAGTGAATAAGTGGTGTCCATAACATTACCTTTCTCCCTTCTGTCTCTTCAGGTTGCCCCTGTATTCCTCCCACTTGCTCTTTTCTGAAAGCTCTCCAGATATAAAGTCCTGCAAGTTCAGCCCATTTTCTTTTATCTCTTTCTTTCTCTCTGTGAGTGTGGCTGATGTGTTGGCAGCAGTGGTCAGTCTGTTACAGTAATCCTGTGACCAGCAGAACAAAATAAGAAAACTGCTGATTGACTTAAATTCCTTAACTCTCATTCTGGTTATGAAATTCTCATCTCACGGTATTGTCAATTCAACTACTACTCTATTTAGGAACATGAAATGAGTGGAAAACCAAAATATGTTTAATCAGTGGATATTAGACTGATATACTACTACAGTAACCCCTGCATTGACCTGCATTACAGAGCACCGGTAGATAACACCTATTTGATATTATGCATATGTACAGTAAAAATGGAACTAAAACAGAAGGAACTTACATGAGACACCTCAAAGCATTTTGACGGTAAAAAGAGATGATTTGTGGAATATCTACACGCAACAGAACAACTCCGGCTGATCAACGCCATGACTTTGTCATTGACAGCACTCACTCTGACATCGATTAACTCACACTTTACTTCGCACTGCACATTTATAACACTGACATTCTGTGGATATGATAGCTATGACAAACGCATGAATGCCATTTATTTTTGTGTATAAAATAATAATGTATCAATTTAAATTAAAGATTTTCTAGACCTGATTGAAATAATGGTAATTGATTTATCGTGCCTTGGCAATTGGGCGATGACGCACGTAACACGTTGAAGTTACATTTACGTCATGACGTCCTTTCTACTTCCTTTCCTCCTTAATCGGCGAGGTAAGAACATGGCGCATCCTGTCCTTGCGCATTTTAATCAAGTGCAATCTGGACAAATGTCAAATCCGTTGAGCATGCCCAGTGTCTCGAGACTTTGTTCACATGTTCGTGAAAATATCTGTGGTTGTATTACTGTTAAATAACCCGATGCTGATTGATAATCGCATACTGACTTGTCAGTGTTTATCTGCTAGCTAGCTTTAACTTGTGGGCCGAATCAAGCACATCATTCATTTAGTACATTGACATTATAAGATAAGACGTGTCTCGTCACGCTAATAGTAATGGGAAAATAGTTTTTTCAAACCGACTAAATGGTCAAAAAAATACTAGCATTGCTAAATGTTACCTGGATGTAATTGACTTTTTTGTTTCTGTGGCATGCCGGGTGTGGGCTGTGTAATCTAAAACAATAAAGACGCAGTGCAATTTATGACAGGCACAAGTAGTCATATTATTGCTAATCGCTTGTTTATTTCCTTCAGAATGAAGACCATTCTCAGTAACCAAACTGTGGACATCCCCGACAACGGTATGTCAACCTCCAAGCGTCATGTGTGTGAATTGAGCTCCCATCCCATGTATATGATTGTTTCTTAATCCATACTCTCTATTTTAATAAATCTAATCGTTTCGTTACAGTCGAGGTGTCCCTTAAGGGTCGCACAGTTGTGGTAAAGGGACCCCGTGGCACTCTCCGCCGCGAGTTCAACCACATTAACCTGGAGCTCAGTCTGCTGGGCAAGAAACAGAAAAAGGTTTGTATCCTCAATTTATAAACATGAATGAGTTAATTGCATTCAATAGAGTAACTTTCAAAATGTGAAGGAGAGTGTGTACAGGCTAAGAGCATCACAGTGTGTGGAATATCAGTGGATGATTTGTGTTTCAGTTGCGTGTGGACAAGTGGTGGGGTAACAGGAAGGAGCTGGCCACAGTCCGCACCATTTGCAGTCATGTACAAAACATGATCAAGGGGGTCACCCTGGTGAGTAAATTAAATTTGACCTCCTACAAGGAATTCCTTAATGACACAAGAAGCCTACTAGGGTTGTCATGTTCATGAGCTGAGTTTTGACCCAACTATTTTTATTCAAATTGTGAAATTGCGCTAAAAGAAAACCTGAATGGAAACGCTTAATATGCAGAAACTCTTTTCTGAAGTTTTGTATAATTCAGAACGCCCATTAAGGGGATTGCAACAGTTTATTCTCATAACCGATGACGTGTTATGACCGTTTGTAAAGCACTATGACAATGCGCTTATCATTTGGTACAGGTGTCAATAGCTTGTGTGACTGGCTCAACGAAGGGCCCAACCATGGCACGCAATTTTTCAAACATAGACCTGCTTAGTCAGAAATGCTTAACCCGCAGCTCGTTGTTAAAGTCCACAAGAACTGTTTGTGTGTGGGCGTTCCCAGGTATTTGGAGGTTGGCGGTGTTTGGGAATAGCCATTTGAGTCCTCATTAAACCGTGTTTCCACTATCAGGCCAAATGAGTGCTAGTGCGTGCCAGGGCTAGTTGCCACTGTCACTTCCGAGGCTGCATCATGACAACGGCCAAGCCCCCTGGCCTGCCGATTACCCTTGAGCCAGAGGAGGCCAACTAGGGATTGTGGTGAGGTCAATGGTTGATTCAGGTCAGAGGTTTCAGCACATACTCATTCCCAATCATTCATATCTAGCTACTAGTTTACCTCAATAGAGAACGGAGGATCATCAGTATTGGTCAGTAGATGAAATCAGGGGTCTTCTGACTGATGGAAATGTGCAACATCAGATCGGTGGCATCTGTCGAAACAAAGATGTGATTAATTTTGTCAAAATAATTTTGTCGCCGCACTTGCCAAGTTGTATATCCAGCGCAGAATGCTACTGGTTTGGGAAAAAATTAAAACATTTGTGTACACAGTACAAATCTGTGTTAATTTTGAGGGCTAACTAGTTTCCAGAGTCTGATACCTCAGCTTGAGTTTCCATTCTTGCTTGTGAAATGGGCAGGTTGTGTGACGTTGGCACCAGAGCGGGGTATTGAGGGTGGGATTTAGGGCATTGCTTGCAGGGCTGTTGGCCCGATAGTGGGAATGTAGATCGATTTTGGTCTTGTGGCTCAAGGTTTGAGGCAGTTGGCCCTGGCTGACAAGTTGATTGCACTGTTCCGATAGTGGAAAAGCAGCTATTATATGAGCTGATACACTTATTTTGCAACATCTCTTGGCAGCAATTAATAACTATGTAAAATTTCCCTATTACAATAAATGCAACTCTCCCCTAAGCAAGGAGATTGTTCAGCTGTTCCGTGACACAGGGCGGTAGGGCTGAACTGTTTGGACAAAAAAATCTAATTGCGATTTTGAAAAAAAAAATTGATTGCAATTTAAACTGCGATATGATAAAAAAACTTGTGATTCCTTTTAACCAAAATTAAACCATGTTTTGCCCATGCTTTACTGCAAACCGGAAATACTGTTCTAGAAAGGGTGTTCACACTTGAGTCCAAAAAAAAAAAAATATATATATATATATATACACACACACATCACAATCACTTAATGATAATACTTTTGAAACTGTCAACTTGAATTTTATATTATTGCTATAATAATTAGTTGTTATATTAAATTGTTATTTATATATATATATATATATATATATATATATATATATATATATATATATTGTATAATAATTATTATTACTATAATTTATTATTATGTTATAGTAATTTATTTCTTTAGTAATAACTTACTATGCAGTCCTGGTAAACCCTCAGCCTTTATTTTTCGGTGGAAGCTTTTATTTTGAAAACTGAAGGGATGGAAGTTTGTTGTTTGAAGTTGAGTTGACAACAGCCTTTTTAATGCAGTGAAATGCTCTCGTCTGCCTTGCTGTCAACAAAAACCTGCTCTCATAGGGTTATTTTAAATGTGTATAGTAAATTGTAGCGGCGAAACAGAGGTATGTGAAATTACGCGAACCTGGGGCGCTTTAAATAATGCACTTGGTGCACTTTAGCGCACCTAACTGAACTCGGGGCACATCTGTCACTCAGGGCACCAGATAGATAGAGTTTGTCTGTATGGAGCACAAAGCCACTCTGAAACCGCATGTGTAATACAATGATCCTGTTTACATGTATGAAAGCACTACAGACAAAAGAGCCGTGCACATAGGCGCAGCACCGCAGGCAGCGCATTGAGTCTATTTAATTAAATTGCAGCCCTCACGGTTTGAAAAATCACACTGGGTCATATCGCAATCTCGATTTTATTTTGGTTAATCGTTCAGCCCTAGAAGGTCGGCTCCCTAAAGATAATGTGCATAACAGTTTATAGAAGCGTGCAATGTTTTGCGTTTTCTTAAGTTGAATTTTCAGAAATGCGCATAAAAAAAAAAATGCTAAAGATTTGGATGGAAACCCTAGAGATATTGAAAAATGAATGGAAATTAATGAAGTCATGGTAATTTCCATAATGAACATGGATTTTTCTAGTTATGCTCTGATCAAAAATATTTCATGAGGTAAACGTTACTCTTGGGCAGAGTAAAACTACCTCGCAAGCCAAAGAGATGTCTGATATGTGAGAGAATTGGTGTCCTGAGTTGGTTCTTTTCAATAAATTTGTCTGACTGGTTTACGAATCAGTTTGATTCAATTTTGAATTGGTCTGAATTTGAATTAAAAATCTCAACTCAAAGTCATGGAATTCGTTGGTCTAAAAGTGTGGGAAACCTGTATTAGGTGGTTAATGCTGCTTTTTAAAGAGATTGCATATTTGTCCAAAATAGTGCCTTTCTGTCCACAGTCTCTTGCCAAGTCATATTGAAGAGGGGAGGGCATGGTTATCAAGACAATATGTGATGTAATGCATGTTAATTTTGTCTGTAGGGCTTCAGATACAAGATGCGATCTGTATATGCCCATTTCCCCATTAACGTGGTGATGCAGGAGAATGGCTCTCTGGTGGAGATCAGAAACTTCTTAGGGGAGAAGTACATCCGCCGTGTCCGTATGAGGCAAGGTATGTGTACAGACTTTCTTTTGTCCAAACTGGTGTAGTGTCATCACAAAGCCCTTTAATCCTGCTTTATAAAGGTCTCTGCTGACATTAGTGTTTTTCACCATAGGTTTGAACCCAGCTTGGTTGCCATTTGCAATTTTATAGGAAATCTTTTTTGTATAGGTGTATCATGTGCAGTTTCAGCCGCTCAGAAAGACGAGCTGGTTCTGGAGGGTAATGACATTGAGCTGGTGTCAAATTCAGGTGAGCCTACTCTCTTTAGGTTGTACTGTGCCAACAGATGTCAATGTCAGACGTTTACAGATGGTTTGTGCACAAGTTTAAAACCAAGTGTTGGACCATTCTATTTTCATTGAGGTATTTAAAGTATTTGTTAGATTTAATGCTTGATTTAACTCTGTAAGATACCAGTGTTGCAGATAGCAATGTGTTAGATGTTTTCTTATTATCTTTACCACGATGTTGAGTGTCTTGAATAAATAGTGTTGATCTTTTTTTGTTTTTGAATAGACTATGCTTTTACAGATGAAAGGCATAGATCATTCTTTTAAAATCTTAACTTTACCTTCACCCAATCAGTACTAGACCCCAGCATCTATGTATCTTGAGGGTATGTACTAAATTACCCTCACCTTCAGGTCTCAATTGTTACCATGTAGACTACCCTTGGTTGCATAACCTGTGTGTGTGTGTGTGTATGCGCGAGAATGATTGAAGAGACTGGATCTGAGTGCGTGTCTTTAATGTTAGTGTTGGTGTGTACATGCTCCTCACCTCCCCAGCATTTCTTGTTTCAGCGGCCCTTATCCAGCAGGCAACCACAGTGAAAAATAAGGATATCAGAAAGTTCCTGGATGGTATTTACGTCTCTGAGAAGGGAACTGTAGTTGAGGCCGAGTCGTAGAGAACATGAGAGGTTAGAATGAGACCTTCACACGGGACAGGAGCTGCCACTGCCACAGTCTCTTTTCTGTGCATACATTTTTCCTGCTTTTTGTCATTGAGCATGTCTGTCTGTTAATTATTTTCATGATCATTGGTAAACTGGCAAAATTGTCTTTGCAAAAGTGCCAAATTTGAACCAGTGTGTTGATTTTTGATCTAGTTGTTCATTATCTCCTACATCAAAGTATTTCACTTTACAGCATTACTACATTTCATGTTTTTAGGGCTCGATTGCACATTCTCACAATCATTCAAGCATGATGACACTAACAAAGCTTTTCTGAGTTCACAGCTATAACCGCCGACTTGATGTGCATGTTACATGACTAATTTCTGTGTGATACAGCTCTTCTAGCACATGGGGGTTCTGTTTTGGGGAGCACCATGTTGCATGACTGTGCAAACTTGTTTCTCTTAACACCTGTTTTTTTTGGTTCTCTCTTGCAGCTGCTCTGATCCAGCAGGCCACCACTGTGAGAAAAAAGGACATTCGGAAGTTTCTGGATGGCATCTATGTCAGCGAGAAGGGCACAGTTGTGGAACAGCAGGAGGACTAAATTAGTCTCTGTAAAATCTGTCAATAAAGACCAACTCCTTTTCAACCACAATTACTTGTGTGCATGTGTCTTATTTTCATGTCTGTTTTTTTCAAAGGCATGACCGAAATGGTTTGTTTTTTTTATTTATTTTTTAAATGTATTAATATAGACTGCAAAAAATAAAATAAAGGGCCCATGTGTAAATTGCACCATGTGGGCTGGATTGTATTTGTAACTACTAGCTTAATTTACTCTCAAGCCACATGAATCTTGTGCAGTTGAGTTTGGCTCTAAAAATGTTTTGCAACCCATGAGATGACACTTTTATTTGTGTTTATATATATATATATATATATATATATATATAAATATTTATGTAATCAATATTATAATTGGATTACAAGCATCTCTAGATTTTGATTAACAATTGTTAGTGTTAAAGAGTGTTGTTAATTACTGAAAAAGATTGAGGCCAGACTTGCTGATTCTTGAAGAAAGACCTTTCATGTGTAACTGACTTAATCATGATAAAAAAAAAAAAAAGGACACTGTTTTACTTCTTGTCAGGTTACTATTCTCAAATACTGCTTTTTTTTTTTTTTTTTTTTTTTTTTTTTACAAATAAAACACAAAGTTCCAATGGTGCCCAACTGTCCATTACTCTCACCTGAACAACTCTGAAAGGAAGCAAATGTTTGTCCTTAGTGGGTATTGCCTTAATTTCCAGCAGAGGTGGACAGCATGCACATAACTCTTTCAATGTACAATTTAATAAGTAATTATATATTTACAATTGATTTCTTGATGAAATACAAGATTTAGCAATGTAATGGTATCACATCCTACTTTTTGTTGATAATTTCAGTCCAACGTGCAAAATAGCCTGTGAAATATCTACAAAACCACATACAGTTTGCAACAAGTACAGGTAAAAAAAAAAAATTCTGTTTATACAGAATTTAGGCAATTTTGTAGAAGTTACAATTAGGTTTGTATTTCATCTTGTGAATTAAAAAACCAGCAGGTGGGATCATAAGATTCATCTAATCAGAAAGCAGTTATCGTTAATGTGTATTTTTCATCTAACAATATAATGTTTGACGAAATATATTTCATATGATACCTCTTTAATTTGGTTTGTTATACAGTATCTGTTGCATTCACTTCCAACAGATGAGGTACACACCGGAATTTCACTATAACAGCTGGGTAAAAGTGTTACTTAAAAACATATCGATTTAATCTAATTATTGCTGCATTTTACAATTTGGAATATCAACCACTCTCAACAACAACAACACAAAAATGTTACTGTGCGGAACTACGCGGCTTCATCTCTGCGTCATCACGCTGCGCCTGAGCTGAGTATCATTGGCGCCAAAGAAGACTGGAGAAGCACTACTGTCCCGCAATCTGTCCAAAATAAAGAAAAGATATTGACACATGCTTAAAAATGGTGAGTCGTCCCATTAATACATCGTCTATAGAAATAGTGTCACAATGAACATAGAGCTCAATACGGCTGCTCAGAGCGTTTGGCTACAGAAAAACTGAAGTTAGCACAGACCTGCAGCATTTATATGTAAGAGTAACTAGAGTGACAACAAGTGCTTCTCGACAACTTTGACTGTCCATAACTCCATACGGACTCTTACGGGTGTCTTGTTTACGTTTGAAAGTCTTGTAACGATGTATAGTAGCACCAAGTCTGCATATTGTTAAAAAGTATGGAGGAAATTAAGACGAGTTAAGCAAACTTCAATTCAAACGTACTGCTGTGTTATTTTATGACAGCACAGTTTTGACCTTTGCGTTTTTTAACTAAAAATGCAACGGCATCGTGTCTGTTGTTGTCAACATTAAAAAGTAAACATAACAAAACAACCAAACTCAGCCTGAATTTGCTATGGTACAGTTACTTTATATATCTATACATCTATCTATCTATCTATCTATCTATCTATATAATATGCGGGAATATTAATACTCTGAGTATCATCTGTAATCATTTGTCATTCACTCGTTTTAGGACATCCGGAGGTTTTTTGCGCCCACCAAACCTTCAAACAGAAGCACCAGCACTGATGAAGAACCGAAGAGGAGAAGGAAGCCAAAAACTAAGGTAGAAAAGCACTGTAATTTCAAATTATTTGTATAGCACTTGTCAAAATGTTGTTTTTCAAAATGTTGTGCCTTACAAACCCCCTGTGTTTAAGCCATAGGATATATCTCTGAAACAAACACAGGATCCTTAGACTATATAAAGCTGTCAATTTACAGATTCTCTTCATATTAAGAGACATACATCATCTCATTTAATTCTCTTGATCTTGGTCACTCTGCTTATTCTGTCTCTCACTCTCGCACCCTGCTATTAAGGTCACAAGTCCCAAATCGGACGAGAAACCTACTGGAAAACGAAAGAAAAGAGTCATAATTGATTCAGGTTCATAAACAACATTCATCAAATATTGGCGTAATTATTATGATGATGACACCCATATTACGATTATTTTGACAGTCTGTGAATCTCCTGCACAATTTGAAGATGCTGCCCTCTCTTCTTATCTTAGACTCTGAGGAAGAGAAGAAAGAGAGGAAGACCAAGAAGAGCACTAAAGAGACAGCTACCCCCACAGAGAAGAAACACCCAGTGACTTATGTGTCTGATTCTGGTGAGAAATTCAGCAAACAATAACCTTTAAAATAATGCATTCTCATAATACAAGGCAGTCTGTTAATCTGTTTATCTGATATGCGAACACCTCATTTGCACTCCTCTTTCATTCTCTCTTTATTTTCCCAGACTCAGATGATACATTTGTGACTCTGAAAAAGTCCTCCAAATCCAGAGAAAATGGAACAGTTAAAGGCAAGAAGGAATCAGACTTGAAAAAAACAAAAGAGGTAAAAACATCCTCCAGTAAATCTCCGACCACAGCTGTGAAGGTAAGGGGGAAGAGCTCTCAGTCCATCACCTCTCCAAAGACAGCACCAACCCTACCCAAACAGACACCCACCTCAGTAATGGACTTCTTCGGGAGCTCTAGTGTTCAGAGATCGGAAAAGAAAATGGTGGCCAGTATGAGCATTAAAAGGAAGGCAGTGAGTAGAGAGAGCGAGTGTTTGTGTGTGTGTGTGTGCAGAAAAACTGTAGGAAAGTTCAAACTCATCAGTGCTGTGTTTAATCTTGTCAACTCAGGAGTCTGAAGAGTCACTCAGTGATGAAGCCATTGCACGAGAACTTCAGATGGATGATGACATGGAGGTTGGTTAAGAACACACTGACCACATTTACGTGCACAAGAATATTCCTGTATTAATCAGAATTTGCTAATTGTCCAGATAAGTATGCATCATGTAAATGCGTTAATCAGATTTCCATAACGCAATTAGGCCAATCTACAAGTTTCTGAAAATCACAATTACAAGTGGCAGGATGAGACCGTCTCCCCCCCCCCCCCCCCACAAACATGAAAGCTACACTATGTAACTTTTGGCCCTCTAGCTGTTGAAGCATAAAACTGCAAGTTACTTGTGGAGCAACATTGTTTTAGCAATAACATGAGTTGTGCTTCGACTCTGCTCTTATGCAAGGATTAATCTGATGGTTTGAGGAGTACCGGTGTAACCATGGTTACAGGTAATCATCTTATCAGAGCAAATGTCACTCACGACAACAAAACTCACCCCCTCCCCTCAAAAAATAAATAAATAAAGGAAGAAAAGACGGATATCCGAAAATATGTCTTATGAGCAGGTAAGTAGCATATCTTCCTTTGATGTTTTCACTTATTGAAAACATTTGTTTTAAAATAAATAGCGTTACAAAATTTAGGCAACAATAACATTATATATAACGTTCATACCATCAAACGGTGGAAACCATTACAACTAAGCAGGCAAATAGACCAAGATAGTTACTAGTTTAGAGATTGGCATTGTTACCAGCATAAAAGTTAAATTTTTTTACTCTAAAACAAAATGGAAAAAACTGCAGTACCACAATCCATAATAAAATGCCCCATTAGAGTGACTAACTCTATCTAGCAAACTGCCACGCTAAGAGAGCTACCTGGCTAACTATCGGCCCAATAAATTATCTTACCTGTCCAGCAAGAAAAACTCCATTTCTGGGTCGGTTTTAAATCCTTTAAGATCTTGGAGTTGCCACCATTTCTGAAAAGCCAATCTGATGTTGTTTTGTGTTTTATTACGGGCTCTGTCGCTTTCCCTTTTTGCTTACAGACTCTTCTTGGTTCAAGGTTTCTTTATTTTGAAAACGGGTGACTCCCCAGGGGGTTGCCTTTTTGAATGATACATGGTCACTGTCGCTCAGTTGTTGTGGCTAGAAGCTTTCAGCTTCAAACTGCTACCACATCAGTCACCGCACAAACTGTATACACGTGTTGTAATATCTGGATCTTCATTTCGTAATGGACATGATGTAAACACGCACAGAGAATGACGGAAGTATGCAATTTCCCGTCAAATCCGTCCCGACAGCTCTAAAATATAAATCATTATTATAGGCTTACCACAGTGAATCGGGGTAAGGCAAAAACATGGTTTGGAAGATGGATTGTTGGTGAACTTGCTCATTAATGAAATTTTTTTTATTTCTAACAAAAAAAATCTTACATAGTGTAGCTTTAAAAGAAAAGAACATACAGTAAATGAATAGATGGGTAAACGCACCATAAGATTTAATGCATTGATTAAATTACTGCTCTTCCACTTTTCTACTGCTTTTATTAAATGACTATTGTTTCCACTAGAATATATAGCAGGAAATGAACATGCATGTATACAGAAATATTTCAGTAGCCAGAATATAGACTTTATTCTGATTTTTTTTTTCTGAACGTTAACATGGTCACCAGTGTTTTTCATAGCTAGTTTATTATTGTGCAGAAATTATTGTTATTGTTGTATCTCTAAATAGATAGTACAGAATCAACCAGTGTGTTTGTGTTAGATGGAGAAGCAGATCCATGATGATGAGGAATTTGCAAGAACATTAGCCATGCTTGATGAAGTTCCCTTAGCGAAAAAGGTCGGTGAACACCATGCATTTGTGTGTATATAGTTTAGTAGAACACTACATCTCCCTTTAATTTAAAAATATATGTACCATTAACCTTTAAAAACTCGTGTATCTCATGGGTTTGTGTAGGTTTATTACATTTGTCTTTTTGTTTTTCAGGCTCGTGTAGACTCTGTTTCCCCCTCAAAGGACAGCTCTCAGACAAAAACCTCAGAGACCAAGGCCAAGCTAAAGGACACATCTCCTAAAACAAGCCCCATCAAGACTAGCTCCAAACTGGCTCAGATGAAAAGACAACAGGAACAAGTGGAAGTAGAAAAGGGTGAAAAGCAGATTAAGATCTCTCCAAAAAAGGAGCCGATCTCACCTAAAATCTCAGAGCGGGCCGCCACGCCCAAAACAGGAAGTTCTACAGGAAAGACTAAATCAAGTTTTTCTACACCTAAAAGTGATTGTGCACCCATTAAAACTTCACCAACAAAACCAGAGGTAAGGGTTTTTTTTAATCCACTTACATACACTGTCTTGGAGAAGTGTTTGGGGGCCATGTTTCTGAGATGTCTTATCTTAAAGAAATAGTTTACCCAAAAATGAAAATTCTCTCATGGTTTACTCAACCTCATGCCATCCCAGATGTGTATGACTTACTTTCTTCTGCTTAACACAAATGAAGATTTTTAGAAGAATGTCTCAGCTCTGTTGATCCATACAAATCAAGTGAATAGTGACCAAAACTTTGAAACCATGTCTTTTTAAGTGATCAAATCGATTTTGGGTTCAAACAGACCAGAATATAACTCATTTCTTTTTACTGTATATCTTGCCAGTGCAGTCTCTTGGCACAAACATGATTTCAAGCTAGATTACACTTCCTAGTGCTTGACGCATACGCAAAGCATTAGATGTCACTAGGAAGCGTAATCGAGCTTGAAATCATGATCATCAAGGAAACTGCTGATGTCAAGATTTATAGTGAAAAAGGAGTTATATTGTGGTCTGTTCTAACCCAAAACCGATTAGATCGCTTCAGAAGACATGGATTAAACTACTGGAGTCTTATGGATTACTTTTATGTTGCCTTTATGTGGTTTTTGGAGCTTCAGAGTTTTTCTCACCATTCGCTTACATTGTATGGAGCTGAGATATTCTTCTAAAAAATTTTGTTTGTGTTCTGCAGAAGAAAGTAAGTCATACACATCTGGGATGGCATGAGGGTTAGTAAATGCTGAGAGAATGTTTATTTTTGGGCGAACTATCCCTTTAACTCTTAAGTTAAGATCTGACCAGTTAAATTGCACATACTGTATGTACATCCTAACCATGCCAGGTTTACTAACAGATAAGATAGGATTCTGAAATTAGGATGTGTAATACGGCCTACACTTACAAATCCTACTTTGAAGTTTTTATTTCTAAGCACTAAAACACAATTTTTTTTCATGCTGCTTTTTTGTGTAAGAAGATATTCAAGATAAAATTATTTTTGAGGGTCTGAAAAGTTACTTTGTTACTTTCAATAAGTGGGATACTCAATACTATTTTCCCCTATTTGCTACGACATCATTTCAATTTTCAATTCAGTTGTACTTGTATCACACTTCTCACAATACATATTGGTCCAAAGCAGCTTTACACATAATAGGGCATACAACCCCCAGTGAACAAGCTTTTCTCATTCGTTTCTCAGAATACAAGTCCAGAGGACCTAGAAAAGAAACGGGCAAATACATCAGCGTACCGTAACTATCTGAACAGAGAAGGACCTCGAGCACTGGGGTCTAAAGAAATACCACAGGTAAAAATGATCCTCTCATTGCTCACATAGTGATATCTGCCATTTCCTATTATCCTATAAACTGTCTGTTTGTTACAGGGAGCAGATAACTGTCTGGAGGGGTGTGTGTTTGTGTTGACTGGTGTGTTAGAGTCTTTGGAGAGGGATGATGCTAAGTCACTAATAGAGCGATACGGCGGGAAAGTAACAGGAAACGTCAGCCGCAAAACTACTTACCTTATTTTGGGACGAGACAGTGGAATCTCAAAGACCGAGAAGGTCCTTATTTTCATATGTCAGCATGTCATTATTTCTAATTCTCTTGTAGCTTTTCCAACCTATTTAACTAATTTATTCAAACATCAGTGTTCCTTGTATAAGTTTCTTTTAAAATGCTGTTAAGAAGTCTAAGTTAAAGATTTAATGTAATTTTATTAACTTTTAATGTTTTGTGTTAATGTAATGTCTGTCTCAGGCGGAGAGTTTTGGCACTAAGATTATTAATGAAGATCAGTTGTTGGATCTTATAAGAACCAAACCAGGCAAGAAGTCCAAATATGAGATTGCAGCAGAGGCAGAGGTGAGAAGCCTCCATCGAATCTTCTGTTCTTTCACTTATACTAACTGCAGACAATATGGGAATAAAATGCATCAATTCATAGATTTGACAATGACAATTCAATGCACTAATTACATAATTTATTAATCGATTATAATTATCATGATAATAATAATACTCGATGTGTTTAAAATGCTGTCTCAGATTGAACACATGCTGTCACAAAAGACGTGGAGCATGCCAGACTGAGGAAACAAAAAGTGTGCGTTTTGATTTAAGTAAATGCTGCCGAGTTCTGCTTTCTATGTCATTATTGTATGATTGTGTGCATCAAATTCAGCATATTAAGTTAATTGTTGTTGTTCTCATCCCCAGTTAAGATATTTTATGTTTATATTGTGGAATAATTGGATAAAACTTTTTGAAATATAATTAACTATTAACAGATGATTAAAATCATTTCTGGCAGTACATGTCAAATTTCATTCATATTTTCAATTAGGGCTGTGAATCGATACAGTGTTTTAAACTAATCGCACTGTTTTCTGTGATTAAACGTGATTTATCGTGGTACAAAACAAACAATAAAATAAAATCATAAATATGTTTACTTTATATTTTGTCTCAAAGAACTTGCAAGAAATACAAACATGTTTAAATGTTTTTTGCAGATAGAGTTAATCAGACACATTTTACAAGTATCAATCTCTGATAAAAGTATACAGGTGCATCTCAATAAATTAGAATGTCATGGAAAAGTTCATTTATTTCAGTAATTCAACTCAAATTGTGAAACTCGTGTATTAAATAAATTCAATGCACACAGACTGAAGTAGTTTAAGTCTTTGGTTCTTTTAATTGTGATGATTTTGGATCACATTTAACAAAAACCCACCAATTCACTATCTCAAAAAATTAGAATATGGTGACATGCCAATCAGCTAGTCAACCCAAAACACCTGCAAAGGTTTCCTGAGCCTTCAAAATGGTCTCTCAGTTTGGTTCACTAGGCTATACAATCATGGGGAAGACTGCTGATCTGACAGTTGTCCAGAAGACAATCATTGACACCCTTCACAAGGAGGGTAAGCCACAAACATTCATTGCCAAAGAAGCTGGCTGTTCACAGAGTGCTGTATCCAAGCATGTTAACAGAAAGTTGAGTGGAAGGAAAAAGTGTGGAAGAAAAAGATGCACAACCAACCGAGAGAACCGCAGCCTTACGATTGTCAAGCAAAATCGATTCAAGAATTTGGGTAAACTTCACAAGGAATGGACTGAGGCTGGGGTCAAGGCATCAAGAGCCACCACACACAGACATGTCAAGGAATTTGGCTACAGTTGTTGTATTCCTCTTGTTAAGCCACTCCTGAACCACAGACAACATCAGAGGCGTCTTACCAGGGCTAAGGAGAAGAAGAACTGGACTGTCACCCAGTGTTCCAAAGTCCTCTTTTCAGATGAGAGCAAGTTTTGTATTTCATTTGGAAACCAAGGTCCTAGAGTCTGGAGGAAGGGTGGAGAAGCTCATAGCCCAAGTTGCTTGAAGTCCAGTGTTAAGTTTCCACAGTCTGTGATGATTTGGGGTGCAATGTCATCTGCTGGTGTTGGTCCATTGTGTTTTTTGAAAACCAAAGTCACTGCACCCGTTTACCAAGAAATTTTGGAGCACTTCATGCTTCCTTCTGCTGACCAGCTTTTTAAAGATGCTGATTTCATTTTCCAGCAGGATTTGGCACCTGCCCACACTGCCAAAAGCACCAAAAGTTGGTTAAATGACCATGGTGTTGGTATGCTTGACTGGCCAGCAAACTCACCAGACCTGAACCCCATAGAGAATCTATGGGGTATTGTCAAGAGGAAAATGAGAAACAAGAGACCAAAAAATGCAGATGAGCTGAAGGCCACTGTCAAAGAAACCTGGGCTTCCATACCACCTCAGCAGTGCCACAAACTGATCACCTCCATGCCACGCCGAATTGAGGCAGTAATTAAAGCAAAAGGAGCCCCTACCAAGTATTGAGTACATATACAGTAAATGATCATACTTTCCAGAAGGCCAACAATTCACTAAAAATGTTTTTTTTATTGGTCTTATGATGTATTCTAATTTTTTGAGATAGTGAATTGGTGGGTTTTTGTTAAATGTGAGCCAAAATCATCACAATTAAAAGAACCAAAGACTTAAACTACTTCAGTCTGTGTGCACTGAATTTATTTAATACACGAGTTTCACAATTTGAGTTGAATTACTGAAATAAATGAACTTTTCCACGACATTCTAATTTATTGAGATGCACCTGTATGTTTACATGACATAAAATCAGTTGACATGCTGTAATTATAAGTTGGGCAAAATCTTCTGTCGTTTTCCAGTGGACTTTTTAAATAACAGGAGCAAATTGGCAGATTCAATTCATATCAAGCTTTAATGGCAAGTGTACATTGCCAATGCATTACTGTGTTAGACTCTGTACATTCAGATATTAAACAAATTGAATGCTGAAGTTTAATTTGCTGAAGTTTAAAATATCGAAACTATTATTTTCTCTGGCTGCCATTCAGTCTCTATTGCGCACAAGCTGGGTCTCTCTTGTGTGGTTTCGTTTTTGT
Source organism: Myxocyprinus asiaticus (assembly GCF_019703515.2). Lineage (NCBI taxonomy): Eukaryota > Metazoa > Chordata > Actinopteri > Cypriniformes > Catostomidae > Myxocyprinus > Myxocyprinus asiaticus. Next base: position 32,672,158 of record NC_059350.1, read on the forward strand.
GTTGTTCAGAATTAGATGACAGTGAGTGGGCGTTTTCGGGCAATGCGAAGAGATACTTGTCCATATCTCTCCCACACCTGGCTCACTGCTTGTATGTGAAGTCTCCATTCTCTGTACCTTTTAGATACAGGTATGGCCTGTCAATCAACTCGAGAATGCGCATGTGCATTATCTATGCAAGCCGGGAAAACTATTTTTTTTAGCGTTATCTGAGGTAACAAAGCACAATTTATGATTCCAGTGTTGTCAGATGTTATTGCTGATTTGAAATATGTTCTTTGATCGTAATCTTGACCAACCGTTTATGAGATTTTTGGTGTTTCCCCATTCAAGTAGATAGGAGTTGCACTGTCATGAATGGAAATAGCCTCCAGAGAGCGTTCCAAAGATGGCCGATAGTTGACTGAATATGCTAGAAGATATTCCCAATGCACTAACAATATTTTAGAAGAAAAAATATCTTATTTGAATACAAATGATCCAGTCCAGTTTTTTGAGGATTGCCTGTCTGAGCTGTGGGAGCTGAAATAGTTAAACATCTGTAAACTAAAGCGCTTAGTAGGTTAATAACCTTTTTTCAATATTCAACATGAATATAATAATACCACTTGCATCTGCACAGACAATGAAGCAAATGCACAACTGAGCTTGTACTAAATTGTGCGTATCTGCACAGACAATATAGCAAATGCACAGCTAAACTTGAACAAGTTGAGCGCTATGTGTAACTTGCGTTGTGAATAGGCCAGTGCCATAACAATGCACTACATTGCACAAAACAAAAAAAGTCTCTAAAAAAAACAGAAAATGTATATGGTTCTTGCATGAAGAATCAACAACACCATAACAAAAGATCTAATACTTCACTATACACCTTATAAGCTATTATTTCACAAATTTATTTCAGGTTTTTGCAAGGTCTTATAAATTAATGCCTTACATGCACACCACAGCGGTGCCATTATTACCTGCAGTGGGGCGGTTGTCACGGTGATCCTAGCAGCCATATACTACATTAAATGTGTAAAAAATAATGGCTTTTTGGCCTTTTTTGTTTTTCTTTTCTTATAATTTTTTATCCCCTTTTCTCCCAATTTGGAATGCCCAATTCCAACTACTTAGTAGGTCCTCATGGTGGTGCGGTTACTCCCCTCAATCCAGGTGGTCGAGGACAAGTCTTACTTGCCTCCGCTTCTGAGACAGTCAATCCACGCATCTTATCACGTGGCTCATTGTGCATGACAACGCACAACTTACCATACACCCCACTGAGAGCGAGAACCACTAATCGCGACCACGAGGAGGTTACCTCATGTGACTCTACCCTCCCTAGCAACCAGGTCAATTTGGTTGCTTGGGAGACCTGGCTGGATTCTCTCAGCACACCCTGGATTTGAACTTGCGACTCCAGGGGTGGTAGTCAGCTCCAATACTCGGTGAGCTACCCAGGCCCCCTACATTTTGGCTTTTTTAACAGGATAGGGAAAGTAGAGAAGTGACAGGGAGAAGAGTGGGAATGGGATCGGGAAAGGACCTCAAGAGCCGGGACTCAAACTCAGGTCACCCGCGATGCATCAGCACCACATAACATGAGCGCAGCCCGCTAGGCTACAGCTCAACTATTAATCACAGAAATGTACGCGTTAAATTTCCCAGCCCTAATTTAAATTATTAGTTCTACAAATGTTTAAATACAGTTCTTGAGCCTGTGAATGTAGTGTATTGTTTTTGCCAATATTCCACTAGGGTGTATCTTGTCCCTCCAGTTATTTTTATTTCTTCAGCATGTTTTTATTTTTATTTTTCCATATGATCGAATCCATTCATGACCATATTTCAAATTAGTAATAAATTGTAATGGAATGGTTGTCAGAGAAAATATGTACAGCTCTAACAGACACTGCAGACCAACTGTTCACTTTCAGACTTGATGAATATTTTTACTGCATGCGTACACAAGGCATTTGGGATGTTGACAGTCGGTCTATCTTCCTTATTTCAGAATAAATCGGCTAAAACGAGGACCCCAGACTCTAGAGGCAAACCCACTCCTACAACCAAAAAGGCCTCACCACAAGGGCCGAGCCCCAATAAGAGAAGCCCTTTAGTGGGGAAGTCTAAGCCTGGCTCTGCTTCTACCTCTGGATCATCTGGAGCTTCTCGTTCAAATTCAGAGGTCAAAAAGAGTTTGAGCTTTGATAAGACCAAGACAATATCTACCCCAGAGAAAGACGGAAGTAGCCTGTTGTGGGTGGATAAGTACCGGCCACGTAATCTGAAGAATCTTATTGGGCAGCAAGGGGATCAGAGTTGTGCCAACAAACTTCTGCGTTGGTTACAGAACTGGCATAAAAATAACAGTGGCAATGCAAAAGCACCAGGTCAGTATTTTAATTTTTTGAGAGATATGTGGGGAAGGACACTAGGAATGCAGTATGTAGTTTGGTAACTGATTGTACACAATTTGCAAATTTCCTATATGCAAGCAAAGAATACCCAGGTGACGTACAACATTGGCTCTATAGAGCTGTTCAGCCGTGACGTCAATTTGTTGGCGAACCTTAAATTGACCCAATTTAGGAAGGCTAAATTGCCATGGGTTCCCTCTGGATTTTCCTATGAGTTTTTGTAATGGGGTATTTCAGCTTATGAGTAAAATAAAGACTGTGATAAACATTACTTGATGATATTTGGAAGTTTTATTCCACAACATATATTACACGCAGTCATACATAAAACAGGAATTTTGAAGCCGAATTGAATTGCATTTTGTTCTTTTTTTATTATTTTTTTTACACGGCAGCTTAAAAATTCATGTTTGAGGTATGAAAGTGTAATTTATGTTGTAGAACAAAATGTAATCACTATAATGTTACCACAGATCTTATTTTACTCATAAATTGAAAAACCCCATATTAAAAGCTCAAAGGAAAATCCTGTGGTGAATTCTCTTCCGAGTTTTTGGACTACAACCTGAACAGCTCTATGCACTTGTGAACTAGCGACATAAAACGACCTTCAATCTAAATAACAAAATTATGCTCCTTGATGAATGAACCAGAAATTATATCAGACTTCATTTTGACATCCATTTTGTAATTCTTTATTTTATTAGAATGCCACAATTTTGGACCTTGTTACACAGAATTGGATTTATAAAGGCAAAATTACCATATTTATTTCCGAGGTTTGTATGCCTGTCACTGATGTAGACATTAACCGATTTTCCACCATTGGGCCAAATGATTCTGTGCATGGTGAGTAAAGGTTTCCATATGAGCATACATGGTTTGGTACGGTATGATTGCGAACCAATCAAGCTAAACTTACTCACCCATGCTGGTGGAACGCCTTTAGTATGTGGCGACTCATGATTGGTCACTCGCTCAATTAGTCCATTCTAATCCTGATTTTGCAGCATCACAATGGAAAAAGAACGAGTCTGGATCGATATTGAGCAGCACAGTTCTGCATCGGGAACCGTTGGTCAGATGGTGGGAACCGTTGGTCAGATGGTGGGAACCGTTGGTCAGATGGTGGAAAAACGGCAGTAGTCTCAGCGTCAGAGGACACAACACAGACATTCAGATGCATATTTGAAACATATTAGTATGCATGTTATTAAAAGCACATAAGGTGGTAAAAATGGCCAGTTTTAGTCTGATTGGCTGGCTTCATGCAACTTTCAGGAGTCGCTCAGGGTAGGTGCACAGGTGTTTAACAGTCCACCAGGACAAAGGTTCATTGACCAGCTATAAGGCTGCTATAGTGAGTGCTTTTGGGGTTCAAACTCATTACTGGTTTGAGGTTTGCAAGGTTCTCAAAACTTTGAAAGATATTCAAGAATTAAACAAGATATCCTTGAGCACATTTATGCACATTCCCTTTATTTGCGGAGGTATTCACATCAGTTCTAATAGTTTTAGATGGATGGAAATTCTGACCACCAAGTATCCACACATTTTACACTACTTTCTTTGGTGAGGTCTTTAATGGACCTTTAATGGAGACTGATCAGCCATTATTTCAATAAGCTACTCCACTGGTCTGTTATTGTTGTATTATCGATTTCAGATTTCCAACACCTTAAATGTCATGTAAAATATAAAAGAACTGTGGTTGGTTGTTTTACACCAGATTGCCCCCTCAGGAGCCGAACTTTTGATTTTCAGCATACTTTTTTATTCATTTTTTATGGCTGCATAATTTCACATACTTTATGCATAATTTGAATGCAAAGTGTAGTATACACTCACTGAGCACTTTATTAGGAACACCTATACACCTACTTATTCATGTGATTATCAGATCAGCCAATTGAGTGGCAGCAGTGAAATGCATAAAATCATGCAGATATGGGTCAGGAGCTTCAGTTAATGTTCACATCAACCATCAGAATGGAGAAAAAATGGGATCTCATTGATTTCGACTGTGGGTGGCATGATTGTTGGTGCCAGATGGGCGAGTATTTCTGTAACTTCTGATCTCCTGAGATTTTCACGCACAGTCTCAACAGTTTACTCAGAATGGTGCCAAAAACAAAAAAACATCCAGTGAGCCGCAGTTCTGCAGACAGAAACACCTTGTTGATGAGAGAGGTCAATGGAGAATGGCCAGACTGGTTCGAGCTGACAGAAAGGCTACGTTAACTCTGATAACCAATCTGTACAGAATAGTGTCTCTGAATGCACAATACATTGAACTTTGAACAGCAGAAGACCACGTTGGGCACTTTAATGGAGTGTATACTGTAGTATGCAGCATTCTTTTTGAGCATGCCCAATGCATCTGTTCAAATTCACTGTAAAAGCTAAAATTGCCCTTGACTCATTTTAATTTTTGTTCTTATTTCTCTCTCTCTCTCTCTCTCTCTCTCTCTCTCTCTCTCTCTCTCTCTCTCTCTCTCTCTCTCTCTCTCTCTGTGGGTGCGTGGGTGGGTGTGTGGGGATAGCAGCCAAGTTTGGTAAATTTGGGAGTAAAGATGATGGATCTGGATTTAAGGCAGCATTGTTATCCGGGCCTCCTGGTGTTGGAAAGACCACTACTGCTGCTCTCGTCTGTGAGGTCAGTTCATTTAACTCGCTTTCATAAACTCAAACAACTTAACATCTTGTTTGACTGTGTTTTAAAAACATAATCTGGTTAATCTTTCTAAAGTGTTTAGCATTGAATCCATGATTTAATCATTTGTGAGTGATTATAAACGCTGTGTGTTTTTTTTTTTATATTTCATCGCTGTCTCTCAGAGATTAGTTCAGAACATTAATAGAGTGTCATGTGTGTTTGTAGGAGTTGGGTTACAGCTATGTGGAGATGAATGCCAGTTGCACCCGCAGTAAGAACAGTTTAAAAGAAGTGATTGCAGAATCACTGAACAACACCAGCATTAAGAACTTCTATACTGGTAATTAGCTCAGTTAACAGCTAATTAATCAGTTACATCTGTGAAACAGCTTTGTGTTGAACTTCAGACTGACAGATGGACCACTAACTTTCAGTATATTCTGATTGTAGCCAATAAGCTTTGAGACTTAGATTGGCAAGTGATTGTAATATAAACACTGTGTGTCTCTGTGTTTAATGGTGTCAGGTGCATCTCAGACAGTGAGCAGTAAACACATCCTTATAATGGACGAGGTGGATGGGATGGCAGGAAATGAAGACAGAGGAGGAATTCAGGTAAACATTCACTCTCACCTGCACTTGCGTTCTCGCTCTCTTTCTCTCCCTCCTAGAGGTGGTGCTCAAGGAGCAAAAGTGAAGTAGATGGTGTTTAAATCTTTAGGTGTTCAGTGGCTATGTTCTAAATGGAATACTAACTTACTAAATTCTGCACAGTATATATTTATACTGCCTTTTTATTAAAAAATATTATGTGAAACAGTGGGAATAATTCTGTGATAAATGTTTGGCACATAGCTTGTCACATGACTTCATCACATTGAATATTTAATTCAGAGATTGGTGTGTAGTTATATTGGAAACATTATTTAGTTTTTTTATCCAATTTTGTGTAAAAAATGTCTTGACATTTGCCTGTTTGATCAAATAATGAGGCAAGAAAGGGATGTTAATATACACAAATTAAGTTCTTTTGTACTTTGCTCATTTTGGCAAATGATATAGGTCATCCGGCTATTCTATGCATACAGAGAAATTTGCATATTGTGCACAGTGTACATACTGTATAGCAGCAATAGTAAGAGTAGTATGGTAGTATATGCTACTCCGAACATAGCCAGAGTTTCCAGTGTCATTGAGGTAGCAGCTGACTCTTGTGCTTTGACCCTTGCAGGAGATGATTGGTCTGATAAAGCAGTCAAAGATTCCCATTATCTGCATGTGTAATGACCGCAATCATCAGAAGATCCGCTCGCTGGCCAACTACTGCTACGACCTGCGATTCCAGAGACCCCGTGTTGAGCAAATCAAGGTAGTGAATGCTTATCATAAAAATCAATATATTATGTGAATGTATGAGAAAGCATCTGAATATTTTTGGTTTGTTAGCACTGTGGTTACAGTATTTTGAGAGTGAAATTTGCAGCTATATATTGATTGTAAATATATGTCCAATCAGGGGGCTATGATGTCTATAGCTTTCAAAGAGGGTCTGAAGATCCCACCCCCAGCACTGAATGAAGTCATCTTGGCATCCAATCAGGATATTCGTCAGGTATGAAATAAACTAACGTAAGCCATCTTTACACTGCAAAGGTGGCACAGAAGCTGCATCTAAAGTGGCATATATATACCAAGATAAGGTGTATTTAATGCTGCATAGAGGTGGCATAAATGCATTTACAAAGATTTTGTTTTAAATATAAAATTATGAATATATATAAATATTAAATGAATAAAAATATGAAGTTATACTTTTAAATAGGAAGCTTTAAATGATTAAAAATACTGTATGCTCTATCATGACAACACATTTTAAGGCTGCTCCAATGCTGCATTTTATTTACACAGAACCAAAGCTAATAGTTAGCAAAGCTAACAGAACGCTAATAATTTTAATTAGGACCTGAGGTTGGTCAGAGCAGGCATAATTTAGTCTGGCTTTTACACGGCATTGCGTCTTTACACAGAATTTTTAGCAGGCACAGAGCAGCCGTTTCATCACTGATTACTAAACTGGATTAAAGGTGCACTCAGTGATGTTTTGTAAACGTTATGCTGCCACCTTTTATTACTGATTAAGTGTCTACTTATAGCTATCTTTATTAATATTTATATTATGAATAATTCATTTTTATAAATCATTCTTTAAAAAAAAAAAAAAATCTATCCATTATTGTATTTCTACTCTTAGGTGCTGCATAATCTGAGCATGTTCTCAGCTAAAGACAAAGTCATGACCTATGCCCAAGCCAAAGCTGATGCTAACAATGCTAAGAAGGACATGAAAATGGTATGTGTGCACATTCTGCAATACAAGACATGCTGTAATAGTCTGGGTGCATTGATGATTTAATTACACTGTGTTTATGTGTGTACAGGGTCCGTTTGATGTGTGTCGGAAGGTGTTTGCCTCAGGAGTTGAAACTGCCCACATGTCTTTGATTGACAAGTCAGACCTTTTCTTCCACGACTACTCATTAGCACCTCTGTTTGTCCAAGAGAACTACATACATGTCCGACCAGCCGCAGCAGGGTGAGTTTAACACGCATAAAAACATACAAAGCCAATTGTGTATAGGCAGGAACACCTCGGCAATGCTTGCCAATTAAGAAAACCAAGTCTTCTGAAACATTTTGCTGAAGTAAAAGAAGTCTCATCTATCTGTGGAGGAGAGAGTAATGATGTGAGTGAGTGTAATGATACAAGTGTGCTATTTGTTGTTTGTCAGAGGAAATCTGAAAAATCATTTGGTGTTGTTGAGTAAAGCAGCAGACAGCATTTGTGATGGAGATTTAGTGGACAAACAGATCCGCTCCAGACAGACCTGGTCTCTGCTTCCCACACAGGTAATATTCAATGCACCGACTACTTGTCATTGTTGACATATAAACAACTTTGATTGCTGTAACAGTTCTGTGATAATCAGGGCCTGAAGGCCTAACTCTTTTCTTAATGACACTTTAGAGGCAATTCTTATCGCACTGATTTGTTACACATTACAAAATGTGTTCACATAAGCTGTATTCCAAAACCTAGTGAGCAATCTCCTAAGGCATCATCCTTCATCATGTCCCCTTGTAAGTGTTCTACATTTCAACAGAGACGTGATACTCTAAGAAGCATAAAATTACATAGCACAAATAAATTGGGTAAATTAATACATTTTTAATTACACTGAACTCAAGTTAAGCTCAATCGACAGCATTTGTGGAATAATGTTGAATACCACAAAAATTATTTTGACTCGTCCCTCCTTTTCTTTAAAAAAAAGCAAAATTCAAGGTTACAGTGAGGCACTTACAATGGAGGGTGTACATTTTTTACAGATTAAAGGCAGAAATGTGAAGTTTATAATTTTATAAAAGCACTTACATTAGTTCTTATGTTAAAAGTCATGTATTGGGGGCCTGGGTAGCTCAGCGAGTATTGACACTGACTACCACCCCTGGAGTCGTGAGTTCGAATCCAGGGTGTGCTGAGTGACTCCAGCCAGGTCTCCTAAGCAACCAAATTGGCCCAGTTGCTAGGGAGGGCAGAGTCACATGGGGTAACCTCCTCTTGGTCACGATTAGTGGTTCTCGCTCTCAATGGGGCGCGTGGTAAGTTGTGCGTGGATCGAGGAGAATAGCATGAGCCTCCACATGCGGAGTCTCCGCGGTGTCGTGTACAACGAGCCACGTGATAAGATGCGCCAATTGACGGTCTCAGAAGCGGAGGCAACTGACACTTGTCCTCCACCACCCGGATTGAGGTGAGTAACTGCGCCACCATGAGGACCTAATAAGCAGTGGGAATTGGGCATTCCAAATTGGGGAGAAAAGGGGATAAAAAAAATAAAAATAAAAAAGTGATGTATTATTTGAGCTGTAAAATTGTTTAAATCGTCATTTTTACAGTAGTTTTAGGGTTTGTTGACATTACATCGTCATGGCAACGAAGTTGTAAAATTGAAAATATCTTCACAGAAAAGGTTAGTAAGTGATTTCATCTCACTGAAATCATGGTATCATGCTTAGTGTTTACATTTTGTGATAATACTTTCGAAATAGTGAGTATTTTAAAGTTTACTGATTGGCCCCATTCACTTTCATTGTAAGTTCCACTGTAACCCAGATTTTTGCTTTTTTTTTAAAGAAAAGGAGGGATGAGTCAAAATAAAAAACATTTTTGGTAATCAATATTATGCCACAAATGCTGTTAATTGAGCTTAACTTGTACTGTACCCAGAATATTCTTTTAATACTTTTTAATATTGAATGTAACAATAATCAACATTTCTCTTGCATTGTTTGCCATCATGGATTTAGTTTTTTCAACTCATTCTGGGATTGCATTTTCTACAAAGAATACATGCAATGCTTCCTTCAAATTGGTATCTTAGAAGGCAGCATAGTTAAGTTGCCTATTAACCGTCTATAAAGCCATGTTCACATTGTCAGCGACTTTGTCGCTGGATGTCGCTAGTCTCTGTATTCTGTGTTCTCTGTGTTTCCATGCATCATTGTTTTATTATATCCATGTATGAGGTTACAGACTAATAATATAGAACAGTGAAATCGATGACAACATTCACTGCGCAATATCGCTCTGCATTTGCATAAAGTTTAATTTTTCTCAACATTTTCGCATATCTGAACACGCCAACAGTGGTTGCTTTCGCTTGTGACGCCGGATGTCGCCAGCTCTCATTAAAAATAAATGGTCTCGTGTCGCATCCAGCTGACAGTGTGAACATGGCTTTATGCTTTAAAATGCTACATTTGTAGGTAGCTCACTAGGTTTTGGGAGTAAATGAGACATAGGTCAAGTTTTTTTTGCATAGGTCTGTGCAAACAAAACAAGGTTTTTCATTTGTGTATTTGTATCCAGGCGATCTATGCGAGTGTGTTGCCGGGGGAACTGATGCGGGGTTATATGAGTCAGTTTCCAACCTTTCCCAGCTGGTTGGGCAAATTCTCATCAGCGGGCAAACACAGCCGCATCATACAGGAGCTCGCTTCACACATGAGTCTTAAGTGAGACAACACATTAATTCTTCCTCCTTTTCTCCATGTCTGCAGTATGACATTTTTAAAAGCATAATTTTGCATGTACTGTGCCTGACATCGTTTTTACTTATTGTGCAGAACGTTAAGCAGTAAGGAAGCAATAAATCTGGATTACCTGCCATATTTGCGTTCAGCAGTATTGGAGCCTCTTCAGTCCCAAGGTGCAGAGGGAGCCAATCAGAGTGTTAAGCTTATGGATAATTATGACATTATCAAAGAGGATGTTGATAACATAATGGAGATCAGCACATGGGGCGGAGAGCCAGATCCTTACTCTAAAATAGACTCCAAGGTGTGTGTGTTTGCAAATGCTGTTCATTTTCTAAACATATTGTACAGGTATCTTCCAGTACAAGAAACTGGTTGCCTAGTTGACAGTTTATTGCTTTGATAGATGCCTGTTCAGTTTGAGTTAATTGTGCTTCACCTTAAAACATCTGGAGGTGCTACCTGCCACAGTTTTTGCCCATCAGCTCAGTTTTTTCCTCTCGCTCTGCAGGTGAAAGCTGCATTTACACGAGCGTACAATAAGGAGTCCCATCTAACTCCATACTCTTTACATGTGGTTAAGAAAAGCCGTAAAGGTGCTGTTGACCCTGAGCTTGTAGGAGATCTTGACAATGAATCTCAGTTCCAGGAAGAGGAAGAAGAGGAAGGGCTTACCACAGATGCCATGATCAAGGTAAATATCAAAAGAGCAATCCAACGGCTCTCATCTCAAATGTCTTTCCATCAGTATTCCAGTCATGTTCACCTCAGAATCACTTTTAATCTTATTTGGAGGACACTTCAGAAAGTGTTTTACTTCAGTGCACCTTTTCCTGAAAGAAATCTTAAAACTTTTATAGTTCAGGGTTCCCACAGTAAATGTTTAACTCTTAAAGGGATAGTTCACCGAAAAATGAAAATTATCATCATTAACTCACCCTCATGCCATCCCAGATGTGTATGGCTTTCTTGCTTCAGCAGAACATATTTGAAGAAAAATATCTTAGCTCAGTAGGTCCTTAAAATGCAAGTGGATGGTGAAACAACATTTGAAGCTCCAAAAGTCACAGACAGTCAGCATAAATGTCATCCATATGACTCCACTGGTTAAATTAATGTCTTCAAGGCAAAACGATTGCTTTTGGTGTGAAACAGCTCAATATTTTTAACTACAAGTCATAGCTTCCGGTCAGCAGTAGTATACGCATTCACGAGAGGACGGTGTTCACGCGGTCTCTCGTATGACGTATTCACATTGGCATGTTACGGACTTAATCTCCTGTTTTTCTCTCGGTTGAGACATTCAGGATTAGCACACAAGCACACCATTGTGAGTAAACAAACAGATACAAATGTAGATGTAAACCAAAACCAACAAGCTTCTCTACAGTGTTCCTCTTACTCAGTTGTAAACTGCACTGCTCTTCCGGGTGTGTCGCATACATCTGTTCTCGCGTGAACATGCCAACATGATTACGTCACGTGCATACTGTTGTTGACCGGAAGCGATGATTTATAGTTAAAAAGTACTTAAATATTGATTTTTCGCACCAAGAGCGATCTTTTTGCTTTAGAAGACATTAATTTAACCAGTGGAATCGTATGGATGACGTTTATGCTGACTTCTTTTTGGAGATTCAAAGGACTAATCACCATCCACTTGCATTTTAAAGACCTTCTGAGCAAAGATATTTTTCTTTTTTAATTTTTTGTAGCAAACTAACACTTTAAGTAGGGTTCTTTACAGCATGATTTTGACAAATTTGTGGATCATAAAAGGTACTTCTTGTAGAGCAAAATCGACGGTCTTTGATTGCTTGTGTGACATTTACACTGATGGTCGATTAATTTAATTTGCACTGAATTTTAGCCTCAAAGTTCTGATGATATCAGACATTTTGTGTCACAGTCGTGCAGTGTGACTGCTCCTACGATGGCCAGATGAGATCAAACACCCAGTCAGTGTTGTCAATCAGGACAATATTGGGACCGAAGTCTTGGCTACGATGTGTATGCTCAGTATGCCTTGACTTTTACCCAAGATCTCACTGGGATCATATAATACAGTCTGAGAAGCAACTATTGTAAAGGACCCTAAAAATCATACACTGTGCACCTGGCTTTAAACTAGAGAGTTCCCACAGTCATGGGAATTCTCCTGGAAAAATACTGGAAAAGTCATAGAAAATTAATTGGTCAAAAGAAGTGGGAACCCTCTTAGTTTGTGCCAACTGGTAAAGTTAGTGTTTTTCAGATAGTTTGTAATCAGTGAAATACAGCTAAATTTTGCTATATTTACGTGATTTCTGTTTTCCCGTTTTTACAGCAGAAGAAAGCCAAACCAGCAAAAGAGGCCAAGCAGATGAAAGCAGGGGATTCTGGGAAGGGGAAAGGCAAGGGGAAAGGAAAAGGAAAGAACAAAGACTGAGATAAACATGAGAGAGAGAGAGAGAGAGAGAGAGAGAGAGAGACAGACAGAAGCCCCTCATCTCTCGGTTTCATAAAGATGAGTGGGTGAAGTAAGGATGACATCAGCTCCATAAACAGAACGTTTGGCCTGTGACACATACTTGTGCACTTCCTGAAAACCATCACTCAACTAAAGCTGCTTTCAGCAGAGCAGGCACTGCAGAGACCATGAGCAGGGGGTGGACCACACACTTCACAAAAGATGTTATTATATAGTTCACCATTCCTCAAACATATCAGACTTGGCACATGCATTATACTGTTAACACTTGGAGTTAATGTTATATTCATCTCAAAGATATACATTATTAAGGGCACTTAATTTCATCTCACTCTTGCATCAAGATGACAAACTAAGTATTTCAGTGTATTAACTCCTCTTGTTTTCAAACACACAATTTTTCAATAAAGACATGGTTACCCACTTTTATCCTGAATGTCAGCTTAGTTGCTACAGAACAACTAATTGTAAATATCTGTCTGCCATATTAGCATTTGTCCTTTATAACTTTGGATAACGCAGATATAATCTCCTTTTCTTAGTGTTACAGCATTTCTATTGCAGCACTTTTGAATACAGACCGATAGTGTGTATTATTAGCCTGAAGATTACTCTGTAAATGACTTTGTTTGATTTGAATAATTAAAATGAGTATTATGTCATCGTGATGTATTGTTTGCTTGTTGTTAATTATCTCCATGGCTCATTCTGCTTGAAGATGCAAATCTGAAGAATATATAAGGCGTTAGTGGCCCAGAATGGCAAAAACATCTAAATTGTACTGTTACTGCCGTGATATACAGGTGCATCTCAATAAATTAGAATGTCGTGGAAAAGTTCATTTATTTCAGTAATTCAACTCAAATTGTGAAACTCGTGTATTAAATAAATTCAATGCACACAGACTGAAGTAGTTTAAGTCTTTGGTTCTTTTAATTGTGATGATTTTGGATCACATTTAACAAAAACCCACCAATTCACTATCTCAAAAAATTAGAATATGGTGACATGCCAATCAGCTAATCAACTCAAAACACCTGCAAAGGTTTCCTGAGCCTTCAAAATGGTCTCTCAGTTTGGTTCACTAGGCTACACAATCATGGGGAAGACTGCTGATCTGACAGTTGTCCAGAAGACAATCATTGACACCCTTCACAAGGAGGATAAGCCACAAACATTCATTGCCAAAGAAGCTGGCTGTTCACAGAGTGCTGTATCCAAGCATGTTAACAGAAAGTTGAGCGGAAGGAAAAAGTGTGGAAGAAAAAGATGCACAACCAACCGAGAGAACCGCAACCTTATGATTGTCAAGCAAAATCGATTCAAGAATTTGGGTGAACTTCACAAGAAATGGACTGAGGCTGGGGTCAAGGCATCAAGAGCCACCACACACAGACATGTCAAGGAATTTGGCTACAGTTGTCATATTCCTCTTGTCAAGCCACTCCTGAACCACAGACAACGTCAGAGGCGTCTTACCTGGGCTAAGGAGAAGAAGAACTGGACTGTTGCCGAGTGTTCCAAAGTCCTCTTTTCAGATGAGAGCAAGTTTTGTATTTCATTTGGAAACCAAGGTCCTAGAGTCTGGAGGAAGGGTGGAGAAGCTCATAGCCCAAGTTGCTTGAAGTCCAGTGTTAAGTTTCCACAGTCTGTGATGATTTGGGGTGTAATGTCATCTGCTGGTGTTGGTCCATTTTGTTTTTTGAAAACCAAAGTCACTGCACCCGTTTACCAAGAAATTTTGGAGCACTTCAGGCTTCCTTCTGCTGACCAGCTTTTTAAAGATGCTGATTTCATTTTCCAGCAGGATTTGGCACCTGCCCACACTGCCAAAATTTGGTTAAATGACCATGGTGTTGGTGTGCTTGACTGGCCAGCAAACTCTCCAGACCTGTCAAGAGGAAAATGAGAAACAAGAGACCAAAAAATGCAGATGAGCTGAAGGCCACTGTCAAAGAAACCTGGGCTTCCATACCACCTCAGCAGTGCCACAAACTGATCACCTCCATGCCACGCCGAATTGAGGCAGTAATTAAAGCAAAAGGAGCCCCTACCAAGTATTGAGTACATATACAGTAAATGATCATACTTTCCAGAAGGCCAACAATTCACTAAAAATGTTTTTTTATTGGTCTTATGATGTATTCTAATTTTTTGAGATAGTGAATTGGTGGGTTTTTGTTAAATGTGAGCCAAAATCATCACAATTAAAAGAACCAAAGACTTAAACTACTTCAGTCTGTGTGCATTGAATTTATTTAATACACAAATTTCACAATCTGAGTTGAATTACTGAAATAAATTAACTTTTCCACGACATTCTAATTTATTGAGATGCACCTGTATATCTAGGAGAAGTGAGTAAACATCTATAGGAAGTGTATTTTTACTGGAGCTAAAATGAACATCAGTCTACTTCTCAATGCTTGTAGACTAACATGAAGACTTTATTAGGTCATTATGTACAGCAGTAAAATTAAATAATATATTAATTATACAGGTACATTTACATGAAAAAGAAAAATATATGAATGCTGATTATCTTTCTAAAGGGGCAAAGTACAGGGCTAAAGTGCATGCAATGGATCTGACAACGTATACAAACACTGATTATGGTTCATTATTATGTTACGTTAAGAATTTTTTTTCTATTAAATTAATCCTGCTATTAAGTTTCATAAATGTTTTATTGCATGATTGACCTGTGTATTTATCAAATACTTAAACCTTGCTTATGAACAATTATGCATAATGTGAACACACTGAATTAGCTATTCCCTTTTTTAATATCTTAATACTATTCATGGAAGGATTGAAGGCTGAAATGTGAATGTGAATTACTGAACATTGTTACAAATCTATAGTGATATGAAAAACAGTTGGTACAGTACAAAAACAGCTGGTATTTTTTAGTAAAAGAATCATGGTTTAGCACTAATACCTATTGGCTTCTCCCACTTTATGCTCAATATTTGTCACATTTTAACTCTGATTCTTTGATTGTGGAATCACTCTGCATTTAAGAAAGATGTTTTTGTGAGACGTTCTTTTGAGAGGAAGATCTTGCGGAAACAGTTTCAGAAGGATGCTGAAAACATGCAGTATTCTGTGAGGCGTTATCAGCATGTTGGTAGTCTATTGGAGAGGACTTGTAGAGTTACTGTCCCACTGGTCTGTCTCAGAAGCTCGACTGCCTCAGAGTGAGTGACACCTTCCAGACTCCGCCCATTTACCGCCAGCAGCTGATCACCATGGCACAGACGCCCATCCTCCACAGCAGCTCCCTGTGCATACAGAGTGCTGTCACATATAGGGGAGACCGGAGCTAGTTGTCACAAGGGCTATATCTCAATATCTATTGACTGTTTTGAGTCAAAAATACAAGTACACAAATTGGTTTTCTCTAGAAGTGGTTTTGTATATTTGTTTCAAACACCCAGTTCAAAATTCTTAAATTGTAGAGTTGTTTTTATTATGCATCAAAATCCACATGAAAAAAAGCACCCACTAATAATTTTTTTCCTTAAAATGTTTTTTCTTCAGCAGCTTTCAGAATATGCCACCATATGTGGTGGTGGGGGCGTGATCGAGCGCTGGCTTGTGAATGGAGAGTGAGATTGGGAGATGAGAACATGAGGGTCATCACCTATCATTGATTGTCTTTGGCTGTGTCTCGTTTGGAAGACTGCATTCTAGGTAGGACGCGTCCTTTGAAGGCTGCAGTATACCGAGTGTCCTCCTTTAAACAAATCTCGTTTAAACGAGACAGCCTTCATAGGACAAACGGAAATGGAAAGTAACATGGTTGCTATGACAGCATGCCACTCTTTAACAAGTGCGAGCGCTTTGAGTGAGAAGGGAACAAAGTCCCTCTGGAAGGGAATGTGTGAGGTACATTTTAGGAGATTTATAATGATGTAAAGAGAAAAAATATATTTTACAGTTGTACTTTTAGTCTAATACTTTATTTTAATTATATATTAATATAATTATACATATTATATACTCTGCACACATCTACTGAGGTACTTCAACTTGGGAATTAACATTCCTTGCGTTTGAACATCATATTTACGGGCAAATTGCTGTCATTTTTGTTTAGACATTTCCGTTGAAGCAAAGAATTGTGGGTTGTGAGTGCCCAAAAAGGATACACCTCATGCATCCTCCGAATTCCCGTGAAAGAAGGTCGCATTTGAAGTGTCCTACTCGCTTTTCTGAAACAAGACAGCCTCGATGACGTATGCGGCCGACAAATGCAACCTCCGGAGGATGCAGCCTTCCAAACGAGACACAGCCTCTAACAGCTGTTTGTCACTGCAGTGAGAGTGGAGACGGATTTAAGAGTGAGCCAGATGCCAGTGTGAGAGAGAGAGCTGCACACATGCACACCCAGAGACTGTGTTGATTTAAGTTTGCTAAGAAGCGAGTTTTGAGTTCTGAAAATAAAAAACACTGAGTTGGATTTCGCCATCTCCCGCTTCCTCTGTCGAAGAGCTACGAGCCTTGTTACACTGGTGCCGAATCCCGGGTCATGTCCGTGACTTGCGACGGTGAAAGTTGGTCTCCGCAAGTGACCGGGGTGCCTTGATTGGCTTTTAAGTTCACTTCCAGTCCGAGCTCCTCCAGAACCACTGTCACCGAAGCCACGGGAACCACCTCTCTCCATGGTTTTAAGAGATTGAGGTGGTAAATGTACCGCGGCCCAACCCTATCCGTTTGTCTAACCTCATAATCGAGTTCCCCGAATCGCTGTGTGACCTCAAAGGGCCCTTGCCACTTTGCGAGTAATTTAGAGCTCGATGTGGGTAGCAATACAAGACCTTAATCTCCCTGTGTAAATTCCTGTAGCCAAGCTCCCCTGTTATACTGCTGGGACTGATGTTCTTGAGCCTGTAGCAAATTCACCTGTGAAAGCTGGCCCAATGTGTGGAGCTTTGCTCTCAGGTAAAGAACGTACTTGACCTGATTTTCCTCCCAATTTTCCCTCACGAATACGCCGCCATTTGGTCCTTTGCCAGCTGGATGGCCATTTGGAGTGACGCCGGGCGATGGCACTGGACCCACTCTGCCATTCCCCTCAGAAGACGAGCGATAAACTGCTCCAGTACCACCAGATCGATCACAGTCCCAGACGATGGCACTGGACCCACTCTGCCATTCCCTTTGGAAGTCGAGCGATAAACTGCTCCAGTACCACCAGATCGATCACAGTCCCGGGCGATGGCACTGGACCCACTCTGCCGTTCCCCTTGGAAGTCGAGCGATAAACTGCTCCAGTACCACCAGATCAATGACAGTCCCAACATCGCCTTGCTCAGCTAGCAACCAGCTCTGGCAGGCGTCCCGGACCTGCTGGGCGAAGGCAAATGGGCGGCCGTGCTCGCCAAGGGACAGCGATCGGAAGCATTGGCGCTGTTGCTCGGGTGTCCGGCCGATCCGTTGCAGGATGGTCTTCTTCAAATCTGCGTACACCAGGAGGTTCTCAGCTGGTAGCTACAGCGCCGCGAGTTGGGCCTCCTCGGACAGCAGTGGTAATAGGCGGACCACCCACTGTTCGCTCAAAGAGCACCAAGAAGACCGGGGTGGTTACATGGGTCGGGGTGGTTGCAGGGTCCGGGGTCACATCAGCAGCCCCCTCCTGGGTAACAAGCTCCGGAGCACCTGCCCTCTGCTTGGGCCTAGAGAAGCACGATGAACCTCAGCTCCTGCTCTGTGCACAGCTCGAGGACGGCCTGATGCTGTGACCAGTGGATGCTGGCGAGGGTCTTGAATACTTCCCCCAGAGGTAAGACATCCAAGGTGGCATTCTTCATCCTTAAATCCCGGGTTTCTGCACCAGTGTAGCAAGGGTTGTAGCTCTTTGACAAAGAAGGAAGCGGGAGACAGCGAAATCCAACTCGGTGTTTTTATTTTCAGAACTCAAAACTTGTTTCTTGGCAAACTCAAAACAACACAGTCTCTGGGTGTGCGTGTGTACAGCTCTCTCTCTCTCTCTCACACAGACATCTGGCTCGCTCTAAAATCCGTCTCCACTCTCACTGCAATGACAAACAGCTGTTAGAGACAATCAATGACAGTTTATGACCCTCATCGTTCTCATCTTCCGATCTCGCTCTCCATTCACAGCCGGCACTCGACAACGCCCCCACCACAACAGTCCCCATATGCTGTTGTTTGAACCAAGTATCAAACAAACAGATAGCCACTAAAATGAGGGACAATAGGGATCCATAAAGGATGTCATAATTTTGGCCAAAATACAGGACTGTTGACAACCCTAGGCTGAATGGGCTGCTCAAACAAACAGAGGAATTTTTGTAATGCCACAAAAACATAGTGTTTACAGTTTTTGAGAAAATTTACCCATGAATGGCTTACTTATAGCTGACTGCATATTAAGCTGGGATAGCAGAAAGTATTTTAAAGGGGTAATGACATGTAGAATCAAAATGTTCTTTGTCTTTTGACATATAAATGGTCAATGTCCTATAAAAACATACAGTAAGTAACTCTAAACTTCCTCCTCACTGCAAAAAGAGCATTTGTTGAAACCAAGCTGCCAAAACGACTCATTCTCTACTTCCTCCACATTGTGATGTCACACTGGTAGACATTTGCATCTGACCGCCTCCACAATAACACATCAAAGCCGATCTTCTATACTTAGATAACAACCTCCTGCTTTAATGATAGGAGAGAGCGTAATGGTAGACTAGCATGTTATGACAGTAAGTCACCATTTGAAGACACTATACAAATGAATGGAGAGAGCCGTAAACTGACAACTACCTGTCGCAAACTCATCAGTGACTTCCCTTATAAAACAGCAATTTTATCGTTGTAAACCCCACACATAGTTAATTCCAAAAGGATTGTTTAGTGTAAAACATATTGAAGATTGGTGGACTTGCGGTCAATTCATTAAGAGAAGAGCTGTTTCCTCACAAAAGCAGTTTATTCAGTGTAATGAAGAATCTCCTCCATAGACATCCATTCAAAAAGAACGGCCTCTTGTCTCCTCGCCAGTGTACCACCAATAGAATGTCTATGGGACTGCTGCGTAATGCTATTTTAGGCTAAGCATGTAGGCTCCCCCTTCAGACAGGCTCTGGCCTACTTTACCTTTAATCTCTTCCGTAGCCTGCTTAGTAGCAGTGAGCAGTGAGATGGCAAGTAGAGAGAGCAGGACAGGCAAGAGCAGAGAGCCAATCATAACAATATCAGAAACACTCAGTTTTAGTGCTGCTTCTCCTTTTCCCCCCCTGATTAACAGTTTTTATTGATTCAAACAATTGACAAAGCAAAACATATATTCACTGAATCAACATTTTACCCCCATTATTCCCTTTCTCCCTCCCAATCCCCAACCCCACCCTGACCCTCAACAAATATCCCTGTGGTCACACTTGAATATACACACACAAAAAAAGAAAGAAAAATATATTAAAATAAATAAATAAAAATAATCACACACATTTAAAACTACACTTCTCTCTCCACTGCCCCTCCCAGAGAGCCCTCTAAGAAAGCCAAGTAGCTGCCCCATTTTTTATTAAATGAATCTAAATTGCCTAGCCTTCTACATGACATTTCCTCTAATGCCACCACCCTCCTCATCTCTGTGCACCACTCTTGAAATGAGGGTGCTCCAGCCGACTTCCATTCCCTAAGAACAATCCGTCTGCCAATCATAACACTGGCTAGGACCCAATTTTTTATATATTTATCCCCTATATTAATGACTGCCACATCGCCTAAAATACAGAGTCTGGGGCAAAATGAAATTTGAGTGCCCAATATGTCACACACAAAACTCTGAACCCTCAACCAAAATCTTAACACACCACCAAAAATCATGGGTTGTGTCTCCATCTTCTGATTGGCATCGCCAGCAGGTGGGTGTGTCTTTCAGACCAAGCCTATACAATCTAGAGGGGGTTCAATAGAATCGATGTAAAATCTTAAATTGCATAAGTCGCACCCTTGCATCTCTAGATATAGACTTGACATTTTATAGAATCCTAGCCCACACTCCCACCTCCAATACCAAGTTTAGATCTTTCTCTCATAATCTGTAGAAAGAAGCTGAAGCTCCGTACCCCAGACTCTGAATTAGCAGGGAGTAATACACTGATGTCTCGTGACCTTTTCCAAAAGCAGTAATCACCATTCCCAGAGTATCTGCCGCTTTAGGGGGGTGTATGCTACTCCCAAAAATAGTACAGAGCAGGTGGCGCAGCTGTAAATACCTAAAGAATTGAGACCTGGGAATCCCAAAATGTTGAACCATATTTTCAAAGGATCTCAACACTCCACTCACATATAGGTCACCGAGCATATTAACCTCCCTCTCAATCCACTCTGACCAGCAAAAAGGGGACTTATTGATGCATAATTTGGGGTTCAGCCATATGCTCAAGGCAACATTTAAAAAAATTTCAGAATTAAACAGTCTGGACATCTTTGTCCAAACCGAGTGCAAATGAGAGATAATGGGATGTAACTTAACCTCTCCGATTAATTTGATAGAAAGGCTCTGCAATGGCGAAATAGGGGCAAGAACTTCCTGTTCTATACAGAACCAGGGAGGGGCTCTTTCAGGTGGAAGGGACCAATGAGCCAAATGTCTGAGACCGAATGCATAATAATAAAATAAAGTCTTGAGTAGGCCTAGCCCACCTTTGTCGATGGACCTATGTAACTTATTGAAATGTAATTTGGGATGCTTACCATTCCAAATGAAGGACTTCGCTATGCTATCAAATTACTTAAAGTAAGAGAGGGGGACATCTACAGGGAGAGACTGCAGCAAGTAATTGAATTTTGGAATACAATTCATTTTAATAACATTAACATTCCCAATCATAGATACATGTAATGAAGCCCACTTGTTCACATCGTTCGAGAACCGTTTTATTAAGGGGTCAAAATTAACTCTAACTAAATCACACAATTTTGCTGGAAATAAAATGCCCAAATACTTAATGCCCTGTTTGGGCCACTGGAAATTGCCCGGCTGGAAAGCCGTTACTGGGCAGTACGCTGTCAGAGCCAAAGCTTCGGATTTAGACCAACTGACTCTATATCCTGAAAACTTAGAAAAGGAATTAATAATTCTGTGGAGGCAAGCCATAGATCTAGTGGGGTCAGAGATGAATAATAAAATATCATCTGCGTAAAGCAAAAATTTATGCACCATACCTCCCGCCACCACCCCTGGAAAATCATCCACCTTTCTTATCGCGGCTGCTAATGGTTCCAGGGCAAGACAGAACAATAATGGGGAAAGAGGGCCCCTATTCAGAGTAAAATAATCTGAAATTAATCCATTTGTTTGTACCGCCGCTACCAGGTGTCTATAAAGTAACTTAATCCATCCAATAAAAGTATTCTTGAACCCATACATTTCCAAAATCGTAAAAAGATAATCCCATTCTACCATATCAAATGCCTTTTCGGCATCAAGTGAGATGGCAGCGACCGGAGTCTGATCATTTGCCACTGACCACATGATACTGATGAAACGCCTTATGTTATCAGAAGAGCTACAGCCCCAAATAAACCCCACCTGATCTATATGTATAAGAGATGTCATAACTTTACTTAATCGGCTAGCCAAATGTTTTGACAATATTTTAACATCTAGCTGGATCAGGGAAATTGGACGTTAACTCTTACACTCGCTTGGATCTTTGTCCTTTTTAAGAATCAGACTGATCAGGCTTGTGTCATGGTTGGCGGATGCTTTCCATTCTTTAATGATTCTGTATAAACTTCTAGCAAGAGTGGGGCCAGTTCTGTAGCATAAGATCTAAAAAATTCAGCGGCAAAGCCATCTGGCCCCGGAGACTTACCTGTACGCAAGGCCTTAATTACCTCACCATGCTCCTCCAAGGTTATCTCAGAATCAAGAGAATTTTTTTGCTCAGCCGACAGTTTAGGAAGTTCTAATGGTTCCACAAAGTTTCTAATACCCTCTTCAGTAGACAAAGATGTAGAACTATTAAGATCAAGATAGAATTCTTTAAAAGCCTTATTAATATCAAATATTTCACCACTAGCAGATTTCACTGGGGGAATGGTAGAAAAAGTCTCTCTGTTTTATATATCTAACCAGAAGTTTTCCTGCTTTGTCCCCTGACTCAAAGTATGACTGTCTTGCCCTGAATAGCCAAAACTCCACCTTCCGCGACAATAGTATTGTATCTGTATTTCAATCGGGTCAATTCTCTGAGGCCATTAGACGACATTCTGCACTTCAGCTCTGCCTCAGCACTTTTAATATTCCCTTCCAATTCCAAGAGTTCTTGTGCTTTGGATTTTTTGGTGAAAGCAGCATACTGTATGATCCGGCCCCTAAGAACCGCCTGAAGTGCCTCCCAAGCCACGCCCACAGAGGATACTGAGGACCAGTTGGTCTCATATAGACATTGATTTCAGCCTTTAGCATTTGTTGGAATTCAGGATTTTGCAAGAGGGATACATTAAAGTGTCAACTATATGATTTCCTTTTCTTCATATGTGGCAACATCTCTAATCACACCAGGGCATGATCAGAGACTAAAATGTTTCCAATTGAGCAATCAACGACAGATGAAATGAGGGACTTATATATAAAAACAAAATCTATTCTAGAGTAAATCTTATGGACTGATGAAACAAATGTCCCAGGAGGGGTCTGGATAGCTCAGCGAGTAAAGACAATGACTACCACCCCTGGAGTCATGAGTTTGAATCCAGGGCATGCTGAGTGACTCCAGCCAGGTCTCCTAAGCAACCAAATTTGCCCGGTTGCTAGGGAGGGTAGAGTCACATGGAGCAACCTCCTTGTGGTATCTATAATGTGGTTCGCTCTCGTTGGAACACGTGGTGAGTTGTGTGTGGATGCTGCAGAGAATAGCTTGAAGCCTCCACACGCGCTATGTCTCCGCAGTAATGCGCTCAACAAGCCACGTGATAAGATGCGCGGACTGACGGTCTCAGATGCGGAGGCAACTGAGATTCATCCTCCGCCACCCAGATTGAGGTGAGTCACTATGCCACCATGAGGACTTTTTCCATGAGGAAAAATTTATAAGAAAAAAATTACCAAATGGGTTCAAAAGCCTCCAAATATCTGTAAGACCAAGATTTTTACACATCCTGTGAAGCATCAATGTTGCTCTAGGGGGCTTGCACACTTTTGCTTCACTATGATCAAGGACTGAGTCCATCAAAAGATGGGTGCCCCAACCCATTCACATTCCACGTGGAGAGAGATAATCCACTCATATTAACATTTGACATTTTAACATATAAGAAAAAATAGATTGTGTGTCAAAGACAAGATTATAAAGAACACATTCCAACATGTGTAACAATCAAACCCCGAACATCCCTTAGAACAAAAAAAAAAAAAAACAGAAAAAAGAAAAACGTGTGCATTGACCCCGTGCACGACAGCGCCAACTGGGATCCATCCCTCCAAACTCAAACAGTCTACGTAAGCCTACGAGAGCCCCCGCGACAACCTTGCTGTCGGATTGCTCAAATCCGTTGTTTCTATACACATTTTGTGAGACAGAATTACACAGCAAAAGATAATCTATAAAACAAACTCCAGCCAATAGGCAGAATAAACACAAAGAGCATGCAGATTCACCCATAAAACTGTTCTGAAGGTGTGTCATTCTACTAAATAAACTCCAGCCGTTAGGCAGAACCAGTACAAAAAAAACAGTGCAGGTTCCTCAAACTGTCAAGCAGATGTTCAGTGAGCCGGCCCACTCGGTTGCAACATGAGTGTAAGCAAATTACTTACTCCAATGATTTTGCTAGAAATACTCCACAGGCGGAACCAGCACAAAAAGAGTGCGCAGAATCTTCAAACAGTCAAGCGAATGTTCAGTGAACCGGTCCATTCGGCTGCAATGTACCACAATATGACTTACTCACTCCATTGACTTTATGAAGGACATCGCTTGCTGTGGGCATATGAATGTTTTACAGCCATCCTTAGCATCTATTCTCAATTTGGCCGGGAATATCAGTACAAAAGCGACCTTCCATTGATGCAAAAGTTTCCTGCACTCCCTGAATAGACCACGCCCCTCTCCCTTCGAGCTCACAAAGTCCGGGAACAAGAAAACACTGTGGTTCCCCCAAGAAAGCCATCCCCCACTCCCCACGCAACACAAGACCCCCACCGGATGATCCCAGAAACCCGGCCAAAATTGACCGGGGCCCGCCTCCCCCAGCGGATCGCCGAGCCGGAACCCCATGAGCTCGCCTGACCTCCAGCCCACGGCCTGCCACATCGAGCAGACCCGGAAAGAGCCCGTCCAGGAATTCCACCACACTCCACCGGCCATGGCCCCCCACGTCCTCCATCCCCTCCCAGACACACTCCAAATCAACCCCAGCCACCAGCGGACCAGCAGACAACTCCCTCTCTGTCGACTCCAGACAATCGACCCGCCCCTCGACAACCCCCACCCCTGTGACCACATCAGTAAATTTAGCCTCCATGGCAGTGATTGACCGACACACCACAGCAAGATCCCCCAAGTCAGCAACAACCCCCGCCAGCACCGCTGACACGCCCAACATCCCCTGCCACACCTCCCGCATCCCTCCGACCAAACCGACTCCCCGGTCCGCAGCCCGCCCAGAGGCACCATCCCGAGCACACAAGTGTTTTTTAATGTCTCCAGAGCCCGAGGATTTTGAATTCTTTTACATATTGTCCTCCTAGAACAGTTATGGAACAAAGTATATCTAATCTCACCAGTTTATGTCATAAAAGGTATTAAAACTAGCAAAATGCACAGAGCTCGCCATTCATATGTCCGATCCTCGCATGGCGTCACGTGACTCCCCAGTGCTGCTTCTCCTTTAAGACTTGACAGTAAACACCCAGAGGGTCAGAATGAGGGTGGAAAATTATGTTTCACAAATATATGATGGTTTTGTTTTGTTTTTTTGTGCAAAAAAACTTTACTAATATTAAGGGTGAACCTCAAGGAACATATATATATAAAAAAGGCATGTCATGACCCCTTTAACAGTGCAAAATGTACACACCTCAGTTTTAACTCTGTGACGAGGAGGAGGCTGCATGCATCTCTCTCTCTAACTGGCGCCTCCGGCTCCCCTTTATCTCGCTCTCCCGCTGACCAGCTGATTCAGCGCCGGCCGTGCACCATCATGGCCCGGCCATGCCCTCCTCCTCGTCACAAACTATAAACCTTAGTTTCATGTAGCTCTACAGCTTAAAGTGTGTTAAATGTTGTCTTTTTCCTGTATACCTTGGGGAAAATATTTTTGATGTAGATGGGTAAATCACCATGGGAACTGCCAAATCCTCCCACAATACTGAAGCCAAGCCCAGCTGAGCCACGTTCAAGAGCGATAGCCTGGAACTGAGGAGAACTTAAAGACACACAATACACAAACAGAATAAAAAATAAAAAATCTTTTCAAGAGACATCCTATTGACAACCAGTGCAAATATTAATCTCTAAGTAAAGTTGGAAAAGTGAATTAAAAAGCAAGCATAACACTTCCATTAAAAAGGGAGTCTGAATAATCAGGGGTGCCCTGGAGGAGATTGTAGGAAATCCATTCAATCATTTATAAGAGCTCTAGTGTGGGAGATTTGTCTGACTCTACAGTCTAACGGCTCTACAGAAATGCAGACTGAGATATCCACAAGCAAACATTTCAGTAAAAATTTTAAAATATTTAATTGAAGCATTGAAGGCAGCATTGTGATGAAACCAGTAAAGCTTATAAAGCAAGCTTAAATAAACAACCCCCTACAGATGGAATGTTTAATATCGAATGGTAATTAAAGCAAGCATGCTGTGAATAAACCACATTATCACTGGAACAATCTGAGAGACTGTTGGTAAATAAAAACATCTAAATCTTATCACAGTCCTGTACATATTTATACATTATATAGGGTAAATAACGGTGAGATATTAGAGAGATTTTTGGCACTTTCGACTTTACAATTTACAGTGAACAGAGCTTAGGTGTCCCACATTAAATGATGTCCCAGATTGATTGAAATATATTTTATTGTCCCAAAAGGACATTTATCTCAGACTCATTTGTGCTGCACTCATACATAATACATTATCATTGTCCTATAAATAATTACTGCATAATTAAAACAATAAATAATAATACCAGGTAAAACGATGAAGTGAATACAGTTACAAGTGGGACACTTTTTTCCATTCATCTTAATGACAAAAAGTTTCCAACTTCACCTATATTTACCCTATATCACAATAATAAAATACAAATAAAAACACTGTAAGACATGTGTGAAAGAAACTATGCACATTTATTTTGTTAAGACAGCTGAGTTTGAAGTGGAATACCTCTGGTGGTTGTGGGTAGAGTTGTTGGAATGAATTACAGATGGCTGATCTTTACTGAATCCAGATCCACCTGCACTGCAACTTAGCATCACCTTTAATCAAACACACAGAGAGTGTAAAATTCATAAAAAGACATGCTCTCTGAAGAATGTCTGAAAAAGGAAGTGTTTTATGTGCTTGGTATAGCCAATGAAGTATCATTTGACACTTGCAGACACACACCTGCAGTGTGATGGCTCCACTACTGTTTCTCAGGAGTGTATTTGCCTCAGTGACTGAGAGACTTTCTGTTGATGTACCGTTAATGCTGATGACCCTGGCACCTAGCTGAAAATTAATTCAGAGTTGATTATTTTGAAGGTGATGTGTAGTTACCAACACTCCCATACTCTTTCTGTCTCTCTACCTGCAGGAGACCGGAGCGTGCTGCAGGTGTGGTTGAATCCAGGTTGGAGATGTAAATCATTGCGTCCCCCTGTGTGTCTCTCACTGCCAGCTCCACAGACTCACACTCATGCTGGGATAGAATCACACCAATTTTACCACCACCTTACAGTTGTTACTGGAGTACATTTACCACAGCAACATACCTGGGTTTTTCTTTAACTTCAGGCACTTTCATGTCACAGGTGTTGATTTTTTTTATTTAAGGTGCTGTAAGCGATTTTTTTATGGAAAGGTGTGCAAAAAAATGTCCTGCTCCCTGTAATATATCATTGAAAAAATTGTCCCGAGATATCTTACCAGTCTCTGTGACAGCACTAGACTGACACATTTAAACTTTTGGTAAGCCGATCAGAAGACTTTGATGCACTTTCTGCCTGTCAATCATTTTGCGCGTTGTAGTAGTTCAAGTGGATCATTCAGGTTTAACACTATTTTCAAATTTATAACAGCTGTCAGTTGAGGGTGCTTTTTTGCTAATTTTGTTTTTGACAACCATGAGTAGATGCACTGCTGCTCTTCTGCTCGGTGATGGTCTTAATGGTACAATGGTATCTTTGGAGGGCGGGGTTTTGAAAATAATTCAACATTTTATTTAAAAGGGCATATCAAGTCAACATGATCACACAGGAAGTCAGCATGTTGTTCCGAGAGTTCCGGTAACCTAGGATTGGCCACATTATGCCAACTCACTGACAAGTGGCATCTCCTAAAATACATTTTTGCATCAGCTCCAGCATGTCCACACTCCCTTGTGGTGCGACCATAAGCATGTTGCGTCATAATTACTGACTAGCGCGATTTGAAGGGTTGCATTTTCCCCTCTAACATTACATTTTTACTACACTGATGGTTAGGTTTAGATTTGGGGTTTTGGTTGGGGGGGGGGGGTTCAGTTTTTAAAATATGCATTCCTCTAGACTTGCCATGATATCATAATTTTCACACCTGTGCAGTGTCCACATTCAAACTGACTAACACCGGTACGACCATTGGTTGGATGCTAAGTGGTACTATGGGGTAATTTTCGTTAAGCAATAGCCTACACAATAACGCAAGGCAGATTGATTTCAAACTTTTAACTTTATTTTTTATAAAAATTACATTTTTATTTTTTTTATATTATTTTAACTAAAAATTCAAATGAAACTGAAAAAAATGTGCAATTAAAATGTGTGTTGTTCAACTTTTTGAAAGATGGCAACATCTCTTTGGCAATGAATCTTCTTCATCCATGCATTCTCTCCATCATGGGCTACCGGTTGGGTATTTTGTTGTCTGGGCAAATACATCACTTATTGTGGGTTGTTGCGGGTTTAATGTTGGTGTTTTATTACCTTTCATCCCAGGACCCAGTTTAGCTGCTTCGGAAGGGTAATGACTTTGAATGTGTGTGAATAAATTAGTTTTGTTCCCTCCTAGGGCTGGGCGATATGCAAGAAATATGTTCACGATATTTTTATTAAAAAAATATATACACCGATCAGCCACAACATTAAAACCACCTGCCTAATATTGTGTAGGTCCCCCTCGTGCTGCCAAAAAAAGTGCCAACCCGCATCTCAGAATAGCATTCTGAGATGCTATTCTTCTCACCACAATTGTACAGAGCGGTTATCTAGTTACCGAAGACTTTGTCAGTTCAAACCAGTCTGGCCATTCTCTGTTGAGACAAGGCGTTTCCTTCAGCAGAACTGCCCCTCACTGGATGTTTTTTGTTTTTGGCACCATTCTGAGTAAATTCTAGAGACTGTTGTGCGTGAAAATCCCAGGAGATCAGCAGTTGAAGAAATACTCAAACCAGCCCGTCTGGCACCAACAATCATACATGCGATTATCTAATCAGCCAATTGTGTGGCAGCAGTGCAGTGCATAAAATCATACAGATACGGGTCAGGAGCTTCAGTTAATGTTCAAATTAACCATCAGAATAGGGAAAAAATGTGATCTCAGTGATTTTGACCATGGCATGATTGTTGGTGCCAGACAGGCTGGTTTGAGTATTTCTGTAACTGCTGATCTCCTGGGATTTTCACGCAAAACAGTCTCTAGAATTTACTCCGAATGGTGCCAAAAACACAAAACATCCAGTGAGCGGCAGTTCTGCGGATGGAAATGCACTGTTAATGAGAGAGGGCAACAGAGAATGGCCAGACTGGTTAGAACTGACAAAGTCTATGGTAACTCAGATAACCGCTCTGTACAATTGTGGTAAGAAGAATAGCATCTCAGAATGCACGAGGGGGACCTACACAATATTAGGCAGGTGGTTTTAATGTTGTGGCTGATCGGTGTATATTACAATATCCAATTACATCATCAACCCTTCTTCTGTGTGTCTAACAGCATTTCTTGTGTCATGCCGAATCCGAGACATATTACAGTTACCCACCATGCACATTATATTCGCCACCTGCAATTAAAAGTCTTCTGTCAGTGCAAATACTTTGCTGCCTGTGTAATTTGATACGTTGGTAAAGAACATCTGTCTTTAAATGTGTTATTTAGGTTAATTTATCATGAGTTGCAAACTCTTCATAAGGCAACTAAGTTAGTTCATAAAATTAGTTCATTAAAGCTATTCCATTCGTTAGGCTATTGTATTGATATTGTAAGTTTCATTTATAATGTTTCCCCCTTTTACCCAGTATAACATTTTACACCAGTGTTGTCCCTTGTACCGATTAAAACTTGTAACACCGTACACCGTGGCAACCCTGCATTACTCTTCACAGTATTACAGCCTGTACAGCTGAAAACAACTTGCTTCACAACTAGCTTTTGGTGCCCCTCCGTGGGCATTACACCAGGAAAATGGAGCTCACACGTGCTCATTTGCCCAACAACACTTACTGCTTTGGTCACTGGGGGCATTGTTTCACATTTCAGTAAACAGACTGATTTGAACTAAAGAAAAGTCAACCTACCATTTCTGATATCACTGTGAGATCAGTCTGGTCTAGACCCAAGGAAGTTCCAAAACGAATAAGATCGCTTACAGCACCTTTAACTAACAGATTTCAACTTTGATTTCTTTTTGTAATGTCTTGAAAACTACTTGCCAGGTCTATATTTATTTTTGCTTCTTTTTAAATGCTTTTATTTTATGTTATTATGTATTATTTAATGCTTGACCCAGACCCAACATCAATCATATAAACATATCATTGCATTGCAGAAACTATGACAATCTTTTTGTAAAATAAACAGTTCACGAGTTTGTGTGTTTATATAATCTTGAGATAATGATAAATGGTTAAACTGGTTTGGCTTGCTGTCGCAAAGGAGGGTCTCGAGCACCAGACTCACACTCCAATTTCCCCCCTGAACTACATGAAGAAAGATAATACATGTTAATGGTTTATTGGATGTGAATGTACACCAGGGCTCTTTAACTACTTTCTTGCGGGGGCCAGATTATCTAGATGAAAACTTGGTGGGGGCCAAAAATTTTTCTGTTTTTACCTTAGCTAACAGTTTCATCGCAAGTAACATGTTACTTATAAAACACCCATAATACTGTGCATTTATTCATAATAAAATAGTCACAGGTTATACTGTATATTGAATTATAATTTTTTTTTAAGGTCTGGGCATAAATTCCTTCATAAGATCTGGCTGAAGAATAAACATGACTTATACTCTAACAAATAATTTTTGATCAAATTTACTTTGAAAAAAACAAACAAAAACGTAATAATCATTTTAACATTTTAGGGCTGTTTGTTTAACATTTTTCAAATTATTAAAACTGAGGAGAAACACTAAGACCTGCTTAAGCCCTATCACAATATCAACCCACATATGAAAACAATGGTCATATAAACTGTCAAATTTACTTAAGAATGCATTTAAATCCCTTTTCCAAGATCCTGAATTCCAACAAATGTTAAACCCTGAAATCAATGTTTATATGGAGACCAACTGGTCCTCAGTATCCTCTGTGGGCATGGCTTGGGAGGCACTTAAAGCTGTTCTTAGGGGTCAGATCATAAAGTATGCCTCATCCATCAAAAAAACCCAAAGCACGAGAACTCGTGGATTTGGAAGGGAATATTAAAAGTGCCGAGGCAGAGCTGAAGCGCCGAATGTCGTCTGATGGCCTCAGAGAATTGAACCGATTGAAATACAGATATAATACTATTTTGTCACGGAAGTTGGAGTTTTGGCTATTCAGGGCAAGACAGTCATACTTTGAGTCGGGGGACAAAGCAGGGAAGCTTTTGGCTAGATATATAAAGCAGAGAGAGTCTTTTTCTACCATTCCAACAGTGAAAACTGCTGGTGGTGAAATATTTACCTCAACCATTGATAATAATAATGCTTTTAAAGAATTCTATCTTGATCTTTATAGTTCCACATTTTCGTCTACCAATGAAGATATTAGAAACTTTGTGGAACCATTAGAACTCCCTAAACTGACGACTGAGCAAAAAAATGATCTTGATTCTGAGATAACCTTGGAGGAGCTTGGCAAGGTAATTAAGGCCTTGCCTAAAGGCAAGGCTCCGGGGCCAGATGGTTTTGCCACTGAATTTTTTAGATCTTATGCTACAGAACTGGCTCCACTTTTGTTAGAATATGTTGTTTATATGGAATCATTAAAGAATGGAAAGCTTCCGCCAACCATTACACAAGCCCGGATCAGTCTGATTCTTAAAAAAAAAGCGAATGTAAGAGTTACTGTCCAATTTCCCTGATCCAGCTAGATGTAAAAATATTGTAAAAAATTCTGGCTAACCAATTAAGTTATGACATCTCTTATACATACAGATCAGGTGGGGTTTATTCAGGGCCGAAGCTCTTCTGATAACATTAGGCATTTCATCAATATTATGTGGTCAGTGGCGAATGATCAGACTCCGGTTGCGGCCATCTCACTTGACACCGAAAAGGCGTTTGATATGGAAGAATGGGATTATCTTTTTATGATTTTGGAAATATACGGGTTCAGGAATGCTTTTATTGGATGGATTAGCGGCAGTACAAACAAATGGACTGATTTCAGATTATTTTACTCTGGATAGGCGCTGAGCTACCCAGGCCCCCTAATCGGAATATTTAAGTTACACCCCGTTATTTCACATTTGCACTCGGTATGGACAAAAGTGTCCAGAGTGTTTAATTCAGACATTTATTTAAATGTTGCCCCGAGCATATGGCTGAACTCAAAATTACATATTAATAAGTCCCCTTTCTGCTGGCCAGAGTGGATTGTGAGGGAGGTTAATACACTCTGTGACCTATATGAGAGTGGAGTGTTGAGATCCTTTGAAAATTTGGTTCAACATTTTGGGATTCCCAGATCTCAGTTCTTTAGGTATTTACAGCTGTGCCACCTGCTCTGTACTATCTCTGGCTGTAGCATACACCCCCCTAAAGCGGCAGATACTCTGGGAGTAGTGATTACTGCTTTTGAAAATGGTCATGAGGCATCAGTCTATTACTCCCTGCTAATTCAGAGTCTGGGAGACAGAGCTTTAACTTCTCTCAAGAGATTATGGGAGAAAGATTTAAACTTGGTATTGGAGGAGGGAGTGTGGGCTAGGATTCTAAAAAAACTTCAAGTCTGCATCTAGAGATGCAAGGGTTCGCCTTATGCAATTTAAGATTTTACATCGATTCTACTGGACCCCCTCCAGATTGTATAAGCTTGGTCTTTTGTTATTAAAATGTTTTATTGATTCCAACAAATACAAGAATAGATTTAACAACAGAATTATAAATACGGAATTAACATAAAACACTTTATAAAAAAAGAGCAAATTCCACAAATAAATTAAAATAAACACACCAATAAAAAATTGTCTCCCTCCACTGCCCCTCGCTAAGAGCCATCCAAATGCGACAAATAACTGCCCCATTTCCTGCCATAAATCACCAAATTACCCAGCCGTCTTTAAGTCAACTCCTCAAATGCCGCCACTTTACCCAACTCGGTGCACCACTCACGAAATGAGGGCAAATCAGTTGACTTCCATCCCCTGAGGATTACCTGTCTGCCAATCATCACACTGGTTAGGACCCAGCTTTTTATTTATTTATCACCTATATTCATGACCGCACCATCACCCAAAATACACAGTCTGGGCCAAAATGAAAATTGAGTGTCCACTACGTCACAAATAAAGCTCTGTACCCTCAACCAAAATTCTTGGATCTCAACATATCCCCAAAAATCATGGGTTGTGTCTTTAAGACCAAGCCTATACAATCTAGAGGGAGTCCAATAGACTCGATGTAAAATCTTAAATTGCATTAGATGCACTCTTGCATCTCTAGATGTAGACTTGACATTTTTTAGAATCCTAGTCCACACTCCCTACTCCAATACCAAGCTTAAATCTTTCTCCCATAATCTCTTAAGAGAAGTTGAAGCTCTGTCCCCCAGACTCCGAATTAGTAGGGAGTAATACACCGATGCCTCATGACCTTTTCCAAAAGCAGTAATCACCTCTCCCAGAGTGTCTGCCGCTTTAGGAAGGTGTAAACCACTCCCAAAAACAGTACAAAGCAGGTGGCGCAGCTGTAAATACTTATAGAACTGAGATCTAGGAATCACAAAAAGTTTAACCAAATTTTGAAAGGATGTCAACACTCCATTCTCATACAGGTCACCGAGTGTAGTAACCCCCCTCCCAATCCACTCTGACCAGCAAAAAGGGGACTTGTTGATGCATAGTTTGGGGTTCAGCCATATGCTCGAGGCAACATTTAAAAAAATGTCAGAATTAAACAGTTTGGACACTTTAGTCCATACCGAGTTCAAGTGCGAGATAACGGGATGTAACTTAGCCTCTCCGATTAATCTGATAGAAAGGCTCTGCTGTGGCGAAATAGGGGCAGGAACTTCCTGTTCTATACAGAACCAGGGAGGGGCTCTCTCAGGTGGAAGCGACCAATGAGCAAAATGTCTGAGACCGAATGTATAATAATAAAATAAATTCTTGGGTAGGCCTAGCCCACCTTTGTCAATCGGCCTATGTAACTTATTGAAATGTAATTTGGGACGCTTACCATTCCAAATGAAAAACTTTGCTATGCTATCAAATTGCTTGAAATAAGAGAGGGGGACATCTACAGCGAGAGACTGCAGTAAGTAATTGAATTTTGGAATACAATTCATTTTAATAACATTAACCTTCCCAATCATAGATAAATGTAATGAAGCCCACCTGCCCACATCGCTCGAAAACCATTTTATTAAGGGGTCAAAATTAACTCTAACTAAATCACACATATTTGCTGGAAATAAAATACCCAAATACTTAATACCCTGTTTGGGCCATTGGAAAGCACCCGGCTGGAAAGCCGTTTCTGGGCAGTACGCTGTCAGAGCCAAAGCTTCGGATTTAGACCAACTGACTCTGTATCCTGAAAACTTAGAAAAGGAATTAATAATTCTGTTGAGGCAAAGCATAGATCTACTGGGGTCAGAGACAAATAATAAAATATCATCTGCGTAAAGCAAGAGTTTATGCGACATACCTCCCGCCACCACCCCTGGAAAATCATCCTCCTTTCTTATCGCGGTTGCTAATGGTTCCAGGGCAAGACAGAACAATAATGGGGAAAGAGGGCAACCCTGCCAGGTGCCCCTATCCAAAGTAAAATAATCTGAAATTAGTCCATTTGTTTGTACCGCCGCTACTGGGTGTCTATAAAGTAACTTAATCCATCCAATAAACATACTCCTGAACCCGTATATTTCCAAAACCTTAAAAAGAAATTCCATTCTACCATATCAAACGCCTTTTCGGCGTCAAGTGAGATGGCAGTGACTGGAGATTGTTCATTCACTACTGACCACATGATATTAATGAGACGCCTAATGTTATCAGAAGAGCTACGGCCCTGAATAAACCCCACCTGATTTATATGTATAAGTGATGTCATAACTTTACTTAATCGATTAGCCAGAATTTTTGATAAAATTTTTACATCTAACTGGATCAGGGAAATTGGACGGTAACTTTTACACTTGCTTGGATCTTTGTCCTTTTTAAGAATCAGACTGATCCGGGCTTGTGTCATGGTTGGCGGAAGCTTTCCATTCTTTAATGATTCAGCATAAACTTCTAACAAAAGTGGAGCCAGTTCTGTAGCATAAGATTTGAAAAACTCAGCAGCAAAGCCGTCAGGCCCCAGAGCCTGTAGGTAAGGCCTTAATAACCTCGCCATGCTCCTCCAAGGTTATCTCAGAATCAAGAGAATTGTTTATCTCAGTCGTCAGTTTAGGGAGATCTAATGGTTCCACAAAGTTTCTAATATTTTCATCAGTAGACAAAGATGTGGAACTATAGAGATCAAAGTAGAATTCTTTAAAAGCATTATTAATATCAATGGCTGAGGTAAATATTTCACCACCAGCAGATTTCACTGAGGGAATGGTAGAAAAAGACTCTCTCTGCTTTATATATCTAGCCAAAAGTTTTCCTGCTTTGTCCCCCGACTCAAAGTATGACTGTCTTGCCCTGTATAACCAAAACTCCACTTTCCGCGACAAAATAGTATTATATCTGTATTTCAATCGAGTCAATTCTCTGAGGCCATCGGATGACAAATGGCGCTTCAGCTCTGCTTTAGCATTTTTAATATTTCCTTCCAACTCCACGAGTTCTCGTGCTTTGGATTTTTTGATGAATGAGGCATACTGTATGATCCGACCCCTAAGAACTGCCTTAAGTGCCTCCCAAGCCACGCCCACAGAGGATACTGAGGACCAGTTGGTCTCCATATAAACACTGATTTCAGCCTTTAGCATTTGTTGGAAATCAGGATTTTGCAAAAGGGACACATTAAGGCGCCAACTATATGATTTCTTTTTCTCCGTATGTGGCACCACCTCTAAACTCACCAGGGCGTGATCTGAGACTAAGATGTTTCCAACTGAACAATCAACAACAGATTAAATGAGGGACGTAGTGAACTTTGAACTCTGTGAACTCGCTTGATTTCCAGCTTACGGCCTGTTATGTTGAGCAGACTCGGGAAGAGCTCGTCTAGGAATTTCACCATATCTTGGCCTTCTTCGTTCTCAGGAATTCCAATAATTCGGATGTTGTTTCGCCTTTTGCGATTCTCAAATTGAATTCCAAATCTATCTTGGTCGCTAGCAGATTAGCAGATGATTCCCTCTCCAATGACTCCAGATAATTGATCCGTTTCTTGACGTCCCCATTCTTGTAACCAACTCAGAGAATTTCGTCTACATGGCAGTAATCGATCGACATATTACAGCAAGATCCTCAAAGTCTGCAACGACCTTCAACAGCATTGCCGACATACTCGACAGTTGATGCTGAATCTCTGGTATCAGCTTGAGCACGTAAGTGTCTTTTAATGTCTCCAGAGTCCGAGGATTTTGACTTCTTTGACATATTGTCTTCATAGAACAGTTATGGAACAGGGTGTATCGAATCTCACCAGTTTATGACACAAAAAGTATTAAAAACTAGCAAAGTGTGCAGAACACGCCATTCACACGTTGGACCCTTGCATGGCGCCACACGACTCTGTATAGGCTTGGTCTTAAAGACACACCCACCTGCTGGTGATGCCAATCAGAAGATGGAGACACAACCCATGTTTTTTGGTGGTGTGTTATGATCCAAAAATTTTGGCTGAAGATTCAGAGTTTTATGTGTGATGTATTGGGCACTCAAATTTCATTGTGCCCCAGACTCTGAATTAAAAAATTTGGTCCTAACCAGTGTTATGATCGGCAGGCAAGTTTTTTTTTTTTCTCCCAATTTGGAATACCCAATTCCCAATGTGCTTTTAAGTCCTCGTGGTTGTGCAGTGATTCGCCTCAGTCTGGGTGGCGGAGGACGAATCCCAGTTGCCTCTGCGTCTGAGACCATTAACCCGCACATCTTATCATGTGGCTTGTTGAGCACATTGCCATGGAGACATAGCGCGTGTGGAGGCTTCACGCCATCCACCGCGGAAACCATGCTCAAATCACCACGTGCCCCACCGAGAACTAACCACATTATGGTGATCATGAGGAGGTTACCCCATGTGACTCTACCCTCCCTAGCAACCAGGCCAATTTGGTTGCTTAGGAGACCTGGCTGGAGTCACTCAGCACGCCCTGGGATTTGAACTAGCGAACTCCAGTGGTGGTAGCGAGCGTCTTTACCACTGAGCTACCCAGCCCCCCTGCCAGACAAGTTTAAGGGGATGGAAGTTGGCTGGATTGCCCCCATTTCAGGATTGGTGCTCAGAGATCGGGAGGGTGGTGGCTTTCGAAGAAGGGTCATCTAGAAGACTGGGGAATTTGGATTTGTTTGTTGGGAAATGGGGCAAATATTTGGCATTCTTGGAGGGCTCTTGGGGTGGGGCAGTGAAGAGAGAGGTGTAGTTATTAATGTGTGAGATTTTATTTATTTATTTATTTTATTTTTTTATTTTTTTTGTGTGTGCGTGTGTATGTGCTCACGTGTGACCAGGGGGAGGGGTGGTAGTGGGGGTTAAATGTTGATTCTGTATATATATGTTTTGCTTTTCTTTGTTTGATGTGTGAATCAATAAAAAAAAAATTTTTATCACAAAAAGTCCACAGGGCCAAATGTGCCCACAGTTGAATGAACACCCATTTGAGATACTTTGGTGAA
Source organism: Myxocyprinus asiaticus (assembly GCF_019703515.2). NCBI lineage: Eukaryota > Metazoa > Chordata > Actinopteri > Cypriniformes > Catostomidae > Myxocyprinus > Myxocyprinus asiaticus. The sequence goes on from NC_059350.1 coordinate 32,710,227, forward strand.
AGTGCAAAGAAACCAAACCCACCTTCTGAATGGTGACAGTTCTGATGTCCAAATTCCCATCCGCAGCTGTTAAAAATATGAAAGCATTGATTGTCTGATTTTACTGATGAATAAATCTGAACAGAATGAATGTGATGTGACAGACGCCCTTACAATCATGTATGCTGAGAGAGGAGAGAGGAGGCACATCCACCTTGCCGACCTACCACAACACACACAGAAGAATAGCACTCAACATTACATATAGATTCATTTGTACTTGTGCATCATCTAGATTTGGACTGTATACCACATTTATGCTTGTGTGCTGTAAACTCTTGAAATATTAACATTAAAAAAATACTATTAAATATTATTAAAAGTATTAAAATGTACAAAATATTTAGTTTTGTAATGTACAGTGTCACGTGCTGTATAGTGTTTACCTGGTCCTCATATGAGTAGTGCGGTAAAGCTTTAAAACGTGCCACCTCCAAAAGCACAGACTCACTACAACTCTAAAACACAAACAGACAAGTCATATTCACTCTGATTATGATTATTAAGGAAAAGAGTTACAGCATCAACTATACACCTGTACTAATTGCTGTATTCCTGAGTGCTGTGTGTGTATGTACACCTGCAGTAGTGCTTTGGCATAGTCCTGTGATACAGCTCTGATGTCCTCCCCATTCACAGACAAAATCTGGTCACCTAGCAACAGTCCTCCATCCAGGTCTGCCAACCCTCCTCTTGTTATCTCAGACACAAAGATTCCCGTGTCATTCCTGCAAGACATACACAAAACATCTGTTTGTATTCAGATCAATCATAAAACAGCTACATTACATTTATAATCTTCAGTTCAAACTGTTCCACAGCCTTATACATCTTATATTAGAGGAGACAGGGGTTAGTTGTCACACTTTATACAGCAGTAAATATTTCTCAGGTTGGTTTATTTTTGAATGTCAGTTTCTGTATAGGCACATACTGTAAAGTCTTGACTACCAAAAAACTATTGAACTATTCAACTGTAATTGGCCAGCAAAACATTACAGTTCAATTGAACACACTTTGACCTTTTGTACAGTATATACATTAAGTTGTCAGAATGAAACCACAATTAAAAAGCCTATTATAGGCTTTTCAGCAAAATTATAACAGTAAAATGTAAAAGGTAACATCCAAAAATATAAATGTATAACATTTAAAACATGTGACAATAAAAATGTGGTGACTCGCTTACAGCATTGGGTAAGTTACTTAAAAATAGTAATTCACTACAAATGAAACTAAAAAACTAATTATTTCTCTAAATTTATAATCAGATTACTCTACTAATTACTTCATTGAAAAGGTAATCACATTACCAATTACTTTACTTTTAAAGTGCTTTCTAAAACACATTTCCTCTCAAAAAATTAAAAATAATGTCTATATTTCTTGTTCATTGTTACACACAAGTCGTACACTTTGCACCTCACATTTTTCCTTCACAGTGACTCATTACCAAGCCACAATTTATTCTACATAAATAATATATTATAAATAAGCATAACACCATTATGTATGTACTTAAAAGTAATTAAATAAATTGAAAGTCAGTAACTGTAATCTGATTACAAGATTTTTAAATGTAATGCATAACACTACTTTTTTGACTGAACATAATGACAGTAATTAGATTACAGTAACTAATTACTTTGTAATTGGATTACACCCAACACTGCTCGCTTCCACATCCTGAGAACACAGTTCTTGTATCTATCTATCTGACATGCCCCAAAATTGACCTTTGAATGAATGTATGTCAATGTTGTTTTATTGTGTTCACTTGTTTTCCCAACAGTTATGGCAAAAATATGATAATATTGTAATTTTAGGCCAATTCACTAAAAATATTCTAATTTAAAAGGATTTTGAATTAGGTGTGTTTGAAACCAACATACAAAACCACTGCAAGAGAAAACACACTTGTGTATTGGACTTTTGCCTCATAAGCTAACAGTTAGTGAGACATGGCCCTTGTGACAACTTCCACCAGTCTCCTTTATATTTTAAGTCAAATCATTTTTATTTGTATAGCGCTTTTCAAAACACACATTGTTTTAAAGCAGCTTTACAGAAAATTATGTTGTAATGTCTTAAAGTCCTCATTAAGCAGTTTAAATGAAATTGTCTTTATGCCCCTAGTGAGCAAAATAAATGCAAAGGTGACTGTGGCAAGGAATCCATAAGATATAGGTAATGGAGAAAAAAAACCTTGGGAAAAACCAGGTTCAGCTGGGGGAGCCAGTTCCCCTCTGGCTAAACAGCATGAATATAATGCCAATATTAGTTATCTACGTGTATTACAAGTCATGTATTCATGGAGTAAACTGAGAAGATTTTTTGGTAGGCAATTTGGTCTTTGAAGTCCATCCCGAATGGATGTGGGAGTGCACGCAGATCCAGTGTACTTTTTTTATTTGGCTGATGAAGGCTATAGTTGGCATTAATTTAGTGTCTATGTATTCCATTTTAAGAGAGTGTAATACAATGTATTTATTTATGAGTCGTGACATACAGTTCAGCTCCAAGTTGTGTGCAGTTCTGTAATGAAAAATGCAATTATACTCCTTTAAAATAACCCACCTTTTACCCACAATGCAAAACCCAAGTCCCTGTCCTGCTTTTAACTGTAGTTCAACACTGAAGAGGTCCCACATGTCCTCAGGTTTCTGGTTCTGGAGTGTGTGTGTGCTGTGGTTCTGCTGTGTGTTTGTGACAGGTTCTCTGTATACACACAGCCGCACATGCTGTTGACTCAAGCGCAGGACGCTCAAGGCTTCCTCATGAGTGGCCATTCTCAGATCAATGCCGTTCACCTGGAGGACAGAACAATGAGCACACTCATGGGCCATTCAAAGAACCTTGGGAAGGAAAATCTGATTAAATATGTTCCTTTTTGAATATTTACCTCAGTTCATTCTGTACATAAACATGTACATTGTACCTGAGCATTGTTTATGCCATTTTTTTAAAATAGAAACCATGAGCTTAGAGTAATGATTATTATTGGATGTACTTGACTGTACAGCTCAATGGAAGTTCTTTGCAAACTGATTGTCAGGAAACTACAATCGGTCATTACATGCAGGTACTTTAAATGTAAGTACAATGCAATGACACTTATGTACAGTACATAAGCATTTTGTATCAAATGCTTAAGTTCATAGTACTTAAAGACACCTAATATAAAGTGGGTCCCTACATTCTGCATAGCTTCACCGGTGAATGCTGCAGTTGTATACAGTACCTCTAGTAAATGATCTCCTGCCCACAACCGGCCATCTCTGTGTGCTGCACCACCCTGATTCACTTCATGAATCATGATTACACCCTGAGAAAGAAAGAAAAGAAATACTTGAACTAAATAAATTTTTAGCAACTTATTACTTTTAATTTTTAATTTTAAGGGGTCATGACATGCCTTTTTAAAATTATTTTAAAATGTTCCTTGAGGTTCACTTATAATATAAGTACAGTTTTTCGCACTAAACAGTCATATACTGTATTTGTAAAACATGATCATTTTCCTCTGTCAGAACATTCAGTTTTAGTACTGCTTTTCCTTTAAGACTTAACAGAACACTGTTATGATTGGCTCTCTCTGCTCGATTGACCTGCTCTCTCTACTTGGCATCTCACTGCTCACCGCTACTGGGCAGGCTACGGAAGTGATTAAAGGAAAAGTAGGCAATGATGTGTTGTTGTGGAGGCGGTCAGATGCAAATGTCTACCACAGTGTGACATCACAATGTGGAGAAAGTAGAGAACGAGATGTTTTGGCAGACTGGTTTCAACAAATGCTCTTTTTGTTGTGAGGAGTATGTTTTGAGTTCTGAAACTTACCACATGTTTTTATAGTACAATGACCTCTTATATGTCAAAAGATCAAGAAAAATTTGATTCCTCATGTCATGACCCCTTTAAAGCAATAATATGGGTTAAATACAGCATCTGTGGCCTTCTGTCGATTGCCAAAAAAAAATAAAAAAAATAAAAATAAAAATAATAATAATATTAATAAATGACTCATCTCTTGAACTCTCAAACTTATTTAGGACAATTTATACAACTTTCCAGAACAAATAATTATTTTACAATTATTTTAAATAGACTTCAGTTGTAAGAGCCATACTTTACACATGTATTTTTTAGTTTGTTTTTCAATCTAAGAAACAAATTTCTGTGTTGAGCAACAGCATGTCATAGGACCTTATACACAGTAGAGCCATCTTTAATTTTTGATGTGAATGACAACATGGCTGTGAGGGACAGACTTACAGTCTTTTCAGTGGCTGACAAAACATCTTCCCAAGAAATTTCAGTTGAGAATAAACTCTAGAAAACATTAAAGTTAAAATTAAAACAATTAAAAAAATTACATGTGATCTAGAAGCTTTATAAAGCTTTATACGGTGGACGCCATTGAAGTCATTGTAAAAGCCCAGATATCCTTCGTTTTTCTGCATTCCGGATCAGATTGCACCCGGCCAACCACGTTATCTTTCAAAGTATACTTTTCTGACCGCGAACGAATACAGACTCATTCCATGCATGCCCATTACAACTGCTTTGTTATACTTTTTTAGTACAGTCAATGGCCGGCGCATGCACTGGCGATGCGCATAGACGAGGACCACATATGCGGGTCGAGAAAATCTGGGCTGTGCGCGGTCAGGCCACGCAGACTGTGCTGATGACGAAATTCACGGCATGCATACTGCGCGCGGAGCGCTCAGCAGTGCGGACAACTGAAGTATACTTTGGCCTTAAGTCAATTCCTAACGGCTTCATTTTCATTTACATCTAAAATTAAATATGGTGCTTCTCTGAATTAGGTCTTTGGAGCTTAAGTTGTATATAATACTATACACTCACTGAGCACTTTATTAGGAACACCTGTACACCTACTTATTCATGCGATTATCTAATCAGCCAATCCTGTGGCAGCAGTGCAATGAATAAAATAATTTAATGTTCACATCAACCATGATCTCACTGATTTCAACCGTGGCATGATTGTTGGGGCAGATGTGCTGGTTTGAGTATTTCTGTAACTTTTCACATGCAACAGAAAGGCTACGGTAACTCAGATAACCACTCTGTACAATTGTAATGAGTAGAATAGCATCTCAGAATGCACAATCTTGAGACAGATGGGCTACAACAGCAGGAGACCACGTCGGGCAATTTATTAGGACCATAGTGTTCCATAAAGTTCTCAGTGAGTGTATACTATAATACAATTGATATGTGGTATTTGTTATTCAGGTAAGCACACTCTTTAAGTTACTGATGTTAGCTAGTCTAGGTTTAGGTCTAGCTAATGTGGAAAAGCTGAGGTCTAATAAACTTTTTTCCTTCATTATTTCTCACCAGTACTGTGTTGCAGCCTCCTACTATGCTGAGGCCAAGTCCAGTATGGCCCTTGCAGATATCTATGGTATTTATGTAACCAGGTATGATGGGGCATGTCAGGGGGTCCGAGCTCACAGAACACTGGGCCAAATAAGAAGTGCTGTGAGGCCCCAAGCGAAAGCTCTGATTGGCTGAGGTGCTGCTGTAGCTGCTCTCATCAGCTGATGATATGTCAGATGGCGGAGGGGCACAGTGGCTGGGGGGTATGTGACTGGCAGGATGACAGGAAGGCTTGTGATTAGATGTGGCATTGATTGGAGCAGGAAGATCAGCATTGAGCCTCTCCAGGGAGTGGGACTTAAGTTTATCCTCTCTTTTGATCCTTCCATCCTAAAGACAAACAGAAATAAAAGAACAAAGAGAGAGAGAGAGTGAGAGGGGAAGAAGAATGAATAGGCGTAATTAGTATGCCATGTGTTTGTCTAAAATTTGATAATATGTTTTGCTCTGTGGACATTCAGCATTTGTGTGTGTGACTGTTTTACCTGTGATAAAAATGAATGTTGAACTTCAGGACAGCTGTTCACCTAAATGCATAAAAACCATAAAAAAGGTGCCATAAAAGACATCCAGTAAACCAGACAAGTGGTAAATGAAGATAAATTTCAACAATTTAATCATGAAGCATGCAGTTAAACTATGCAAATTTATTGCAATGAACTTGTTCTGATCCTTTTTTTCCTGATAATGATTTGATTTGTTAATTGAGCATAGCTCTGTAATTATCATGTAAAATTGTTATTTATTTAATTTACAATCTGAAGAAGTTAGACCTTTTTAGGTTTGATTGTTTGTGTGTGTGTAGTTGGTTTACTACTTTGCTAGTTTTTACAGTAAATGAATCCCCAAATGTTAAATATGACTAAATACGACAATATTAAATATGACTAAATATGTCTAAATATTAAATATAAATATTACATAAGACTAAATATGACAAAACCTCCCTTTGGGGAAATTTAGAGATGTTCTTATTTGGAAAAATGTAATGCCTAAATAAAATAGCTTTATATAAAAACAACAAAAGTCTACGTTATGTCCTCATTTAGATAAATAAGTGTACATGTGTCTGTGTGTGTGTGTGTGTGTGTGTGTGTGTGTGTGTGTGTGTGTGTGGCTCCATTGCCTCCACTACTTGTCCTGTAGCCATTTGTTTCAGTGCAGCTTTGTTCCTGAAGAGAAAATTAAATATGTGCATCAAAATATATGTTATAATGTGACACATACACACTGTCAGGGTTGGGGAGTAATGGAATACATGTAACAGGATTATGTACTTAAAATACAAAATATAAGTAACTGTATTCCACTACAGTTACAATTTAAATCATTGGTATTTAGAATACAGTTACATTCAAAAAGTATTTTGATTACTGAAGAGATTACTTTGCATTTTATTGTCATTTGTTTCATTTAATATTTAGCCCTTTCAGATGGAAAACATTTATACATATAAATGATGCGATCCAAAGTGCATTTGAACAGTGGTGAAACCATCATGGTTACTTTCGTAACCTCCGTTCCCTGATGGAGGGAACGAGATGTTGTGTCGATGTAGTGACACTAGGGGTCACTCTTGGGAGCCCCAAATACCTCTGATCTTTTTTTAAAAGGCCAATGAGAATTGGCGAGTGGTATGTCCTGGGGAGTCCATGCCACTCCCCAGGACATACAGGTATAAAAGGAGCTGGTATGCAACCACTCATTCAGGTTTTGTGCTGAGGAGCCAAGATAAGGTCCCGGCCATTTCAGCAGGTAGTTCAGCTTTGTGGCAAGAGGGACACAACGTCTCGTTCCCTCCATCAGGGAACGGAGGTTACGAAAGTAACCATGACGTTCCCTATCTGTCACTCACTCGACGTTGTGTCGATGTAGTGACACTAGGGGTCCCTATACAAAACACCACAATCAACTGAACTGTGTTACGTGAAGTGGCGGTGTGTGATGGGCAGACTGCTGTGTGCCTCGTAGCCAGCGCACCAGGCCATCACGTAACCTCCCCCAACGTTCTTTATGAGCGTCGAACAGTCCTTCAGGAACAAGTCGACTGCCCAACAAATAGGTAGAGACAGGCTAGCCCAGCCGTGGCTTCTTTTCCTTCTCTTTTCTCCCCAAAAAGAGTGGAATTTGTTAACTGACTGGGAGCCCTAAGTGTCTACGTCGGGGGGGTGTCACTCCCAAGGGGAAGACACCGCGGAGACCACACCCCGCCCAAAAAGGGGGGGGGGATTTTGAGTGGAAATACATCACATGGTCTTTACCGAGCCTTGTCGGAAGTATGTCGTGTGGAGAGGTCCCATGGTAGGTCCTACCCAAAGGGGGAGGAGTTTCTACAAAGCATGGCAACCGGGGGCAGAGGAAGGACCCTGCCCAAGGAAGACGCAGTTTACTGACAGGGAAACGATTCGTGGAAAATATCACATGCGGAGCACCTGTCTCAGTACAGGGCCTCAATAGCGCACTTACTGAGCCGGCAGTGAGTTTCTCCGCAAACTCGACTGCCACAGGGCTAAGGAGGAAAGTCATCCAGGGATCACAGTCTGTGAACACTACTGGGAGTCAAGAGTGCACGTCTTCACCTCAAGGGAGGGGAAAGGCGCTATGCGCAAGCGGTACACCCGGCCAGTTGTCCCGGAACTTACCTGCTCGTGCCTGCCACTACTCGGGACGAGACCGGCTCAACCCGGAGATTGTAGAACCTCACAAAGGTGTTGGGTGCTGCCCAGCCCGCTGCTCTGCAGATGTCTGCCAAAGAGGCGCCACTGGCCAGAGCCCAGGAGGCCGCCATATTCCAGGTAGAGTGGGCTCGTAACCCCATAGGGGGTGGCACGTTCTGAGCCTGATAAGCCATCGTGATGGCGTCAATGACCCAGTGGGCAATCCTCTGTTTGGAGACAGCGCTTCCTTTCCGCTGTCCACCAAAGCAGACAAAGAGCTGCTCGGAGCTTCTAAAGCTCTGCGTGCGATCCAAATAGATGCGTAAAGCTTGCACCGGACACAGCAACACCAAGGCTGGGTCCGCCTCCTCCTGGGGCAGCACTTGCAGGTTCACCACCTGATCCCTAAAAGGGGTCGTGGGATCCTTGGGCACACGTGAGAGTAACCCGGACCAAACTCCAGGCACAATTTGCTGACAGAGAATGCTTGCAGGTCCCCTACCCTCTTGATGGAAGTGAGCGCAGTCAGGAGGGCAGTCTTCAAAGAGAGTGCCTTAAGCTCAGCTGGCTCCAAGGGCTCAAAGGGAGCTCCCCGTAGACCCTGAAGGACTACAGAGAGATCCCACGGGGGAACGAGGCGCGATCTAGAGGGGTTCATCCTCCTAGTGCCTCTCAGGAACCTGATGATCAAGTGCTTCCCCAAGTACTTACCATCTACCGCATCATGATGAGCCGAAATAGCAGCTACATACATCTTCAAGGTGGAGGGGGAAAGCTGCCCCTCCAACCTCTCCTGCAGGAAAGAAAGCACTGATCTAACTGTGCATCTTTGGGGGTCTTCGTGTCGGGAAGAACACCACTTAGCGAACAGACGCCACTTCAAGGCATACCGGTGCCTCGTAGAGGGAGCCCTAGCCTGAGTGATCGTGTCTACCACTGTGGGTGGTAGGCCACTTAAGTCCCGTCCAAGGGCCAGATGTGGAGATTCCAGAGGTCTGTTCGTGGGTGCCCGATGGTGTCCTGTCCCTGAGAAAGAATGTCCTTCCTCGGGGGAATTCACGAGGAGCGTGAGATCCAAGAACCATGTCTGGTGGGCCAGTAGGGTGCTACTAGGATGACTTGCTCCCCGTCCTCCCTGACCTTGCACAGGGTCTGTGCAAGTAGGCTCACTGGGGGAAACCTCGGACAGGGCGTACCAAAGCGGGCAGTGGGAAGCAAACAGGTCTACCTGTGCTTGACTCCAAATCAGCTGGACCACCTGAGGGTGGAGTGTCCACTCTCCCCTGAGGGTAACCTGACGTGACAGCGTGTCCGGTGCGGTGTTGAGGTCGCCCGGGATGTGAGTGGCTCGTAGCGACTTGAGGCGCTGCTGACTCCAGAGGAGGAGACGGCGGGCAAGTTGTGACATGCAATGGGAGCATAGACCGCCTTGGCAGTTGATGTATGCTACCATCGCTGTGTTGTCCGTCCGGACCAATACGTGCATGCCCTGGATCAACGGCCGAAAACTCCACAGGGTGAGCAGTACTGCCAACAACTCTCGGCAGCTGATGTGCCAACGCAGCCGCGGGCCAGTCCAGGAGCCGGCAGCTGTGTGCCCATTGCATATGGTGCCCCAGCCCGTCTTGGAGGCATCTGTTGTAACCACGACGTGCCTGGAGACCTGCTCTAGGGGAACCCCTGCCCGTAGAAATGCCAGGTCGGTCCAAGGGCTGAAGAGGCGGTGACAGACCGGCGTGATGGTCACGTGATGTGTCCCACGGCCCCATGCCCATCTCGGGACTCGAGTCCAAAGCCAGTGCTGAAGCGGTCTTATATGCATCAACCTGAGCGGTGTGGCCGCCGCTGAGGATGCCATATGCCCCAGGAGCCTCTGAAAGTGTTTCAGTGGAACCGCTGTTCTCCGTCTGAGCGCCTTCAGAAAGTTCAGCACCGACTGTGCGCGCTCGTTCATTAGGCGCGCTGTCATCGAGTCCAACTCCAAACCGAGAAAAGAGATGCTCTGAACCGGGGAGAGCTTGCACTTTTCCCAGTTGACCCAAAGCCCCAGTCGGCTGATGTGCCGAAGCACGTGGTCCCTGTGTGCACACAGTAACTCTCGAGAGTGAGCTAGGATCAGCCAGTCGTCGAGATAGTTGAGGATGCGGATGCCTACTTCCCTTAGCGGGGCAAGGGCTGCCTCTGCGACATTCGTGAAGACACAAGGGGACAGGCTGAAGGGGAGGACCTTGTACTGGTACGCCTGGCCTTCGAAGACAAACTGCAGGAAGGGTCTGTGTCGAGGTAAGACCGAGACGTGGAAGTACGCATCCTTCAGGTCTACCGCCGCGAACCAATCTTGATGCCGGACGCTCGCTAGAATGCGTCTTTGCGTCAGCATCTTGAACGGGAGTCTGTGTAAGGCCCGGTTCAGTACTCGCAGGTCCAAGATTGGCCGCAACCCACCGCCTTTTTTTGGTACTGTACCGGCGGGTGGGGCGGAGCTTGAGGTGCCACACCACATCGTGGCCGTGCTGAGTCCGATGACATCGAAGCACTTACCTGGCTCCTTGTGACCACCCCCGGAACAGCCTGGGATGGGGGAGGAAGAGGCCTGTCCTCATGACCCGTGGAGACTGTCACATCAGGGGCGGATTTGTGCCACAGCTGGGCGCTCAGGGCGGGAGACCGCCGCTGGAGCGCCAACCTGCCAAATGGAGTGGTGGACGGTGGTCGTGATGCCAGCCGTACACACCGAATATGTGACCCAGGGAACAAGGAAACCACTCTTGCGGAGCTCTTGAGTACTGCAGCCACTTGGGCATGCAGCGCAATTAAATGCAAAAGGTAACAAAAAGAAGATCTGCTTACCAGCTCCAGAGCAGCGGGTTTCGTTGTCCCTGGGTCGCCCGTCTCAGGGGCGCTTCGAAGACCTCCGTGGGTTCTTCGGTGCCGGCTGTGAGACTGCGGTGGGCTCCACGCCGGGGCCGGGCCGGAGGGGCGGGCTGCGGTGGAGCCGGTGCAGTCACCGCAGGGGGACGCCCTCGGCGATGAGTAGATGGGGTGTGGGATCTTGAGCCACGCCGGGGCAGGACAAGCCGGCTAGCATCCATCTACTGCTCTACCATCGAGAACTGCTGGGCAAAGTCCTCGACGGTGTCGCCGAATAGGCCCGCCTGGAAAATGGGGGCAGCAAGGAATCGTGTCCTGTCGGCCTCACCCATCTTGACCAGGTTGAGCCAAAGGTGGCGCTCCTGGACCACTAGTGTGGCCATCGTCCGCCCGGGAGACCGCGCCGTGACCTCCGTCGCTCGGAGAGCGAGGTCGGTCGCCGAGCGCAGTTCCTGCATCAATCCCGGGGCGGAACTACCCTCGTGCAGTTCCTTTAGCGCCTTGGTGGACTTGCAGGAGAGCCATGGTGTGCAGGGCGGAGGCGGCTTGTCCAGCAGCGCCGTAGGCTTTGACCGTCAGAGACAACGTAAACCTACAGGCCTTGGACGGGGGCTTTGGGCACCCGCGCCAGGTGGCAGCGCTCTGCGGGATTAGGTGCACCGCGAGCGCCTTTATCCACCGGGGGATTGCCGAATAACCCTTGGCCGCCCCACCATCGAGGGTAGTGAGAGTGGGGAAGCTGAAAAGATCGGGACCGGGCAGTAAAAGGTGCCTCCCGCGACCTTGTCAGCTCTTCATGCACTTCCGGGAACAAAGGAACGGGGCGGGGCGTGGCTTTGAGTGGCGCCGCGAGCCCAGGAACCAATCACAGAGCCGCGAGGGTTCAGGGAAGAGCGGTGAAATCCACTCTAACCGACGCTCGCGGCTGTCCGGGAAAGCATGTCGTCATCTCTGCGTCAGCCTGTGACTGGGCAATCGACCCCGAAGGGAGGAGCCCAGCCGAGGCTTCCGACTGGACGAGCCCGCTCTCCGATGCTGTGCTCGAGAGCTCATCACTTTCACGGGCTCCGAATAAGAGGTCGAACTCGCCGTGAGACGAGCCGGCGGACTCACCCGGAAGCCCGATCGGGGCAGACGAGCGTGCTGGGGAATGGGAGGTCCGCGGGGGGATACCCGGCGGAGGCGGTCCCATTGGGGTCCCCAAATCGCCCCCAGTGCTAGCCGCGCTGGCCTCAAACCCGTGGGTAAAAGGACCGAGGCGGGAGCCTCTGGGGTGGCTCGCTTCCTTACGAAGGCGAGCCGCGACCGCAACGTTGCCATGGACACATTCTCGCAATGAGAATGTGACCATCCACGAACGCTGTCTCCGCGTGAGCAGTGCCCAGACACGAAAGACAGTGATCGTGACCGTTAGAAAGCGAGAGATAACGAGCACAACCAGGAATAACACACAATCGGAAAAGCATCTTTAAAAAGACGTTCCGTGTGTGCGCTCTTTTAGAGAAATATATACTCTTTTAGAGGGGAAAAATGCTCTTTCAGAAAATATACTCTCTAGTTTTTCTGCCGAAGCGCCCAGGGGCATTCTCTGCAGTGCACCAGTGCAGAGGAGGGAGAAGCCGCTGAAATGCACCATCAGATCCAGCAGGTGAATGAACAGCAGTATTCAGCTCAATGAGCATGACCGTTCGGCTCCGAAGAGAAAATCTGAATGAGTGGTTGCATACCAGCTCCTTTTATACCCGTATGTTCAGGGGAGTGGCATGCAAATACCACTCGCCAATTTTCATTGGCCTTTTATCAAAGACCAGAGGTGTCTCGGGCTCCCAAGAGTGACCCCTAGTGTCACTACATCGACACCAACGTCGAGTGAGTGACAGATAGGGAACTACCAGTGCTGAAGAAGTAATCCAAAGTATTTAGAATACGTTACTGACCTTGAGTAATCTAATGGAATATGTTACAAATTACATTTTACAACATGTATTCTGTAATCTGTAGTGGAATACATTTTAAAAGTAACCCTCCCAACCCTGCACACTGTTCATAGAGAAATAATAATCATGGGCATTTAGAAATCATAGTCTCTTTATATAATAATGCATATATAAAAAGTATAATTGTTTTCATCTATATAACAGAATTTGACTATAGACTGTTTGACTGTACATGAAAAGCATATTACAGCTTGTGGAAGTCTGCAATTAATGTTTCACCTGGTGAGCAGAATCGTGACTTTAGCTGGTGTGTTGTTGATGATTGCTGTAGCATTCTGGTGACTGCGGCCATATAGCACCTGTCCATTTATCTGCAAAACAAACATACATATATGCTGTAAATATAAATAGAAACATATTTTAAGGTGTTTTGCACTTTTGGTTTTGTATATTGTGACAAATGGGTTAGATCTCTAAAGAGTAAACAACATAATGTGTAGTTGACATTAAATAATTTTGGAAAGTTTACATGCCCTGCAGTGTGACATGCTAAAATGAATCTAAAACCATTTTAAACAACATTTTGCTAATAATTGTAGAATTACAGTGAGTGCAGCTTTTATTAACTCATATTAATTGAGAGGATGCATGGAATATATTTTGTTCTAAATCATTTGTCACACCAGAGGACCATTTAAAAATGAACTAGTAAAGGCAAAAAGGTGAGTCCAAATAGTGAAAACTTAAAAGAAATGATAACCTGTTCCAGGACCAAATATACACTTTCTCTCATGCATTCATATGTATTTTAACCTAAAATCTTGATGAAAAAAACGTTAATAGACACTTTATACGTCAGCTATCCACATACAGGAAAAAGCCTTCAATTTTAATTGCCAAATGTAGTGTTTATGTTGCTCAGTTTGAGTTCAGGGGTTACATCCTCACCTCCAGCAGTTCATCGCCCACCCTGACCCGACCGTCTGCGGCAGCAGCCCCGTCTGGTTTGATCTCTGATACATACACACTCATCCTTCCACGCGCTGCATCTCTGTTTCCTGACAAACACACTCCCAGCCCAGAGCTGTGTGAGCCACAGTCCAGCTCAAACACGTGCAGCTCCCCAGGCAGACTGCCATACCTCTGGAGCATGCGACCTACACACATAAATGTACAGATAAAACAATGCAGACACATTAGGATACACACTAATAGAGGTCATTTGCAATTTAATACAGCGGTTTTTGTTAACACAAACAGAACAATATCACATTAACTTTATATATTACTTCTGAGGTCAAACTTGCAAATGGTTTTACAGTAGAGATGTCTTTGGATGATTGGATCCCACTAAAGATCAGAGTAGATACTCCACCACACATACACATACTCCTTACCAGGTAAGTTACTTAAAAATAGTAATCCACTACAAATTACTAATTATTTCTTCTAAAATTGTAATCAGATTATTTTACTATTTACTTCATTGAAAAAGTAATCACATTCCTAATTACTTTACATTAAGTTACTTTCTAAATACTTTTAATACACTCAGCATCTCACATATCTCCTTCACAATGCCAATGAGGCTATAATTCATATATATATATAAAACCTAATAGTGGAAATGGTGGAAATTGTAAAACACCTTTATATATATATATATATATATATATATAAAAATAATATATTACAAATAAGCATAACCCTGTAATGTACTTTTATAGTAATTAAATTAACTGAAAGTCAGTAACTGATTACAAGAATTAAAAATGTAATGCATTACACTACCTTTTGACTAAAAAGTTATTAGATTTCAGTAACTAATTACTTTGTAATTGGATTACACCCAAAACTGCCCCTTACAAATGAAACACTTCTAAGTCAGTATTTTTACATACAATAAATAGTATGAGAGTTTCATGCAAACCTAATCATAGTTTCAGCTAAAATACAATTGTTAATAGAGTTTACTGTAACTGTTACTGCAATAAAACCATGGGAACCCTCACACAAACCAGTTAATATAAGTAGATATAAAGCAAAACATGATTTGATTGGTTTATGAGCCTTTTCAACTACTTAGGACCACTGACAAAGTACTTAAAACCCCTGGCAAAAATTATGGAATCATCACGCTAAGAGGGTGTTCAACCATCTTTTTTACTTCGTAGCAAATAAACAAATAACAGATATGACACAGAACAATTTTCTACTCAGATCAAGTAGAGGAAATAATTATGGAATCACACAATGTTGAGAAACAAATTATGGAATCACCTTGTAATTTGCATTTCTAAAACAAATAACGGCACAAGTGTAAAAATGCAAATTAGTCTGCAGATAAAATCTGTGTCTCAATTGGAAGGCTGCGTCCTCCGGAGGTCGCATTTCTCGGCTGCATACGTCATCGAGGCTGTTTCATAAAAGTGAGTAGGATACTTGGAATGCAGCCTTCGAATGCGACCCTCTTCCACGTGAATTCGGAGGATGCATGAAGTGTATCCTTCATGGGCACTCACAACCCACAATTATTTGCTTCAACGGAAATGTCTAAAAAAATAAAAATAACGCCAATTTGCCTGTAAATATGATGTTCAAACGCAAGTAATGTTAATTCCCAAGTTGAAGTACCTCAGTAGATGGGTGCAGAGTATATAATATGTATTATTATATTAATATATAATTAAAATAAAGTATTAGACCTGTAAAATCTATTTTCGTTTCTCTTTACATCTTTATAACTCTCCTAAAATGTACCTCATACATTCCCTTCTAAAGGGACTTTGTTACCTTCTCACTCGAAGCGCTCGCACTTGTTAAAGAGTGCCATGCTGTCATAGCAACCATGCTACGTTCCCTTTCCGTTTGTTCTTCGAAGGCTGTCTCGTTTAAACGAGATTTGTTTAAAGGAGGACGCTCGGTATACTGCAGCCTTCAAAGGACGCATCCTACCTAGCACGCAGCCTTCGAAACGAGACACACCCAGAGAGTGCTTACAGACCTTAACGACCATGAAACATGGCCCCAACAAGAGAGTTGTCAATTGAAACAACGGAAAGGATTATAAAACTCCTTCAAGAAGGAAATCCAACATGGAGTGTGGCAAAATAAGTTGGTTGTTCCCAGTCAGCTATGTCTAAAATTTGGTGCAAATATAAACATAATGGGAAGGTTATAAAAGGAAAACATATGGTTAGACCAAGGAAGACGTAAAAGCGTCAGGATATAAAACTCAAAGCAATATGCCTTGAAAATAGAAAATGCACAGCAAAACAAATGAGCGGAAACAGGAGTCAATTTTTGTGACAGAACTGTAAGAAATAGGCTGATTGAAATGGGATTAACATATAGAAAAGCCAAACGAAAACCAGCACTAACACTTAAACAGAAGTAAACAAGGCTACAGTGAGCTAAAGAGAAGCAATCATGGAGTGTGGATGATTGGATGAAAGTGATATTCAGTGGTGAATCACGAATCTGCATTGGCCAATGTGATGTTGCTGGAACTTTTGTCTGGTGATGTTGACATTAAACACATAAAGATGACTGCCTGAAGAAAACAATCAAATTTACCCAGTCATTTATAACATGGGGTTGCATGTCAGGTAAAGGACCATTGAAATTTTGGACACTTTTCTCATTTCATCGATAGAAAATAGGTTTGGTGATGATGAAGTCATTTTCCAGGATGATAATGCATCTTGCCACAGAGCAAAGAGTGTTAAATCTTTTCTTCAGGAAAGGCATATCAACTCAATGACATGGCCAGCAAAGAGTCCGGATCTCAAGCCGGTTGAAAATTTATGGTGGAAATTGTAAAAATTGGTCCATGACAAGGCTCCATCCTGCAAAGCTGATCTGTCAACCTCTATTTGAGAAAGATGGAACCAGCCTGATGGAGAATATTGTTTTTCATTAGTGAAGTCCATGCCTCAAAGAATTCAGGCCCTCATAAAAGCCAGAGGAGGAGCAACAAAGTAGTAATTGTGATTTCTTTTTTTTTTTCTTTTTTTTTCTCAACACTGAGTGATTCCATAATTTTTACCTCTACTTGATCTGGAAAAAAGAAAATGCCATTAATTAAAATAATGTAATTTAATTTGTTTGAGGGATGTTTCACGAAGCCAGAATGTTCAGCTATTAAACAAAAAATGTTTTGTGTCATATCTGTGATTTGTTTATTTGCTACGAAGTAAAAAGTCTGGGTGAACATCCTCTAAGTGTGGTGATTCCATAATTTTTGCCAGGGGTTGAACAAAGCGGGGTTTTTATCATTTTGCATTATATTAGTGAGGGCATTTTCTCACAAGTATTGCAAACCTGTATACACACACACACACACACACACACACATACTCCAGTAGGAGTCCTGCTCTGGCTCACTCTGATGATGTGAGATCTCTTCTGGCAGGGGTGGTCTCTCTGGAACACTCTGTGCTCCATCTGTTTCTGTGTCATCAGGCCTGGAGGGCTTTTTCAGGAGTGGAGGAACTGACTTTGGAGGCTTCCCCAACTTCTGGTCTACTGTACGCTACAAAAGAACAATAATGACCTAATATATTCTTCAGTAAAGACATTATTTAATTTTCTCTCATTTGAAATGTGTTTTATTGTATTCTTACAGCTAATTCTTTGAATGTGCAAAGAAAATGCCATATGTTATTTATATACATACACAAGTCCCAAAACATATTTGGACACTTTGGATACCTAAGTCACACTTAAAAATGTCATTGCATTAGACAGCAAACCAAGTGGAATCTGCTATCAAATTATACATTTTCTCAGCAATATTTTAACTTTCCTCAGCCAGTTTTGCACTTACTTTTAACCAACAGGTCCCAAGTTCAATTTTAGTGGATGTATTAAATCAGTTCCCCTCAAGTTCACACAGGTGATCTAGCAGAGTAACTACATGTGTAGTTCATCAGTTTAACTATGGACATGTTCCACTAATGTTTGACAACCAAAAAGAGTCGAAATACTTTTTTTACTTAATTTTGAACAATATATCTATTGTTTTAGAATTTGAAATCTAAAAAAACGTATTTTAAATTTTTTTTTTTGTGATGTGTGCTTTTGATATATTTCTTCAAATATTCCATTTGGTTTAATATTTTACTTTATAATGCGAAGACATTCATACATATTTAAGTGAGTCTTAAAGGGTTCATGACATGCCTTTTTTATTATTTTAAAATGTTCCTTGGGGTTCACTTATAATATGATATGTAAAGATTTTCTATATAATCTTTATATATATATATATATATATATATATACAGGTGCATCTCAATAAATTAGAATGTCGTGGAAAAGTTCATTTATTTCAGTAATTCAACTCAAATTGTGAAACTCGTGTATTAAATAAATTCAATGCACACAGACTGAAGTAGTTTAAGTCTTTGGTTCTTTTAATTGTGATGATTTTGGCTCACATTTAACAAAAACCCACCAATTCACTATCTCAAAAAATTAGAATATGGTGACATGCCAATCAGCTAATCAACTCAAAACACCTGCAAAGGTTTCCTGAGCCTTCAAAATGGTCTCTCAGTTTGGTTCACTAGGCTACACAATCATGGGGAAGACTGCTGATCTGACAGTTGTCCAGAAGACAATCATTGACACCCTTCACAAGGAGGGTAAGCCACAAACATTCATTGCCAAAGAAGCTGGCTGTTCACAGAGTGCTGTATCCAAGCATGTTAACAGAAAGTTGAGTGGAAGGAAAAAGTGTGGAAGAAAAAGATGCACAACCAACCGAGAGAACCGCAGCCTTATGATTGTCAAGCAAAATCGATTCAAGAATTTGGGTGAACTTCACAAGGAATGGACTGAGGCTGGGGTCAAGGCATCAAGAGCCACCACACACAGACGTGTCAAGGAATTTGGCTACAGTTGTCGTATTCCTCTTGTTAAGCCACTCCTGAACCACAGACAACATCAGAGGCGTCTTACCTGGGCTAAGGAGAAGAAGAAGTCCTCTTTTCAGATGAGAGCAAGTTTTGTATTTCATTTGGAAACCAAGGTCCTAGAGTCTGGAGGAAGGGTGGAGAAGCTCATAGCCCAAGTTGCTTGAAGTCCAGTGTTAAGTTTCCACAGTCTGTGATGATTTGGGGTGCAACGTCATCTGCTGGTGTTGGTCCATTGTGTTTTTTGAAAACCAAAGTCACTGCACCCGTTTACCAAGAAATTATGGAGCACTTCATGCTTCCTTCTGCTGACCAGCTTTTTAAAGATGCTGATTTCATTTTCCAGCAGGATTTGGCACCTGCCCACACTGCCAAAAGCACCAAAAGTTGGTTAAAGGACCATGGTGTTGGTGTGCTTGACTGGCCAGCAAACTCACCAGACCTGAACCCCATAGAGAATCTATGGGGTATTGTCAAGAGGAAAATGAGAAACAAGAGACCAAAAAATGCAGATGAGCTGAAGGCCACTATCAAAGAAACCTGGGCTTCCATACCACCTCAGCAGTGCCACAAACTGATCACCTCCATGCCACGCTGAATTGAGGCAGTAATTAAAGCAAAAGGAGCCCCTACCAAGTATTGAGTACATATACAGTAAATGAACATACTTTCCAGAAGGCCAACAATTCACTAAAAATGTTTTTTTTATTGGTCTTGTGATGTATTCTAATTTTTTGAGATAGTGAATTGGTGGGTTTTTGTTAAATGTGAGCCAAAATCATCACAATTAAAAGAACCAAAGACTTAAACTACTTCAGTCTGTGTGCATTGAATTTATTTAATACACGAGTTTCACAATTTGAGTTGAATTACTGAAATAAATGAACTTTTCCACGACATTCTAATTTATTGAGATGCACCTGTATATATATATATACACACTATATTGCCATCATCTCTGCCTTTAGACGCATATGAACTTAAGTGACATCCCATTCTTAATCCATAGGGTTTAATATGACGTCGGCCCACCCTTTGCAGCTATAAAAGCTTCAACTCTTCTGGGAAGGCTTTCCACAAGGTTTAGGAGTGTGTTTATGGGAATTTTTGACCATTCTTCCAGAAGCGCATTTGTGAGGTCAGACACTGATGTTGGACGAGAAGGCCTGGCTCACAGTCTTCGCTCTAATTCATCCCAAAGGTGCTCTATCGGGTTGAGGTCAGGACTCTGTGCAGGCCAGTCAAGTTCTTCCACACCAAACTCGCTCATCCATGTCTTTATGGACCTTGCTTTGTGCACTGGTGCGCAGTCATGTAGGAACAGGAAGGGGCCATCCCCAAACTGTTCCCACAAAGTTGGGAGCATGGAATTGTCCAAAATCTCTTGGTATGCTGAAACATTCAGAGTTCCTTTCACTGGAACTAAGGAGCCAAGCCCAGCTCCTGAAAAACAACCCCACACCATAATCCCCCCTCCACCAAACTTCACAGTTGGCACAATGCAGTCAGACAAGTACCGTTCTCCTGGCAACCGCCAAACCCAGACTCGTCCATCAGATTGCCAGATGGAGAAGCGTGATTCGTCACTCCAGAGAACGCGTATCCACTGCTCTAGAGTCCAGTGGCGGTGTGCTTTACACCACTGCATCTGACGCTTTGCATTGCACTTGGTGATGTATGGCTTGGATGCAGCTGCTCGGCCATGGAAACCCATTCCATGAAGCTCTCTACGCACTGTTCATGAGCTAATCTGAAGGCCACATGAACTTTGGAGGTCTGTAGCGATTGACTCTGCAGAAAGTTGCCGACCTCTGCGCACTATGCGCCTCAGCATCCGCTGACCCCGCTCTGTCATTTTACGTGGCCTACCACTTCGTGGCTGAGTTGCTGTCATTCCCAATCGCTTCCACTTTGTTATAAATCCACTGACAGTTGACTGTGGAATATTTAGTAGCGAGGAAATTTCACGACTGGACTTGTTGCACAGGTGGCATCCTATCACAGTACCACGCTGGAATTCACTGAGCTCCTGAGAGCGGCCCATTCTTTCACAAATGTTTGTAGAAGCAGTCTGCATGCCTAGGTGCTTCATTTTATACACCTGTGGCCATGGAAGTGATTGGAACACCTGAATTCAATTATTTGGATGGGTGAGCGAATACTTTTGGCAATATAGTGTGTATATATATATATATATATATATATATATATATATATATATATATATTTGTAAAACATTATCATTTTCCACCCTCATTCTGATCCTCCGTCAGAAACGCTCGGTTTTGGTGCGCTTCTCCTATAAGACTTGACAGAACACGCCCACTGTTATGATTGGTTCTCTGCTCTTGACTGACCTGCTCTCTCTGCTTGCATCTCACTGCTCACAGCTAATGGGCGGGCTACGGAAGTGATTAAAGGTAAAGTAGGCATTGGTGTTGTTGTGGAGGTGGTCAGATGCAAATTTCCACCACAGTGTGACATCAC
Organism: Myxocyprinus asiaticus; assembly: GCF_019703515.2. Classification (NCBI taxonomy): domain Eukaryota; kingdom Metazoa; phylum Chordata; class Actinopteri; order Cypriniformes; family Catostomidae; genus Myxocyprinus; species Myxocyprinus asiaticus. Next base: position 32,731,545 of record NC_059350.1, read on the forward strand.
AGTGTGGAGGAAGTAGAGAAAGGGATGTTTTGGCAGCTTGGTTTCAACAAATGCTCTTTTTGCTGTGAGGAGGAAGTTTTGAGTTCTGAAACTTACAGTAAGTTTTTATAGTACAATGACCTCTTAAATGTCAAAAGACCAAGGAAAATTTGATTCCTCATGTCATGGCCCCTTTAAGATTCCAAACACTTTTTGAGGTAACTGTATATTCATAATCACAATGCAAACACAAACATTACAGACCTTAAAAGGGGTGGGGCTGAAGGGGTAGTTTGGGGAGAGGTGCAAGAGATTATTGGCCATGTCAAGTTCCTACAGAGGAGATACAGTTTTATATTAGAATGTGCTATTTAATATTCACAAACAATAAAAAGGTAAAAAACACACCTTTTGATTTCGTGAACTCAATTTTGACAGTTTATCTTTATCAGGGCAGGTGAGAGGGGCTGAAACCTGGGTATATAGAGGGAAATTTTAGTTTTTAGTACACAGCTTTGTGTATATTTTTGTATTGAGTGTGTAAATTTGTAAAGTGATTGTGGGTTTGAATGTGCAAGTGTTTCTGTGTGTTACCAGAGGACTCTGTACTAGTAGTTCTACTCTGTTTCCTGCTCCACGAATCGCCTCAACGGCTTCTTCATGAGTAAAATCACTCAAATCTACACCGTTAACCTGCCACAACACATTTAAAAAGCATTCAAATAAATTCAGTTTCAAGTTCTGGCTCCACATTTACTTTTAGTATACTGCTTTCAATTTAAGTTAACCAGTTTGACCTTAAATAATCCAATGTAGTTATCTAGTTCACCGTGGCCAGAGAAGGAGTGATGCATTGACATATATTGACCACAAGATGGAGATATCATATATCATTAAAATCAATGTTCATCAGCACTTTCTAACTTTTGTCTCTTAGCCTCAGACTGTCTGATGTACTGTATATTTGCACACAAAAATGGCAAAAGCTGTTTGAAATTGCCACTTCCAATCTGGATGGCTGGCTGTTAAGCAGTTTCCATGATTCATGGTCAAGTTTTTTGTTCAATGTTCAGGGCTGCTACAATGAGCACTTGAGAAAGAGAATCAATCACAGGATTTGCCTGTTTTGAAGTTTGAATCTCTGAAAGATATTCAGGATTTAGTTTGAGGCTAAATCATAACTGTATATTCTGAGTAGTTTTCTGCAAAATCCAGATAAAAACACATTTTCTGCTAATTTCGTAAGTGTTTTCTGTATAACTGTTTATGCCATTATTTTCCCTGTTATTGATGTATCAGCAATTTTATGGTCTCTACCTGGGTGGTTCTTGGTCAGAACAAGCTGCGAAGTTGACCAGACTTTATGCCAATAGTCAAAAGTCTGAAAAACACACACCTGAAGAATGCAGTCTCCTTCTTTCAGAATGCAGTTGCATGCTGCTGGACTGTCTTCAGCAATATTTTTTATGAAGATTCCCCGCCTCATGTCTCCATTGCTCAGTCGACAGCCCATACCACGGCCCCCCACCACACTGATGCCGAGACTTGTACCACTTGCCCTGAATAATGTTACTCTGGGACGAAAAAAAATAAATAAAAAACACCCATACAATCACATCAATTAAAATGTGAATATCTGCACTTTGTTTGTGTCACTTTATGTGATACCTTCTAGGTTTACTCCATGAGCCATGATCCTTCCCTTGTGTTTCTTCTTTTTCTCTGTCTTTGTCTTTCCATCCTGTCTGTCCATTCTCACTCTGCAAGGCTGTTCTTTCATCCTTTACCTTTTTATCTCCATACTGGCTTTCACCGTTCTCTTTTTGTCTCATCTGACTGTGGTTATCTATTCTTTCCTTCTCTTCTTCTGCGTGAGTCTTTCCATTAACTCCTGTACCATCCACTGTACTTTGTTGTTCAGAAATGCATTCTCTAATACAAACAAGGTATGCATTAGTCCACAAGAACACCAACAGAAACAAGAGAACAAACAAACAAAAGATTCAAAGCTTTTCTTACAGGGGTTTGAAATGTCGATTGTGAGTGTGGCTGGATTGGACAGTGGCAGTTGTGTGTATTTCCATTTCCTGATTTGACTGGGCACAACTGGCTCTGTGCGTGTCAAGGAAGGCAGCAGGTATGTACGTCACACTGACACACAAATCAAAAATAAAAAAACACAAGAAGCGGCAAAAAATAAGTTTGATTGAAGCTGTTTTGATAAAAAAAAAAAAAATCTCTACAAATATTGTGGCTGCTAATTTAATCCAATCAGATCTTTGGAAAACAACAAAGCAAGTCTATTCTTCATTTTTCTGGCTAGGTATCTAGGAATACCCACATTATTCATGGATAAAGTCTCACTTGCAGCGAAGAATTTAAATGTGGCCGCAGGCCCGGATCTAGAACGGTTTCTTTAGGGGGGCAATAACATATAATGAAGGGGCGTTGACAGGGGTGGAGGGTTTGTTGGGGCAGATGGGTGCGCGTATGTTTTCAATTCCAGCAAATTTGTTAGGGTTAGTGTTAGCATCAGGACAATAAAAAAATCGACCCTTTGCTTCACTTGCACTTGTGAGGGAATAGGGATAATGGGGCAAAGCCCAACCAGCTCCCCCTAGATCCGGCCCTGTTTGGCAGATTATTTTATCCAAAGTGACTTACAGTGCGACTTTAAGACAGGTATACATGTTAACAGGTTGTGTGTTCTCTGGGAATTGAACCCATGACCTTCCCTGCTGAAAAACAGCCTATGGTGACCAGCATAGGGATGCTGGGATGCAGGTGTGTTGATATTCCAACAAGGCATCTTGACTAGCTAAATGAGCAAGACTTCCATGGTCAACCAGCATCATCAGACAAACCATGCCGGTCTATCAACAAGATCAGCATCAACCCAGCACTACCCAGAATGGGAATTCATGCTGGTCTAACACCCTGTCTACACAGGACATTGCATTGCATCAAAAGCAAATTGCTCCTATTGTAATCAATGAAACTGTCTACACTGGGTGTGTCCGTTGCATCGCGCCGACAGTGAATGAATTGACTGTTCGATTTTGGATACACTGCAGAGCTACTACAGCAACTTTATTAACCTGTCCATCTTAAATAAAATTATTTTACTTACTTAAAATCATGTGTGCATTTCTTTTACAATTAATTGTATTTGTTAAAGCTGATGTACACTCACTGAGCACTTTATTAGGAACACCTGTAAACCTATTTATTCATGCGATTATCTAATTAGCCAGTCCTGTGGCAGCAGTGCAATACATAAAATCATGTAGCTTCAGGGTTACATGCTGGTTTGAGTATTTCTATAACTGCTGATCTACTGGGATTTTCACGCACAACAATCTCTAGAATTTACTCAGAATGGTGCCAAAAACCAAAAACATCCAGTGAGCAGCAGTTCTACGGATGGAAATGCCTTGTTGATGAGAGAGTTCAACGGAGAATGGCCAGACTGGTTTGAGCTGACAGAAAGGCTTCAGTAACTCAGATAACCACTCTGTACAATTGTAGTGCGCAGGATAGCATCTCAGAATGCACAGCCTGTCGAACCTTTAGGCAGATGGGCTACAACAGCAGAAGACCATGTCAGGAACTTTATTAGGACTACAGTGTGTGTATGTAACTCTTTTAGAGTTAAATAACTATAACAATATTTAGTACAATATATAGACAACTGTAAGTAAGCCATTCATATGTTAATTTTCTCAAAAACTGTAAACACTGTCTCTGTGGCTCTATAAAAAATCTTCTGTTTGCTATGAGCGACCTGCTTAGACCTGCCCCAACAACGTCACTCAATCCATGGAGTGAGTTGGGGGCAGGATTATCTGACTGTTTGAACAACTGCGGGCGAGGGGCGTATTCAGAAAGCTTTTTTGTTATTTTTGCAATTACAATTGGTGGTGCAAAAATGACATATTTCATCTTTACATATTTAAATAATTTCTGACCGTTACATCAAAGCCAGCTCTAGATGTTTCTGCTCTCTAATCTACTAATTTAAATCATCTTTTGTTTCTAACCACATGTATACGAAGTTCTTGCAATAACAGCATTATATTTATAATTATATAATGAGTACTTGTTATACAAATGGATTTCCCTTGTTAACGAAGTGGGACGGCATTTAGATATTGCAAGGCGTTCAAGGAGTAGTTGAGTTTAAACGTAGAGACATGACAAGCTGTCTTGATATATGACCAGTACACTCAGTAAACAAGTAGTGAGGGGACGTGGGAAGATAATATACCTCTGCAATAATAACACTCTGTTGCTGTTGTCTAGATTTGAGGAGTTAAGGATAAATGGTGATGCTTTGAAAAACTATACTTAGGTTAACTGAAGCAGTAGGGGTGTGTGTATGTGTTTACGAGTCCAATAAGATTCTGAAACACAGAATTTGTGTACTATAGTGTTTTAGCTGAAGCTGAGAGTGCTTTTGTGTGTGTGTAAGCACCTGAGATCAGGTCCAGTCAGTGAATGTCTGCGTAGCATAGCTCTGGCTTGTGCATTGGTCAGATTGGTGGTGGATTCTCCATTGATGGCAATGATTCCATCTCCTACTGCCAGTCTCCCATCCTTACTGATCGATCCGCCATGAACCACAGAACGGATTATCATGCCTGAACCGTCCCTTAAGGCACTCACTGTCATACCTGCACACACACACACACACACACACACACACACACACACACGTCATGCACACATGTACAGGCTCACCTGGTGGAGTGTGGCAGTTTCTATGAAAAATTCCTGAATGTGTGTGTTTGTGACTGCACTTTTTTTGCTATAGGGAGAATTCGGGGACACTTAAACGTAATCATCTAACATCAAGTGTATATTCTTTCAACTAGTATGGGAGGACATTAATGTAGCCATTTGATGTAGCCAACAATGCCAATAACAAATTATCAGAAAGTGTCCCACTTTACCTGTATTCACACCTTGTGAGGGCCAAATGTCTATAAGTGTCTCAAGCATAGCAAAACCCCCTCAAAATAGACTTATTAGGATCTGTAACTAATGCCATATGTCTAATGGTGCACTCACACGTTTTTGTTTTGTTTGTGTCATCTTGGACTTACACTGACACCTAGTGGCATGGATGCAGCATCATTAAAAATCAATAGTTAAGTAGAAATGCATTCAGTCAGCCATGATTAATTTAATCCATGAGTGAAAGTGTCCAATAACAGGACAGTTACTGAGATTAAGCAAGTAGTATTTGGCTGGTCATGTGATCCCAACATGGCAGCCCCATGAGAAGACCCTCCACATGTAGAATAAAACAGCTTCTCTGAGTGCTCATGATTTTATACATAATGTGTGTTTCAAAATTACTATTCATTTTTATTTTCTTTTTTTTTTTAAGTAAAACTTTTTTAATGAGTTCACCTTTAAATAATATCTTAATTGAAATCTAAAAATACCAAAAGGTGTCTATAAAGGTAGAGTTAGTAATTACTGAACCTTTGGATTAATTTAAGAACAAGAAAAGTCACAAGGACATCAAGAGCAATGTGAATGTATTTAATCAGAAATATCAGAAAACAAAATGCCTTGGAAAAATAAATAAAGGGTCTCTTTTGAATTAATATAAATACATGTTGCAGTTATAGGTGTGCAAGTTTGTATGTGTGTGTGTGAGACCAGCCCAATAGTGGAGGTTTAACCACATAATAATAATAAAAATAAAAAAACCCATTAAATCTTAAAATGGGACAAGAACATTCCTTAACTGTCATTTTACACACCTCATTAACTCCATACCTATCTGACTCACCCATTCACACTCTCTTATGAGAGAATTATTTCAAATCACTGATAAATGTGTCAGCACACCATGAAGAGAAGGTTTTAAAACCCCTCACTCACCTTGATAGCATATTAAGTGGTGGCTTTGACTCAGTGTTATATTAAAATCACAGCGTGAGCCCTCAACAATTCATTTTATGAGTGTTACACTGAGCTTATTTTCTACATAATGAACTTCATACAGTGCATTTGACATTATTGTGGGTGGAAAATGACTGGCTTGCTTTATGCTATTTTTTTTTAGCTGTTTAAATATGTGCTAAATTTCTCTCACTGTGAATAATGTACCATGCAAGCATAATAAGCAGCTGGTTTATAAATAATCAGGAGCCCATGTAAGGAGGAAAAGACATGCAACATATACACACATGAAAGAAAACACACACCAGACACGAGAAGACAACACTATGGTCGTAAAGAATTTGAAATTAATTGTTTTTGTAAAGTGTGCAGTGTTTTATTTTCAATTTGAACATCCATTTATCCATTTCTTATGTTCCTTTGTGAACAGTCAAATTACAGTACAATCATAGTGCGCTAGACACAGCAGTGCAGATCTGACCATGTACAGCACAGCACAGGACATATATGACACAACAGGACACCAGAACAAAAGACACACAATAAGAGACACAACACATCACGATTTATAATCTCTATTTCATCTGTCAGAGATAAATCACTGACTTACAGTAACGTCAATTTTAAAAGAATCATGCCGAGATTGATGAATTAAATAACAACACTCATGCAGACCTTTATCTAAAATTTGATAAATATTAATCTGAAAGTATACCTGATCACAGAGAAAGATCAAGTTTTGATGGTTAGCCATGACATAAATTATCTTCACTGATCTAATAAGTGAAGTGCTTCTGTGCTTTAAGTGTACAGGAAAAGACACATAGCCCGTGAGATGGTGCAGTAATTTAAACACTGCATTGTGTATAGTTTGACTTGATTAAGAATAAAAGATTTTAGTCCATGTCTATTGGCTTTGAATCCATGTATGCTAGTGTACTTTTAAACGTTGACAAAATTAACCATTAGCAGATATACACATTTAAAATTTACAGCCTTGCTCTTCTAGAAAAATGGACCAAATATATTGATTACTCATCTTGCACTACACAGATTTTTGTCCAATCAAATGCTTTCTAGAATAAGAACGTCCCTCCCCTAAACTATGCTTGCCAAGTAATTTCATGGGGTCTTTAAAGGGATAGTCCACATGCCAACGTAGATGTGAATGACCTTCTTTCTTCTGCTGAACACAAATGAAGATTTTTATAAGAATATCTCAGCTCTGTAGGTCCATACAATGCAAGTGAATGGTGGCCAAAACTTTCAAGGTCCAAAAAGCACTTAAAGGCTAATCAGATCAATTCTTAAGTCTTTTTTCACTATAAATTCTCCTCCTTGCCCAGTAGGTGGAGATATGTACAAAGAATGAGAATCTGCAAAAACAAAAGAAGAATATGAAAGTGGAGATTTATAGTAAAAAAAAGGACTTAAATATTTACCTGTTTCTCAACCACACCTATCATATCGTTTCTGAAGATCTGGATTTAACCACTGGAGTCATATGGATTATTTTTATGCTGCCTTTATATGCTTTTTGGAGCTTCAAATTTATGGCCACCATTCACTTGCATTGTATGGACCTACAGAGTTCATTGTTTGTGTTTCGCAGAAGAAAGTCATACACATCTGGGATGGCAAGAGGGTTAGTAAACCCTGAGAGAATTTTAATTTTTGGGTGAACTATCCCTTTAAGAAATTACTATTCTATTAAAAACATACAGTTTTTAAAGTTGCACATACATACAAACTAAAGAACATATCTAAAGCATTCTTATATTATACAGTATTCTAATACAAAAGAACGGTTAAGAAAAATAGGTAACATTTGAAAATTATGAAATTATAAAGTATGAAAATGGGTAGAATATTATGCTGTACAGTTTTTTGGTTTTAATTCTATCTTTGTCTAAGTATTGCCCTTAGGAGAGTTTATATTTAGTGACATCAATGAAAAACTTTTTCCTTATTGACCTCATACACTTTCAAAGATCACACACTCAGCAATATGGGCAAAGGATTGCTTCACCATGAAATCTTAAATTTGAAATCTTGAGCATTATATTTTGAAAGTAGTTTCTGTACACTTTCACATGTGTAGTTTCTTTTTGGGAAGGCTTGTGAGGTGCATTAAAGATCCATTGTTGAGCTGACCACACACAAACATACAGCCTTTATCACACACTCTTATAAAGATGTTTTTACAGGTCTCTCAAAGAATTCACCTCTCTGTGCATGAACATGCTGAAAATGTATAAACAGAATGACAGAACAAGTGTAATAAACAGGGCTAACATACCCAGATTGGAGTTTCCCCTGACTACAGTTATGGTTCTCTCATAGCCACTGGAGTGGGCAGAAATGGGTTTAGAATCATTCTCCATCTTGCTATTCTGAGAGTGGGAGTTTTTCTGGAACACAAAACAAGAATCATGCATCAGCCTCTTTTTTAAAAGTCCTTGTCAAATACATCCCTTCTTGTTAAGATAAGAAATGCAGTTTTCTAATGTTCACAAATTTTCCCCAAATCCTAACCCCATGGAACAAGCCCAGGAAATACAGTGACCCCAAAGTGTTCGGACAATTAAGCCAAACTTAAAAATGTATTAATGTTATAGCTAAATAAAGTGATATATAAACAAAATCGGAAGTATGCAACCATCTGCCATATAACCTCAGAAGACAGTGTCTCATATTACTCTTTACGAACAACTTCAGTCCTTCACTGTCATAGGTCAGGAAGAGCTAACAAAACGTATCAAAACATCAAAAGCAACAACATGGATGTTAGTCCCAATACCGACTAAGCTCTTAAAAGAGGTGTTTGCTATAATCTCAGAACCTCTTCTTAATATTATTAACTCCTCATTATCCTTTGGGCATGTCCCAAGAAATTTTAAGCTGGCAGCTATCAAGCCGGTTGTCAAGAAGCCACAGCTTGATCCTGGAGAGCTGGCTAATTATAGACAGATCTCAAATATCCCATTTATGTTGAATATACTAGAAAAGGTAGCGTCCTCCCAACTATGTTCGTTTTTACAGAGAAATAGTATATACAGTCTGAAGAATTTCAGTCAGGATTTAGCCCCCATCATATTACAGAGACCGCACTTGTCAGAGTTACAAATGACTTGCTCTTATCATATGATCGTGGCTGCATTTCTCTTTAAGTGCTTTTAGATCTCAGTGCTGCCTTTGATCACAAGATTCTCCTGAATAAGATTGAGAATTATGTTGATATTTGTGTACAGGCATTAGCTTGGTTTAGGCCCTATTTATCCAACCACCAACACTTTGTCTGTGTAAACTAGGAATTATCAAATCAAACTAAAGTTAAGTATGGAGTGCCACAGGGATTAGTTTTAGGGCCTCTGCTTTTTTCCTTATATATGCTTCCCCTGGAAACACTATCAGTAACCGTGGAATTAGTTTTCACTGTTATGCAGGTACTAATTATTGGACCAAAAACCTCTAAAAATAAGCAGCTTAAATATAATTTGACTCTCAATGGATGTACTGTTATGACATCTACAGCGACGACGTAACAGTACATTAGGCTTTATATTTGATAGCAATCTGTCCTTTGAAAATCACATTTTAAATGTCTGTAGAACAGCATTTTATGACACATGCTCTCTGTTTCTGATGCTGAAAAACAAATTTATGCAATGAATTTAAGACTAGATTATTGCAATGCAATACTGGGAGGATGTCCTGCAGGTTCAATAAATAAACTTCAGTTGGTTCAAAATGCAGCAGCTAGAATGCTGACTAGAACCAAGAAATATGATCATATCAGCCTGATTTTATCGTCGCTACATTGGCTACCTGTTAAATTTTGTATTCATTCTAAAATTCTGTTAATTACTCACAAAGCTTTGAATGGATTAGCTCCACAGTACTTAAGCAACCTTGTATCATGCTATACTCCATCACATTCACTATGATTGCAAAATTCTGGCCTACCTAGAAAAAAAAAATCCACAAAAGGTGGTAGATCCTTTTCCTATCTGGCACCTAAACTATGGAAAATCTTCTAAGCATTGTTCGGGACTCAGACACACTCTCTCAGTTTAAGTCTAGACTAATTTATTCAGCAAGGCATACGCCTAATTTATCCATCAACAAGTTATGCTGCATTAGTTAGATCTGCCGGAACCGGAAACACTTCTGATATTCTATAATTCTGCATTACAGTGAATGGAATCTACACTAATATTATTCTATTTGTTTCCTGTCTCAACCTCAGGATACATATCCAGAGGTTACCAGAGCTTGCCAGATACAGCTCTGATCCTGCCTGATGTCCGACTCCGACTCCCACTGCTACATGTTGCTGTGTGAGGACGACTAACTGCAGCCTGTGCCAACAAGATATCACTTCAGTGTACTGCGATGGGCTTTACAGAGGATGAACTGATGCCATGGGATACTTCACTGGCCACTGTCTGAAACTTGGACTTCACCGACATGAACTGCCACAAGCTGCCAGTCGAACTGCGATGCATCTCACTGACCTCTGCCTGAACCACCTTGGTCAAAGTATGGACTACACTCTTAAAATGGATTACATAGATAATAAATTACCAACTAAAGACTTCATCAGCCACATAACTAAGGACTGTGCATCTGTGTGCACTACCGCAGTTAATTCAGGATGGACTTCAAAGACTTTTGTCATTAATCGTACAGTTCATACAAAATCTTTTTGTTAAAACACTGGCCCTAACATTACTTAGTTGTGGCAAGGAGGAGGGCGGGGCTGGGCCATGATGATGCACGCCCAGCCCGTAATCAGGCTAATCAAACCCACGAGAGGGATAAATGCCGCTGGAGGCAGCAGTTCGAGAGAGAGAGAGCTACAGGCAGTTGCCCTGTACGTGTTTATGTTTGTGTCTTTTTGTTTAATTAAACATTACTTTGATGCTTCGTCCGGTTCTCGCCTCCTCCTTTCCATTTTACCCTGTTACATTAGTTTACTCATTTTAAACCATGACTTGTACTATACATAAATAACTAATATTGGCATTATATTTATGCTGTTTAGCCAGAGGGAAACTGGCCCCCACAGTGAGCCTGGTTTCCCCCAAGGTTATTTTTCTCCATTAATCAACATCTTATGGAGTTTTGTGTTCCTTACCACAGTAACTTTTAGCTTGCTCGCTGGGGCTCTAAATACAAATATAATTTATTTTAAGGCACAATTTACAATCAAGTTTTTATCAATCTGCACAGTGAAGACATTACAGTTTCATTTTCTGTTAAAGCATAATTTTCTGTAAAGCTGCTTTGAAATGTGTGTTGTGAAATGCCCTATACAAATAAAATGACTTGACTTGATATCTGCAAACAAATGATGCTAGATCTTTTCTCACAACTAACTTCACTTTTCATTTTCCCAATAATTTATTAACAGCTAGTCCCAAAGTCAGTGACCCTAAAGTTCAACACAGGTGCCTTAACAGTGTAACAACAGATGCAGTTAATCACATTTACTATGGAAATGTTCCACTAAGTTTGACAGTGTGTGTCCAAATACTTTTTATCTGAATTTTGAACAGTATATTTTTTTATTTGATCAATTAAAACTTGGTTTGATATTTTGTTATCTAATGCAATGGCACTCATTCAAGCCATACATTTTTAAGTGTGGCTTAACTGTCAAAATACTTTTTCTGGCCATTGTACCTATAATGTGCAAAGTCAGTATGTTTAAAAAGTGTTCTTAATAAGCCAATCAGATGCAATTTCATTTTTTATATACACGTGTGGTCTTGAGTAAACCAAAACCCTCATGTGAATAAGAGATGATGTCACACAAATCCTGTCAACAAATATCTCCCCAGTTAAACCTTGGGAGCTAGAATGACCACACTAAATTAGGTCAGTGGAAAAAAAGCACTTTCTCTTTGGCCTGCTGACTGCTTGAGTGCAACCGGATGACAACAACCACTGTTTACAAAATCAACTGCTTTAGGATACCACAAAATGTGCATATAATTTAAGAAATCTAAACTTTACACTGTACTGTAAACAATCAACCAGTATACAGAATTTATCCTCTTCATATTGAGAAACAATTGTCAAAGGTCATGAAGGCCAGTGGTTGCCAGATCAAAACCCTTTTGCAGAAAAGAACGCATTAGTAATGCCTCTACAGTTGCATCTTGTGGTGTCTGGAATAAGAAGATAATTATATAGCCTACCTGCAGAGTGCCAAGCTGGTTGTTATGTGCTGAGAGACAGTTGCCTGTTACATCAGCTTCTGTGCCCTGGGTGTCATTTTCCTGTCAATGATAAAGCTGTAATATATCTCCCTCTCAAAACTCTTGTCCTACTCCACTCTCTGTCTGGACACAATCACATACACACTGAACACACTATTAACTTAAAAGAGAAGACTTGTAATCAGGACTAGCTAAACCCGATTTGGAAACTCATAAACGCACACGCACCTCTTGTTTTAGAAGGCTGGTATTAGAATTCAAGACACATTAATTATTGAAAGTTGCCAGTAACCGGAGACTCATAGGCCACAGTTACTGAGACCCGGTTAACAACAGAGTCTAAAAAAAATAAAAAAGACCACCACCAGGCAAGACAGTGTGTGTGATGCAAAATAAGATAAAAAACAAACAAAAAAAACAAAAAACAAAAAAACAACAGAAGACTAAACTAGATCTAGACTGATTTAACTAAATATATATAAAATAAAACCCAGAGCTCAGACTTAAAAGACTAAACTAACTTGGAATGTACAAGATGACACAGTCAGCACACTGCGATTTCATTAAACAGGGCTCCCATACCTTTTGACCAATGAATTTCCATGACTTTTCCATGACCTTTCCAGTTCAAGATTAATAGATAAGGATTTTTATTTTTTTATAATTTCACACACAAATAAAAAAAAAATAAACACACACACACACACACACACACATACACACACACACACACACAAACCTTTCCCCCTCCAAAATAGCAAATTCAAGCCAATATATACTGTATGTATATTCAGTAACACTCTACAATAAAGTATTTGTTATCATTAGTTCACTAGTTAACATGAACTAACAATTAACAAATCTTTTCAACATTTACAGTACTAATACATTTTTAACATTAAAAGTTATTATATGTTAACATCAGTTAGTGCATTATGAACCAACATAAACTAACAATGAACAATTTTATTTTCATAAATTATCATTAAAATATATATAAGAAATGCTGTAAAAAAATGTTGTTCATTGTTGTTCATGATACCTACTGTATTAACTAATGTTATAGTAGTGTGTTACTGTATATTCATTATACAAATTTACATGACTTTAGCATAAGTTTTAAAATTCCCTGATATTTCAAGGATTTCATGAAAACCCTGTTTACAAATAAATAAATAAATACAGTTAATATACTCAAGGAGTCAAATTAGTCATTAGTAGTAATTGATAACTGGGAATCATGCATTTGCAAATTACAGTGCAGTAAAAAAGTATTTGCCCCATCCTGATTTCTTCTGTTTTTGTGTATATCTCATACTAAGTTGTTTCAAAAATACACAAAATACAGTTTTTAAATGATAATGTTATTTATTGAATCAAAAAAGTTACCCAATACCAACTGGGCCTGTGTGAAAAAGTATCTGCCCCCCAGTTACTAAATCCCCAAATCTATGAAACTGCATTCATAATGGGGTTCAGCTGGACTAGACATACCCATGCCTGAATACTGTCAGCCTGTTCAATCAAATCAACACCTAAATATAACTTTTTCAGCAGTATTAAGTTGGTTAAAAGTTCTCACCCAGTAGCACACTGTGCCAAGGTCGAAAGAAATTCTAGAAATTATGAGGAAAAAAGTGAATGAAATACATCAGTCTGGGAAGGGTTACAAAGCTATTTCAAAGGCTCTGGGACTCCAAAGAACCATAGTGAGAGCCATTATCTCCAAATGGAGAAAACTTGACACAGTAGTGAACCTTACCAGAAGTGGCCGACCTTCCAAAGTTCCTCCAAGAGCACAGCAACAACTCATCCAGGAAGTCACAAAAAAGCCAAGGACAACATCCAAGGAACTCCAGGCCTCTCTCGCATAAATAAAGGTCACTGTTCATGACTCCACTATCAGAAAGACACTGGCTAAAAATGGCATCCATGGAAGAGTGGCAAGGTGAGAACCACTGCTAACCCAGAAGAACAATAAGGCTCATCTGAATTTTGCCAAAACACACCTTGAATTCTGCTCTCTACCAGAAAATCCTAAAGGAGAATATCTGGTCATCAGTCTGTGAGTTGAAGCTCAAGCGCAACTGGATTATGCAGCAAGACAATGATCCGAAGCGTAGGAGTAAGTCCACCTCTAAATGGCTCAAAAGAAACAAAATTAAAAGTTTTGGAGTGGCCTAGTCAAAGTCCTGACTTGAACCTGATTGAGATGCTGTGGCAGGACCTTAAACAGGCAGTTTATGCTTGAAAACCCTCCAATGTGGCTGAACTAAAGCAGTTCTAGAAATACAGTGCATCTGGAAAGTATTCACAGCACTTCAATTTTTCCACATTTTGTTATGTTACAGCCTTATTCCAAAATTGATTAAATTCATTATTTTCCTCAATTCTACAAACAATACCCCATAATGACAACGTGAAAGAAGTTTGTTTGAAATCTTTGCAAATTTATTATAAATAAAAAATGAAAAAAAAAACATAAATCACATGTACATATGTATTCACAGCCTTTGCTCAATACTTTGTTGAAGCACCTTTGGCACCAATTACAGCCTCAACTCTTTTTGAGTATGATGCTACAAGCTTGGCACACCTATTTTTGGGCAGTTTCTCCCATTCTTCTTTGCAGGACCTCTCAAGCTCCATCAGGTTGGATGGGGAGCGTCGGTGCACAGCTATTTTCAGATCTCTCCAGAGATGTTCAATCGGGTTCAAGTCTGGGCTCTGGCTGGGCCACTCAAGGACATTTATAGAGTTGTCCCGTAGCCACTCCTTTGTTATCTTGGCTGTGCGCCTAGGGTCATTGACCTGTTGGAAGATGAACCTTCGCCCCAGTCTGAGGTCCATAGCGCTCTGGAGCAGGTTTTCATCAAGGATGTCTCTGTACATTGCTGCATTCATCTTTCCCTCGATCCTGACTAGTCTCCAGTTCCTGACGCTGAAAAACATCCCCACAGCATGATGCTGCCACCACCAAGCTTCACTGTAGGGATGGTATTGGCCAGGTGATAAGCGGTGCCTGGTTTCCTCCAGACATGATGCTTGCCATTCAGGCCAAAGAGTTCAATCTTTGTTTCTCATGGTCTGAGAGTCCTTCAGGTGCCTTCTGGCAAACTCCAGGTGGGCTGTCATGTGTCTTTTACTGAGGAGTGGCTTCCGTCTGGCCACTCTACCATATAGGCCTGATTGATGGAGTGCTGCAGAGATGGTTGTTCTTCTGGAAGGTTCTCCTCTCTCCACAGAGAAATTCTGGAGCTCTGTCAGAGTGACCATCGGGTTCTTGGTCACCTCCCTGACTAAGGCCCTTCTCCCCCGATCGCTCAGTTTGGCCAGGCGGCCAGCTCTAGGAAGAGTCCTGGTGGTTTCAAACTTCTTCCATTTACAGATGATGGAGGCCACTGTGCTCATTGGGACCTTCAATGCTGCAGACATTTTTCTGTACCCTTCCCCAGATCTGTGCCTCGATACAATCCTGTCTCGGAGGTCTACAGACAATTCCTTGGACTTCATGGCTTGGCTTGTGCTCTGACATGCACTGTTAACTGTTGGACCTTATACAGACAGGTGTGTGCCTTTCCAAATCATGTCCAATCAACTGAATTTACCACAGGTGGACTCCAATCAAGTTGTAGAAACATCTCAAGGATGATCAGTGGAAACAGGATGCACCTGAGCTCAATTTTGAGTGTCATGGCAAAGGCTGTGAATACTTATGTACATGTGATTTTGTTTTCATTTTTTATTTTTATTAAATTTGCAAATTTGCAATTTCAAACAAACTTCTTTCATGTTGTCATTATGGGGTATTGTTTGTAGAATTTTGAGGAAAATAATGAATTTTATCCATTTTGGAATAAGGCTGTAACATAACAAAATGTGGAAAAAGTGAAGCGCTGTGAATACTTTCCGGATGCACTGTACGAGTGGGTAAAACATTCCACCACAGCATTGTGAAAGACTGATTTCCAGTTATCAGATGCATTTGGTTGCAGTTATTGCTGCTAAATGTGGCACAACCAACTATTAAGTTTAAGGGGGGCAGCTAGTTTTTCACATGGGAGATATAGGTGTTGGATAACGTTTTTGCTTCAATAAATAACATTATCAATTTAAAAACTGTATTTTGTGTTTACTCAGATTTCCTTTGTTTTATGTTAGATTTTCTTTGAATTTTTGAAACAATTTAGTATGAGATATACACAAAAACAGAACTGTATACATGTCAGACTTGTGCTGATGAGAAATGCACCAGTTAATCAAATATATATATGAGTTTTATATGCTGAGTGTTGATATCTCTGTGTGTCTGGTTGACAACTCAAGTTCACCAGAAACAACAAACACTCAGTACTAAAAACACATTGCAGAACTCTCTTTAAATGCTTACAATTATATTATTTATGTACTTTATAATGAACCACACAGTGGCCACATATAGTGGTGTTTGAAAGTTATGATCAGACAAACAGTTTGATCTTAGGTTTTGCTTTTTGTCTTTCTAGTAACACCAATTGTCTTTTATTAAAACACAATTACACTGGCCGGAAGAACAATAAAAAAGGTGCCAAGGTGCCAGCTCAAGGATACACCAATCACCATAATGGTGACTTAAAACAAAACAAAACTATTTATAACAGAACAACAACACTAAATAGTGCTAAGAACTCTAAATGAAAACTTTTGTACATGTTCCTATAAAGCCCCAATGCATTGCCCAAGCATACATACTTTACATAATTCAAGTGCAAGGGCTTATCTGTATTTCACCATTGTAGAGTCATATAATGTATTGCAATATT
Organism: Myxocyprinus asiaticus; assembly: GCF_019703515.2. NCBI lineage: Eukaryota > Metazoa > Chordata > Actinopteri > Cypriniformes > Catostomidae > Myxocyprinus > Myxocyprinus asiaticus. The sequence goes on from NC_059350.1 coordinate 32,748,469, forward strand.
ATTTTTTTTATTATTATCATTATTATTATTTTTATTTTACAATATGCAGTATTTTTTGGTAAAAAAACAAAACAAAAACAAATTGCACTTAGAAAAGTGTATGCTGCAGGGTGGCAGGATTTGAACTAGGATTGTTGTTATGTGTCCACAGCATGAACACTAACAACAGTCGCATTCACACATACAGCCTTTTCCAGTTTACAGATCATGTGTGAACACGACCCATTTGAAAATACCAGTAAATTTTGCACTAAATGAGAAGTTGCAACATTACCTGAAAAGTTCAGTTTTGATGCTATGTGTGAACAGAGTCGTAAGATTAGCGGATTGGGCACGTACAATGTCAGGACGCTCTGATGTAAGACAAAGATGACTTAGTTACTCTGGAGTCCAAAAATTTTTTTTTAAATTGGACAGATAGAGAAATAATTCAAATTAGTCAGAGTATATAAAAAATATTTGATATTTTAATGCCACCTATAGAGGGAATCTCATAGTGTATGATGCTCCACGACTCAAATCTGAAGTCATATGGTGAGCAGCCAATGAAAATCAGCCATGATACTGGACCACAAGAAAATGGATATGGTGAACAAGTGGTCAAAGTGAAGAAAACATTTAATGCCACTCACCTCCAACTCATGTTGCAGTCCAGTGTTTTAGATTCTGTTCATAATTTAGAAGTGGAGTATCCAGCTTTAAAGTGCTTCTCTTCATCCGACAAATGAAGAAATTTGTCGACTGATAAAATAACTAACTACATCTCAGAGTTTAATAGCATTGAGGTGCTGATGTGTGAATAGTAGCAACACGGAAAAATATTACACTTTGGGTTTTAAAATATATGGTTCACAATGTCATGTGCTTTCACCAAGATGGAACTAGGATTTTTAATATTGTTTTTCCTGAAATGCTTTGCAAATAACAGCTATTTACCATAAAACTAAAACTGTAAAAATAAAAACTGCTCTCCATCTCTGAATGCAACATTTTTGACAGCAAACTGTGTCATTTTTCGTGCACCGCGTGAACCATGGAAGAGAAGGTAGGACTAAAAAATGCAGGATAATGGGTATTTATTAAACAAACTAAAGTGACAACAAAAAAACAAAAAAAAAACAGAAAAACAAATCCTTCTCAAGGGGAGAAACACAGTCCAGGGCGACTAAATATAGACGGTCTGGGCTGGAGCAAAACCTGATTCAAAACTGGAGACACTTCTGACAGGACAGAGAGGACAAGGAAACAAGACGGACTGGCACAGGACAGTGCACACGAGGAGACTAAAATAGGGAGAGAAATCAAACAGGTTAACAAGGAGGGCAGGTGAAACTAATGAACTAATAATGGGCAGACAAGGAGACGGTGTATGACACAAGACTGAGAGACACGTGGCAAAATGGAAACAAAACAAAGCCACGCGCTCTCACAGACACAAACACACAAATGACACGAGTGCATATTGCAAGAAACTTCAAGGCAACATGCGCTCATGCCAAACGACAGACGAGACAAGAGAATGCACGGCAACACCAACAAAGTGATGCCATGCACTATCACACTATACGAAAGCTGAGCGAGCATCACAAAGCAACCACCACGCGATGCACGCAACAGGTGACAAACAAGATAAGACACCTGTGTGAGAGCTCGGCCATAAATAAACCCAATATCTCAGACCGAACCTCAGCACAACGTGAAGGCAGATCGCGACCTGGACACGAGAGACAGACACAAACCATTGAGGCGAGTGCATGCTGTCAAGGTGACAGAAAGAGCAATGCACTCATGCCGATAACAGACAAGATATGAGAATGCATTACAATGCCAATGAGGCAAGCCATGCATTCTCACACAAGACACAGACTAGGCAAGACACTAAACATGAATGTCAGAGCTCAGCCACAAAGACGATAAAAACAGAAAGTGGCTGAACCCTGACAAACTGTTGTATTTAAGAATTAAAGTAGATTACTGTTAGAATTTTGACGTAAATTGACAAAAAAAATTCACAGTATGGCAGTATGTTAGAAATAGTGAGCTTGTAAACTAAACATGAATGAGAGACCAAAGTAGAATACAGAGACAATATGTGGGGCCTGATGGAAGCCATGGTAATTGTCTATTATTTTGTAGTGTTACCAGACATTCTATGATAGCCTGGATGACTGAGAATGTCTTGGATACTGATGTAACCTCTGTTCCCTGATGGAGGGAACGAGATGTTGTGTCGATGTAGTGACACTAGGGGTTCGATCTTGAGAGCCCCAATCACCTTTGCTTAAAATAGAAAAGGCCAATGAAAATTGGTGAGTGGAATTTGCATGCCACTCTCTGCCATGGACATACGGGTATAAAAGGAGATGGTGTGCATCATAGTAGAGTGATAGAGAGTCCCGGCCATGTCAGCGGCCGATTCAGCGCCGTGGCAGGAGGGACACAATGTCTCGTTCCCTCCATCAGGGAACAGAGGTTATGTCAGTAACCAAGACGTTCCCTGTCTGTCACTCACTCGACGTTGTGTCGATGTAGTGACACTAGGGGTTCCTATAGGAAACGCCTCAGGAGCTGAACCATGTCACGAGGCACGGAAGAGTGGACACAGGCAAGCTGCTGCATGCCTCGCAGCGAGCGCTCAACCATGTCGTGACCTTCCAGCGAGTTAGGTAAGGCATCTCCCTAGTCCCGTTAAGGGGGGAGAAGGCACTTACCCAAGTAGGCTACCGGCGGTGCCTTTCTTAATTTGCTGTTAAGTAATCTCCCGCCGAGCACTTTCTAGAATAGCGCTGGGAAGTGCTCTTCCCTCTCCAGGAAGGAGAGCACTACGGAGACCACATCCTGCCGAAGGGAGGTTAACATGTGGAGCATACCTCACATGGACTTACCAACAGAGAAGTACACATATGAAATGATACCACAGGAGGGCCCTATCTACAGAGAGGGTACGCAGCACAGTGGCCGAGACAGAGAAAGCTCTGATGAGGGGAAACCGAACAGTGGAAACTCATCATACGGGATTAACAAAGGGGAATCACCACGCATGGAGCACTGAGCCCAAGCACACGGGCTCACCTGAAAAGGGGAATACCATGAGTACTGGGCCTGGTGGCATTACTCCTCTGCCGAGTTCGTCACTGGACAGTGCTGAAGAATTAAAGAGGCGTCTGGAGTTCACCGGTACGGGGAACTGTTGTGGACAAAAAGCGCTCATTATCAACTTTGATAAAGGGGAAAGGCGCAATGCAAGTGGTACACCCAACCGGCCGCCCGGTCTACCTGCTGTTACCACGTAACACTCGGGTTGAAACCGGGTCTATGCATAGGCTATAAAACCTCGCAAAGGTATTGGCCGTAGCCCAACCCGCAGCTCTGCATATGTCTGCTAGAGAGGCCCCCCTTGCCAGTGCCCAGGAGGACGCAACACCTCTAGTGGAGTGCGCCTGGACCCCCAAGGGGCACGGCAATTCCTGAGACTGGTATGTGAGAGAAAAGGGCATCCACAATCCAATGGGCCAACCTCTGCTTGGAGACAGCTTTCCCCTTCTGCTGTCTTCCAAAACAGACAAAGAGCTGCTCCAAGCATCTAAAGCTCTGCGTGCGGTCCAGATAGATGCGCAGGGCACGAACTGGACATAGCATCGACAAGGCCGGGTCTTCCTCCTCTGAAGGGAGCACTTGCAGGTTCACCAGGCATGTAACTGGGCCAGGGTCTCAAGATCACGTGAGAGTGTGCCGGCCCGAACTCCAGGCATTCACTGGTAACAGAGAGCGCCTGCAGGTCCCCTACCCTCTTGATGGAAGTGAGCGCAACCAGGAGGGCCATCTTCAGAGACAGAGTGCTGAGTTCGGCCTGCTCCAGGGGCTCAAATGGGGCTCTCTGTAGGGCAGGTAGACCACAGAGAGATTCCAAGAAGGGATCAGGCGCGGTCTAGGAGGATTCAATCTCCTCGCGCCTTTGAGGAACCTGTTGGTCAGGTCGCGTTGTCATGAGGGACTGCCGTCCAGTGTATTGTGGTGAGCTCTACGCTACAAGGCTGTTTTGATCACACGGACTAGGAGATGTTCCGGTCCGCCTCTGATGACGACATCGAGCTTCACACTGATAGCATAACGTGTTTCATCAGAAAGTGCGTAGAGGACGACATTCCGACCAAAACAATACGGATCTATCCGAACCAGAAGCCATGGATTAATAGAGATGTTCGCACGGCACTTAAGGTGCGGACCTCCGCTTTTAATTCCGGGAATGCGGAGGAGCATAAACAAGCCAGTTATGCCCTCCGAAAAACAAAATCAGCAAAACGTCAGTACAGGAACAAGATTGAGGACAGTTTAACACCACCAACTCTAGAAGCATGTGGCAGGGAATTAATATCATCACGGACTTTAAAGGGAATAAAAACTCCGCCATGAACACCGCTGCCTCTCTCCCGGATGAGCTAAATACTTTTTATGCTCGTTTTGAGGGAAATAACACCGCCCTCGCGGAGAGAGCTCTCGCGGCCGAAGCTACAGAGGTTAGTTCACTCCGTCTCTGTAGCGGATGTAACCCGATCCTTCCGACGGGTGAATATCCGCAAAGCCGCGGATCCAGACGGCATTCCGGGCCGCAACATCAGAGCGTGCGCGAACCAACTGGCTGGTGTTTTTACTGACATTTTCAATCTTTTCCTCTCTTTGTCTGTAGTCCCCACATGCTTCAAAACATCCACCATTGTGCCTGTTCCAAAGCAATCCAAAATCACTTGCTTAAATGACTGGCGTCCTGTTGCTCTGACCCCCATCATCAGCAAATGCTTTGAGAGACTAATCAGAGATTACATCTGCTCTGTGCTGCCTCTCTCACTTGACCCATTGCAGTTTGCTTACTGCAACAACCACTCCACTGATGATGCCATTGCATCTACAATACACACAGCTCTCTCCCACCTGGAAAAAAAGAACACTTATGTGAGAATGCTGTTTGTGGACTACAGCTCAGCATTCAACACCATAGTGCCCTCCAAGCTTGATGAGAAACTCCGGGCTCTGGGCTTAAACAGCTCGATGTGCAGCTGGATCCTGGACTTCCTGTCAAGCAGACACCAGGTGGTTAGAATAGGCAGCAACATCTCCTCATCACTGACCCTCAACACTGGAGCCCCGCAGGGCTGTGTTCTTAGCCCACACTTGTATTCTCTGTACACACATGACTGTGTGGCAACACATAGCCCCAATGCCATCATTAAGTTTGCTGATGACACGACGGTGGTAGGTCTGATCACTGACAATGATGAAACAGCCTACAGAGAGGAGGTGCACACTCTGACACACTGGTGTCTGAAGCACAACCTCTCCCTCAACGTCAGTAAGACAAAGGAGCTTGTGGTGGACTTCAGGAGAAAAGACAGAGAACACAGTCCCATCACCATCAATGGAGCACCAGTGGAGAGAGTCAGCAGCTTCAAGTTCCTGGGTGTCCACATCACTGAGGAACTCACATGGTCCATCCAAACTGAAGCCGTTGTGAAGAAGGCTCATCAGCGCCTCTTCTTCCTGAGAAGGCTGAGGAAGTTTGGAATGAACCGCCACATCCTCACACGGTCCTACACCTGCACTGTAGAGAGCATCCTAACTGGCTGCATCTCCGCCTGGTATGGCAATAGCACCACCCACAACTGCAAAGCACTGCAAAGGGTGGTGTGAACTACCAGACACATCATTGGAGGTGAGCTTCCCTCCCTCCAGGACATATATACCAGGCGGTGTGTGAAGAAAGCTCGGAGGATCATCAGAGACTCCAGCCACCTGAGCCATGGGCTGTTCTCACTGCTACCATCAGGCAGGCGGTATCGCAGCATCAGGACCCGCACCAGCCGACTTCATGATAGCTTCTTCCCCCAAGCAATCAGACTTTTGAACACTTGATCTCCCACAATCAAAATACATCAGCACTGCACTTTATTACTCTTACTCTTATATCTCACACCAGGCTGTCATAAATTATATTATTATTATATTATATTCTCTCTTAACAACTTACTACCAACTGAATGAATGTCAATACAGTACAATACAACCTACTGTACATTCTGTATATACTATATATACTTTTTTATTGTATTGTGTGTATTGTATACTGTACAGTGTATGTTATTATTTGTATATTGTGTTGTGTGTAATTATGTGTATATTAGATTTTAAATTGTGTTCTGTAAATTTGATGTTTATTGTAGATTGGTATATGTCCCATCACGACTGCTATGTTGCTCGGAACTGCAACCAAGAATTTCATACACTATTGCACTTGTGTATATGGTTGTGTGACAATAAAAGTGATTTGACTTTGATTTGATTTTGAGCTGCTATGGCAGCCACGTACACTTTCAGGGTAGAGGGAGACAGCCGTCTCTCCAGCCCTTCCTAAAGAAAAGACAACACAGACCTGATGGTGCATCTCTGTGGGTCTTCCCCACGGGAAGAACACCAGTTAGTGAAAAGACGCCACTTCAAGGAATACAGCCACCTCATAGAGGGGGCCCTGGCCTGAGTGATCGTGTCTACCACCTGCTAGGTCTTCCACGTCCCGTCCAGGAGCCAGACGTGGAGATTCCAGAGGTCCGGCCACGGGTGTTGGAGCGTGCCTTGCCCATGAGTGAGAAGGTCCTGCCTCAGGGTAATGCGCCAGGTAGGTGCTACTGTCAGGAACATCAGATCCGAGAACCAAGTCCTGTTGGGCCAGTACGGTGGAATGAACAGGACTTGCTGCTCGTCCTTCCTGACTTTGCACAGAGTCTGTGCAATGAGGCTCACAGGAGGAAACGCATACTTGCGTAGCCCCCGAGGCCAGCTGTGCACAAAGGCATCCGTGCCGAGGGGGGCCTCGGACAGGGACTACCACAGGGGGCAGTGAGAGGAGTCCTGGGAGGCGAACAGGTCTACCTGTGCCTCCCCGAATCTCTCCCAAATAAGCTGGACTACGTGGGGGTGGAGTCTCCTGCCGTGAAAGCGCGTACGCTGCACGGTTGAGGGCACCCAGAAGGTGAGTGGCTTGCAGAGACTTCAAGGTCTGCTGACTCCAAAGGAGGAGGCGGAAGGCGAGTTGAGATATACGACGCGAGCGTACGCCACCTTTGGCGGTTTATGTATGCTATGGTCGCTGTGTTGTCGGTTCAGACCAACACATACTTGCCCTGAATCAATGGCTGGAGCCTCCTCAGGGCTAGTGATACTGCCAGCAACTCTAAGCAGTTGATGTGCCATTGGAGTCGGGGCCCCGTCCAGAGCCCCGACACTGCCTGCCCATTGCACACGGTGCCCCAGTCCGAGTTCGAGGTGTCCGTCGTGACCTCGACGCGCCTTGAAACCTGCTCTAGGGTAACACCTGCCCATAGAAACGCCAGGTCACACCAAGGGCTGAAAGTCTGACGGTTCTGTGGCATGATGGTCACACACCGGGTGCCATGGTGCCATGCCCACCTTGGGACTCGAGTTTGTAGCCAGTGCTGAAGCGGTCTCATATGCATCAACCCGAGGGGGAGAACCACCGCCAAGGTTGCCATATGCCCCAGGAGCCTCTGAAATCATTTCACTGGTGCCGCTACCTTCTGCCTGAAGAAAAAGAGATGCTCTGCACAGGGAAGAGCTTGCTCTTCTCCCAGTTGACCTGAAGCCCGAGCCGGTCGAGGTGCTGAAGCACAAGATCCCAGTGTGCACACAACAGATCTCGCGAGTGAGCTAGGATAAGCCAATCATCGAGATAATTGAGAATGCGTATGCCTCTTTTTCCCTTAGCGGGGCCAGGGCAGCCTCTGTGACTTTGGTAAAGACATGGGGGGACAGGGACAGACCGAAGAGGAGGACCTTGTACTGGTATGCTCGTCCCTCGAAAGCAAACCGAAGAAAGGGTCTGTGTCGAGGAAGGATCGATATGTGAAAGAACGCGTCCTTCAGGTCGATGGCCGCGAACCAATCCTGATGTTGTACTGATGCCAGGATGCACTTCTGTGTTAACATTCTGAACGGAAGCCTGTGTAAGGCCTTGTTCAGGGCACGCAGGTCCAAGATTGGGTGCAACCCTCCCCCTCTCTTAGCACGATAAAATAAGGGCTGTAGAATCCCTTGTGCAACTCGGCTACTGGGACAGGCTCTATTGCTCCCTTCACCAAAAGGGTGGCAACTTTGCCCAAAGGATGGAGGCACTCTCACCCTGCACCATAGTGGAGAAGACGACACTGAACTGGGGCGGGCGTCTGGCGAACTGGATTGTGTAGCCGAGGCGAATCATCCTGATGAGCCACCGTGAGGGGCTGGAGAGCTCTAACCAGGCCTCCAGCCTCCGTGACAGTGGCACCAGGGGGATAACTGGACTTACCGTGCCCGGGCAGGGTGGTTCACGGCAAGGCAGAGCAGGCGTCCCACCTGGAAGAAAGCCCAGGGGGGACGTGCTGCTCCGCAAGCCTGCAAAGGTGGCTGGTGACTGGGGCGGGTGAGCAGCCCCAGCGACCATCACACTCACCTGTTCGCCGGCTGTCTCTCGATGGTGAATGAGGGAATGGGAAGTACTCGCGTTCGCCTGATTGACCGGAAAGACTTCCAGTGCCTGGCCGTTGCAAGTGCGCTGGCCCAGGGAATGAGGAAACTGCTCTTTTATTGACCATGTGGGTGCCGAGGCCCAGAGGGCACTCAGCGATGTCATATTCACCACATGCTGGCCCAGGGCGTCACGCATCTCTGCAAGATTCAGCCACAGGTGCCGCTCTTGGACCACAAGCGTGGACATCGTCCGCCCCAGGGTGCGTGCCGTGACCTTCGTCGCATGTAAGGCAAGGTTGGTCACAGTGCGCAGTTCCTGCATCAGCCCTGGGTCGGTCCTACTCTCGTGCAGGTCTTTTAGTGGCTGTGAGTCGCGCTCCAAGCCCAGAAACTAATCATCCAGCCGCGAACGCTCAGGGCAGGGTGGAGGGTTCCACTTCAGCACGATGTTCGCAGCCGCACAGGCAAGCACGACTGCCATCTCAGCGTCTGACTCATCCTGTGCTCTACCACCCATGGGCAGGAGCTCAGAAGATTCGTCCGCTTCCAATAGCAGAAGCCCACCCTCCGATGCCGCGACCGAAAGCTCATCCTCGTCGCAAGCCATGAACGACACATTAAACCCACCCTGAGGCAGACCGCCTGCATCGCTCGACAGCTCGTCCAGACAGAACGAGCATGCTGGGGGATGGGAGGTCTGCGGGGGCTGAGCCGGCGGAAACGCTGCCATGTCCACATCCAGATCGCCCGCGGTGCTTGCCGACCCTGCCGGCTGAGCGTCAGCCCAGGACGGACTGGGTTGGGGAGCAGCCACTTTGGCTCCTTGCTTCAAGTAGAAAGAAGTGAGCCGCGACCGCAACATTCTCATGGGCATGTTCTCGCAGTGAGAACATAACCCTTCCACGAAAGCTGCCTCGGCGTGCTGGCGCCCCAGACACTCGAGGCAGATTTCATGGGTATCCGGAGGGGAGAGATAACAGCCACATCAAGTATCGCAAACGCGGAAGGACATCTTTAAAAAGATGCCAAGCCTTTGCGCGAGCTCTTTTAGAAGGAAATGCACTCTTTCTAATATACTCTTTTAGCACCTGCAGACTCAAGCTGCCGAAGCGCCCAGGGGAAACACAGCACTCAACCGTGTGAGGGTGACCGCTGATATGCACCGTAAGAATACAGCAGCGTAGCAAAGAGTGAGAGGACGAACACACATGCATTCGGCTCCGAAGAAAAAATCTGAATGAGTGATGCACGCCATCTCCTTTTATACCCGTATGTCCGGGGCAGAGAATGGCATGCAAATTCCACTCGCCAATTTTCATTGGCATTTCTATTTTAAGCAAAGGTGATTAGGGCTCTCAAGATCGAACCCCTAGTGTCACTACATCGACACAACATTGAGTGAGTGACAGACAGGGAACCTAGGTTACTTTGGATTCTTTATTTCTTCTACATTTCTCTAGGTTGATTGATAATGTCTGGCTTTGGATGCTTGTGAAGTAAATGGAGATATTTACCGGTAAGGGTTTTGAGACTCCTATGCATACAGTGCCCAAACTGGTGCTCTTCAAGGCATGAACAGCCTGAGCCAGACTAGCATGACTCAAGTCAGTCCCGTTGACAAACATCAGTCGGTCGCCTGGCAACAACCTGCCATCTCTCTCTGCCAAACCACCTGCTACAAGAGAGCGGATCACTATCACAGTCTGCCCTGGGTTCATGGGGTCCTGAGAGAGTTTCAGAAAGAGACAGCGAGAGAGAGAAAAAGGAGCATAGAAATATATTAGGAGACAGGGCTGCCATGTCATGTTGTAGTATACTTTAGTGTTTCAGGGCAATGTGGCTAGTACCCCTCCATGGTTTCAAACCAAATGGGACTCCTAACTGTTTTCTTGTTGAGACACACACGCACACACACACACACACCTGGTAGTCTAGTATGCTGAATCCCAGTCCAGAATCTCCTTTCTGCAGCTCATATACTTGAATCTCGTTCTCCCACATGGCCTGATGGGATAGCACAGGAGCCTCTGCCTTCCCATCATCCTCTTTGCGGGCACCAAAACCACCAAACAAATTCTTCTCAGCCTTTGACCGAAAGTGATTCACTCAGTATTTTAAAGATAAAATATCATTTTATAATAAAACATGAGTGGTATTAAGTGATCTTAAGTTAATTCACAACAGTAAAACTTAATTAAAGAAAAAAAAAAAAGATTTTTAAATATTATTTTATATTAAAGTATTAGTTCACCCAAAAATGAAAATTCAGTCATTTTTTACTCACCCTTATGCCATCCCAGATGTGTATGACTTTCTTTCTTATGTTGAACACAAACAAAGATTTTTAGAAGAATATCTCAGCTCTGTAGGTCCATAAGAGCAAAACTTACACAATTTTCATAGTATAAATTCTCCTCCCTTCCCAGCAGGTAGCGATATGCACGGAGAATGTGAATCGCAAAAACAAAAGAAAAAGAATGTCAAAGTGAAAGTGGAAATTTATAGTAAAAAAGTACTTAAGCACTGATCTGTTTCTCACCTACACCTATCATATCACTTCTGAAGATCTGGATTTAACCACTGGAGTCGTACGGATTACTTTTATGATGCCTTTATGTGATTTTGGAGCTTCAAAGTTTTGGTCACCATTCAGAGCTGAAATATTCTTCTAAAAACCTTTATGTTCAGCAGAAAAAAAAAGAAAGTCATACACATCTGGGATGGCATGAGGGTGAGTAAATGATGAGAGAATTCTCATTCATTTTTGGGTGAACTATCCCTTTAAGTTTATAAATAGTCCTTCATTCAGAAAAAGTTTAGTATACAAACAACATTCAAGCTGCTCTTTTAAAAGCAGGGTTCCCAAACCTTTTAATAAATGTATTTTCATGACTTTTCAATGAGCTTTACAGTCATTTGTAATTAATGCAAAAAGGATATTTAAAACTGTAAAGAGATTTCCAGTGCGCAATTTTTGGAATAACAGATTAAAACAATTATACTAATTAGTGTACTAATGTCTCTTATAAGACAAAAACGTTCTAAGATTTGAAGGTGGTTACCTTAAACGGACAGACTGATGATATCATATATAATAGAGCAGAGCAAAACTTTAAATATAAAGAAAATAAATTCCTTATAGAAATTTTCATTTAATTTAAGATTTTTTTATTATTATTTCCACGACATTTCCAGGCCTGGAAAGTACAATTACAAAATCCCCCGATAATTTCAGATATTTAATGACAGTGGAAATCCTTTAAAAACCATAACTGGGACACAGAAAACCTTTTCATTAAATTCTGCCAGTAGCTCCTTGAGGGTGAGTTGTACATCATCGTCATCATCATCTTCCTCAGTGAGTGTGGATGGGATGAGACGACTACATGCCAAACAAACGCACACAGGAAGCTCCTTCAGCAAGCTCACCACTTCCTTATGTGACTCACCAATCAGTGAGATCCCATTCACCTACAGACAGAACAAACACAGCAGCTCTATTATTCTGCTCAACTGATACTCTGGGCTTTCTACTGACAGGAAGAGCTATTTTAAGTAGCTGTCATAATTGATATTCAAGTGCAGTCAGCACTGAATAAAGTGCTTTGCATAAAAAAACAGAGAGAAGGAAAAAAGATGGTCGCTCTTAGTTATTATGCATGCAAGTGTCAACAGGGTTTATGATAAGGGATTACAACAGTGTAATCTATAAACAACAACATTCTCTGTGTGTTATGCTTGTCTGACTTAGTAGTATAACCAAATATAATGTTTCCATATGTTTAGATTATTTTATTCAGCTATATAAATGCTATAGCAGTGCTTCTCAAACTGTGGTACATGGAGTGCAGCAATGTGGTATTTACAATTTACAATCCTATAAAATATTGACATTGGATTTGAATTGATATTGTTATTTTTCCATGTTTTATTTCAAAATTCTGCTCTATATACAATTGTAATTTAGTTTTGGGTGTCTAATGCATAGCCTAAATTTTTAGTGTGGCTTTTTGAGGAGATGGTTGCTATGACTTTTATAATACTGTGTTTGTATATGTAAGTATTTGCAAAGTGAACCTCTAGCAGCTCATCTCCAGGGCGTATGACTCCTGTCTGTCCCACTGGACCCTCTGGCAATATAGAGCAGATATAATGATGACCTTCCTTAGCCTCCAGACTCACACCAAGACCACTGCTCTCACTAAACTTCTGGACCTGGACCACCTAAACCCACAATTCCACACTTAAAACAATGTAAATATAAACGCATTCCCATATATATTGACGTACAAACACCTTAACAGACATGTGCATATATCAAAATCAAAAAGGCATATGAAAGAGACATATACATAGATGCATGCTGACACACAGCCACAAATCCCAGCCATGGAAAACGTCATGGTTACTTGCGTAACCTCTGTTCCCTGATGGAGGGAACGAGATGTTGTGTCGATGTAGTGACACTAGGGGTCACTCTTGGGAGCCCGAGACACCTCTGGTCTTTGATAAAAGGCCAGTGAAAATTGGCGAGTGGCATTTGCATGCCACTCCCCCGGACATACGTGTATAAAAGGAGCTGGTATGCAACCACTCATTCAGGTTTTATGCTGAGGAGCCGAGACAAGGTCAGGCCATTTCAGCGGGTAGTTCAGCATTGTGGCAGGAGGGACACAACTTCTCGTTTCCTTCATCAGGGAACAGAGGTTACGCAAGTAACCATGACGTTACCTATCTGTTACTCACTCGACGTTATGCCGATGTAGTGACACTAGGGGTCCCTATACAAAACGCCGCAACTGGCTGAACTGTGTTACATGAACTGGAGGTGTGTGACCGGCAGACAACTGTGTGCCTCATAGCCAGTGCACCAGGCCGACACATAACCTCCCCCAACATAGTTATGAGTGTCGAACGGCCCTTTGGGAACAAGTCGACTACCCAAAAGATAGAGACAGTCTAGCCCAGTCGTGGCCTCTTTTCCCATTTTTTTTTTCACTCCCAAAAAAAAGGGGGATTATCCGACTGGGCTGACCAGGTCTAGTCGGGGGGTGTCCCTCCCAAGGGGAGGACACCGCGGAGACCACACCTCATCCAGAGAGAGGAGGGGATATTTAAGTGGAAAATATGTCACATGGTCTTGCCGATCATGTGGAGAAGTCTCACGGTAGATCCTACTCAATGGGGGAGGAGTTACTACAAACATGAAGACTGTGGCAAAGGGGGCTCTGCCCAAGGAAGACGCAGTTTGCCAACAGGGAAACGAATTAGCGGAAGATATACGTCGCATGGGGTTACCTTACAGGGAACCGCCACATGCGGAGCACCTATCCCAGAACAGTGCTCTTAGTTAGCACGTATACTGGGCCGGCAGCGAGTCTCTCCGAACACTCGACTGCCACAGGGCTCGGAGGAAGTCAACCAGGGAACATAGTTTGTGAACACAACTGGGAATTAATGGCGCACGTCTTCAGCTCAGAGGAGGTGAAAGGTGCTATGTGCAAGCGATACACCCGGCCGGCTATCCCGGGCTTATCCGCTTGTATTGCGTGCCACTACCCGGGACGAAACCGGTTCCACCCGGAAATTGTAGTACCTCGCAAGGTGTTGGGTGTTGCCCAGCCCGCTGCTCAGCAAATGTCTGTTAGAGAGGCACCCCTGGCCAGGGCCCAGGAGGCCGCTACACCCCTGGTAGAATGGGCTCGTAGCCCTACCGGGGGCGGCATGTCCTGGGCGTGATATGCCATAGCTATGGCGTCAATGAGCCAGTGGGCGATCCTCTGCTTGGAGACAGTGCTTCCTTTCCGCTGTGCACCAAAGCAGACAAAGAGCTGCTCAGAGATCCTAAAGCTCTGCGTGCAATCCAAATAGATGCGTAAAGCGCGCACCGGACACAGCAACAACAGGGCTGGGTCTGCCTCCTCCTGGGGCAGCGCTCGCAAGTTCACCACCTGGTCCCAAAAAGGGGTCGTGGGAACCTTGGGCACATAGCCCGGTCGGGGTCTCAAGATCACGTGAGAGTAGCCCGGACTGAACTCAGGCACGTTTCGCTGACAGAGAACGCTTGCAGGTCTCCTACCCTCTTGATGGAAGTAAGCGCAGTCAGGAGAGCAGTCTTCAAGGAGAGTGCCTTAAGCTCAGCTGACTGCAATGGCTCAAAGGGGGCTCTCTGTAGACCCTGAAGAACTACAGAGAGGTCCCATGAGGGAACGAGGCACGGTCTGGAGAGGTTCAGCTTCCTGGTGCCTCTCAGGAACCTGATGATCAGATCGTACTTCCCTAAGGACTTACCGTCCACTGTGTCATGGTGTGCTGCTACAGCAGCAACTTACACCTTCAAGGTGGAAGGGGACAGCCGCCCTTCCAACCTCTCCTGCAGGAAGGAAAGCACCGATCCAACTGCACATCTCTGGGGGTCTTTCCGTCAGGAAGAACACCACTTAGCGAACAGATGCCACTTAAAGGCATACAGGCGCCTTGTAGAGGGGGCCCTAGCCTGAGTAATCATGTCTACCACCATGGGTGGTAAACCACTTAGGTCTTCTGCGTCCTGTCCAGGGGCCAGACATGGAGATTCCAGAGGTCTGGTCGCGGGTGCCAGATGGTGCCGAGAGGTGCCTCGGTCAGGGAGTACCAGAGCGGGCAGTGGGAGGATTCTTGGGAGGTGAACAGGTCTACCTGTGCCTGTCCAAATAGACTCCAGATCAGCTGGACCACCTGAGGGTGGAGTCTCCACTCCCCCCTGAGGGTAACCTGCCGTGACAGCCGTCCGCTACCGTTGCCATGTTGTCTGTCTGAACTAATATGTGCTTGCCCTGGATCAATGGCCGGAACCTCCGCAGGGCGAGCAGAATTGACAGCAACTCGAGGCAGTTGATGTACCAACGCAGCCACGGTACATCAAGCCAGCAGCTGTGTGCCTGTTGCAAACAGCGCCCCAGCCCATTTTGGAGGTGTCTGTCATGACCACGACGTGCCTGGAGACCTGCTCTAGGGGAACGCCTGCCCGTAGTAACGTGAGGTCGGTCCAAGGGCTGAAGAGGCGGTGACAGACCAGCGTGATGACCACGCGATGTGTCCCGCAGCGCCATGCCCATCTCGGGACTTGAGTCTGAAGCCAGTGCTGAAGCGGTCTCATATGCATCAACCCGAGTGGGGTGGCCACCGCTGAGGATGCCATATGCCCCAGGAGCCTCTGAAAGGGTTTCAGTGGAAACGCTTTTTTCTGTTTGAACGCCTTCAAACAGGTCAGCACTGACTGTGCACACTCGTTCGTGAGGCGTGCCATCAACGAGACTGAGTCCAACTCCAAACCGAGAAAGGAGATGCTCTGAACCGGGAAGAGCTTGCTCTTTTCCCAGTTGACCCGAAGCCCTAGTCGATCTGCAAACCGCAGGAAGGGTGTGTGTCAAGGCAGAATCGAGACGTGGAAGTACACGTCCTTCAGGTCTACCGCCGTGAACCAATCTTGATGCCGGACGCTCGCTAGAGTGCATCTTTGCGTCAGCATCTAGGACGGGAGTCTGTTTAAAGCCCGGTTCAGTACTCGCAGGTCCAAGATAGGCCGCAACCCACCGACTTTTTTCGGTACAATGAAGTAGGGGCTTTAAAACCCCTTCTTCATCTCGGACAATCTTGTCAGACGTACCAGCGGGTGGGGCCTCGTGGCGGGGCGGAGCCTGAGGTGCCACACCGTGTCGTGGCCGTGCTGAGTTCAGGGATATCGAAGTACTTACCTGGCTCCTTGTGACCACCCCCGGAACAGCCTGGGACAGGGGAGGAAGAGGCCTGTCCTCGTGACCTGTGGAGACTGTCACATCGGGGGCAGATTTTGTGCCACAGCTGGGCGATCAGGGGCGGGGCGACCGCCGCTGTAGCGCCAAACCTACCAAATGGGTGGTGGACGGTGGTCATGATGACGGCCGTGCACACCGGATACGTGACCCAGGGAACAAGGAAACTGCTCTTGCTGAACTCTTGGGTACTGCAGCCACTTGGGCATGCAGCACAATTAAATGCAAAGGTAACAAAGGCCCTCGACCGGAGATGGAGTGGTCTGCTTACCAGCTCCAGAGCAGCAGGTTTCGTCGTCCCTGGGTCACCCGTCTCAGAGGCGCTTTGAAGCCTTTTGCGGGTTCTTTGCGGCCACGAGACGGGTGGCGTCTGCTTCCTGCGGTGGGCTCCACGCCGGGGCAGGGACGCAGGGGCGGGCTGCGGCGGATCTGGTGCAGTCACCGCAGGGGACGCCCTTGGCGACGAGCAGACGGGGTGCGGGTTTTGAGCCGCACCGGGGCAGGATGTGCCGGATAACCTCCATCTGCTGCTTCACCGCTGAGAACTGCTGGGCAAAGTCCTCGTTGTCGCTGGACTGGCCAACTTGAGAAATGGGGGCAGCAAGGAACCGTGCCTTGTCGGCCTCTCCCATCTCGACCAGGTTGAGCCAAAGGTGGCGCTCCTGGACCACCAAGGTGGATATCACCCGCCCGAGAGACCACGCCGTGACCTACGTCGCCCGGAGAGCGAGGTCGGTCGGGCAGCACAGCTCCTGCATCAATCCCGGGGCGGAACTACCCTCGTACAGTTCTTTTAGCGCCTTGGTGGACTTGCAGGAGAGCCATGGCTTGCAGGGCAGAGGCGGCTTGTCCAGCGGCACTGTAGGCCATGGCCGTCAGAGACGACGTAAACCTACAGGCCTCGGACAGGAGCTTTGGGCACCCACGCCAGGTGACGGCGCTCTGCAGGCATAGGTGCACCGCGAGCGCCTTTACCCACCTGGGGGGATTGCCGAATAGCCCTTGGCTGCCCCACCATCGAGGGTAGTGAGGGCAGGGAAGCTGAAAGATCGGGACCGGGCAGTAAAAAGTGCCTCCCACGACCTTGTCAGCTCTTCATGCACTTCCTGGAAGAAAGGAACAGGTGTGGGGTGTGGCTTTGAGCGGTGCTGCGAGCCCAGGAACCAATCATCGAGCCTCGAGGGTTCAGGGGAGAGCGGAGGGTTCCACTCTAGCCCGACGCTCGTGGCTGCCCGGGAAAGCATGTCATCATCTCCGCGTCAGCCTGTGACTGGGCAACCGCACCTGAAGGGAGGAGCCCAGCTGAGGCTTCCGCGTCCGACTGGACGAGCCCACTCTCTGCTGCACTCGAGAGCTCATCACTTTCGCGGGCTCCTACACAAGAGGTCGAACCGTGAGATGAGCCGGTGGACTCTTCCAGAAGCCCGATCGGGGCAGACGAGCATGCTGGGGAATGGGAGGTCCACGGGGGGATATCTGGCGGAGGCGGTCCCATTGGGGTCCCCAAATTGCCCCCAGTGCTAGCTGCGCTGGTCTCATACCCGTGGGTAGAAGGACCGAGGCGGGGAGCCTCTGGAGTGGCTTGCTTTCTTACGAAGGTAAGCCGCGACTGCATCGTTGCCATGGACATGTTCTCGCAATGAGTACATGACCCATCCACGAATGCTGTCTCCGCATCAGCAGTGCCCAGACACGAAAGACAGTGATCGTGACCGTCAGAAGGCGAGAGATAACGAGCGCAACCAGGAATAACACACAAAGGCATCTTTAAAAAGACGCGTCTTTAAAAAGACGTTCCGTGTGTGCCGCTCTTTTAGAGATATATACTCTTTTAGAGAAATATACTCTTTTTATTTCTGCCAAAGCATCCAGGGGCATTCTCTGCAGTGCACCAGTGCAGAGGAGGGAGAAGCCGCTGAAATGCGGCGTCAGATCCAGCAGAGGTGAATGAACGGTTGTGGGAATTCAGCTCAGTGAGCATGACCGTTCGGCTCCGAATAGAAAATCTGAATGAGTGGTTGCATACCAGCTCCTTTTATACCCGTATGTCCGGGGGAGTGGCATGCAAATACCACTCGCCAATTTTCATTGGCCTTTTATCAAAGACCAGAGGTGTCTCGGGCTCCCAAGAGTGACCCCTAGTGTCACTACATCGACACAACATCGAGTGAGTGACAGATAGGGAATAACAGTCAGCATGACAGGACAGAATACAAATGAGACGCACCATGACTTCATATTGAGGGTCCAGTTTGCTTTGCCACTTCTCCTTCAGTGTTTCCTCTTCCTCAGATAGTCTGGCTACTGAAATATGGTGCAGAAGCATCACACAGTAAATACATTAATTATATTATAACTGAAAAATATAGAACCTGAATTTCCAAAGATACTGCATGTTTTCATCCTTTTAGTTACATTCTGATCATTCCGGATAATTATGTCCGTTTCAATGATTTATCATCACTGTCAAGTCATGAACAACTACATGCTAGAAATCAACAAGCAGACTACAAGAAATCGGATTGTTCCAGATTATTTACAACTTAATGTCTATGTCGAAGTGTTACAGTAATACACTTACAATGGAAGCCTAGCAGACTAGCTGGCAGCACCAAATATAAATGTTTAAAAAGAGCAACTATGACATTATTTCGAGGTACAACCGCATAAAGCACTTAGTAATTTTTTCCTCATTAAAACATTTTACCCCTAAAGAAATAAACATTCCCTTTTTTAAGTGCTTTAACAAAAATACAAGCTTTACGTTTCAGCTTTAAATGGGTCATGACATGCCTTTTTTATTATTTTAATATTTTCCTTGAGGTTCACTTACAATATCAGTAAAATATTTTGCACACAATACAGTCATATATTTGTAAAACATGATCATTTTCCACCCTCATTCTGACCCTCTGTCAGAAACGCATAGTTTTGGTGCTGCCTCTCCTTTAAGACTTGACGATAAAGCCCTAAATATACTTCCATTTTGATGCAAACGCTCAGCATCTGCTTACAATCGAACACGAGCCTGTGAAAGTATACTCCATATAACTGTGCATGCATACACAAGTGGTCGCCGCATGCACGCTACGACTTTAAGGAAAATGTGATTCTTCATGTCATGACCCCTTTAAAACCCTCAAAGTTTACATTTCAAGATTAAACAGAAAAAGTTTCCTGTTTGCTCTTAAAATGAGTCAAAATGATTGTCTGTGGTAACTAACAGCATGCCACAGATGCTGTCCATTCATAGACATGAAGTTGTGAATAACATACATTATTCCTTTAATACAATGAGTTCCACTCTTACGGGAAAACTGGTGGCTACTGTTCTCCAGCTTGGACTCCAAATAACTGGTTTGCTTTGTATCAACTAAGGTCAGAGAAAGAACAAACACAAACAGAATCTGTTATTAGGATCAAAAAAGGAGTTATGGAGACACACAGAGAAAGAGTGAAGATGGAGAACTCATGAATCAAACAACGTGTGAATGAGTGGAAATGACACACTGACAGGGTGAAACAGTTTCACTAACTGTGCTCTCTATTGAAGGTGAGGTCGCGGCGTTCAGTATAGAGAACTTTTCCTGGGGGCAGAACTGGCTTTGGCTCTGGTAGACATGGTGGCAGTGGAGGGGGCAGGAGACCCAGTGGGGTCAAAGGTCTCTGGGAGATTGTGGATATTATAGGGGTTGTTTGTGTTTCAGATTGTGTGTCCCTTCTCAGAAGAGATATCTCCTCATGCTGGCCAGAGAAATGCAGAATTTCTTCTGCTTTCTGTTCACTGCTGTTGTGTAGACTCTGACCATCCACCTGAACACACACACATACACAACAACATGACAACACGTTACCTAGTCATCTGATTTACCCTCAGGGTGGCCACAAAATCTAAGTTTACAGATCTTTGATTTTAGTTTTTTAATATTATTTCAATGAAAAGTGGCTTATATTTGGAGTTCTAATGGGTTGTTAAGGTTAGGCCCCAATGCCATACTGTAGTCAAAGAAAGTGTGCACATATCTACAACACTTGTCACTCAAAAATAGCTTAAAACAGTCATTCTTAACTGGTTTTGCTGGTTTAGGTTTTACGTTGGACACCAACACAGTACCAAACCCAAATGTATTACCAAATGCAGTCTAGGTCATACTTCCTTTTACCTCGCATAGTTTTGTTCATGGTTTTCGAGGATAAAGCATGTCATGCAACCTACCCATGTTAGCATCTGCCTTTTTGGCTAGCATCTACCTAGTAACATGAACTGATGGCAAAATTGGATGCACAGCTTTTGACATCAACAACAAAATATATTGGAAGTTTTTTCCCTCCCTTTTAAAAGTTGATTAGCCTATTTATTTTGCCATCCTAACAATCCAAGATTATACGGTTCGTGGCATTGTATTATTTGTATTTCGAATTGTTTTTCCCTGTTGTTCATGCCCCTATCAGAATAGACCCACCAGTTGAGAACCACCTGCTTAAAATATTATTCACAGTTACTGTGGTCAAATGTTGTTTTCATAAACTAATGACAGATTTACACTTATACAAACACAATACAAGCAGCAATGTAATTAATCATACATGCTGCTACCATTCAGCCTAAGACAAACACTACAATGTAAACAACCATCACACACCACTCCCACGCATAAACACACATACACAAACACCCACACACCCACATATACACACAAAAGCGGCAGCAGAAGCAGTAATTGCCAAAAGCCCAGCCGGAAAGCTCTGAAAAATTAATCCAAAAGGGATAATAGGTTCACCACCAATTCTCCCTTAAAATCATTAAAAGTACATAAAAAAGTTATGTATACACACACACATAAGGAGTCAAAGAATAAATGTAGTTCCAAACATAAGTTCGGGAGGAGCTTGTTCCTCTTGGCCTGTCAGTCATATCCCAAGGATATATTAGCGGCTCCCCATCTCCACCTTTACATTTCTTAATGCCTGTACCAATTATTATTTCAAAATTGTCATTCTATTTCTTGCTTTCTTCAGATAGTACAGGAGGGGATCTCAGAGCTCAAGCCCAGTCCTGTGCCCCCCCCCCCCGTTATGGACAGCACGCCCAATCAGTTTACCTAAAAGGGACAGTTCACCCAAAAATGATAATTTTCTCATCATTTACTCACCCTCATGCCATCCCAGATGTGTATGATTTTTAGAAGATTTTTAGAAGAATATTTCAGCTCTGTAGGTCCATACAATGCAAGTGAATGGTGACCAGACCTTTCAAGCTCCAAAAATCACATAAAGGCAGAATAAAACTAATCATAAGACTCCAGTGGTTAAATCTATATCTTCAGAAGCAATATGATAGGTGTGGGTGAGAAACAGATACATTTCTACTTTAAATCTCATTTTTCCCATTCAAGTGAAAGTGGAGATTTATGGTAAAAAAGGATTTAAATATTGATCTGTTTCTCACCCAAAGTGATTGCATTGCTTCAGAAGACATATATTAAATCACTGGAGTCGTATGGATTACATTTATGCTGCCCTAATGTGCTTTTTGGAGCTTCAAAGTTCAGGTCACCATTCACTTGCATTGAAAAGACCTACAGAGCTGAAATATTCTTCTAAAAATCTTTGTTTGTTTTCAGTAGAAGAAAGTAAGTCATACACATCTTGGATGGCATGAGGGTGAAAAAATGAAAAATTTTCCATTTTGAGTGAACTTTTCCTTTAATGTGCTCGACGACTATATGAACCTGTGAACTCGTGAAACAAATTAATTTGACATTTTCGAACTCACAGTAATGATGTGATCTCCAATGTGAATTTTTCCATCCTGATCCACTGCACTTCCCTTTAGTATGCTCTTTCCTACAAACCCACTGGACTCTAAAAACACACAGAGGGCACCAATCAACATTCATTTTAAACATTTCATTTAGTCAACACATAATATATTTGTTTGCTTTTGACCTTTACTCTGTCTCTCAGACTGATGGGTAAAGTAATCTCTCATCATCTTAAAAGATAACAGTGATCAGAAATCATACCTGCGTTCAAGTTTTCCATTGATTTGGCATTGTTGATGTCCAAACCATTCTTGCCATTAGTGAATCTGACACTGATTGGGTTTTCCTTTCGCTCTACTAAATCCTGTACAAGGATAATGCTTTTATTATTAGCTAACCAAACTTTTATTATATTGTACTTGCAAAATCATAATAAAGCAATAGACATATAGATGTGCATCCACACATGCTCAGGATCACACACGCTCAGCACTGCACCTGT
This sequence comes from Myxocyprinus asiaticus, assembly GCF_019703515.2. Lineage (NCBI taxonomy): Eukaryota > Metazoa > Chordata > Actinopteri > Cypriniformes > Catostomidae > Myxocyprinus > Myxocyprinus asiaticus. Next base: position 32,771,043 of record NC_059350.1, read on the forward strand.
CTCCGCACCAGAATGTCCTGTTGCTGGGTGATGGGGGGTGAAAGGTCAACATCAGTTGTTTCCCTGGCGATGAGAAGTCTCACTTTGGAACCAGCGAGTCGGAGCTCCCGTGCCACTTCCTCACTGCCCATGGAGGACACATCCACATCACCGATCCTGAGGAGAAGATCTCCACTACGCAACCTACCATCCTGTGTGCAAACAACCGCACAAGTCAAGGGATTTGGGTGCACATTAAGACTCTGTTTTATAATTGTGTCGAAAATTTCCATAGCTTTCTACTCTCTGTTAGTATAATACTAAATTGGCATTACATAAATTACCACTTTTTGTATAATCCAACACTCTCTGTTTGCACAATCAAAACATTAACATTACATAAATTATTGTGCATGTGTCTGTGAACACATCATGATTAATTCATACCTTTCCAGCTACCCCATCAGTTAGGATGGTTTTAACCATGATGCCAGTACTCCTCCCGCCCACAATGCCAAAGCCCAGACCCAATCCATCATTCTGTAGCTCAATCAGATGAATTTGTCGAGGCTGTGGAACAAACTTAATCAGTGATTTTATAATAAGTATAGTAATTTTAATAGAAATGGGCTCCATTTCATCATAATTGATCGACTCCCACCATTAGCAGGTATTCTTACTGTCACATGAGACTATGCTCACAGCAAACACCAAAATTAACTACCTTGTGTAAAGGAAAGCTAATGTATAAGATTGTACTGTGCTGTCTGTACTCCACTTATTGTGGTGATGTAATCAGATTACTGCAGTTCTGTAACATAATAATAGATTTATAGTTATAAGACATACAGTAAAACAGTTGTGAAGCAGTTTCAGAGACAAAAGCAGGACACTCTTTACTACTCATTCTTTATTATTTATATATTAAGTTATCAAAACACAATGCAAGTTTGGGAATTATGTATTTTTAAAAAAAATTCTACAAAGTAGAAGTATTTTAGCTCACATAAAGTAGCCACCCTTTGCCTAGATTTTAGCTCGTTAACAGTAGAATGCATGTTCATGTGAGAACTTGCACTGTTTTTAGCTCTAAACAATGTAAGTTCTTGTATGAACCGAAAGGACAATTTTTGCTAATAAATGACTTAACATTCAGGTGGTTTTTAAACAAAATCTATCATATGCCTTCAGAAGACTTGCAATATGAAGCACAAGTCGCATTGACTACTTTTAATACATTATAGTAATAATACATAATATAGTAATAATAATGTATAATAATACATTTGGGTGCTTTTTAAAGCTTTAAAGTGAGGTACTATCTACTGCCATTGTATTGAATAGACAGACCAGAATATTCATTAAATTCTTTCCTTTTGTGTTCCATATTAGAAATAAAACCTTACAGGTTTGGAATGACATGATTTAGTAAAATATGATATTTTTTCAACTTTTCCTTTAAAGATACACCTTTGGTTCAAAAGGTTTTTCAGATAACGAGAAACATAAATTCAGTCAAATGTGTTACAGCACAATGTTTGACTATAAGTGTATGTTTTAAGAAATCTAAGGTAAAACCAATGTTATATAATACCAGATATATAAAGGTTTTAAGGAACCTTACACTGAATTGTTCAGCAAGGCCAGGGAGGTTTTTGAGAGAGACAGTGTGGCTCATCCGTGGTGGTGGGCTGAATCTGGGGATTGGCCCTCTGGCTACAATCAAGGTTACCATGGGGGCAGCCTCCTGCAGAACCTTGACAGCTTGCTCCTGTGTTACTGATGAGTCAAACTGTGTTCCATTCACTGCTAAAATCTGATCAGCCTCATGAAGACGTCCATCACTAAGACAGGACAGGAAGAGGGTAGGAAAGAGCTATAGATCTGAATCAAGCGCTCAGACTTCACTCAGTAAACGTAAGCTCCAGAATAGTGCAGCTCTGACCTCTTATAATCTATGCAGTTTCGCTGTATTTGTATCAATGTCTGTGTTTATACTTTACCTGTATGCAACTGAGCCTGACTGAATCTCCTGTATGAAGATACCATGACCGCTACTGCCTTCAGTCTCCACACCAATAATGTTGATGCCTAAAGCGCTCTCTCCCTTCTCCAGGTCAAAACTAAGCACAGTCCGACCCTGACAGAGAAAGAGAGAGAGATAAACTCATGTTCACTCCAAGATAAGGGTTCTGGCCCTGTGGAAACCAGGAAGTAATCACGTTCACATAATCAATGAGAGCAATTTCGAGGTTGCATTTTTGTTCTAAAATTATATTTTTTAACTCGACTGACATTTAGGATCAGTGTTGGAGTGTAGGGTTAATAAAAAATGCATTCCTGTTTACTGTATTACATCATTTACAACTAAAAATACAATTCACTTTTGGCACCACTCTGTGGACATTTCACTTAAGTTTCCATCCGTTCAACAACACTTCCAGCTTCAGCCACTAGAGGCAGTGCAATTGTTTTGCAGACCTGAATCAGCACAAGATATCTCCTTAAAATGTTTTTAAAATAACTGGAAATGGTTTGTCGGACTTACAAAAGTGAGTAAGTTCATTTTTATAAGCTATAATATTAACTTTTTTATCTTTCGGTAGTCCTTAACTTTTCTGTTAATGCGTCAAAACACAAACACAAAGGCAACACATCGCACGGCTGCTGGTTTCTCACTCTTGAAAAAAATTATTCACAGCTATGTCAGTTTAAAACGTTTACAGCAATCAAACTAAGCTAAGACTTAATTGTCAGGAATATTTCATTCCAACTGTAACATGGTTTTTTATATAGGCACTAGGGGTGGGCATATGAACAAAATCTTATATCACAATATGAATAATTTTGTGTTACGATAACATTACACATCACAATATAGTAATTTTTTCCTGGAAAACCAATAAAAATTGGTTTATATATTAAATACGAAAATGAAAACTACTTCCTCATAACATTTTCTCTTAATTTGGAACTTGACAAACATAAAAAAAAAACAAAAAAAAGGAAAGAACTAGGTTTTAAATCAACCTAACGATAATGCTAAATTATTGTCTGATAAATTGTAGACCAATATTATTGTCATTATAAACTTTCCTCAACAAACTCAACATCTTCTCAAAGCAATGCAACAAAGAAATAATACATAAGTAAAAAAAAATATCCAATGAAAATAAACACTTCATTAGGCTCTTAAGTCATCTCTGTAGAGAATATATTCATATCTGAAGGCAAACATGGCTGGTGTGCTTCCTAATATCTAACATCATTCGAACAGAATTTTAATAAGGGTGATGATGTGTAGTTTAAAATCCAATTATTTTGGTACATGACACAGTGTTGTTGCTGTTTAATTCAAATGGGTCACGTAAGATTTGTGGATCTGTGCCGCAATATTGAGAGAAGCCAGATTGAGTAGCGTAAGTGATCCTGCTCTGTGCTCTCCTGTCTCTTGATGCACAAATATCGGAAGGCCTGCTGGAGATAGCATCCGCAACACTCACGTCAAACAGAGATGCCACGTGTGTCAGATGAGAAGCCAATACAGCACGTAGGAACAGCTTCTGCTGTTGTAGCCCATCCACCTCAATGTTCGACGTGTTGTGCATTCCGAGATGCTATTCTGTTCACTAAAATTGTACAGATTGGTTATCTGTTACGGTAGTCTTTCTGTCAGCTCGAACCAGTCTGGCCATTCTCCATTGACCTCTCTCATCAACAAGCCATTTCCGTCTGCAGAACTGCCACTCACTGGATGTTTTTTTTTTTTTTTGGCACCATTCTGAGTAAACTCTAAAGACTGTTGTGCATGAAAATTCCAGGAGATCAGCAGTTACAGAAATACTCAAACCAGCCCAATTAAACCAAAAACGGTAGAAATTCCTGAGATCACTTTTTTCCCCATTCTGATGATTGATGTGAACATTAACTACATCTCCTGACCCGTATCTGCATTTCATATTGGCCAGTCCAAATAGGCACTATGGCCATTTTATTGGGGCGTACCTGGGCCACGGACTGCAGTACTGAAATATCCTCTGTGATGCAGGTTGCAAAAGTCACATGATTGTTGGATCGACAGTGGTCATTGTGTCGTTGGGCTGAGAGGTAGGAGTCTCTGTGCCTCAGAATGTAGGAGGGGTGGGATGCACTCAAACCATCCACATCATCACTCACAGACTGAGATGTTCTGGGAGAAACCTAGACAAACACAAAGCCAGAGTGATGAAGTAAACTGATGTTCTCTTAAAGTACATTGTCAGCAAAGTGGATATTTTGAAATCTTGGAGTGATATTTAATGTTTGTCTATCAAAAGCATTCTTCCTCCAAGTATCCTTTGAGAAAGATGCATCTGCCTTCATCTGTTCAAGTGCATGATCTGTTGTTTAGTTTAGCTGGTATTTCTTCATCACTATGTCAAGTTGAGAAATATGCTGTAAGTCAAAGCAAGACCCCTGTCCTGCTTAAACCTTTTAAAAAGTTTATGTGTGTGATACATGCCGTACGTGATCTCTTGGACTTTTACTCATTTACTTATCCGAGCTTAACCTGTTAGTGTATTTGCGAGTGTCTGCACAGCTTTAGTGGTCAGCTCAGGTAAGTAGCTTATACAGCTTCAGTTTGGTCCCTGCTAATGTTTTCACAGAATCAACATCTCTAAATACTTCTCACTCTTTCTCTCTTTCTCTCAAATACAAACACAGACAAACCAAGGACATCTATCTATCTATCTATCTATCTATCTATCTATCTATCTATCTATCTATCTATCTAACTATGTCTGTATGCATATGCAAGGCAGGCTAATAAGAGGTCTGAAACACAATCACATGTAGTCTAGACCTATGTAAAAAAAGAATATGGCTTATTTACAAAATATGGTCAGCCAAATGTAATATACTAAAAGAAAGTTTTTTTGCTGTTAATTGCTTTTGTGATATAATGTGTATTAAGAAATAAATGTAATTTTAAATGACTATAGGTCATTTCATTCAATGACATTCAAAAAAATGAAGAGATATTTCTTTTGCTATATGTAATGTCCTTGAATGACTGAATGAATTCTTTAGCAATAAAAAATACAGAGTAAATGACAGAGATTCCACTGATATTTCTGAAAGATGCGAGGCATTAAACTAGGTCTGTCAATCGATTAAACTTACTATTGATTAATCTCATTCTGTCCTTTTAAAAAGGAAAAATGTCTATGTGAAATAATTGTGTTTTGCAATTTGTATAGAATTCACACTTTCTTTTCTCACTTGCACAAAAAACAGATCCTACATTTCTAAAACTGCATCAAAATGCACGAGGAATGTAAACACTGAACTCAGTGCAAATCTTCAATAATTAAAACAAAAATAATAACTTTCCCCACACTTGATGCATTAGCATTTCTGTGAATGACAGTGTTTCGCTCGTAGGTGGTATTTCATAAATCATAAAACATATTTAATTAATTGAACTGAATCAGAGAGTGCGAAAGGGCGTAATGAGTCTAAGGGGTGTTGGCAAAGGGTTTTTGAAAACATACTTGGCCCCCGATGAACTTTGATATGGCCCGCCTTGAAGTATATGACAAGAGTGAAAAAAAAAAAAAATGCTATTGACGCAGCTTTTCATTGCATTAATTTATCAGATTGCAGAGTAATGTTTTTTTTTATTTATTTTATTTTTTTATGTATAATGAAATTATAAAGGAGAGGAACAAGGGCAGCTTTAATATTTTAACATAAAACAGTTTGCAGAGCCTGAAATTCGGTGCGGCTATTGCGCACAATTTTAGTAATTCCCGCAATGTTCATAATGCGGGAAATTCACACAAACTTTTATTCACTTTACAGTGCAGCTGCAAATGAGTCTCTATATTAGTAAATCAATAGATACAGATGAACAAATCATATCAATAAACTTGTTTTTATATTAAACTGTAGTTTGTTGCACGAGTAAATCCGCTCTGTCTCTCCCTCTCTCGCTCTCGTGCAGCTGTCAGCAGTGTCAGAAGTGTAAGCACGTGAAGAGAAAAAGTGCTTTGTCGCATTGATACTGAACTTACCTGTTAATTCGACATGCAAATGGTGTTATACCACGTCTCCATAAGCAAGCGACGCGATAAAAATATATCGTTCCTGTTCATAATCAGCAAAGCTGTTAACATTGCATGTGCGTAATGGCAAACGCCTTTCATATCTTGGCGCTCCCTCTTTTTTCATAATGCAGCACATTTGCAAGAAAGGCAGAAATAGCAAAAATACTTTGTGTAATGTACCAGCTGCATGATGAAGAGAGACACTTAAACACCTGCTACATCTCTCATCTCCATCTCTAGTTCCATCCAGGGTCGTAAATAAATGGAGGCTCTGGGCTAAAAAATCCACCAGCAATCTGATATCGTTCCAAATTAATATATCCAATGCGTTCTTCATTTGAATTTTCACTGAACATTATTTGTTTCGTGCCGTCCGTTGTGCAGATGGTGCCGAGTCAGTGGTGGATTCTTGCACCAAAAACGCGCACAGATGGGCACTCCGCTTCTCACACTTTGTATCAGTTCGGTGTCATGCTCACACGCTAAAATTATCATATGCTACAATGTAGTTATAATAATATTAACAAAAATAATATCTGGATGTGTTAAATAGCCTTGATGTTAAATAAAACGTTATTAATGATACAATAATAATTTTACAGAACATTAACCATTTCATATCTCTGACTAATGTTCATTGTTTTATTTAATTGGTTTGAAAGAGTTGCTATGTTTTTTTTTTTATAAGCTCCTCGCTTGTAGGCTATTAATTTAATAGTCAAAATATTTGGAAATATGTGAATGAGGTAAAAAAAATTTAGTAACAGTGCTGAAATAAATTCCAGCCCCTGAGTTTGTTATAATGCAGTGTTCTCTTTTGGTCCACGGCCCTCAATCAGGATGGATTTTTGGCCCTCCGTAGGAAAAGTCTGGGCACCTCTGCTGTAAACAATATATTGTTAATTGTTTTTTCATGCTACCTAATGCATTAACTAATGTTAACAAATGGAACCTCATTGTAAAGTGTTACCAGTTACTTTCTAAAATACTTCTAACTGAAAAGATTTACTTTTTCCGCTCAACGAATTAAAATTATGTCTAAATGTATTCCTTGATCATTGTCACACACAAATTATACACTCAGGGCTGCGTGTTTCTCCCTTACAATGACTCATTACGGGGCACATGCCCTTTAGCTGTCACATAAATGCAAACAGACCTGCATATGAACATAATTCATGTTTTAAATGTACAAATAACATTATTTTAAAAATATGTCTGAACCAAGTAATGTCCTTAAAAGTAATTTATTTGAAAGTACTTAAAAGTTATTGAAACTTGGGGCCTGGGTAGCTCAGCGAGTATTGCCGCTGACTACCACCCCTGGAGTCACGAGTTCAAATCCTGGGTGTGCTGAGTAACTCAATGGGGCACATGGTAAGTTGTGCATGGATTGCGGAGAGTAGCATGTGCCTCCACATGCAGAGTCTCCACGGTGTCATGCACGACAAGCCACATGATAAGATTGACTGGATTGACTGTCTCAGAAGCGGAGGTAACCGAGACTTGTCCTCCACCACCCAGATTGAGGTGAATAACCGCACCACCACAAGGACCTACTAAGTAGTGGGAACTGGGCATTCCAAATTGGGAGAAAAGGGGATAAAAAAATAAAAATAAAAAATTATTGACACTTAATTGAAAGTAACTGTAATCTGAATACAAGAATTTAAAACTTGATGTGCTACACTACTTTTTAACTACTTTTTGAATACTTTGCAATCAGACTACACCTAACACTGGTCTAAAAAAAAGGCATATCTAGTATTATTACTTTTCATTTAAACCCATAACTAATTAAAGCATGTCCTTGAAATATGACTGGTTGTAAGGACTGATTTAGACTCATTTTCTTAGGGCAAGCTTTTGAATGGGAAAACACATTAATGAGAAAACTAGCCAATTGCTTCACAGAATGAAAATAAAAGAAGGAAGTGATAGGCTTGATTAAAGAATGACTCATAAATAACTTAATATAAAGCCTATGATTATCCATGCCAGTGACATGACCAATGCACTAAGAGCACAAGGATTATCTGATATATAGATACAGTTTGCAGCAGTAGGAAGCTATTTCATATGGCATGTTAGTAAACCCAAAACCATGCAGTGGTTCAAGAAAAAATGTGGTTTAGGTTAATGTTTTAATTACTGGAAATGCTTATCTTAGCGTCTGCTGCTTCTCTAATTTTGGTCTGCGAAAGGTTCCTTAGACAATCAGTTGTGGTTGTACCTATTAAAACCGAATTTAGCACCTACAGTACTTTGTCTATTTTTATGATGATATCTGAGGAGCTTAATGATCTGAGCTACTCTGTGGTTCCACTGAAAGCTTCAGCCAACACAAGGCATTTTTAAAATAAGACTTCCCATAATTACCCTGCATCTTAACACACTCACAGACACACATAAACCTACTGTATGTTGCCTAATTTACACACTGTGAACCTAGACCACCTTTCCCTTGTACCCTTGAATACCACCTAACACTTCCCACTCATATCTATTGGGTTTCTTTGACCTATTTTTTATGCCTCAATGTTGCCAGACATCAGCAAAGTAAACTTCAAAATATGGTAAACACTAGCTCAACTGGCATTGCATTCACCAGTCCCATATCAATGTCCTATCTTTGAGCCAGGTTTGTATCATGTGTTTTTTCACAGAATAATACAGCAGAAAATGTCTAGTACTGTTATCATGAGTATGACATGATGTAGTCAGGCAAGAGGTGAATAAAAACAATCTGCATCATGGAATGTTTGTAATGCAGCACCCTGGGTGAAGAACTGCTAAAATGGATCTACATGTACATTTCAAGGTCAGGTAAATTCTTCAGTGTTAGCTTGTCAGCATAAAGTATACTTGTATTCAATACACTTTAAATCTTGGTCAGTTGCCATGGGTGCCAATGATAGAGATGTGAGAATCACAAGCATTTTTCCTAGAGAAAAATAGTGCTGTCAGTCAATTCAAATATTTAAACTTGATTAATAGCATGACTTTTCATTGTTAAAGGGATAGTTCACCCAAAAATGAAAATTCTCTCATTTCCTCACACTCATGACATGAGTTTCTTTCTTCTGCTGAACACAAACATAGATTTTTAGAAAACTATTTCAGCTCTGTAGGTCCTCACAATGCAAGTGAAAGGATACCAACATTTTGAAGCTCAGTCGTATGGATTAATTTATGTTGCCTTTATTTTCTTTTGGAACTTAAAAATGTTGGTACTCATTCAAAGAAAATAAACAAAGTCACATGATGTAGATGATGAGAGACTTTTCATTTTTGGGTAAACTATATCTTTAATTGCGTTTAATCGCAGATTTTGAAAGTGATGAAATTTGACTCTATTTTTCAAAATGCATTTAGTTCCTTCTTAGGAAATAAAATAAAAACAATATGTACTGTAACAAAAATGCTTATTAACATTTTCCAAACAAAAACTTTCACAGTATAAAGATAGAAATGCACTAAAATAGCACCAATTCAAGTTGTATTAAATGTTTCCTGAAGTCTAAGTTGGATGTTCTCTAATTGAAAGAACTAGTCCCCATAGGTTTTGTATTAATTGCAATGTGCATTAAATCTCTTAAATTCTCATTTTCCACAATATTATTCAGCCAGCAGACTATGGTTCCCTATCTGTCACTCACTCGATGTTGTGTCGATGTAGTGACACTGGAGCCCTAAACACCTCTGATCTTTGAGAAAAGGCCAGTGGGAATTGGCGAGTGGAATTCGCATGCCACTCCCCCGGACATACGAGTATAAAAGGAGCTGGTATGCAACCACTCATTCAGATTTTCTCTTCGGAGCCGAGCGGTTCTATTCATTGAAGCGAATTCATCCACGAGTTCATTCACCTCATCTGCTGGATTTTACGGCGCATTTCAGCGGCTTCTTCCCCTCTGCACCCGTGGAGTGCAGAGAATGCCCCTGGGTGCTTCGGCAGAATAACAAAAAGAGTATATTCTAAAAAGAGTATATTTTCATTCTAAAAGAACGGCACACACGGAACATCTTTTTAAAGATGCCTTTCCGTTTGTGTGTTATTTCTGGTTGCGGTCGTTATCGCTCCGTTTCTGACGGCCACGATCGCTGTCTTACGTGTCTGGGCGCTGCCCGCACGGAGACATCGTTCGTGGATGGGTCTTGTCCTCATTGCGAGAATATGACCATGGCAACGTTGCGGTCGTGGCTTGCATTCGTAAGAAAGCAATCCACCCCAGCGGCTCCCCGCCTCTGTCCTTCTACCTACAGGTATGAGGCCTTGCCGGTTAGCACTGAGGGCGATTTGGGGACCTCAGTGGGAGCACCTCTGCCGGGTAAACCCCCACAGACCTCCCATTCCCCAGCACGCTCGCTTGCCCCAGTCTGATGGCTGAACTACTCGCTGAAATGGCCGGGACCTTGTCTCGGCTCCTCAGCACAAAACCTGAATGAGTGGTTACATACCAGCTCCTTTTTTACCCGTATGTTCCGGGGGAGTGGCATGCAAATTCCACTTGCCAATTCCCATTGGCCTTTTTTCAAAGATCAGAGGTGTTTAGGGCTCCCAAGAGTGACCCCTAGTGTCACTACATCGACACAACGTCTCGTTCCCTCCATCAGGGAACGGAGGTTACGAAAGTAACCAGGACGCTATCCACTTTGCTACAGCAATCTAAGGCCGGATTCACATATACTCCAGAGCAGTGTGTTTTCATTTCAGCACCCATATTCACAGATTGCAGCCTTCACATTGTGAGCGTGAGATCCATATCTGATACATTTGTTAAGACTTGACATGCTTCTTTGGTAATTAAATTCTGCCTTACAAAAGACGCAAAGTACTTTATTTTTTATCACAAATCCCATCTGTGTTTGTAAGAGGTCCTTTCTCCATTACTTGATCATTTTTGACAAACGCACACAGAACTGTTGTGTGTGTTCGTTTTGTGTGCATCAGTGAAATGTCCCCTGACACATCGCAAAGGTTCCACCCTTTCCAAATTTTAGAACTCACATGCAGCTGAATAAAATGTTAGAATGTCATATTGTTAAATGTGTTCATCACGTTAAAACATTAAAGACAATATAATGCGTTAACGCATTTATTTTGACAGCTCAAATTTTTAACCATTATGTATTGACAGACCTACCATGAGCTCTGAGATTGTTAAGCGATGATACAGTATATTCTTCTGTAGAAGCAACAAGTCAGTGTCATACAAATTTAAACTTTTCAAATTTTAATTTTTTTTTTGTTGAATAGCCAGATTTCCTCCGAAGAACTACACTACCCATAATCCTGAAGAAGGCTCCACCAATCAGAGAAGTTATCATGGAAACTGAATATGCGACAAAAGTGTGACAATTAATTTCCCTACACTCTCAAAATATACTTATATAATTGGAAATATCTGAATATTTTAAGAACTTAATGAAACATATATATATATATATATATATATATATATATATATATATATATTGTTTTTTTACATATAACAAATGACTTTTAGTCAATAATTTAACAGCATATTGTACCATCATTTTTGATTCAATATCATTCATGGGATGAGTAGTTAATAGCCTAATTAAAAGAATATAAGTACACAGTCATGTACCTTTGTCTTTTTGTCTAATTTTTTTTATACTTTCTGGCTTCAAATTAAAGTTTGTAATGTTGTCATTCATCTCAGACCAGGTTAGATTGGTTCATGGCTTAGAACTCTTTATTGGATGATTTTTTTTAAATAATCCCTTTGGAGAAAAGGAATGGAAAAAATGCTTCTGGAACCAAGGCTGCCCAAAAAAAGGGGTCAGTCACTATTGTGCTATTTTGAGGTTAGCTGTGGTATGTCATAAATTTAAATTATAAATATGATATATATGACAAAGCTCTGTCTCCCTGTCTCAGTAAGATTGTTTGCAGTTTAGATCCCTTCACTGTTAATAAAAACTGTTAAATGTAAAATCCCTATAATTACAAATTTTTTCCTCAGAAATCACAAAACCTTTCCATTTAATCAAGGTATCAGTATTGGTATCGATATTGACGATATTGGTCTTGATAATACTTGTTACTGGACAAAAAGAAAAAAGGGCTATCTCCCATCTCTATGGGGAAGGTGATATTTTACTCTCTGACCTGGTGTTGCTGATGCTGTTGTCCAGTCTCTTGCATGATGAGTATCTGGTGGAACAGGGGACTCTGTAAGACACTCTTGAGCAGACTGAGTTTTTCCTCAGTGGGCAGCTCTCCCCTCTCCTTCAGCCTCTCCTGCAGACGCTCCACTGCAATCAATGCACGCTGTGTATCTACACACACACACACACACACACACACACACACACACACACACACACACACACACACAAATTAGTACATTAATGACATGCATATATAAGCCTTCTTCTTTGATGAAGACATGCCCCACATGAGAGTGTGTATACAAGCAGCAGCATGTAATACAATTACAAATGTAGACATTAAGTCACTTCAAGTATTTTAATATCATTAGTTGTGAAAGAAGTAGGACAGACTGAGGGCCACTTAGAACTGTTAAGAATAATATTTGTAAGAGCAGTGCTCCATGAACTGACTTCAGTACATACCCATCATTTTCAACTCTTTGAGTATTGAATTACCACCACTCTCTTCCTGACATCTGCAAAACACACACACACACACACACACACACACACACACACACACAAGTATTGTTAAATTCATGTCAGTTCTCAAAGGAGCATACACAGTAAGCCAATAAAACTCATAAATATATTCAAGATACAAAACAAGGAAAATAAACAGTTTAGTCTGAGCCTACCCAAGAAGTACTTCAGCATCTTAATCACTAACTGGCATGCACACCTTCAGGGCCTTACCTGTGACAGCAGCAGTGACGTTTGGCAGAAAGTGAGAGTGACAACTTGGCAGAGCTCGCGTCTGTCTTTGTAACCGATGACAGGCTTTATGAATTGCATTTACGGATCACTCCATAACTCACTGATCGCTCTGATAACGCCTGAGGTAATCTGTTATTCATGTTGATGTAATCTGGACTGGAGTTTCGTGCCGCTATGGGAGGTTCTCGCGGTGGGCACGCGCTCATCATGTACTGCACGAGCTGTCCTGTTTGAGCTGCGCTGCACCGGTAATGCGCTTACCAGGGCGCTTATCAGCTGTAAACGGACTAAAACTGTGAACGACAGTAATTACCCTGGACAGATGTCCTTACAACCTATCTGATAGGGATTTATCGCCTAGCGATAGGCGGTCTTACACCACGGACAACAATAGTTACAAACGGAAAACAATGAAGAAGGGTTATTTTTAAACAGGCTTTTCATGGTGAGGGTGATTGATATGCAAATATTATACATTATATAGGCAAATGAAAGGGATTTTGCAGTGGCTGCAGTGCTTGGCTGACAAAAAGATGTCAATAGACATTTATAAATATTTGTTATCCAACAAATATATATTTTAAAATAAAATAAAAATCTGTTAAATTTGCTGTAAAATACCGGCAGCTGTGGTTGCCAGAAATTTACAGTAAAAAAATAAGGTGACCATGTTTCAGGTTTACAGTATGTAATTTTGATGCCTGTTTGCCTATATTTTATGGTTCGCTACCATTTTAAATTATATAAACTTGATATAGGGCACAGTGGGACTAAATGCACCACTTGAATAGTGATATCGTGTATATAAATGGGCAATAATTATAGTGCAAAATTTGTCAACTAATGCAAATATTTTTGAGACAATAGATAATACTTATTCAAAATAACTATTTCAGAGAAGGGTGCAAATTTCCTGTTTATTTCAAACACATGTGGCATTTTATAACATCTCAAGTATTCTAAAAACAAATTAATCTATATTTGTAATTGCATGAATCAATCTGAGCCCACTTTGAACATTTTTCATAACAAATCTATTCCCCCCATTTAAAGAAAGCAGTGTGCAACAGGGGGGCTTTTTACCCCAAAATACTATCCTTTTACTTATTGGACAGTTTGATTAAAAAACGTTTGATTTACTTACCTTGAACAAAACTGAAAATTATAAATAAGCATTCTCAAAATAAATGTGTTGATATCAAGGATTTTCATTAGCTATTCATTAAAAAACATTAAAAATTAATTCAAATTGCCTCAAAATCAACCTTTAGACATTACACACAAAGATCTCATGGATCAGAAACATTCTGCAGTGCATTTAGTGACAAACAGGTGTTTAGGAAAGTACTGTGGTAGTTTTTGTTGCTATACAGTGTTTTAGAAGAATATAAAAACAAACTAGCATTTTACGGTCACGGTTTTGAGGAAGGACCCATGATGCAGGAATGGCAATGTAGTTTTATTGAAAAAAATAAACAAAACAACTTAAACAAAACACTCACGAGTACAAATAAAACAAGACAACAATAAAACTGAAAACAAACCGACTGGGGGTAACTGGAATTCACAGGAACAATATGAAACAAACCGACTGGGGGGTAACTGGAATGCACAGGACCAACACGACTAGATTGGGAACAAAACACAACAATCTGGCTGGGAAGATGAGACAAAGGAGAGAATAAATAGAGGAACAGGAGATAGGATACAGATGCTGTCCATAACCACGAGCAGCGCGAATCAGTGCTACCATGGCAACGCTGATTGCCCTGCTGAGCAGCACCTGTGAGAAACACAAGGGAGAGAGAGAGAGAAACAACATCACATGGGACAGCCTGAGAGATGGGCAGAGGAAACTGTCAAAATCCTGCCAACACAAGAATAAACAGGACGAAAGAGGCAGGATCATGACAGGACCATTGGCTGCTGGACTAGACTTGGCTGCTGGACTAGTTGAGATGGCTTGACTAAACCAGGTGGCTTGACTAGAAGTAGAGGCTTGGCTAGGCATGTCAGCTTGACTGGGTGTGCCGGTACAACTAGGTGTGATGGCTTGGCTAGACTTGGCTGCTTGACTTGGCGTAACATTTTGAATTGATGAGATGACTTGGCTTGGCATGGCGGTTTGACTTGGCATGGGGACTTGATTAGGTGTGATGGTTTGGCTTGGTGTAATGGCTTGATTAGACTTGGCTGCTTGACTTGGTTTGGCAGTCTGAATAGGTGAGATGACTTGACTTGGTGTGGTGGTGACAACTTGACTTGAAGAAACAACTTGACTTGATGACATGACTTGATGTGTCAGTATGACTTGGCATAGTGGCTTGATTAGGTGTGATCGTCAGACTTGGTGTGGCGTGTGGCTTGGCGTGGCGGTTTGACTTGGCTTGATGACTTTGATTTGATGGGCCAGCTCGACTTGACGAGAAGACTTGACTGGACACGGGGGCTTAAGCAGGCTCGGTGACGGCCTCATGGAACTGGACAGACTCGTTGACAGCCACAGGGAACTGAACAGGCTCAGGGAACTGGATGGACTCGTTGACAGCCACAGGGAACTGAACAGGCTCAGGGAACTGGACGGACTCGTTGACAGCCACAGGGAACTGGACATTCGGCTCCATGATGGGAGCGAGGACAGACTTGATGACCACAGGGAACTGGACAGACTCGTCAACAGCCAAAGTGAACTGGACAGGCTGTGCGGCAACCGCTGTGGTCGAGACCTCTGGCAGCAACTGGGGAACGACCTCCGTGGCCATGAGCACTGACAGGGGCAGGGAAACTGCAGCAGGAATGGCCGCCGCTTCCTGGCAGTCGGCAGCAGGCTCCTCCGCTTCCTGGTGGTCAGCAGTGTGCTTCCTCTGGCGACTGCATTGCGAAGCCCGAGAGGCGCCCCAAGAAATGGCAGCGGGCTCCTCTGCCTCCTCCTGGCGGTCGGATTTTGGGAATTGGTGCTCCACCCTCGCAGCAGACGTTCAATCTCTGCCAACCGGCAGAGGTAGTCCACCAAATCTCAAATGGGAAAATGAAAAAATGAACTCAGCTCCTCTGGACAGATGGGCTTGTCCAGACCTGCCACAAAAATAAGCCTGAGGATGGTCTCATCAATACCCCGCCCAGAGGTCGGTTTGGCCAACTCCTCAGCAAAAATGTAGATTGGGCAACTATGCTGAAAGCAGACTCGGGGGTCGGACAACCGGGCGAGGCTCTGAGAGACCGATTCCTCAAGGGCTGGAACTGAGTTCAATAAAATACCCATCATGCCTCCGCTGGGTCCACAGATGGCCAGATCGTTCTGTCATAGTTTTGAGGAAGGACCCAAGGCACAGGAACAGCAATGATGTAGTTTTATTGAAAAAATAAACAAAAAACAACTTACAAAATAAACAAAACAACTTACAAACAAAACACTCACGAGGTAATACAAATAAAATGCCAACGATAAAACTGAAAACAAACCGACTGGGGCTAACTGGAATTCACAAGAACAATACGAAACAAACCAACTGGAGGTAACTGGACTGCACAGGACCAACACGACTAGACCGGGAACAAAACACAACAATCTGGCGGGGAAGACGAGACAAAGGAGAGAATAAACTGAGGAACGGAGATAGGATACAGGTGCTGCCCATACTCACGAGCAGCGTGAAGAGAAACAACAGCACATGGCGGAGGATAATGTCAAAATCCTGCCAACGCAAGAATAAACAGGATGAAAGAGGCAGGATCATGACATATACCCCACAGGGCCTTTTGCCCTGGTGTACCCTACAAACCTTCTGGAACTATAAAAGTCTGCTATTCACTTTAAAATTTATTTATATATTTTTTTTCATTGTTTGGCACCTAAATTCATTGAAAACCAGATGGCTCTATAACTTCAATTACTTCCATTATTGCATTTAAAATAACTGAGGATTTTTTTTCTTTTTATGATTAACATTTTATATTGATTCATCTATTAAACAAAGAAAAGCAAAACATATACAAACAGAATCAATATTTAACCCCCACTATTACCCCCACCCCCCCACCCCAAATCACCAACCCCACCCCAAATCACCAACCCCACCCCAACCCCCTACACCCCAGTGGTCACATGATTATAGACACACAAATAAAATAAATAAATAAAAAAAATAATAAAAAATAAACATTTTCTGGGGCAAAATAAAAATTGAGTGCCCAATACCTCACACATCAAACTTCAACCAAAATTCTTGGATCGTAACACCCCCCCAAAAGACATGGGTTATGTCTCCATCATCTGGTTGACATCGCCAGCAGGTGGGTGTGTCTTTAAGACCAAGCATATACAATCCAAAGGGTGTCCAATAGAATCTATGTAAAATCTTGAATTGCATAAGACACACCCTTGCATCTCTAGATGCAGACTTGATGTTTTTTAGAATCCTAGCCCACACTCCCTCCTCCAATACCAAGTTTAAAAATTTCTCCCATACTCTCTTGATAGAAGTTAAAGCTCTGTCCCCCAGACTCTGAATTATCAGGGAGTAATACACTGATGCCTCATGACCTTGTCCAAAAGTAGTAATCACCACTCCCAGAGTATCTGCTGCTTTAGGGGGGTGTAAACTATTCCCAAAAACAGTACACAGCAGGTGGCACAGCTGTAAATACGTATAGAACTGAGATCTGGGAATTCCAAAATGTTGAACCAAATTTTCAAAGGATCTCAACACTCCACTCTCATATAGGTCACCAAGTGTAATAACCCCCCTCACCAGCAAAAAGGAGACTTATTCATACATAATTTGGGGTTCAGCCATATGCTCGAGGAAACATTTAAATAAATGTCCGAATTAAACACTCTGGACACTTTTGTCCACACCGAGTGCAAATGCGAGATAACGGTGTAACTTAACTTCTCCGGTTAGTTTGATAGAAAGGCTTTGCAATGGTGAAATAGGGGCAAGATCTTCCTGTTCAATACAAAACCAGGGAGGGGCTCTCTCAGGTGGAAGTGACCAATGAGCCAAATGTCTGAGACCGAATGCATAATAATAAAACAAAATCTTGGGTAGGCCTAGCCCACCTTTGTCAATCGGCCTATGTAATTATGAAGGACTTCGCTATGCTAACAAATTGCTTGAAATAAGAGAGGGGGACATCTATAGGGAGAGACTGCAAAAGGTAGTTACATTTTGGAATACAATTCATTTTAATACCATTAACCTTCCCAATCACTGATAAATGTAATGAAGCCCACCTGCCCACATCGCTCGAAAACCTTTTTATTTAGGGGCCAAAATTATCTGTTTGGACCACTGGAAGGCACCCGGCTGAAAAGCCGTTACTGGCAGTACGCTATAAGTGCCAAAGCTTCGGATTTAGACCAATTGACTCTTTATCCTTAGAACTTAGAAAAGGAATTAATAATTCTGTGGAGGCAAGGCATATATCTAGTGGGGTCGGAGACGAATAATAAAATATCATCTGCGTAAAGCAAAAGCTTTTGCGCCATACCTCCCGCCACCACCCCTGGAAAATTGTCTTCCTTTCTTATCGTGGCTGCTAATGGTTCCAGGGCAAGACAGAGCAATAATGGGGAAAGAGCTATCCAGAGTAAAATAATCTGAAATTAATCCATTTGTTTGTACTGCCACTACCGGGTGTCTATAAAGTAACTTAATCCATCCAATAAAAGTATTCCCAAACCCATATATTTCTAAAATCTTAAAAAGATAATCCCATTCTACCATATCAAACGCCTTCTCGGCATCAAGTGAGATGGCAGCGACCAGAGTCTGATCATTCGTCACTGACCACATGATATTGATGAAACGCCTAATGTTATCAGAAGAGCTGCATCCCAGAATAAACCCCACCTGAACTATATGTATAAGAGATGTCATAACTTTACTTAATCGGCCAGCCAGAATTTTTGACAATATTTTAACATCTAGCTGGATCAGGGAAATTGGACAGTAACTCTTACACTCGCTTGGATCCTTGTCCTTTTTAAGTATCAGACTGATCTGGGCTTTTGTCATGGTTGGCGGAAGCTTTCTATTTTTTAATGATTCCGTATAAACTTCTAGCAAAAGTGGAGCCAGTTCTGTAGCATAAGATCTAAAAAATTCAGCGGCAAGGCCATCTGGCCCCAGAGACTTTCCTGTAGGCAAGGCCTTAATTAACTCGCCAAGCTCCTCCAAGTTTATCTCAGAATCAAGATGATTTTTTTGCTCAGTCATCAGTTTAGGGAATTCTAATGGTTCCACAAAGTTTCTAATATCTTCTTCAGTGGACGAAGATGTGGAACTATAAAGATCAAGATAGAATCCTTTAAAAGCATTATTAATATCAATGGCTGAGTAAATATATCACCACCAGCAGATTTCACTGAGAGAATGGTAGAAAAAGACTCTCTCTGCTTTATATATCTAGCCAAAAGCTTCCCCGCGTTGTCCCCCTACTCAAAGTATGACTGTCTTGCCCTGAATAGCAAAAACTCCACCTTCTGCGACAAAATAGTATTATATCTGTATTTCAATCGGGTCAATTCTCTGAGGCCATCAGATGACATTCGGCACTTCAGCTCTGCCTCGGCACTTTTAATATTCACTTCCAACTCCACGAGTTCTCGTGCTTTAGACTTTTTGATGAATGAGGCATACTGTATGATCCGACCCCTAAGAACCGCTTTAAGTGCCTCCCAAGTCACGCCCACAGAGGATACTGAGGACCAGTTGGTCTCCATATAAACATTGATTTAAGCCTTTAACATTTGTTGGAATTCAGGATTTTGCAAAAGGGATACATTAAAGCACCGATTGTATGATTTATTTTTATCTGTATGTGGCAACACCTCTAAACTCACGAGGGCGTGATCTGAGACTAAGATGTTTCCAATTGAGCAATCAACAACATATGAAATAAGGGGAAAAAATATATATTCTAGAATAAATCTTATGGACTGATGAAAAAAATGTGTAGTCCCTACCAGATGGGTTCAAAAGTCTCCAAATATCTGTAAGACCAAGATTTTTACGCATCCTGTGAAGCGTCAGTGTTGCTTTAGTGGGCTTACACACTTTTGCTTCGCTATGATCAAGGACTGAGTCCATCAAAAGATTAAAGTCTCCTCCCAATATTATATTATGAGGGGCGCCAGCAGCTTGCAACATCCCTTCAAGATCTATAAAAAAAGCCCTGATCATCAACGTTAGGTGCGTAAATATTAGCCAAAATCAATCTTTGCTCCTGAATTTCTGCTAAAACTATAATGACTCAAGCAAGATGCCGCTCACACATCCGACCCTGGCATGGCACCACGTGACTCCCCACTTTAAAATGTATTGTTAATCACAGTAACTACATAAGGCCACAAGATGACTTAAAGTTCATCAAGAGTTGCCCTTCCAGGAGCAATAATTAATTCACATGTAAAATTACATATTGTCTTGTTAAATATAGCTATTGCCATTTTTTTTTACCGTATATATTAAGGTAACTATGCCTTAACATGTTTTTTTTTTTTTTTTTTTTTTTTTTTTTTTTTTTACAGTGTACTACTTTACAATGCGATTATTTAAATAGGTTATCAGTAATTAATAGAGTAGAGTAGTTGATACGGCTCAGTCTGAGAGATGAAGTGCAACAAAGATGAGCGTTTTCCTCAAATATAACCGATACCTGGAAATAGAGGTAAAAATTAGCCTGTTAGCTGCTTTCAGGTATGACTGACAGGTGCGATGCATTTACTCATTTATTTTTTATCGTTTGCTATCAGTCCGCATCTTTAAAGCCCGTTATATTCTCATTCTGGATCGTACAGATCAATCAGTCCTGATTTCTTACCCCACATTAACCTTCAGATCAACAGGATGCTCCCGCCGCTCACGGAAAACTATCATTTGCAGACGTCCATTTGATGGTCAAAACCCCAGTCTGGCAGCCTCCATTCTCAACAATATTTTCCAATCGAAAGTCGCGTAAGAAACATCCAATATTATTTAGACAGTCTCAGGTTTGTGTGAGAGTGATAACCAGCCGTCAACGCATGTCCGTGATACGCCTTTGATGCTCGTGAGTTTAGTGTAAATGGCAGTTCAGGCCTCTCCCCCCTCATTTACTGTAATGAAATAACACAGGCATCAGCTATCATTAGTGCTACTTATTATGAGAGATATAAACGTGAGTCCACAAACGTGTGATATTGTCTCTTCTGTCACTATTTTGACAGTTAAATTGACTTGGAAGATGTAAACAACAAGAACAACATGTAAATACGCTGTAATAAATTAATAAATCGGTTTATTTGTAAATGATAGGAGTGTTACATAACCACAGGTGATAGCAAGGTCGACCCTTCGCTGCTGTGCGCGCTCACGGCCAGCAGAGTGAGCTCGAGTCCTCCCGTCATCCCCGCTCCAGATTCACCGCCCCTCTCTTTTCCTCCGTTTCTTTCTTTTCCCCTCCCACCCTCCATCCTTGAATCAAGCATCACTTTGCTTCCCAATTGGCTTGTCATTTTCTCTCGGCGCTCGCTCCCTAGCTATCAGGTCGCGGCCTTCCATGCACGGACGATGTAGCGATGCACTGGCGCTGATCTCGCGGATTGTGCCATCGCTGGACACACTTTGCGCATTCCCTCTAATTTTAGAAAGAAAGAAAAAACACTGATCGGGATACAACACGCGGGCTCTGATCCCCGTGTCCACCATAGATCAATTGGTTAAAGGGACGGAGGTTACTCGATTTATCGCTCTGATCCTCAGCGAGTGTCTTTGGGAGGATTCGATTCTCAGGAACATCTAGGAAAAGAAGATCAAAGCATCATCGGTGCCTTTCTCTGCGTGTTTTATTCACACACGGACACACTGTCACGGGAATTAAGGACCATACTGAGATCACACAGCCCGATGCTGTTGAGCGCATCCGGAACCGATCGTTCCAGTGCTTTATAAGATGCGGTAAGTTAAAGCCATCAAATGAGGTGACGTTATTTCAATAAATGACAATAAATCAATAACCGATGGATGTTTGAATGGCTGTAGTAATGAGAGTAGTTTGGAGACCTCAAACTCTTTATATCCAACAACTGAATTATGTCCTGTGTTTGTGTTTGTTTGTGTGTGTGTGTGTGTGTTTGAGTTTGAGAGGGGGCTTTGGACACAGGATGCTTTTTGCCGTGTGTCGTGCGTGGTGTTTTAATGGGCGTCGGTGCGCGCGAGCGCGTGTTTTAGTTGTGCAAGTCGCTGCCTCTCAGCTCTTGGCGTAATGAAACGATAGCTTTAATTTGTTTAGTAGAGACAGGATGGAGGCAGCTTGTCCAAACACCCTGCATAGGTGATGGTGCTGTTTAGTTAATTGCCTACATTCAGAGATTCCTTCAGTCTTTATATAAGAAGAAAACTGTCAACGCCTCGTTCGACTTAACGCCTGTGTCTTTCTCTGCTTTTGTGCATAAATGTACTGTCTGTTTGCATAGAAAGCATTTGGAAGAAAGAGGAGGACAGCATCTTCAATATACAGTAAACATCCTCTCGGATTGCCTTGAAACATCAATAGCAATTCATGCAACTAAACAGGGGCGTAGATTCCGTGGGGGCTATGGGGTAGGTAACCCCCCCCAATTTATACCAGGATCAATGGAAACTTGTAAATGCTTCACTGCAACCCACCCAACATTCAAGCCAAATCTACGCCCTTGCAACTAAACACTGTCAGATCTGTGTAGATATCATATGACCTTGATTCACTGACTAATAAGACACATCTGTCAATTATGTCACTCTTGCTATTCATGTTGGTTCATCATACAATTAACTAAACACACTTGTAGAATTGTTTGTTATTTGTCAATAGGGATTTTTAAGTAATAACTGGAGACAGCACTCACAGATGTTAAGTGGTTGGGTAGCACTTTACAGTAAGGTTCCATTCGTTAACATTAGTTAATGCATTAGGTATCATCATGAACTAACACTGAACAATATATATATATATATATATATATATATATATATATATATATATATATATATATATATTTTTTTTTTTTTACAGCATTTATTAACATTTGCTAATTTTTTTATACACATAATATTGTTCATTGTTAGTTCATGGTTGTTCATTGTGCATTAGTTAACACATACAACGTTTCATTTAAAATATTTATGTTGAATGTTTTATGTTACTTTATGTTGAATTTAACATTAACCAAGTTGAATAAATTCTGTTAAAGTATTGCTCATTGTTAGTTCATGTTAACTAATGTTGTTAACTAATAGAAGCTTATTGTAAAGTGTTCCCTGTAATTGTTTACCTTTTGTGGAATTTCTGCATGACCCATTTTAGCAGCAAGAGACGCAGCCTCTGCGTTCCACTGATTGCAGCGCATTCGAATCACCATTCACTTTGGCAAGGAATAGAAAAAAGATAGAGAGACAGGAAGAAAGGACAGATTATCTTACAGGACTGTACCCAGATCAGACACTAAGGCCTTTAAAGTCACAACCAAAAAATTGAACCAGTTTTGGTGGGAGGATTATGCAATTTCTATTTAAAAATGGGTCCCAAAATTCTGAGACCACATTAAAAAAAATCTAATTTAAACCTAGAAACGAACAGAATGTTTTGGGATTTTGAAAAATTGTAAACAAAAAGCATTATGCTGTAAATTGAATAAGAAATATATAAGATTCTGCACTATTTGTGGGCCACTTGATATTTGACTGTTAACTCCTTTGTACAATACGTCAGACTTTCTTGCTTTCATTGAAACATTGTGGAACATTTTCAAATCACACTGGGATAACATGGATCATCAGGTTTTGCACAAACTCGTGAAGTCCCTGCCAGTTCGAGTGCAAGTTGTCATTAAAGCAAAAAGTGGGAAGTAATGTTTACATTCACATTTATACATTTGGCAGATGCTTTTATCCAAACTGACTTACAGTGCATTCACGGTATATATTGTAACAGTTTTTGTGCTGGGAATCAAACTCATGATCTTGGCGTTGCTGGTGCCATGCTCTACCAGTTTAGCTACAAGAACTCTAGCTCAGTGTTAATATTTTAATTCAACTTTTCACTCAAATTATTATGCTGAAAACAATGAAAATGTAAAAAAAAAAAAAAAAAAAAAAAAGAAAGAGAAAAAAAAGGGGGTTAAATGAAAAAATAAAGCTATAAAAGCAATTTCATTTGTGGTCTCAAGTCTATCTGGCTATTGAAGCTACAGTATATGTAATATTTTTCAGTGTTAAAAATCATTCGCGTATCTTAGCTTAATATGCAGCAGAGTCAACTATTTAGCCTAAGGAAGCCATTTGTAGGTTGATTTCAACTAAATTTCTAACACTATGTCTCTCTGGTGCTATCAAAACATTCCTCTGTTTGTTTTAGTGGCCTGCCCAGCCCGACACAGTAACATTGGCTTGACCAGGGATGAATCTTGGTGAAAGCGGTACAAGCAGTACAAGCGGTATAAGTGGCTGCTTAGGGCCCCCAAACCACTAAGGGGCCCCACAAGGTGCACCCACCAACCCTACAACCAATGGAAGATGGGGGGAGTTTTCTGTAATCTGTTTGAAAACAGTGATTATTATTTTTGCAATTCCATTGCACAGTTCAGCTTTAAGGTTAGATGGTCTAATGTTGGTAAAAATCTGACTACCAAATTGTTTTGTGATATTATATTATAGGTTTAATTCCAGGCATTACCCCCAGTTAAAACTGATTACTTTCTTTAGGTTATTTTCAGGTTTTTCCATAGTTCAGACTTATGAGCAGACAGAAATAAAAATCAGGTGTTCTGGTGGGCTTGAAAAAAAACAAAGCTACACTCACTGAGCACTTTATTAGGAACACTATGGTCTTAATAAAGTCCTAGGCATGGTCTTCTGCTGTTGTAGCCTCTCCACCTCAAGGTTCGACGTGTTGTGCATTCTGAGAAGCTGTTCTGCTCACTGAAATTGTACAGATCGGTTATCTGAGTTACCGTAGCCTTTCTGTCAGCTCGAACCAGTCTGGCCATTCTCCATTAACCTCTCTCATCAACAAGGCATTTAAGTCCGCAGAACTGCAGCTCACTTGATGTTTTTTGTTTTTGGCAACATTCTGAGTAAACTCTAGGAACTGAAAGAGATCAGCAGTTACAGAAATACTCGCCCGTATGGCACCAACAATCATGCCACAATCGAAATCACTGAGATCACATTTTTTCCATATTCAGATGGTTGATGTGAACATTAACTGAAGCTCCTGACCCATATCTGCATGATTTTATGCATTGCACTGCTGCCACACGATTGGCTGATTAGATAGTCACATGAATAAGTAGGTGTACAGGTGTTCCTAATAAAGTGTTCAGTGAGTGTTTTTATGTTCCAATTGTTCATTCAGCAAATGTAAACACATTATTTTTGCTTTCGTTGAATTATTTGAATTATTAATTTCTAGCCGCAAGAAATATCAGAAATATTTTAATAGTTCGAATGTATATCAGCAAATGTATCGCTGTATGATATCAGGCCAATTTAAATCCTTTTTGCTAATGCCAGTGAAGTCAAAGATCATCACTGAGTGTTTTTTGTGGCACTTGTGTAGTTTGCACAGCCCTGTGTTGGTGCTGAGTGTTTTCTTTGTATAGATGGGACAATTACAGATTTGTGTGAGTTTCTGGAGACCATTTCCAGTCAAGATGCTCTCACTGTTCCCATGTTTTGTCAGTGGGTGGTGCATTGAATTTCTCAGTGCGAGTTCACACACAGGGTGGGGCTGTATTTTTCAGATTGGGGTTTTTGGTTTGCTCTGGTGGCCTTGATGGGGGTGTTGTGTAATTCCACTC
This sequence comes from Myxocyprinus asiaticus, assembly GCF_019703515.2. NCBI lineage: Eukaryota > Metazoa > Chordata > Actinopteri > Cypriniformes > Catostomidae > Myxocyprinus > Myxocyprinus asiaticus. The sequence continues at coordinate 32,796,834 of NC_059350.1, forward strand.
TTGGTGTCTTGATGATTGTGTGGATCGGCGGTATGTGTTTACATGTTACACAATGTGCGATGTGTGCATTTGTAGGGTTGCATGTAAAGTATGCGTTAGTTTGTATATAGTTATCCATGGACATGTTTTTAGGTTATAATTTATAGGAATATATGAATGTATAAGTGGAAGTCTACATAATATATAATTAATGTCATTTAAACTATCATTAAATCTGTAATCATTTTTGCCCTCAACATAGTTCATTCAAATGATCCTGCGGTGTGACAAATATATTTGTAAAAGTTTAGTCTTTCAAATAATGAGTTCGTAGAGCTGCATGCAATTAGCAAAATTATGTTTAGAATATGGGATCAAAATCCCATCAAAAGTATTGCGGTCACGGATCCAAAAATTATATGCATGAATTAAAATAATAAGTATGAATCAAAAAATAGTAAGCGCAGATTTAAAAAAATAAGCGCAAAAATAAATAATAAGCGCAGATCAAAATAATTAGTGCAGATCAAAAAATAACAAGCATGAATCAAAAATATATAAACACATTTAAAATATGCTGCAAAAAAAAAAAAAAAAAAACAGAAAAATTAAAGCAAAGTCATAAGAATTGCAAACAAAATCATGTTTTCCTTGGTTATATTACTGTTTTTTGTGCTCTCTGACAATTTTGCTCATATTTTCATTTTTTTGTACGCTTACGCTGTATTTTTCTTTGCTTTTGTTTCCAGGTTCTGCACTTGGTTTTCCAAAACTTGTGAGTAGAGTTTCATGTAAATCAAGGGGCATTTTGCATTCCTATTGGTCCACTAGTTCTTGATCGACAGCTACTCCTCTAGCCAATCATTCGAAGGGGGGAGGTGACCTCACTCCAGTGCGACTCCAATGGCTGCTGCTCAATATTATATTATTTGTGGTTGATAGATACGCTGCTTGTGTCTGTTTTGAGTATTTTCTGCCAGCTCTTGGAAACAATGTTTTTACAAATGTTTTTATCTGCACTTATTATTTTTTGATTCATACTTACTATTTTTGGATCCGTGACCGCAATACATTTGACGGGATTTTGATCCCATATTAGAATAAAATTAGATGGAGAATAGCATGTCACACCACGGGAAATACTGTATCAATTTACCAAAAGTGTTTCATGTCAACTTCCCATATGTATTAATATCGTAGAATGTTTTTTTTATAGTGCAGAATACAACACTCATTATCAAACAGAGGCTGGTGGGACACATGCTCCAGCAAATAATTTCATCATCAAAGGGGGACAAGCTCTCAACACAAGAACAGCATGCATGAGAACTCTCACTTTGTGTTATTTGATTTGATTGCATGAATACACAAACAGTGTATTATGGCTGTATCCTGGTGTCATAGGTCCATGTATGAGAGTCCATGAATGTATTAAATTGAACCTTTCAAAGATGAGCAAATTTAATACAGTTCATCATGTCTTATATGAACAATGTATGAGTAGATGTGTAGCAGCTGCTCGAAGCATGTTGTTTGCGTGCGTTCGAAGCAAATGGAGTAGACGTGTTCTAGTGAGTGCTCCTCTTCTCATTCTTTAAATGTCCTTCAAACTAAAATAGTGATTTACATGAATAGTACAGCTTCCTCATCTCTCTCTATCTTTCTCTCTTTCACTCACTAATTCATCCAATTTTATACACATCGGGGCAAATACGGAGAGCTGCTGAATGTGCCAAGTGTGAACTGGACATATAGTAAGGGTGTGTGTGTGTGTGTGTGCTTGTGTTGTAGTCTGACTGAATAAAGAGGTCAGTTAACAATGACGGTAGGATTCGGAATGGTCTGCTGAATGACTTTGATTATTTCATCCTCAACAGGAAATTGAGAGCAATGATCCCATGTGTGTGTAAGTGTGTTTATGCTTTTATTTTCAGCCATTTGTGAGGTTAAAAGGTTTTCAGTGGGCTTAAGTGATCATGAGAGAATTATTGCGGTGTAGTGTCACAAGTGTGTGTCAGAGAGTGTGTGTGTGTGTGTGTGTGTGTGTGTGTGTGTGTGTGTGTGTGTGTGTGAATGTTCTTAGCTATACAGTCACTGAACACTTTATTAGGAACACCTGTACACCTACATATTCATGTGATTATCTAATCAGCCAATCATGTGGCAGCAGTGCAATGGATAAAACCATGCAGATACGGGTCAGGAGCTTCAGTTAATGTTCAAATCAACCATCAGAATGTGGAAAAAAATTGATCTCAGTGATTTCGACCGTGGCATGATTGTTGGTGCCTGATGGACTAGTTTGAGTATTTCTATAACTGCTGATCTCCTGGGATTTTCACGCACAACAGTCTCTAGGGTTTACTCAGAATGGTGCCAAAAAAAAAAAAAAAAACATTCAGTGAGTGGCAGTTCTGCGGACGGAAATGCCTTGTTGATGAGTGAGGTCAATGGAGAATGGCCAGACTGGTTCGAGCTGACAGAAAGGCTATGGTAACTCAGATAACCACTCTGTTCAATTGTAGTGAGTAAAATAGCATCTCAGAAAGCACAACACATCGAACCTTCAGGCGGATGGGCTACAACAGCAGAAGACCACGTCGGGCACTTTATTAGGACCATAGTGTTCCTAATACAGTGCTCAGCGAGTGTAGTTTGAAAGTGAGCAACATTTTTGGAGACATTCATAGGCGTACTCCTTTGGATAAACAATTTTAAAGTAAATGCTTTATTTATTTATTATTTTTTTCAAAAATGCAAACATTTTTCTTTTAGAGGTAGGGTCAATCTATTAAAATTATAATAAGCTTTATTAGTGGAAGTCTATGGTTTGTCCCCATTTAGATAGCTAAGTAAAGATGTGTGTGTGTGTGTGTGTGTGTGTGTGTGTGTGTGTGTAATGTGTGAGCCCTTTCATATATGTCCGTGTTTACATGTTCAGAGCATGCTATGAGTCAGTTTGTTTGATGTCAAGAGCTTTAAGCTAAAGTCAGAGCAAAAATAGTGATGATGATGATGTTATCAAACAGCTTTCTCACAATCCCAAAAAGACATGTAGTTGCTCAAATTATAAATACAGCCACTGCTGAAAAGACAAGCATTGCTGGTCACCAGCTTATATTGTGTTTTATGTGCTGGTCCTCCAGCATGGGAAGCTGGTGTGCTGGGGTCACCACAAGGCTTCTAAACTAGCTTCACCAGCTTTACAAGAAAGACCATGTTTGTCAACCAACTTCACCTGCTAGGTTTGGCTGGTGAAAAGCATGGCTATGCTAGTCTACCAGCTAGACCAGCACCAAACCAGCACTAACCAGCATAAACCTGCTTAGACCAGCATCAGAATTACGCATGTACGACAAAGACAAACGTAGCTTTGTCAGTCTATGGCAATATCAAAAATCTGTTATGCAAAACATCTCCAGCACCCTATTATCGTAAACCACAACCTGTAAAAGGCACATTACAGAGTATTGACCATTTATGTGTATAATTAATCAGTGTTGACCAGTTTCCACGAATTGTGATTTAATCAAGTGCTCATTCAGTGAAGACTAAATACAGTATAATAGAATAGAGTTGTAGTAGAGAAGCACACCTGTGGGAAGTCATATTGTTATGGTAAGGAAATGCAGCGCACACATTTGCATGAATGGAGAATTTGCTTGTAAAATTTGCTCATTATACTTGAGTTCCCTTTAATGCATTGTCATATTGCACAATTAAAACCGCTGCGAAAAAATGACTCATGCATTTTGCCCTTACTAACAGATTAAAAGAGAATAGTTATGTCATTTTGCAAACAATATTATTAAAGTAATCCAAAATAAAAGAACAACAACAACAAAAACAACAAAAAGCAGTGATATATGTGGTTCCTCTTTGAAATGTAACTTATTCTGTGTTATTAATCAAAAAAAGCCAACTGGCCATTTGAATGACTGTTTTAAATGCTAGTCTCCTTCTAAATGTAGCTCAGTATGACACTAATGTTAAATCATTATGTCCTCTCTCTGTCTACTGGTCTTTCAGAGTGCCCTCAGGTCTGTAGTATAGTGACAGATTCAGGGAGAGTAAAGCAGCTGCGGAGATAAAGCAGCCCTGTGATTGATTGATCACCCTGATGTTTGATTGCTGCTTGCATCGATTGCTCCTGGCTGGGTTGGCACCATTCATTGTTAAAGTCAATGGCAACATATTTGTTCTTAATCAGTAATGAATGGCACAGGAAACTTCAGCCTCCAGTTGTTTCCTATTTCAGCTTTTGGACAATGAGAGTTATTTTAAGATTAAAAAAAAAAAAAAAAAAGCTTTTAGTGTTTAGCTGAGCAATGGGTGCTTTTTGTCCAAAGTGGTCTTGATCATTGCGGTGTAATTTTTTTCTATCTATAAACATTTATTGTGCATTCTCCACTAAAGAAACAATTTACGGCAGGCATCTGCCTCCTGTGGGCATTTATCTTGCATTGTGAGGATAATTTAAAACAAATATTTCACCCCAAAAGGAAATTCCTGCCATTTACTCACCCTTATGTGATTCCAAACGTGTATGACTTTTTTCTTTTGTGAAACACAAAATGAGGTGTTTTGAAGAATATTAATGCTGCTCTTTTCGATATAATTAAATTGAATGGGGACTAGGTTGTCTAGATGTCCTGGTTCTCTTAATGATTCCGGTTCATTACTGGTTCTATTACAATTAAATTTGAGTACTTTTGAGGAAGAAACATTTTTAAATATGAAAAGCATTTCTTATTGGATTTACTGCCCCTAGCAACCTGTTACCAAATGATGAGATACTTTCATATTTTAACAGAACAGATTCTTGCAAAAGGTGTCTTTACTCAGACTTGTTAATTGAGATATTATAAATGTTATAAAATACCACTAACGTTTATTTATTTATTTTTTTGGATTTTCTCCCCTTTTCTCCCCAATTATGGCATGCCCAATTACCAATGCGCTCTAGGTCCTTGTGGTGGCATAGTGACTCTCCTTAATCCGGGTGGCGGAGGACGAATCTCAATTGCCTTTGTGTCTGAGACAGTCAATCCATGCATCTTATCACGTGGCTTGTTGAGCGCGTTACCACGGAGACCTAGCACGTGTGGAGGCTCACGCTATTCTCCGTGGTATCCACGCACAACTCACCACGTGCCCCATCGAGAGCGAGAACCACATTATAGTGACCACGAGGAGGTTAACCCAACGTGACTCTTCCCACCCTAGCAACCGGGCCAATTGGTTACTTAGGAAAACTGGAGTCACTCAGCACACCCTAGATTCGAACCTGTGACTCCAGGTGTGGTAGTCAGCATCTTTACTTGCTGAGCTACCCAGGCCCCCCATAATGTGTATCTTTAACTACACAATCATATACTAACCACCATCCAGTAATTACTATTATTTAACCTTGTGTGACCCTGCGTACACATGAGTAGAAGTTGTATTTTGGCTTCGCTATATGCAATGGATAATATAAATTAATTTAAACCGATTGATCTCAGTTCAGAAGACTCAGGGCTGTCAGTAAAGGGTACATTTTCATGAATCATGTGACAAAACAACACGGCGCTGATCACAGCAGAGTTTGTCTTTGACAGAAACACCAACAAAACTAGACTTGGTAAGAAACCTAATTAAATTTTTACATTGAAACCTGTTTGAGTCAAAAGATTTGTGTCTCTAGTTTCATCCGATATGCCATTTGTAAAACATGTGCTCAACACAATGTACACTATAGTGTAATAACACTAGATTTTCATTAGAAATCCTATATTTACTGTGCATTTTCACATTCACTTTATATGAAGTTAGGATGAAAATATGGTGCATTTCGAACTGATCTGAGACCAGTGCAGACAGACAGAATACTGGAGGTTAAGTCATTCACTAAATAGGGAGCAAGGGAGCATCCTATAGCTTTCCTGTAAAGCCAAGTGCATTTAATCCAAAATTCCTATCAAAAGTTCAGTTTCAGGCTGCAGATGATGTTTGAACCACTCAACATTGAAGGCAGACCTGGGATAATGATAATCAGTACTTAGATTAATTCATTTATAATGTATAATTTTATTTTAACATAAAAATAATTCGGTTTCGTTATTTTTTAAATTAACCGGTTTTGAATAAGAATTAAATCACTAATTAACCCTAATTAAGGATTCTCATTGTCCTTCTAAAGAAGATGACATTGCAGAGAAGTAAAAGTTGATTTGCCTTTCTTTCTAGAATGTCTTCCAGCATATGGGCTTGCAATTTACCTGGCAGCCATTAAAATAACTTCACATGCTTGCTTTTGCTGTCTGCTGTCCATAAGATTCTTGCCCTGTATTCCAAATTGTCTGAAGACATATGATAGCTTTGTATGAAGAGCACACTGTTATTCACTGAAAATCCTCTCCACCACCATTGCTCTGAAATCTCATTCAAATATGACACACCAAGACACATCACGGCAGGTTTGACGTTAATGATGCCATATGCCATTGTGTGTCTTGTAACCGACTGTGATGCACCAAGTTTGAATATGTGAATGAGATTTGGGACATGTGGTTTATGGAAATATTTTGGTCTGGTTTTTACACAAAGCTATTGTGTGACTTCAGAAGACGGGTGGTATGGATTAGTTTTGTGACGCTTTTATGGTGCCTTTTTGTCATCTGTGGAGCTGGACATTCACTTTTATTACATGGGAAAGAGCAGTGTATGTATTTTGCTTAAATAATTCCATTTGAAGGATTAGAAATGACATGCATAAAAAACATATTTTGATGCTTGTTAAGTTTACTTAAATAAAATGAACTAAAGCTACACAATTCTAGAACATTTTGTCACAACTTGTTTTTTCATTGCATTCTATCCATTTAAATTTGTAAAATTGAAGTTTACTTGATCCATTTGAGTTGGAACTACATAAATATTTTTTGTGTCGTAGCATTGATGTAGCATTGATGAAACTGGGCAGGGGGTTTCCATTTCCCAGCACGCTTTGCATGGGACTGGATAAGGAGACAAGTGTTGAAATTAAGTGTTATTTTATGCATTTTTAAAACAAGATGAGAACATGAGGAGATTTGTTAATGTTTAATGTTCTGTTATATTGATATTTAAAAAGAGAGTCTGTTATGCTGGAGTTTTGGAGGTTACCATTTTGGTAAAGAATGATTCTTGTTTTGAGTGCTGATTAGCTCTATAAACAGTTGCAATTAAACTGACAGTGCAACAGTTTCACTGTCCTAACACTTGCTTACCTGGCATTTACTAATGATTACTAAAATAAATTAAGTTGGACCAACATAAGAAAATTAATTTAAAAAAAAAAAACAAAACAAAAACTTAGTAAGTTGAGTTAAAACTACTTCAGTACATTGATTTCACCAAATCCAACTATGAAACTGACAATTTAAATTAAAGACATTTAAGCAATAGTTAAACCAAAAATTAAAATTCTCTCAGTGTTGGTTGGACCAATCAGATTCAATCAGATTCTATGCAGGGTCTGTGCCAGTCAAATTCTATGCTACAAGACTGTTTTGATCACGCGGACTGGGAGATGTTCCGGTCTGCCTCTGATGACGACATCGAGGTCTACGCTGATACCGTAACGTGCTTCATCAGGAAGTGCATAGATGATGTAGTACTGACCAAAACTATACAGATCTACAGCCACTCGAGTCATGGGCTGCTCTCACTGTTACCATCAGGCAGGCGGTATCGCAGCATCAGGACCCGCCCAGCCGACTTCATGACAGCTTCTTCCCCCAAGTGATCAGACTTTTGAACTCTTGATCTCCCACGTTCAAAATACATCAGCACTGCACTTTATTACTCTTACTCTTATATCTCACACCGGACTGTCATAAATTATATTATTATTATAATATTATATTCTCTCTTAACAACACATTGGCAACTGACTATCAACCGACAGCCTGAATGTCAATACAGCACAATACAACCTACCGTATATTTTATATATACTATTTTTATTGTATACTTTGTATTCTATATTGTGTGTATGTGTATTCTGTATTGTGTGTATTGTATACTCTGTATTGTATATTGTTATTTGTATATTGTGTTGTGTGTAATTATGTGCATATTAGATATGTAAATTGTGTTGTGTAAATCTGATGTTTATTGTAAATTGGTATATGTCTCATCACTGTCATGACTGCTATGTTGCTTGGAACTGCACCCAAGACTTTCACACACTGTTGCACTTGTGTATATGGTTGAGTGACAATAAAGGGATTTGATTGATTTGATCATTTACTCACCCTCATGCCATCCCATTTTTGTATAACTTTCCTTCTTCTGCTGATCACAAAAATAAGATTTTAGAAGAATATCTTAGCTCTGTTGGTCCTTTCAATGCAAGTGAATTTTGGCCAGAACTCTGGAGTTCCAAAAAGCAGCATAAAAGTAATCAACAACACATTTCAAGAAAATCACTGTCGGACATTAAATCCTCTGCAGTGCGTAATTTTCCCATATTTGTGAGGTGCTTTGGAGAGATTAAAGTTGTTCACTGATTCTGTCTGACACTGTTTAAATAAATAGTTGCAGTAAAAGGTTAAACTGTTTGATATTGTGAACTAGATGTGTACCTGCAATATTATCTTTTGAATGCACAGGGAGGATCGCCCTGAAGCACTCCGGTTACATTGAAGTGCGTCATTCTGCATTCAGGATGTGCATAAGCAGTTTGGTGCCGCTCTTTATCAGTGCCTTTCTTTTTTCTTACATTTCTTTGTTAGTTTTGTGCAATAAGATGCTATAGATATTTAGCCTATTTATTTGTTGAATACCTGTTCTTTACTATGTTGAAGTGCTGCGCTTAGCATCCATATGTTCCTCTGAAACGCATCTGATCGGGGTCACGTGAACATATCGGAGCCTAATTATACATTATCCTTAACACCGACTAGTCGACTATGAAAATGGGTAGGGATGGGACGATATGGTTATCTCACAATTCAGTTTGATTTACAATATGAGGTTCACAATTCAATATAATCTCGATTCTATATAATAACACTTAAATTACAAAATCTTACAGAAAATGTTTTATTTTCTGAAAAAATGATTGAGCAAAATACACATTATAATTTCTCATCAAAATAAAGTTCCTTAATTAACTATATAAAGGCTCAAAGTTTAAATAATAAGAGTTGCTCATATACCTTTTTCTATAAGAAAACAAATAAGCTTTCAAAAATAGTGGGCTACATTCAGGCTGATCAGGTGCAGAACAAGCAATAGAACTGAACAAAACCTGTCCTGAAAAAATTATGTGAAATTTAATATTTTACTTTAATCATTTGTTTGTCATCATTATTATAATCACATTTTAAAGGAATGTTCCGGGTTCAATACAAGTTAAGCTAACTCGACAGCATTTGTGGCTGCATTGTAGCATTGTACCACAAAAGTTAATTTCGACTCGCTCCTTCTTTTCATGAAAAAAAAGCAAAAATCTGTGTTACAGTGAGGCTCTTACATTGGAAGTCAGTGGGGACAATGAAAGTGAAAGTGGCCAATTTTTGGAGGGTTTAAACAGAAATTTGAGGCTTATAATTTTGTAAAAGCACTAAAAGTGCTTTTTATTTTTTTTGGTTGAGCATTCTTTTCTGTCATTTCTTACAACCTGTGCATGATATTCATAATGTGTTTTATGGGATACGAGCGGCCGGCATTCACTTTGAAGCATGCAGCACATGCAGACTAAAATTGCAGCCTTTCGGGGTTTATTAATCACACTAGGACATATCATTATTTTAATTTAATTAATTGTGCATTCATTTTTTGCCCAAATATGTTACATTTGTGTGTAAGCATTTAAAAGCAGTCATGTGTCAGTCAGACAAAGGCATCGAATTGAGTTGGTGCTCGGTACTACCGGTTCTGCAGAAACACTAGTATCGTGACATCTTTTTCAATTTAGTATCGACTTGGTACCGAAGTACTTGTACTTTTGACATTCCTATTTTTTTCATAGTGTCTGTATTGATCCCCCATAACATGACCCAAATCAGACACATTTACAATGTGTGTATTGGAACGTGTGTGTTGATGTGAGGTGAGTAACAGTGGGTGGTACAGTTGAAGTCAGAAGTTTACATACACCTTAGCCAAATACATTTAAACTCAGTTTTTCACAATTCCTGACATTTAATCATAGAAAACATTCCCTGACTTAGGTCAGTTAGGATCACTACTTTATTTTAAGAATGTGAAATGTCAGAATAATAGTAGAGAGAATGATTATCTCAGCTTTTATTTCTTTCATCACTTTCCACCCCGGTGGGTCAGAAGTTTACATACAATTTGTTAGTATTTGGTAGCATTGCCTTTAAATTGTTTAACTTGGGTCAAACATTTTGGGCAGCCTTCCACAAGCTTCACACAATAAGTTGCTGGAATTGGCCCATTCCTCCAGACAGAACTGGTGTAGCTGAGTCAGGTTTTAGGCCTCCTTCCTTGCACATGCTTTTTCAGTTCCCTATCTGTCACTCACTCGACGTTGTGTCGATGTAGTGACACAAGGGGGTCACTCTTGGGAGCCCCAAACACCTCTGCTTTTTTGAAAAAAGGCCAATGAGAATTGGCAAATGGAATTTGCATGCCACTCCCCCAGACATACAGGTATAAAAGGAGCTGGTATGCAAGCGGTTCAATTCATTGAAGCTGAATTCATCCGCAAAGTTCATTCACCTCATCTGCTGGATTCTACGGTGCATTTCAGCGGCTTCTCCCCTTCTGCACATGTGGAGTGCAGAGAATGCCCCTGGGTGCTTCGGCAGAAGCAACTAAAAGAGTATATTCTAAAAAGAGTATATTTTCTTTCTAAAAGAGTGGCACACACAGAACGTATTTTTAAAGATGACTTTCCGTTTGTATGTTGTTCCTGGTTGCGGTCGTTATCTCTCCACTTCTGACGGCCACGATCGCTGTCTTATGTGTCTGGGCGCTGCCCACACGGAGACATAGTTCGTGGTTGGGTCTTGTCCTCATTGCGAGAACATGACCATGGCAACGTTGCGGTCGCGGCTTGCATTCGTAAAAAAGCAAGCCACCCCAGCGGCTCCCTGTCTCAGTGAGGCTGTGCCGGTTAGCACTGGGGGCGATTTGGGGACCTCAATGGGACCACCTCCACCAGGTATCCCCCACAGACCTCCCATTCCCCAGCACGCTCGCTTGCCCCAGTCGGGCGCTCGGACGAGATCGTCTCAGGGCAAGTTCAACCTCTCGTTCAGAGCCCGGGAAGAAGACAAGTTATCGAGCGCAGCATCGGAGATCGGGCTCATCCAGTCGGACGCAGAGGCTTCGACTGGGCTTCCTCCTTCGGGAATGGTCGCCCAGTCCCAGGCCGACGCGGAAATGATGGACATGCTTTCCTGGGCAGCCGGGAGCATCAGGCTAGAGTGGAACCCTCCACTCTCCCCTGAACCCTCGCGGCTCGACGATTGGTTCCTGGGCTCAGGGCGCCGCCCACGGCCACACCCCGCCCCTGTTCCTTTCTTCCCGGAAGTGCATGAGGAGCTGACAAGATTAAAACTCCCATCCAGGGCCTGTAGGTTTACGTCATCCCTGATGGCTAAGGCCTACGGTGCCGCTGGACAAGCCACCTCCGCCCTGCACGCCATGGCTCTCCTGCAAGTATACCAATGCGCTAAAAAAATGCACGAGGGTAGTTCTGACCCGGGATTGATGCAGGAACTGCACTCGGCGACCGACCTCACTCTCCGGGCGACGAAGGTCATGGCGCGGTCTCTTGGGCAGGCGATGTCCACCCTGGTGGTCCAAGAGCGCCACCTTTGGCTCAGCTTGGTTGAGATGTGAGAGGCTGACAAGGCACGGTTCCTTGACGCCCCCATCTCCCAGGTTGGCCATTTCGGTGACACCGTCAAGGACTTTGCCCAGCAGTTCTCGGTGGTGAAGCAGCAGTCGGAAGCCATACAGCACATCCTGCCCCGGCACGGCTCAAGATCCCGCACCCCGTCTGCTCGTTGCCAAGGGTGTCCTCCTGCAACTACAACACCGGCTCCGCCGCAGCCCGCCCCCGTGGCCCAGCCCTGGCGTGGAGCCCTGCGCAAGAACCCGTCTCACGGCCGGCCACCAAGAACCCGAGGAAGGCTTAAAAGCGCCTCCGCAAGTAGACCCGCTTCTCTGGAGCTGGTGAGCAGACCACTCCATCCCCCAGTGGAGGGCCGGGAGTAGAATCTTTTGTTTCATTTTCATTTAATTTGTCAAGAGGCTGCGGTACCCAAAAATTCAACAAAAGAGTGGTTTTCTTGTTCCCTGGGTCACATGTCCAGTGTGCACGGCAGTCGTCACGACCACCGTCCACCATTCCATCTTTGCAAGTATGGTGCTCCAGCGGCGGTCCCCCCGCCCCTGTGCGCCCAGCTGTGGCACAAACACGCCCACACGGGATTTGGTCCAGTGGACTATGGAGACGAGACTCCTCCTCCCCCCTCCTCGGCCAATCTTATGGTGGGCGTCAGGAGCCAGGTAAGTGCTTCGATGTCCCTGGACTCAGCACGGCCACAGGGCTCGAATCCCCTCAATGTGGCACCCCGAGCTCCGCCCCACCGTGAGGCCCCACCTGCCGGTACTGAACCGGGCTTTGCACAGACTCCCTTTCAAGATGCTAACGCAAAAACGCATTCTAGCGGGCGTCCGGCATCAAGATTGGTTTGCGGCAGTAGACCTGAAGGACGCGTACTTCCACGTCTCGGTCTTACCTTGACACAGACCCTTCCTGCGGTTTGCCTTCGAAGGCCAGGCATACCAGGACAAGGTCCTCCCCTTCGGCCTGTCCTTGTCCCCTCATGTCTTCACGAAGGTCGCAGAGGCAGCCCTTGCCCCACTAAGGGAAGTGGGTGTCCGCATCCTCAACTATCTCGACGACTGGCTAATCCTAGCTTACTCTCGAGAGTTGCTGTGCGCACACAGGGACCTCGTGCTCCGGCACCTCAGCCGACTGGGGCTCCGGGTCAACTGGGAAAAGAGCAAACTCTCCCCGGATCAGAGCATCTCTTTTCTCGGTTTGGAGTTGGACTCAGTCTCGATGACAGCGCGCCTCACGAACGAGCGCACACAGTTGGTGCTGAACTGTCTGAAGGCGTTCAGATGGAGAACAGCAGTTCCACTGAAACTTATTCAGAGGCTCCTGGGGCATATGGCATCCTCAGCGGCGGCCATACCACTTGGGTTGATGCATATGAGACCACTTCAGCACTGGCTTCAAACTCGAGTCCCGAGATGGCAGCCGTCACGCCGATCTGTCGCCGCCTCTTCAGCCCTTGGGCCGACCTTGCATTTCTACTGGCAGGGGTTCCCCTAGAGCAGGCGTTCTCTGTCAGCGAATCGTGCCTGGAGTTCAGTCCGGGTTACTCTCACGTGATCCTGAGACCCCAACCGGGCTATGTGCCCAAGGTTCCCACAACCCCTTTTAGGGATCAGGTGGTGAACCTGCAAGCGCTGCCCCAGGAGGAGGCAGACCCAGACTTGGCGTTGCTGTGTCCAGTGCGAGCTTTACGCATCTAGTTGGATCGCACGCAGAGCCTTAGAAGCTCCGAGCATCTCTTTGTTTGCTTTGGTGGACAGCAGAAAGGAAGAGCTGTCTCCAAACAGGATCGCCCACTGGGTCATTGACGCCATCGCGATGGCATATCAGGCTCTGGACGTGCCCCCCCTGCGGGGTTACGAGCCCACTCCACTAGGAGTGTTGCGGCCTCCTGGGCCCTGGCCAGTGGCGTCTGTTTGGCAGACATCTGCAGAGCAGCGGGCTGGGCAACACCCAACACCTTTGCGAGGTTCTAAAATCTCTGGGTTGAGTCGGTCTCATCCCGTGTATTGGCAGGCATGAGTAGGTAAGTTCCGGGACAAACTAGCCGGGTGTACCGCTTGCGCATAGCGCCTTTCCCCTCCCTTGAGGTGAAGACGTGCGCTCTTTACTCCCAGTCACGTTCACAGACTGTGATCCCTGGATGACTTTCCTCCTTAGCCCTCTGGCAGTTGAGTTTGCAGAGAAACTCGCTGACCGGCCCAGTACGTGCGCTAATGAGCCCCTGTACTGAGGTAGGTGCTCCACATGTGCTGGTTCCCTGAAGGCGACCCCATGTGACATCTTCCGCAAAATTGTTTCCCTGACGGCAAACTGCATCTTCCTTGGGCAGAGGCCCCTCTGTCCCAGGTCACCATGCTCTGTAGAAACTCCTCCCCCTTCGGGTAGGACCTACCATGGGACCTCTCCACATGACATACTTCCGACAAGACTCGGTAAGACCATGTGACGTATTCCACTCAGAATACCTCCCCTCTTTTTGGGACATCCCCCTGATGCAGACACTTATGGCTCCCAGTCAGTTAACAAATTCCACTCTTTTTGGGGAGAAAAGAGAGGGAAGAAAGACCTCGGCTGGGCTAGCCTGTCCCTATAGTTGGGCAGCCGACTTGTTCCTAATGGACCGTTCGACGCTCGAGCGTTGGGGGAGGTTATGTGATGGACTGGTGCGCTAGCTACGAGGCACACAGCAGTCTGCCCGTCACACACCGCCAGTTCACATAACACAGTTCATCTAGTTGTGGCGTTTTGTATAGGGACTCCTAGTGTCACTACATCGACACAACATAGAGTGAGTGACAGATAGGGAATGTCCTGGTTACTTTTGTAACCTCCGTTCCCTGATGGAGGGAACGAGACGTTGTGTCCCTCTTGCCACAACACTGAACTACCCGCTGAAATGTCCGGGGCCTGGTCTCGGCTCCTCAGCACAAAACCTGAACGAGTGGTTGCATACCAGCTCCTTTTATACCCATATGTCCAGGGGAGTGGCATGCAAATTCCACTCGACAATTCTCATTGGCCTTTTTTCAAAAAGGGCTCCCAAGAGTGTTTGGGGCTCCCAAGAGTGACCCCTAGTGTCACTACATCGACACAACGTCTCGTTCCCTCCATCAGGGAACGGAGGTTACTAAAGTAACCAGGACGCTCTGTCCACAAATTTTCTATCAGATTGATGTCAGGGCTTTGTGATGGCCACTCCAGTGCCTTGACTTTGTTGTCCTTAAGCCATTTTGCCACAACTTTGGAGGTGTCCTTGGGGTCATTGTCCATTTGGAAGACCCATTTGCGACCAAGCTTTAACTTCTTGGCTGATGTCTTGAGATATTGCTTCAATATATCTGCATAATTTTCCTTCCTCATGATGCCATCTATTTTGTGAAATGCACTAGTCCCTCCTGCAGCAAAGCACCCCCACAACATGATGCTGCCACCCACATGCTTCAAGGTTGGGATGGTGTTCTTCGGCTTGCAGGCCTCACCCTTTTTCCTCCAAACATAACGATGGTCATTATGGCCAAAAAGTTAAATTTTTGCTTCATCAGACCAAAGGAAATTTCTCCATCAAGTAAGATCTTTGTCCCCATGTGCACTTGCTAACTGTTGTCTGGCTTTTTTGGCAGTTTTGGAGCAGTGGCTTCTTCACTTGCTGAGCAGCCTTTCAGGTTATGTCGATATAGGACTCGTTTTACTGTGGATATAGATACTTGTCTACCTGTTTCCTCCAGCATCTTCACAAGGTCCTTTGCTTTTGTTCTGGGATTGATTTGCACTTTTTGCACCAAACTATGTTCATCTCTAGGAGACAGAATGCATCTCCTTCCTGAGCAGTATGATGGCTTCGTGGTCCCTTGGTGTTTATACATGTGTACTATTGTTTGTACACATGAACATGGTGCCTTCAGTCATTTGGAAATTGCTCTCAAGGATGAACCAGACTTGTGGAGGTCCACAGTTTTTTTCTGAGGTCTTGGCTGATTTCTTTTGATTTTCTCATGATGTCAGGCAAAGAGGCACTGAGTTTGAAGGTAGACCTTAAAATACATCCACAAGTACACCTCCAATTCAGTACACCTAATTGTCTAAAGGCTTGACAAAATTTTCTGGAATTTTACAAGCTGCTTAAAGGCACAGTTAACTTATTGTATGTAAACTTCTAACCCACTGCAATTGTGATATATTGTTGGAATAACATTGGTATAACATTGGAATAAATTACTTGTGTCATGCACAAAATAGATGTCCTAAACGACCTGCCAAAACTATAGTTTGCTAATATTAAATCTGTGGAGTGGTTAAAAAATAAATTTTAATGACTTCAACTGAAGTGTATGTAAACTTCTAACTTCAACTGTATATAGAGTGCTGTTGTTAATTTAAATGTCACAAGGCTGTATTTAAAAAGTAGCTTACTAGGAGGTACCAACTTTCTGTCATATTCCTTCTCTCTCTCTCTCTCTCTCTCTCTCTCTTTCTCTCTCTCTCTCTCTCTGTCTCTCTCTCTCTGTGTTTTTTTTTCTTTCTTTCTGGTAGCCATCTGTTATCCTTGTGTTTGAATCTTAAATAACTGCTGGTCTTCTAGAATATTCCCCATATGGATACAAAGGCTTCTGCATAGCTCTGTACATACAGAGATCAACAAAAATTACTCAAGAGGCACAAAGAGAAAGAGCTGAAGGACGACACACACACACACACACACACACACACACACACAGAGAGAGAGAGAGAGAGAGAGAGAGAGAGAGAGAGAAAGTCCATTACATTGTTTTATGGAGCCACAGAGAAATGGAAAAGAAGGATCCGCTCAGCTGAGAGATTCATCCTCGTCCAGCTTTTTGCCTAATTAGCCATTAAACCAGTGAATGAGGAATACACTCTTTCAGTGTGTGTGCCCTTGTTCACTGCTTTGATATGTTGTTTTTGGCCTCCATCAACAGTTCATCGTCATCACTCACATCTATAGTACAGTGTTATAATCCTTTACATGTGGGAACTGAGACTTAAGAAAAGAGAACAGCTTTTCTTTTTAAATACACCCATGAGGGACTGTCATCAAAATCCGTATTTCTGTGACCTGTTGAAGGAATTTTTATGATTTAATTCCAGTCATTATTTACTTTGTTTTTTGGAACACAAAATTAGATATTCTGAAAAATCTTCATGTAGTTTTTTCCATATAACAACAGTTTATAGTGACCATGGCTGTAAAGCTCCATAAAACACCAAAAAAAAAAAAAAAAAAAGGACAATTAAAGCAGTCCATACTAGAGGTTGACTAATAGTAGATTAGATGCCAATAGACCGATAAGTGGCCGATAGTTTTTCAAATCGATTTATAGAATGTTAAAAATCGTAGTCTTTTCTTACTGTTATTACAGGAATAAAGGCTAGTCCAAAATGAATAAAATCCCAGATGCAGTTTATTGCTAAACCAAAATTCCAATAATAAGCAGAAGATTTAGTGCATACCCTGGAAATTTTAACCATAAACAAGCCCAAAACACAGAAGTGACTCTTATTTTTAAATGACAGAGACTTTGCTCTGTTAAATTGCTCAATATTTAAATATATGCCAAATTAAGCTTTTTATAGCCTATGTATTCAACAGATAATTTTTTATGTGTATGTATATATATCACTAGATGAGGTTTAATGAAGCATAAGGTTTATTATTATTTGCAAGATATGTTGGAGACATGATATACAATATGCGCTGATGGGGCACGTTTCCATATAGTCACTTTTTTCTTTGCATGTCGTCACTTAAATTAAGTACACTTGATTATCTAATCAAAATAATAAAATATGCATGGAAGTGAGGGTAAAAAGTAGTGGTCAGCCGTTATGGGTTTTTTAATGGCTGCTGCTAATATCAAGAGAGCAGGGTGGCTGATAGGCCGATATAATACTGATATATCACACAATTTAATGGGATAGTTCACCCAAAAATGAAAATTCTCTCATAATTTACTCACCCTCATGCCATCCCAGATGTGTATGACATTCTTGCTTCTGCAGAACACAAAAAAAGATATTTAGAAGAATATCTCAGCTCTGATGGTCCAAGTGAATGGTGGCCAGATATTTGAAGGTCCAAAAAGCATATAAAGGCAACAAAATAGTAATCCATATGACTCCAGTGGTTAAATCCATGTCTTTAGAAGATTTTAGAATTTAATATGTGTGGGTGAGAAACAGATCAAGTCTCTACTATAAATCTCCAATTTTATTTTTACTTTCAGATTCTCCTAGTATTTTAGGCAATTTGCATTCTTCGTGCATATCGCCACCTACTGGGCGGGGAGGAGAAGTTATCAAAAAAAAAAAAAAAAAAAGCTTATTTTTGTTTTAAATTTGGTTTTAAATCATTCTTACCCTAATGCTAAATTTCACATTTTGCAACAATTCAGTCTGATATGTTGTTGGCCAATATTATTATTGTTATAATATTTCCTCAAGATCTTCCCTAAGCAATGCAACAAAGAAAAATCCAATGAAAATAAACACTTCTTGCAGAAAATAAATATAAAATAAATATAAACACTTCTTGCAAAAAAATTTATAAAAATATTATGACTGAATTAATGCGTAGCGCATCTTTTAGGTTTCATAATATTCTTTTGCGTGCTTCATTTGAGGAGTTAAATCAAATTGCTTGTATTAGAAGTTATGAGCATGTCAGTTGAGAAGCATATTAAGCGCATATGAAGCACCAAATGCTAAATGAATGTCATTAAATTAGCTTGGGTGGCTTTTTTAATGCCTCAAAACCCTGTCCATGTTTCTTAAATTCTCTAATAGATAAGCCCATGCTGCGCACATGGATATATACATATTGCGATATACACGATAAAGCAAAATCTCTATGGAGTGACATTTTATATCGTCACCATGATATATGTCATCATATCGCCCAGCCCTACTACATGGTTTTATTTATTTCACTTCTAGAGGCTGCTGTTATACTGTAGAACCAAGCCGTAGAATCCTCTAGTGCCGGCCAGAGGACAGAAAACTATCAGCACAGATTTTTGCCAGTAACTGATAGTTCTATCAAGAAGACTCGCAGACTTGAGTGTAATTTAAGATGACATTTATTTGAAGAATATAAAACAGAAATGTAATGTCTCTCTTTGTCGTAAGCCCCGTCTAGCGGTCCGAAGAAGTTGTACTCGGAACCGTCATATCCTGCCGGAGATGACGGTTTACATATCGGCAGGGGCGAGAAGCCTTCCCCCGTGCAGGACGGGACTCAACTGGGGGTGGTGGAGGTTGCCATGTTAGCACACTGAAACAGAAATGTGATAGATTGTGAGCAGACTTATAAAGCAATGGCTTACATGTGATTGGCTAGGAGTTACCTAGCTAATGGTGCAATGATGTACAGCTGATAGTCTTCCCGCTAGAAATACGCTGCACTTACATTTCCAGATAGGAACTATCTGATATATCTAAAACGATATATCTGTTTACCTCTTGTCCATATGGCTCTATATTCCAAGTTGTCTGAAGAAGGAGGATAGCTTTGTTTGAGTAACAGATTGAAATGTAAGTCGTTATTCACTGATAATCTTACCCCACAAATCAGCTGTCAACTTGAAAATGACTGCAATCATTGAGTCAGTCATTTGAACAGACTGATCACACTGTAGACCCAGCAAACAGGAGGTCAAAAGTTCTACTGCTGAAATCACTCTGTGTTTACCAAAACTCGAAATCACTGCCCCCAGTGGCTGAAGCTAGAAGTGTTGTTGAGGTGAAATGTCCAGAGGGTGGCACTAAATGTGAGTTGTATTTTTAGTTGTATATGATGTACAGTCAACAGGAAGGCATATTTTATTAACCCAAACGCCAACCCTCAACCTTACCATCAGTGGAGTAAAAATGTAATTTTAGAGCGAAAATGCAACCTCTGAATCGCGCTCACCATTTTTATGTGAACATGATTACTTCCTGGTTTCCACAGGACCCAAACTCAGTCTCAGAATTAAGAGAGGTACCAGAACCCTTGTCTTGGAGATTGTGCTTGCAGAAGCACTACGGGGAAAGGTGAACATTTAAATTAATGCAGAAATTGAGAATCGGGTAAGTCTTATTTGTTAACAAATTGTTCAGTCCGATTCGTGAACCAGATCAAAAGAACAATTTGTTCATGATCAATTCACTTGAGGGGAGGTTTATCAGAGAATAATGACATAAATTTATCCCTTTTCCTTACACAAAGCTATAGTATAACTTCAGAAGGCTTGAGGTTTATCATATGAGTCATATTGACTACTTTTATGCAGTTTTTTTGTCAAACCATGAGCTCATGACAACTGTCGTTTTGTGGAAAGACCTGTGTGATTATTATTTAAAATGTATTCTTTTGTGTTCCACGGAAAAAACATGAGGGTGTGTAAACAATTACAGAATTTTTGGGTGAACTATTCACAAGTCATTAGCTTGATTTGTGGTCCTAGTATCCTAATTGTCCTACTGTGGTGCATTGTCTGTCTGTATGCGTGCATGTGTATATTGTATTGAGGTATATTAAATTATATTTGTGACATAATGAAGGAGTGAAATCAAGGTGTCTTGGCCTTATCGTTGTGGTTACACACAGCTGACTGGTCAC
This sequence comes from Myxocyprinus asiaticus, assembly GCF_019703515.2. Classification (NCBI taxonomy): domain Eukaryota; kingdom Metazoa; phylum Chordata; class Actinopteri; order Cypriniformes; family Catostomidae; genus Myxocyprinus; species Myxocyprinus asiaticus. The sequence continues at coordinate 32,817,287 of NC_059350.1, forward strand.
CAAAGGACCAACACCCCCATTAGTTCTGCCGTGTCAGGGATGTATGCGTATGAATGTGTGTCACATTTATGCTGTTTCCAGGATATGACTCTTTAATTTTACGCATGAGGGAACTGAATGCTACACCGTAGCGTATATCATGGACACACACGCGCGCACAGACACACAGATACAAGACAAGTAACATTAACTTATATCCTGTGGCTGCTACAGTTCAGCCTGATTTATTCAGGCCCGACTCAGGTTTAGTCTCTCTGTGGTGAGTAACTCAGGTTGATATGTAGTATTCATTGTCTGGGATTATTGTAAAGCATACGTAAGCTCCTGAAGGACACTTTCCAAATTGTAGATTCTCAGATCAAATGCTTTTTTCCCAGGGTGTCCATTTTGGATCTAAATCGAGATGCAATAATTTTCTTCTCTTGATTCTGTAGAAGCCTACTTGTCTTTATCTCTATATCACATTTCACTCTCACAGCTCTCACTCTCCCTCTCCTTTTCACTCTTCTTTTTTCTCCCTGTCATTTTCTTCTCCTCCTCTCCTCACCTCTCCTCTCGTCTCCTCTCCTCTCCTCTTTTCAGTGCAGAAAAGCGTAGTCTTTTCCCTCCGTAATCACTTCTAGTTATTGCCTGAAGCTGCTGTAGCATTCTGCTCTCTCTCTCTCTCTCTCTCTCTCTCTCTCTCTCTTTCTATGAGCATTGAGCCATGTCCATGATGCTCGTTGCCTCCAGTCCCATAATACACACAATTACAGAGGTAAAAAGGGAGAGAGAGAGATAGAAACAGAGCAAGAGAAACATGACCACCTCTTGTGAGAGAGAAAGAGAGAGATGAGAGGATAGAGGGATGGGAATAGAGGACATATGCAGTGTTATTTTGTCAGAATGAGGGCTTGAATTTCAGAAATTGGGTGTAAGGGATGTTTGGGCGGCAGCGATGCAATTCACCTTATAATGGTGGAGCATATTGTCTCTCCCACCCCCATTCCCTGCGCTTCCTGTCGAGGATGGTACTGTCAACATGTACGCATATAGGACAAATCACAAGCAATCATATTCTCCTGCCGCCAGCTGGAGCTTTAGGGGAAAATAACGATAAATGTATAAACAATGGACAGAATGAGTGTCAGGGAAAGAGAAATGTATAACGAAGGATAATGCTGATCAGAAAGAAAACATATTCATTTGAAAAATATTTTTGTTAGAACAGCATTTAAGAAGTGGAGCTGTATTCATCACTGTTTTTCACATGCGCACAGACACTCACATTTCAAACCGATTACACACTGAAAGACGCCATTAAACAAAAGCTCTGTGGATTGTTATGTAGCTAAATTGCTCTTCTACATGCCTGTGTGGATGTATCTGTGTATATGTAATAACTGACGCAGTGCTGAGTTTTCAAATGTGGCTCTAAAGAATAGTAAACTATAGACCAGATGACAAATGGATGTCTTCCAAACAGCTTTTAAATGGGAAGGTAGTGTGCGGTTATGTATAATGCTCTAAAAACTTTGAATCAGCATCCACCCACATACAATGCTCTGTTTTACAATGACTTGATTTGCAGGCTTTCATGTTGCCATGTTTCCTCCCAGTGGGTTGGTGGTGGTATAGTGGTTAAGGATCAGGGCTGGTAACAGAAGATTGCTGGTTTAATCTCAGGAAGGAGTGACACAGGAAATTGTGTGTTAGTGAGATCACAGACCTGCACTATTAGTACTGTGCCCTTGAGCGAGACACTTCACACCAGGCTGCTCAAGGGGGAATGGCTCTGCAATTAGTGCACTGAAAGTCTACTAAGTGGTTTATATCTAACCAACATTTCTATATTGGACAAACTGCATTAAATTGATTTGAATTCAATCTGGGTAAAAGGTGAACTTCTGTGGCACTAACTAGGGCCCTATGAAACCCATTAAATTTTTTCCCAAATTCTGTGTTTTCTGTTTTATTTTTTATGAATTCCTTGTTTAAAAGTTTAATTAAAATGTATCATAAAAAACTGTCTAATTTAAATGAATTCATAGGATTTTAATCAATATTTTGTCAAATACAGTGCTGCATAGCAGAGCATCACAGTGTTAATGAAAGCATTGATGAAAACTTTTATTCAGTACAGCAGCATTCATGCTTGTGAGAAATTGCTTAAATATAATGTAATTATTATTTAATTAAAATAATAATAATAATAATTATTATTATTATTTATTATTACATTGAATATTACATTTTACTATACAGTAGTTGTATATTTATGCCACAGTTTCTTCAATTTCTAGTTAAATTGAGCTTTAATTTTGGTGGAAATCTGAATGAAGCAATTTGAGTTTGAATATGTTTGACGACAGCTTCACACCTCCAGATAAGCAGCTTAAATGTGCTTATATAAACTGCAAAAGACTGATTTAATTGTATAAATATATAGTCTCATGGTATTTCCTGGGTCAAAAACTGGATTTTTCCCCCTTTTTCCCCCATTTCCCAATGCGCTTTTAAGTCCTCGTGGTGGCGTAGTGACTCTCATGGTGGCAGAGGACGAATCTCAGTTGCCTCCGTGTCTGAGACCGTCAACCTGTGCATCTTATCACGTGGCTTGTTGAGCGCGTTGCCACGGAGACATAGCGCATGTGGAGGCTTCACGCCATCCACCGTGGCACCCGTGCTCAACTCACCACCCGCCCCACCGAGAACAAGGAGGTTACTCCATGTGACTCTACCCTCCCTAGCAACCGGGCCAGTTTGGTTGCTTAGGAGACCTAGCTGGAGTCACTCAGCACGCCCTGGGATTCGAACTAGCGAGCTAGCGAACTCCAGGGGTGGTAGCCAGTGTCTTTTACCAAAATAGTATTTGTTAAAGATTGATATTAGGAAATAAACTGGCCTTGTTTGCCTTCAGATGTTCCTAAATATTACTTAAATTATTCAGAGCCTGATGGAAGAAAAACAGTATTTGTTAGGAGTAGGAAGCGAACATTTTTACTAGTACAGTCCCTTTTGGGAACAGTTCCATGGGAACAGTCAGAATATTATAACTAGTCTTGTTGAATTTATTTATGAAAAATATTTATGAACATGTTTATTTTGCAAAAATTGTAGTCGAAACACATTTAGAAACTTCAACTACAACTGCCACAGTTGTAATATAAAAAGTCTAATAGATTCCACCTAGCACAGCGGTTTTCAAAGTGTGGGGCACGCCTCCCCTGACATGCTCTAGCGCCCCCCTAGGGAGGCGCACCCCACACTTTGAAAACCGCTGTGCTAGGTGGAATCTATTAGACTATTAGAGAGAGTGGTAAAAGAAATAAAATTATTAATATATATATATATATATATATATATATATATATATATATATATATATATATATATATATATATATATATATATATATATATACACACAGTATATGCTGTACATATATATATATATATATATATATATATATATATATATATATATATATATGTACAGCATATACTGTGTGTATATATATATATATATATATATATATATATATATATAGAGTTTAACTATTATATTATATTTAAACATTATTTAAGCAGTTCTTTACAATAGAGCGGTTTCTGAGACCACCAAATTTGAATCCTTCAGTTTCAGGCAGGGGCGTAGATTCCAGGGGGGATGGGGGGGAGGTAACCCTCCCAATAATCAAAACAAGCAAGTACAACCCCCCCAATATTTATACCATGATCAATGGAAACTCGGACTTCTTCACACTGTAAACCTCCCCCAGTATTCAAGCCAAATCTACACCCTTGGTTTCAGGGGTCAAACCCAAAAGACAACGATACGATGAGCAGTATTTAAGTTTAGGATTTACATGGACAGGATCAGTTGATGCACCACGACCTTTATGTGTCGTTTGTCAGGAGATTTTAGCTAATGACAGCATGCAGCCTGCTAAACTCTGCAGACACCTTGACACAAAGCATGCTGAGTATCGACGAATCCACTGATGTGGCCAGCAGCACAGCTGTTAACATATGTGAAATATATAGGGTTGCCACCCATCCCGTAAAATAGGGGATTGTCACGTATTTAAAGATTAAATGAAGCGTCCCATATCGAATCAATAAGGGACGCGATTTGTCCCGTATTTAAACTGGTCAGATGGCGTCACGGTGAAATAGTTCCAGTTAGCTAATTTAACATTGATATAAGTTGGAAATTTTGTCTACAGTAGGTAAGGGACCGTTTGAAAGTCCACACATTGTGCTAAAACTGTGTATATAAAGGTTCAATAAGATGTACAAAATTACACAGATCGACATCGTTGTGTCAGAAGGGAGGCCCAGTGTCTTTGACTTTGAAAACCCCTGGATTAGCATATTTAATATGAAACTGCTCAATTTTGGTCAATATACCACAGTTACTGTTACTGCTGTAAAATTGTGATACATTTTAGTAAGGGTGAGGATGTGTATTTGAAAAACCTTTATTTTGGCAAATGACAAAATAATCCAGCAGATCGCATCCCTTGCACGAGTGGTTATGGGATGGCTCACGCGGTATATGAAAACCAAGCTTCAGTAGCGCTGCATAAACGTGACACAAACATCTTCTCAGATGCGAAGTGTATTTAGTGCGTATAAAGTGCCGAAGGCGAGATAAATATCATTATTTTTTAGTGTTCGGTTCGAGTCCACCTTAGTCGAGTCCGTGTCAAGTCCGAGTCTTTAAACAATCGAGTCTGAGTTGAGTCCGAGTCCAAAAGGGGCAGAGTCAGACTCAAGATCGAGTCCATAACAGGCCGAGTCCGAGTCGAGTCCGAATGAATCTGTACCATGAATCTGAATTAAATTGTAACCGTAAACTCAACATCAATATTTTAAGCTTATTTTAAACTTCACAACTAAGAAAAACAGTTTGTCAATATAAATTTAACAAAAACACCTCTGTTGAATTTCATATAAACATTTTATGATTAGTATCCTGCTGAACAAACTTTAAAGTGGCTTCAGAATGAAAGCATATGCTTTGTGTATGAAGACAAAACTGTCCTTCAACACACTTCCTAATGTGTTCTGTTGACATTTCAGTTATTTGTTGCTTTTTCCACTCAAACATAGACTAATGGAAGTGAAAGCTGTGTTAGTCATTACAACCAAGGTTATTATGTTTAGAATTTTAATTTTTATTAAGAGTTTTTATTTCTACTTCATTTTCAATTTGTCAATTCAATTTAATTTAGTTTTATTTAAAATTATTTCTATCTAAAGAAATAATAGTCTATACTGAGATTTCTTTCTGAATCTTTTTTCTCTATCTGCCGACTGATTTGGGAAAATACAGTACATACTATTGAGTCAACACAGTAGTAATTAGCACTCGCTGAGAAGTTACGTCTCATGATTTGACTGCAAATGCTACATCCAAAAACACCAGAAAAGCCCACTGATAATATTAGGGCCATGTCATCACAGACATGATTTTCTAGTTAATTTGCAGGAAACCGCACAATGCAGGGCAGTTCTGCGTGCTGCTCATGTACCTAAATCCCTGATACGTCCATGTGCATCTCGCAGCAGCTGCCGCAGAAGATAAAAAATAAAATAAAAAATGAATATTTGCTTGAGTGGCAGATGCGTTGTCCTGCAATCAGTCTGAAATCTTTAAATACCAACCAAAGAAAATTTCATGGAGCTATTCTTTAACCACAAAAACATGGAGAATAATAATTTTGAATCAGAATTGTCCTTCAAAAGTGTCAGAGATGTAGGCTAAAAAAAGACGTGCATAAGTTACCCGGTGGTTTACAATAAAAAGAAAAGAAAATAAACATTTAAAATAAAAACGTCATAACCAACTAAATTGATCTCGTAACATGAAGTTTAGCTTCATACACAAACTCTGTCATCAAATAATACATTTATTTTGTAGTCTATAATTAAATTATAAACAAAACATTTCACTGCCCAAAATATCCTAATATTTTATCGTGCATGGTTGAATGTTGTGAATGGTGGACAAATGCTGTAAAAGAATGTATTTTAAGCAGCTTGTCAGTGCTTTGAAAATAGTTAATCAATAATAAATAGTGCTGTTTATCTGTTTATCTATGAGTTGCTGTCTGCTTTAGCAATAACGCTTTTTCCCCCGGCTATTTAAAAAGTTTCACAGTTAATTCATCAAGCTATTATGGACCAGTTCAAGCTGACAACACTGTATGGACCACAAGAGACTACAGAAGCCATTATGCCTAAAAAGACTTAATATCCAATATTAATACTACTATTTTTATGTATTTTTATTTCGATATGCTGTTTTTAGTAAACTGTGAGAGACATGATGTGGGTGATTTAACTCAATGAAGTTCTTGATTTTAAGTTTTTAACCATGATGAAACCGCAATGCAAGCACCGTCTTGGCTGCACAAACGGCACAAGCAATTTTACCAGTTGTCAGGTCCCGTGCCGTGTGAAATTGCCTAGTTTATTTTCTATTACATTGGATACATACCCGTCTTTATGTTTTAGTCATGCCAGCCACCTCGGTAGTCGATGTTATACAGTAGACTCTGTAGTAACATTCAAGCGTATTGGTTGACTGATGAGTGTGACTGTGCACATGTGTATGTGTGTGTGCGTGTTTGCTTAAGCACAGTGAAACAACTCTGGCTATGTCTATGACTTAGGGGCTAATACAGCTGCATGCAGACAGAGATGTGTTCATAAATTTCTGTTTTGTTATTTATTTATTATTCATTCATTGCATCACAAATGCATGGACTCAGCTGGACTCGGAAAAATGGCTCGAGTCCGAGTCAAGTCCGAGTAAAAATGCATCCGAGTCCGTGACAAGTCCAAGTCCATTAAAATTGGACTCGTGACTCGGACTCAAGTCCGAGTCCAAACTCGAGTACCCCAACTCTATTATTTTTGTTTTGGTGCCTTGAAAATTGTCAATGCAGAAAAAACCCTGAGTCTGCATGTGCCACGCGCTTCAAACTTAATGCGCGCTCTGCTGTCTGTAATCTGCTTATGCTTATGATGAGGTGTTATCAGTGTATGAGTGGCCAGCTTTACACATTCCCTTTCCCTCAGCCTGTTGTGGTTTAATCATCACACTAGGACACATCACGATTTTGATTTGATTAATTAAGCATTAATACATACACTTTATCCCAAAAATGTAACATTTTGTTTTATTGTTGATTCTGTTTTTATGACTGGATTCTGCGATTCCGTCTGACAGTGTTCTCTGTGCTACCATTCTGCAGCACTGCAACACCGCTATTGAATCAGCTGTGTGAAACATACAGATCGGCCAGTGTAGTCCAGTCCCTGAAGGAATGACTCCTATATGCTGGTTCCTTTGAATCTATAGTGCAAAACAGCTGTAAACACTGTAGCCCGATTCCCAAATGAATGACTCTTACAAGCTGGAATTCCTAGTGAACAAATGACTTTTATCAGCCTGTTTTATTTCCAGTGAATCAAAAATACCATTCATTTTGGTATGTCTGACTTGTAGTGGAGAATTTAATTAGTGGATGGTTGTTGATATGACAATGTATAGTTAAAGATACACATTATGAATTTTGTTGCAATTAGTGATATTTTATATTTTAAAAAATTAATGAGGGAATAAATAAAATATCTTAATTAAAAAGTCTGTTTAAACACTGTTCTATTCTGTTCTGTTCTGATGGCAATGTCTTGTGTCCAAATATTTCTTTCTCTAAAGTTAATGGAAAGAGAATCGTTAATGGAACTGTTAAGAAACCAGAATCGTTCAGAGAAATCGGAACAGAAATTCCTTGCCATTCCATCTCTACTCAAGTTCCTCCTTCAGTGTGAGTCTATTGGTCTGCCAGGCGAAAAAAGTCTGATTGCTTAGAAAAGTGATAGCATTCCTCTTCTCAGCATGCCACAAGATTAAAGGTATTGTTCATGTTCGTAGAACAAACATTGTGCCACAGATTGCACACCAAGTTTTAATAAATAGAGTTAGGCATTTTGAAATTGCCTTTGCAAGCACCGCTAATGATTGTTTCCATACAGGTTTCCCACACACTTCTTCCGTTATAAAGTTATTTTGTGGTTCTCACGTTGCAGCCAAGTGAATCGACTCACTGAACATTCAATTGATCGTCCGAGGAAGCTGAGTGCCTTTTTTGTTTCTTTTTGTGCTGGTTCTGCCTAGCGGCTGGAGTTTGTTTTGTGTAGCAGCACTCCTTTGGGACAGTGTTGTGGATGAATCTGCACGTTCTGTTTTGTGGAGTATTTCTTGCAGGACATTGGAGTGATTGGGTCATTTGTTGCACTCATGTAGAAGTTATATATATATATAATATATATTTATTATTATTATTATTATTATTATTATTTTTTTTTTGTGTATGTGTGTGCTGGTTCCGCTAGAGACTGGAGTTTGTTTTGTGGAAGAACACACCTTCGGGACAGTTATGTGGATGAATCTACAAGTTCTTTGTGTTTATCCTGCCTATTGGCTGGAGTTTGTTTTATAGATTATCTTCCGTTGTGTAATTCTGTTTTACAAAATTTGTATAGAAACACCGGACTTGAGCAATCCAACGACAAAGTTGTCACGGGGGATCTTGTAGGCATACATGGACTGTTTGAGTTTAGAGGGATTGACGCCGGTTGGCGCTGTCGTGCGCAGGGTTAATGTGCACATTTTTCTTTTTTCTGTTTGTTTGGTTCAGGTGGAAGTTTGGGGTTTGATTGTTGCAATAATGTGGAATGTGGACTTTATAATTTTAGTTTTGACACACAATCTATTTTTTCTATTATGTCAAAATGTCAAATGTTGGTATGAGTGGATTGTCTCTCTCCACGTGGAATGTGAATGGGTTGGGTCACCCCATAAAAAGAAGGAAAGTTATTTCTCTTCTCAAACGTTAGAAATATGATATAGTGTTTCTTAAAATAACACATCTTTCCCCACAGGAAGCTGAAAAATTTGGGAAGATATGGGGTGGACATATTTTTTTTAGTGCTGGCTAAAGTAAGAGCAGGGGAGTCATTACACTGATAAGTAAGCATCTACAATTCAAATGTCTCAAACAGATTAAAGATAAATTAGGATAAATTGTTTTAGCAGAAATTCAGGGGCAAAGTTTGAATTTGGCTAATATTTACGCACCTTACGCTGATGATCAGGGCTTTTTTATAGATCTTGAAGGGATGTTGCAAGCTGCTGGCACCCCTCATGATATAATATTAGGAGGAGACTTTCATTTATTGATCATAGTGAAGCAAAAGTGTGTAAGCCCCCTACAGCAACATTGACGCTTAACAAGATGTGTACAAATTTTGGTCTTACAGATATTTGGAGACTTTTGAATCCATCCGGTAGGGACTATACATTTTATTCATCAGTCCATAGTATTTATTCTAGAATAGATTTATATATATATATATATATATATATATATATATATATATATATATATATATATATATATATATATATATATCTAAGTCCCTCATTTCATCTGTTGTTGATTGCTCAATTGGAAACATCTTAGTCTCAGATCATGCCCTGGTAAGTTTAGAGGTGTTGCCACATATGAAGAAAAATAAATCATATAGTTGGTGCTTTAATGTATCCCTTTTGCAAAGTCCTGAATTCCAACAAATGTTAAAGGCTGAAATCAATGTTTATATGGAGACCAACTGGTCTTCAGTATCCTTGTGGGCATGGCTTGGGAGGCAGTTAAGGCAGTTCTTAGGGGTCGGATCATACAGTATGCCTCATTCATCAAAAAGTACAAAGCACAAGAACTTGTGGAGTTGGAAGGGAATATTAAAAGTGCAGAGGCAGAGCTGAAGTGCCGAATGTCTTCTGGTGGCCTCAGAGAAATGACCCGATTGAAATACAGATATAATACTATTTTGTCGCAGAAGGTGGAGTTTTGGCTATTCAGGACAGGACAGTCATACTTTGAGTCAGGGTACAAAGCAGGGAAGCTTTTGGTTATATATATAAATCAGAGAGAGTCTTTTTCTACCATTCCCTCAGTGAAATCTACTCGTGGTGAAATTTTTACCTCGGCCATTGATATAAATTCTATCTTGATTTCTATAGCTCCACATCTTCGTCTACTGATGAAAATATTAGAAACTTTGTGGAACCATTAGAACTCCCTAAACTGATGACTGAGCAAAAAAACTCTCTTGATTCTGAGATAACCTTGGAGAAGCTTGGCGAGGTAATTAAGGCCTTGCCTCCAGGCAAGGTTCTGGGGCCAGATGGCTTTGCTGCAAATTTTTTTAGATCTTATGCTACAGAACTGGCTCCACTTTTGTTAGAAGTTTATACGGAATCATTAAAGAATAGAAAGCTTCTGCCAACCATGACACAAGCCTGGATCAGTCTGATTCTTAAAAAGGACAAAGATCCAAGTGAGTGTAAGAGTTACCATCCAATTTCCCTGATCCAGCTAGATGTGAAAATATTGTCAAAAATTTTGGCTAACCTATTTAGTAAAGTTATGACATCTCTTATACATATAGATCAGGTGGAGTTTATTCGGGGCCACAGCTCTTCTGATAATGTTAGGCATTTCATCAATATTATATGGTCAGTGGTGAATGATCAGACTCTGGTCGCTGCCATCTCACTTGACGCCAAAAAGACGCCCACTGGATCTATGACTTGCCTCCACAGAATTATTAATTCCTTTTCTAAGTTCTTAGTCAACTGGTCTAAATCTGAAGCCTTGGCTCTGACAGCGTACAGCCCAGTAATGGTTTTTCAGCCGGGCACCTTCCAGTGGCCCAAACAGGGCATTAAGGATTTGGCCGTTTTATTCCCAGTGAACTTGTGTGATTTAGTTAGAGTTAATTTTGACCCTTTAATAAAAAGGTTTTTGAGTGATGTGGGCAGGTGGGCTTCATTACATTTATCTATGATTGGGAAGGTTAATGTTGTTAAAATTAATTGTATTCCAAAATTCAACTACCTGCTACAATCCCTCCCTGTAGATGTCCCCCTCTCTTATTTCAAGCAATTTGATTGCATAGCGAAGTCCTTCATTTGGAATGGTAATCATCCCAGATTACATTTCAAAAAGTTACATAGGCTGATTGACAAAGGTGGGCTAGGTCTACCCAGGATTTTGTTTTATTATTATGCATTCTGTCTCAGACATTTGGCTCATTGGTCGCTTCCACCTGAGAGAGCCCCTGCCTGGTTTTGTATTGAACAGGAAGTTCTTGCCCCTATTTTGCCATTGCAAAGCCTCTCTATTAAACTAACCAGAAAAGTTAAGTTACACTCCGTTATCTCGCATTTGCACGCGGTATGGACAAAAGTGTCCAGAGTGTTTAATTCGGACATTTATTTAAATGTTGCCTCGAGCATATGAACCCAAAATTCTGTATTAATAAGTCCCCTTTCTGCTGGTCAGAGTGGATTGTGAGGGAGGTTAATATACTCGGTGACCTACATGAGAGATAATATGGTTCAACATTTTAGGATTCCCAGATCTCAGTTCTTTAGGTATTTACATTGCGCCACCTGGTCTGTACTATTTCTGAGAGTAGCATACACCCCCTTAAAGCAGCAGATTTGTTTGATAGGAAGTGGGGTAGATATTTGGCTTTTTTGGAGGGTTCTCAGGGAGGGGCAGTGGAGAGGGATTCCTAGTTTAGATGTGTATGTGCATTCTTGTTGTTTTTTGAAAGTCTACTTTTTTTTTTTTAATATCTTTTTATTTTTTTTATTTTTATGTTCTTATTGCTGGTGACCACTGTAGTGCATGTTTGTGTCGGGTGGGGGGTGGGTGGGAATGTTCGGGTGGAGGGGTTTAATGTATATAATTGATTCCGTATTTTATGTTGTGTTTGTTTTTCTTATGAATGGAATCAATAAAAATTGTTAATAAAAAAAAAAAAAAAATGCACACTTCTCCTTTAAGCATCCCAGATGTGATTTGAATGGAAAAAAGTGGTAAAAATATTTGATTGATTACATATGTTTAAGGCAACTACACAGTGTACCATTTATTAATATACGGTACGTGGTGCTGATGTGTCTGTATCACTCTGAGCATTTGAATTATATAACTTGCTATTTGTTATGCTGTCAAAACAGTGGAAACTGAGTAAATGTGTGTTTCATGGTGGAAAAGCATGGCATTTGAAAGGCAGGATGCATCTTTCACTCTTAAACAAGTGGCAGGTGTTTCCAACCTCTCTCTATACACACACACACACACACACACACACACACACACACACACACACACACACACACACACACACACATACATAGGTTGTCAGGACCTCTGTCTTCACAGGCCACTGAGCTAAATGCTAAAGTAGTCCTATTGTGTTCCATTAGTCGACTCTGCCAGGGGTGCGGGAGCCTTTGTGCCCAAAACAATACACCCACACATGCACACTGCCAAAACAATGAGGCCAAGCTACCACCATTCCTTTGAGACAGTCTACACAAAAAGTGGTGACAGACTCTTGACTGCAGAGTACATGTGTGTCATATTGTGTTATCTAATGTCTGCGTCGCAGTGTATAATTGTATAGCCAATCATCTTAAATGAGCACATCTCAAATGTAGATTCTTTTGTGTTTCATACTAACATACATCATATTTTCCTTATTTTCTCCATGTTTTCTTCCTCTCTGGGATGTTTCAGCAGAACCCTGCAGAATTAGGCTTCAGTCCTCCAAGGCATACATCCATTCTGACATGGAGTACATAAAGTCAAGTTCACACTTACATACACACACACACACACACACCCTGCTTTGGGACTATGAGAGTATTTGCTGTTAGTAGCAGGACTCTGGGGTAGAGCTGCATTTGGACTTGTTTTATTCCAGGAGGGAGTGGCACGCTATTAACAATAACTGCTCACTGAAAAACAACTTGATTAGAGATGAACAGGGGAGTATATAAAACAAACAGAGCCCATTCAATAACATAAGCCATATGTATAGCTCCATAATGTCTGTAGTTAGCCCCATATGCTGTTTTATAGTCAGCTCTATGTTTCATATGTTCAACCACACCCAGCTATACATAGAAACTCTTGCAGATTTGGACTCATATTTAAAGTATGCCTTTGTTAAGTGCTAGGCCGGTGTGTGTGTGTGTGTATGTATATAGGATGCATAATTTAGCATAGCATCGGGCTCTGTATGCACACTGAAACAACGGCAGCATTGAATATTTCATCACACGGATGCTGCTTTTGCTCTAACAGACTTTGAGCTCTGTATGTGTGAGGGTGAGAACATTTGACACTGTACAGTCCAACTTCCAGGAAGAGCTCCACATTTTTACGCTCCACAAAAGGTGTCTTCCTTTTCTTTCTCTCTCTTTCTCTATTTTACTGCAGGTTTTACTCTTATTTTTTAAGTCTCTCTTTCTCTCTCTCTCTCTCTCTCTCTCTCTCTCATACAGTGTGCAGATAAATTTAGGCTCGGCATGAAATATTAGCGAACTGGCAGAGAAAACATGTAAATATTTCACTACTTCACCCAAATCCACAATAGTGAATATTCATCTTGAATAAATAATGAAATGGTCGTAATTAGCTGCTCCATCATGCTGAATCAAGCAGAGCATATTGAACAGTTTCAGTATTGCATAATTAGATAACCAGCTCATATGTCGTCCAGTAATGTCCAGATTACATACCAAGCACTTCTAATGTTCTTCAGAGAATATGATGGTACTACAATTGTTCATGTCCAAAAAAACATGTTATTACAGTAGTACCATTTATTTATTTATTTATTTTTATCCCCTTTTCTCCCAATTTGGAATGCCCAATTCCCACTACTTAGTAGGTCCTCTTGGTGGTGCAGTTACTCACCTCAATCTGGGTGGTGGAGGACAAGTCTCAGTTGCCTCCACTTCTGAGACTGTCAATCGCATCTTATCACATGGCTCGTTGTGCATGACACCACGGAGACCCCACATGTGGAGGCTCATGCTATTCCCCGCGATCCACGCACTTACCACATGCCCTATTGAGAGGGAGAACCACTAATCGCGACCACGAGGAGGTTACTCCATGTGACTCTGTCCTCCCTAGCAACCGGGCCAATTTGGTTGCTTAGGAGACCTGGCTGGAGTCACTCAGCACACCCTGGATTCGAACTCGTGACTCCAGGGGTGGTAGTCAGTGTCAATACTCGCTGAGCTACCCAGGCCCCCTGTGACTGTGTAATTTTAAATAGATCATCGGTCAATTATCTTGGTTGTGTTCTTGACAATAGCCTAAGTGGCACAAGTATGGCCTTGAAAGTTCTAGGCAAGGTTAATGCCAGGACCAAATTTCTTGCTAGACATGTTGGATTTATGGATAGAGAATGATTATGATTACTTGCATCATGTTTAGTGCAATGTTATTTTGACTATGCTTGTAATTCGAGGATGTCTGATTTGTCTCGGATGTGGATGGGAAGGTTACAAGCATCTCAAAATAAATTAATTAGATTAGTTTTAGGAATTCAGCGTTTTACTTGTGTGGATGAAACCCATTTTAGACATCTTGGTTGGTTGCCATTTGAATGTATAGCAGTTCACCTTAAACATAATATGGTACATAGAATAATCAACAAAAGAGCTCCAGTTTATTTTAGTACTTATTTTTCACGGATTAGTGAAAAACATTGTTACAATACCAGGCAGAGTATTATGGATCTTACTTTATGTCGCTTTAAAACCACGTATAGCCAGAGGTCTTTTGAATACTCAGGAGCACAGGAGTGGAATAAGTTACCTATGCATATCAAGTGTATAACAAATATGGTTGGTTTCAGTCTGAAAGTTAAGACTATTTTTTTTAGATAAATTGATTTATTGATATAATGACTATATGTATAATTGTGATATTGTTTTGTACGTATGGACATTGTATGTGAAGTAGTACTATCACTGCCAGTGTTCCTGTCGCCAGGAATGTCATCTATATTATGTAATATCAAGGACCACAATGGAAATACGTTTTTAACTTTATTGTGTTATCCTTGACAATTAGAGTTGTGATTCATTTAACTTTTTATTGTCAAATAAATCAAATCAAATAAAAAATAAAAAAGAGTAGGGCCTTATGATTCCCGTGATTCGGAAACCATGGATGGAATTGTGGAATCCCGTCATAAAAACTGAATTAATTATAAAACATGGAATGTCATGGAATTTGACATATTTGGGATAAATAAATGTATAGATGGGGAGGTTGGCATTTTTTTGGTAAAAACGAGTATGAGCACCAATACTTTTTTTGGTACTCGCCCATACCGTGTCCGATACCTGTTTTTTTTTTTTTTTTTTTTTTACTCCATATCAACAGTTTATTAAAATGATCATTAAAATGGTGTTTAAATAAATAAATTCATTAATTAACTTTAATCAAATGAAAGTATAAAAATGAATTTTCAACATGATATTGTATTATGTTGGTATTGTATTTCTGTGTAGTTATGAGCAATTAGCTCTGACGTTATGACGGGAGCTTCCCACTCCGGAAAAGCCAGTTGCTACTAGGGTTGCAGCGGTATACCGGTTTCACGGTATACCACGGTGTGAAAATTGACGGTTATCATACCATGTACATTTGCTTATCTACAGTATTGAGAAAAAAATGCAACCAGACGGAGAATCTCACCTGTGCGTGCGCATCTCCTTTCCTCCTCGACTGTCTTTCAGACTCGTCAACTTGCCCCACACACACATGCAGCGGAGAATATGTCAGAGAGAAGCGAGGCGAGGGGGTCTGACATAAGTGAGTGTGTGTGTGTGAGTTAAAGCAGTGTTTCTCAACTGGTGGGTCGCAGATCTATTCGGACTGGGTCGTGGACAGCAGGGAAAGAACAATGCCATGGTTCTCCCATTGAAGATATTTCAGCGGCCGCCCAAGTGATAGCGTATTTAGGACTGCCGAGGCAGATTTAATGATAATCTCGCAATCAGCTAAAGGCTTCTCATCTGCACTTTCGCACAGGTGTAACGGAACCAGCTCATGATCATGATCTACTCTTCTCTCTGGCGTGCGCATGCAACAACCGGGCTTCCCTCGATAGTGTGGAGCGCAGACCTCAAAACTGATGTGACCAATTTCAATTCTAGTGAGACTTTTCTAGTTTAAAGCGTTACGGAGGAAGTCAAGTCAAACCTCTCAAACAGTAGGCAGTCCTGACAGTAGGCAGTTTTTTCATTATGCATCATCACCTTTACAAAATTGTTTCACGATTTTACATGAGTAACTTATATTTTGACAAAATGTTATAGTTTCATATGAAATAATCTAAAGGTAGAATCTATTAGACCTCATTTTATATCAACAGTGGCATTTTTCAAGATGTGTTTCAGCTAGTGTTTATTTTTTCATAAATACTATAATTTGTTATTATTATTACTATTATATAAGACTAGCTACACTGACCTGACCATGGTAATGAGGAGCCTTTCCTCCTGTGTAATATGTATGTTCTGTTTGAATGATTTGAAAGTGATTATTAAACCGCAAATGGCTACTATTTAAATAAATAAATATGTAGTCCGTATCTGCCTCGTGCTAAAAAGTTAATTAGCGCTCTGTCTGCTGTCATCTGCTACAAACAGAGCGTGCGATGCTCATGATGGTGTTTTCCGTATATTGACCAAAGATCTCTATAAAGTATGAGCACTTTGTGTCTTTATGCCTGCACAACACCGGCTCCACACATTCACAAGCACTCATTTAAAACGCTGCACATGCAAACTATATATTTATCACATTCAATCGCAGCTTTTGCTGTTATAATTTCACTAGGACATTATTTCATTTTAATTTAAATTTTCCTATTCTGCATATCGCAGCCCCTTCAGCATAACGTGGCAGCCCGTTTCAGCTTATCGCCGCCTGTTCGGCCCCGTTTCGCGACCAGCCCACCAGGAACAGTCCTGGTTCTCCCTATGGCCAGTCCGCCCCTGGATGGTAGAACTTTTTGGTATCGGAGCATGAGTACAAGTACATGAGCGTGGTATATCAGTGTCGGTATCAGGACGTCCTTAATAAATGCACAATTAATCATATTAAAATCATGATATGACCTAGTGTGATGCTTAAACCACAAAATGCTAAGATTTAATTAAAGAAATATACAGTCTGCATGAGCTTCAGCAGTAAGCGAATGTGAAGCCGGCTGCTCATACATTAACCGCATCATTAACATCACATGCTCTCTGTGTGTGTACATGACAAAGAGCAGAGAACTTTATTCACTGTGAAGCGCAGCACATGCAGACAATATATTTATATAATAAATCGTAGCCTTTTGCAGTTTAATAAGCACATTAGCCCACATAGCGAACTGCTTTTCTGGAGGTGAGAAGTGAAGTCGTCAAAAACATCAGATTTTCTGCCAAAATGCCAAAATAAAAGCTCCATTTAACTAAACACGTGAAATTGAAAAAATGCGAAAGCAATATATTACTTCTGTATAGTCAAATGTAATATTCAGTGTAGTAGTAGTAGTAATAATAATGATAATAATAATAATATATCAATAATAATTTCATTATATTTAAGCAATATCTCACAAGCAAGAGTTTCATCACTGCTTTCATTAATACTGTGTTGCTCTACTGTTGCACTGCATTTACAGTAGCACTGTGTTACCCCCCCCCCCAAAAAAGAAAAAGAAAAATCTAATTTTGAATTTTGGATTGTGCTGTGAGGATCAGTATTGAAGCACTTCATAATGATGTCCTCATTTGATTAAAATTCTATGAATTAATTTGATTAGAGACTTTTTTTTATGATAAAATGTAGTTAAACTTTAAAACCCAAAATTCAGAGAAAATTAAGTGGAAAACACGGAATTTGGGATAAAATAAAACGGGATTTGGAAAAAAATAAAATGGATTTCATAGGGCCCTACATATGTTAGGTAGAATGACATCTCCTTTTGTGTTCTGCAGAAGAGAGAAAGTCATATGGGTTTGAAACAACATGAGGGTGAGAAAATAGGAGAAGTTTTATTTTTGGGTGAACTATCTCTTTAAGAATGTTGTTCAAACACCAGCCCTAACCCAAACCTTAAACCTAACAATCTGATTAGTTTTTTGATAGGAATGTTGTTCCAGGACCAACTAGGATGTTGATTGAGAAAAATGTTAGTAAGCTTTTTTGTTGTAGATAGCATTGTGTTCTATTTGAAGTGTCATATTTGTGTACAAAACATCATAAAAGAGCTAAGCCTCATACACTGTATGGGCAAAAATATGAGGACACCCAAACACCTCACCCATTTGTGCTTGTTGAGCATTTCATTTCAAAATCATTGCCATTAATAGAGAGCTGGTCCTCCCTCACAGATATTTGAGCATACAATTCTCTGGAATGTCATTGTGTACCAGAGCATTAAGATTTGCTTTCTCTGGAATTAAGAAGCCTAGCCAAATCTTAATTTCAAGGGAGTGTCCACTTTTGTCCATGTAGTGTATTCTAAATCATAAAGACCGTGAAACCTTTTACTGAAGGTCATTCTAAACCAACAGGAAATGTTTTAAAGATGTATTGCAACCACAAGTCATATCTTCAGATAAAAATGTATTTGGGTGAAGTATGTGTGCTTTCTGGGTTCACTTTCTAAACAGTGCTTATATTAGGGTACAAACCGGTCCATACCTCTTAACCTTTGACCATGTTAGCCACATTAGACCATAAAGTGTGGCCTTAATCTACATTAGGCTTGAGATACTGACCATGTTCACAACCTGAAGCTATGCTGTTTCTTTAGCTTCATCCACAACACTATCATGCCCAGTGTCTCTTTAAACCCACTGCACACATTCATTTCTGGCCATATCTGCCATTCACTGAAGGGGTGTCTAGCCTGTAGCTGACTCTAGATGAATTTAGGGTGACAGTACTGTGCCAGTGCCCCACTCTGCCCAATAAAATGCCCAGCAGCCAACAAATCAGGACAAAGCAGTTCAACAGTGAATACACAAATAAGAGTGTTTGCCAAGCTACATCCAGCATCTTTTACAAAGTTTAGTCAGAGTAGACCAGATATTTCATTTGACTTAAAAGAAGCAGTAAGGGATGAAAGTACAGTAAGAACAATCTAATGATTTTGTCCTTTTGGAAATTGTATTTTCAAATTTTTTGCTGGCTGAACGATCAACATCCAGGTACACAACCGTATAATATAGCTATTTCTAGATCTTAATCATAAACGTCAGGAAAATATCTGTTATATGGCATTCTAACATCTGACAGGGAACAATTTAGAGACACTGCAGATAAGCAAACACTCTAAAAATGTCTTCCATGAGATAAAAATTCACACAGTGAATAGGTGATCAGGGTTAAAATTATATGGCATGCATTGCAATAATTACAGCTTAATTACAGTTTTTAAAGTGAAAAAAACGAGTTATTTTTAACTGTATTGTAGAAGCTGCATTGTGTAACGTGTGCATTACTGTCTGTATGCATGATTGTGCTTGCATGTGTTTTTATGCACAAACATTGTCACAGTCTTGATCAGTGATTCAGTTTGTTATTTTGTTCGTTTGTGCATATGTGTGTTTGAGGGACTGCAGGAGTCTGCAAATACTTGAATGTGGCCTATGTGTGTGTATGAGAGAGAGAGAGAGAGAGAGAGAGAGAGAACGAGAGAGTGCATTTAGAAGTAGATTGTGGGACATAATAAAAGATAAATCAGAGAGGCTCAGTTGAATTGGCAGCATGAAGAGTGAGCCAGAGACAGACACAGAATCTATTATGAAGAACTGAACCCAGTGCTTTCAGTGTGTGTGTGTGTGTGTGTGCCTTTGAGATTAATAGTGATTTCAGTATTCTGAATTCTGAATTACTGAAACATGGGGGGGTCGTACTAGTTTGAGATGCATAAAGGTTAGAAAATGATTAGAGAATGATAATTTTTTGGTGAACTACCCGTTTAAAATTTCAGTCTGTTCCTCACACAAAGCTGTGGCTTTAGAAGATTTGGAATATAATGCATAAGTCGTATGGACTATTTTTGTGGTGCTTTTATGTTGTTTAAAGTGTCATGAAACCCTCTTAGTTCAGCACCAGTCGTTTACACCTCAGACTTAAAAAAAGGATCATGAAATTGTGTGAAAAGATGCAAAAAGTTGGGGGATAGTGGGTGGAAGGGGTCAAGCACAACAATTCTTTCACTCTCACTCACAATAAAGATTGCTGAACATGAAAATGTTAGAAGAAACAAAAAGCAAAAGAGTTTTGAGGCACTTTGCTGTATATCATTCATGGGACAAAAGTTCCAGCAGCAGTTCTGCAGATGGAAAGGCCTTGTTGATGAGAGAGGTCAACGGAGAATGGCCAGACTGGTTTCAGCTGACAGAAAGGCTACGGTAACTCAGATAACCACTCTGTACAATTGTAGTGAGCAGAATAGCATCAGAATGCACAACATGTCGAACCTTGAGGCTACAACAGTAGAAGACCATGGAACTTTATTAGGACATAGTGTTCCTAATAAAGTGCTCATTAAGTATAAATACATAGATATTTATTCTTACAAGGAATGTTTCGGGTTTAATACAAGTTAAACTCAATTGACAGTGTTTGTGGCATAATGTTGATTACCACAGAAAATAATTTCAAATCATCCCTCTTTTTCTAAAGAAAATAATTGCCTTCATTAAGGCACATATAAAGTACACTTGTCCAATACACAAAACATTTACTACGACAAGTACAGCGCATTACTTAAACATAATACATGTTAACATGACTTTAGTGTGATTAAAATCGATTACTAACCTTGTCTGTCTAAAGTTATCCAGGACCGGTAAACCCTGTAGGCCTAAACTTTCACAAAATGTAAAGATAACCAAAAAGAGTTTTTGAGTTCTCATAATTTTCTCCTGTTTTTGAACAAGCTGCAGTTATCCTGTCCATGATCAGATGTATGGAGAAGTCACAATGGATGGAATATACAGTGTGCATCTCTAAACAAACATCTAACAAACATGTTCCCTCCGGTCTGGTAATGGACTATGGTCAATTCTGATGACTGATTCCGATCTTATCACAGTGTTTTGTGTAAAATTTCACTATCATATCTGGGTCAGGAACTGCTGTCATGTTCGCATTGGATTTTGAATTGTCTTCTGTAATGCAGTCTCACCTCTCATATCTGTTCTGCAAGTGCTGTTACTTGTGCAGGCCAGGAACCACTTTCACCACTGCGTGTGATTTTAAATTCTCCGCTGTAATTCGAGCTCATGCATGAGGCAGCACAGTGATTCACAGTGTTCCTCCTCATGAATAATGTGGAAAAAGGCTCAGAAACATATGACATATTAGGGTACTCTACTACAAATCACAACGCATATACCTAATTTTTTATGTCATTGCTTTAAGTTTCGTAGGGCCATATGAAAGGACAGGAAGGACAGCTGATCATCCTCGCAGTGGCAGACCACGGGTAACAACACCTGCACAGGATCGGTACATCCGAATATCACACTTGCGGGACAGGTGCAGGATGGAAACAACAACTGCCCGAGTTACACCAGGAACACACAATCCCTCCATCAGTGCTCAGACTGTCCGCAATGGGCTGAGAGAGGCTGGACTGAGGGCTTGTAGGCCTGTTGTAAGGCAGGTCCTTACCAGACATCACCGGCCACAACGTCGCCAATGGGCACAAACCCACCTTCGCTGGAACAGACAGGACTAGCAAAAAGTGCTCTTCACTGATGAGTCGCGGTTTTGTCTCACCAGGGGTGCTGGTTGGACTCGCGTTTATCGTCGAAGGAATGAGCGTTACACCGAGGCCTGTACTCTGTAGCGGGATCGATTTGGAGGTGGACCAGACGTCACTGGTCTGGGGCGGTGTGTCACAGCATCATCAGACTGAGCTTGTTGTCATTGCAGGCAGTCTCAACGCTGAGCGTTACAGGGAAGACATCCTCCTCCCTCATGTGGTACCCTTCCTGTAGGCTCATCCTGACATGACCCTCCAGCATGACAATGCCACCAGCCATACTGCTCGTTCTGTGCGTGATTTCCTGCAAGACAGGAATGTCAGTGTTCTGCCATGACCAACGAAGAGCCCGGATCTCAATCCCATAATGCACGTCTGGGACCTGTTGGATCGGAGGGTGAGGGCTAGGGCCATTCCCCCCTCTTCCCCAAGTGCCTTGGTGGAAGAGTGGGGTAACATCTCACAGCAAGAACTGGCAAATCTGGTGCAGTCCATGAGGAGGAGATGCACTGCAGTACTTAATGCAGCTGGTGGCCACACCAGATACTGACTGTTACTTTTGATTTTGACCCCCCCCTTTGTTCAGGGACACATTATTCCATTTTTGTTAGTCACATGTCTGTGAAACTTGTTCAGTTTATGTCTTAGTTGTTGAATCTTTTTATGTTCATACAAATATTTACACATGTTAAGTTTGCTGAAAATAAAAGCAGTTGAAAGTGAGAGGACGTTCCTTTTTTGCTGAGTTTATTTTTGTCGAAATTTCTTCAATTTTTCATGTCTAGTTAAATTGAGCTTTTATTTTGGAGGAAGCTTTCATTTTGGATTAAAGCCCTTTCAGTTTCTGTTTGTTTTATGACTGCAGCTCCTTACTTCCAAAAAAGCAGATCGCTATTTGGTTAATGTGCTTATTAAACCACGAAAGGATTTGATTTAATTATATAAATGTAGGCTATAGTCTGCATGGGGTGCTCACTTCAAGGTTAATGATTTCTCTTTTCTCTGTAATCTGCTACATGCTGTGCGTACATGATGCTAATGATCAGACACTGTTTAGCCTTGAAAGGGACCAATGCGGTGTTGTCAGTGTATGAGCGGCCGGCTTCACACATTAATTTTGAAGCACGCAGCACATGCAGACTTAATTTCATTAAATCACAGCCTTTTGTAGTTTAATCACACTAGGACACATCACAATTTAAATGTTATTATTTTTGCATTCATACATTCATTTTATCCCAAATATGTCAAAGTCAGTGACATTCCACATTTCATAGCTTTGTTTTTATGACTGGGTTCTGCGAAATCATATAGCCCTAGTTTTGTTTTTTAAACCGGAAGAACGAAATGGCGATTTAAAAAAAAAAAAAAAAAAAAAAAAAAAAAAACACTTTACCCTTAATAATAAACAAAATGAGTGTTATAATTGTTTTCAATTATGTGCAACCTGTACATCTCAAAAACATTTCATGATACTGTAATTGTCGTGTTTGGAGTTTGACAACCCCTAGTCACAATAAACTGTTGAAAATAGCTGCATAACAAAAACATGACATGAGAGTCAGCAAATGATGAAAGCATTTACATTTTTGGGTGAACTATTACTCTCTCGGTCATAATTCCAATTCATGTAGGCTTGAGCTTTAATTGTTATGTTGTGTTTTGCCAGTCAGAGTTCCATTAAAGTAGATCTGTAATCTATTTTCTATCTATAATGCATAGATATATTGTTTGTTTATCTATTGTGTAATCAAATTAATATGTTACTTGTAAATTCCTGGTTAAATGAGTGTGTCTTACCAAATGACCATCAGCCATGCTACAAGAAAACATCAGTTATTTGTCCCCTAATGGTGAAGAGAGGAAACATAAAAAAAGAGGTCAGTTGCTTTCTTCTTCTCTACATTCCACCAGAAATGTATGAGGAATGTGAGGCACTGATGGAGAGACAGAAGGACATGGTGGGGTGGGGGGGGTAAATATGGTTGTGTCTTTCTAGTTGTGTTCGGGGTTCAGGCAGACGCTCATTTAGAAGAGAGAGAGAGAGGTTGTTTCTCTCATTACTGGACACACAGAGCTGCAGGGGGTGATGGGAGCTCATAAGGTCATGTCATACCAGACACAAATTGCCAGAACGGGACTGTGGCAAGTTCTCGGTGCCATAATTTCTATCCAAAATCTACCAAATGTGTACAGCACCCTGCAGCATAATCGAGTCAAAAAACTGCAATATGCCATTATAGATTATCAGAGAGCGTGAAAGTGACAGCGAGGGCATGTGAGGAGGGACTGAATATGTGTTACAGCCAGGGTTGGGAGGGTTACTTTTGAAATGTATTCCACTACAAATTACAGAATACATGCTGTAAAATGTAATTTGTAATGTATTCCGTTAGATTACTCAAGGTCAGTAATGTATTCTAAATACTTAGGATTACTTCTTCAGCACTTGTTTTGACTATAAAAACGCTGCCAGTACAGTAAAACAAAATGTTAAAAACATTGTTAAAAATACATTCTTTAAAAAACTTAAATATCTTATGCAGTATTGTTTCTAAAACAAGATCAATCTAATTGATCTTGCTTTAAGGATTTTTAGATATTTTTCAGGAAAACAATAAAAAAAATTATTATGAAGAATATGATTTTTGCCATAATATAAAAGGTCTTACTTGAAAAAAAACATTATGATCCGTGCCTGGTAATGTGCAAGAAATATGGCTGGAAATAGCATTTCAGCTTAGCGTAAAGCTGACAATTTACACAAGGTTTATTTCTATTTCTTCTGCTCCAAACTTACTTTAAACTTACTTCTCTGTCTGCTTGTATGAATGTAACACATCATAAGAAAGTGTTTCATCACTGTTCAAATGTACTTTGGGTCGCATCATTTATACGTATAAATGTTTTCCATCTGAAAGGACAAAATATTAAATGAAACAAATGACAATAAAATGCAAAGTAATCTCTTCAGTAATCAAAATACTTTTTGAATGTAACTGTATTCTAATTACCAATTTAAATTGTAACTGTAGTGGAATACAGTTACTTATATTTTGTATTTTAAATACGTAATCCCGTTACATGTATTCCGTTACTCCCCAACCCTGGTTACAGCACATACAGTACTGTAACACAGTGTGCTAAATTCGGAATGGCATACTACCATAGTACTCTTCTAAGAAGCCTGCATTTAGGACCATTAAGATTTTTTGCTTTGTAATATCATTTTCAGGACACTTAATTACATTTTACCCCCAATTTTTTATTACTGTAATGCTTCCATCATTTTACTTTTACTATTCCCATTGTTTTCAATGATGAGTCTCATTACCTTAACACAGTCATGTCCTGTTTTGTTTTGTTGCCAACTATATCTAGGCTATAGTCTTTGTATATCTGGTCTGACTCTCCATGAATTTGTCTGTTGACTTTCAGCCAACAGCCATCATGAGTTCTCAGGAACTGAAAAGCTAACGAGTGAACATCGGCATCCATGAGGGTTAGCCTTAGGTGCTCATTGGTTATTCAGCCCTATACATGCTGCAGTGGCCGCACTCTTGTTATGCGGAAGTAGCTAATTGGGTAATTATTTGAGTAAGATTAGCATATGGTGAAATGACATTATGCTAAACAATGAAATTAATTCTGGAATGGACTGGTAGCATAAGCAAATGTTCTGATTACAAAGAGAGGTGTGCAGATTGACTGGTAAGACATATGTTGAACTGACTTGAGTCTGTCTATTACTTTTCAAACACACAAATAACTGAAGTTTGCTTGCAGCATGGTCGATGGTCATTTGGCAAGATACACACTCATTTGACTAGAAATTTACTAGTAGCAAGATTACATGGTCATTTGATCACATGACAAACACACACACACACACACACACACACACACATGTTGGTGCGGCTATCCTTATGAGAACTCTCCGTAGACATAATGATTTTTATACTGTACGAACTATAGATTCTATCCCCTAACCCTAACCCTACCCCTAAACCTAACCCTCTCAAAAAACTTTCTGCATTTTTACATTTAAAAAAAAAAGAAAAAAAAAAAAAACTTTTTGTATGTTTTTTAAGCAATTTGAATTATGGGGACACTAGAAATGGCATAATACCCTTGTAATTAACAGTTTGTAACCTAAAAAAATGTCCTCGTAAACCACCCAAACCCGCCCACACACACACACACACACACACACACACACACACACACACACACATTTTACTGGTATTGTGAGCATATGTCCATATGCTCCTGTGTATAATGTGGGACATTTGGTCCAAACCCTCCTGTTCACTTTAGTTAAGCAGCCATCAGTCATTCAGACAGAAGTGTGTGTGAGAGCATTAGGCAAAGAAAAGAGAGGGAAGATAAGAATACTTTAAACTATGTGTGTGTGTGTGTGAGTGTGTGTGAGAGAGAGAGACAGATAGAAAGGGTGAGAGGAGAGAGACAGAGTGTGTGTGTGTGTGTGTGTGTGTCTAATGACAGAGTGGCATTGTTGAGTGTTTATGTAAGTTTAATGAGACAGTGGCTGTATAGTGCTTTATTTTTAATAAGGTAAAGATGTTCAGTGCGGGCAGGCCATATATAACCATCTGTGGGTGTTTGTGTGTGTGTGGTAAGGGGGGAAGGAGGGCAGATGCATTAAGCTGTTGTAGAGGGCATTAGCAGAGCTCCACATGTGTCTTCTCAAAAGTATTTTCATCCTGTGCTGTCATGCCTCAGTCTTTACTGTGACACATTCATACACACTCAGTCTCTTCGAGTACACACACACATTTGATGGGTGATATACTGGTTGCATGGTCAAACACACACAAATCAATACTCTCTATGAAACATTATGGATTTGTTTTTCAATCTCATGGACTTCATTACACAGACATGATTCAAAAATCAGTGAGGGCTTTGACAGATATGACGGATCATTTTATCTGGGTTCAGCTCAGCTATATCACACCCTCTGCTTGCTAGAGGGTGAATTCACTAAAGAGTTGCCCGACTTTTTCACAAAACTCAAGCTATTTGCCTGTCACAAATTGCTTTTAAAAGCTTTTTGTCTGGCACAATTACTGTTGCGCTGTTACCACCCAAGGAAAGAAGGTGGCAAACATAATTTAATAATAAGAGATGTTTGTTTACATTTTCAAGTGATAATGGCAGCAGTAACTCATCAAATGTGCAAAAAACAAAAAACAAAAAAAAAAAACAAATATTGAATTCCCCCCTGAGTTTGTTATTAGTGAAACGGTAACACTGTTCAATAAGGTTCTATTTGTTAACATTCCCAGATAGCACACGTACATCTCCGAGATGTCTGTTTTAGATATTTTCATCTGGAAATCATCACAATCTAATTAACATCTGCTAAACATCTTAAAAAGATCAGTGTGGGGATGGGGGCGTGGTCGTGTGTCTGTTTGTGGGAGTGAGTGAGTGGTGTGGTTCGTCAACTGGTTGGTGTCATTTCTAACAGCTGTCTATTGTTACAGTGATAGCCGAGGGAGACCTTAAAAGCAGCCCAAAACGCCAGAGAAGGGAGAGAGTGACACAAGAGTGCGGTGTTGGCTTTATGAGTTTATTATTGAGAATTTATGTTAATGAGAATTTACGTTTTGAGAGTTTATGTTATTTGAGAGTGTTTGAGTGAAAGCCCACAGACAAAGTTAGTGCAGTGTGCATCAGGGCAGAAAAAATAAAAGACTTGCCTGAACTGCTTTGCTGTTTCCCGACTCCTCCTGTGTCCGGACCTTCAATCATATCACAATCAGATTTACAAACATTCTAAATCATAAACGTCTTAAAGACATCTGCTGAATGTCTTTTTGACATCCGAGACATACTTATTGACATAACGTCTTATAGACGTATTGCAGTTGATCAAAAAACTCAAATACACCTTCCAGATGTAAACACACACATCAATTAGACATCTGGGTGATGTATGTGTGCTATCAGGGTTAGTTAATGCATTAGCGTGAACTAATAATGAATTGTTTTCTTATTTAATTTATTAATCTTGGATAATGTTAATTTACACATTTACATTTGTTCACTGTAGTTCATGGTAGTTCATAATGAATTACCTAATGGTAATATATACAACTTTTAATGTTAAAAATATAATAGTGCTATTTAGCATTAACCAAGATTAATAAGTGCTGTAAAGATACTGTTTATGATTAGTTTATGGAAACTAATGTATTTAACTAATGTTAACAAATGCAACATTATTGTAAAGTGTTACCAAGAAGTATTATGCTAACTAATTACATTCCTTAATTTTGGAATATCTAAAGCTTTTGCATTTAAAGACAACATGAAACCACATTTGTGTCTCGTTTATCTTCTGTAATGTGACTTATCTCTGATTATTTCTGGTATTATTATTCAATAATGATGGGTGGACTTGATTTTATCCACTGGGATTTGATTGGATAGGCTATGATATTATTGGTTGATGTTATCTTTCCCAGCCTGTGCAACTTTGTTACATCATCTGAATAGAAAAGTCATTTGAGAGGCAGAGAAAGTGATTACATTTTGATGAAAGATTATGAAACCAAACCTTTTTTCTTCTTCAGAATTACATGCACTGATGGATCTTACATAAAGTCCAGGATCATATATAAAGAAAGTAAATAGGGTCAGTTTTGATTTCGTGTTGTCTTTAAACTTTAACTTTTCCTTGCATTTGTAGAATAAAAGTGAAACAGTACAATTTTCTTTACTTTGTGTCTGTGTATTTTGTTTGTCTTGCTTTAGGTGTGTTTGTCAGAGAGGATGGCGTGTGTGAGATGGAACTTCAGTGAGTCAGTGCAGAGGTCATCGGGGTCATCAGTGGTCATGTGGTCCACACGCCTACTCTTGCTCTTCGCCCTCTTTACACCTGTCACACTCGGTAAGACACACACACACACACCAAGTCTCAACAATAAGTGTGAGAGGGTTTCTGGCCAGTTGACGAAACCGTCACTTGCCCAGTCAGGCCAGTGCCTACATTCTTACATTACAACAAAGTACATGAGTTTATGCATTGCAAAGTAAAACATTTTGAAAATTCTGTTTAATTCTGCTTATTTCAATTTGTCACCAAGGTAGCATTTTTATGCTAATTTTGGGATATTGCATAAAATTGATGGATGGAAATGTCCTGGTTACTTGCGTAACCTCCGTTCCCTGATGGAGGGAACGAGACATTGTGTCGATGTAGTGACACTAGGGGTCACTCTTGGGAGCCCCAAACACCTCTGGTCTTTGATAAAAGGCCAATGAGGGGACAGCCGCCCTTCCAACCTCTCCTGCAGGAAGGAAAGCACCGATCCGACTGCACATCTCTGGGGGTCTTCCCGTCGGGAAGAACACCACTTAGCGAATAGACGGCACTTAAAGGCATACAGGTGCCTCGTAGAGGGGGCCCTAGCCTGAGTGATCGTGTCTACCACCGCTGGTGGTAGACTGCTTAGGTCTTCCGCATCCTGTCCAGGGGCCAGACATGGAGATTCCAGATGTCTGGTTGCGGGTTCCAGATGGTGCCCCATCCCTGAGAAAGAAGGTCAATCCTCAGGGGAATTCGCCAGGGGGCTGTCGCGGGGTCTGAGAACCACAACTGGGTAGGCCAGTAGGGTGCTATCAGAACAACCAGCTCCTCGTCCTCCCTGACCTTGCACAGAGTCTGTGCAAGTAGGCTTACTGGGGGAAATGCATATTTGCATAGGCCAGGAGGCCAGCTGTGTGCCAGCGCGTCTATGCCGAGGGGTGCCTCGGTCAGGGCATACCAGAGCGGGCAGTGGGAGGATTCTTGGGAGGCGAACAGGTCTACCTGTGCCTGTCCAAATCAACTCCAAATCAGCTGGACCACCTGAGGGTGGAGTCTCCACTTTCCCCTGAGGGTAACTTGCTGTGACAGCGCGTCCGCTGTAGTGTTGAGGTCGCCCGGGATGTGAGTGGCTCGCAGTGACTTGAAGTGCTGCTGACTCCAGAGGAGGAGACGGCGGGCGAGTTCTGACATACAACGAGAGCACAGACCGCCTTGGCGGTTGACATATGCTACCGTTGCCGTGTTGTCTGAGGAACGAACATGTGCTTGCCCTGGATCAACGGCCAGAACCTCCACAGGGTGAGCAGAATTGGCAACAACTCGAGGCAGTTGATGTGCCAACGCAGACGCAGGCCTGTCCATAAGCCGGCGGCTGCGTGCCCATTGCAAACAGCGTCCCAGACCATTTTGGAGGCATCTGTCGTGACCACGATGCACCTGGAGACCTGCTCTAGGGGAACACCTGCCCGTAGAAATGAGAGGTCAGTCCAGGGGCTGAAAAGACGGTGACAGACCGGCGTGATGACCACACGATGTGTCCCGCGGCGCCATGCCCATCTCGGGACTCGAGTCTGAAGCCAGAGCTGAAGTGGTCTCATATGCATCAACCCAAATGGGGTGGCTACCGCTGAGGATGCCATAAGCCCCAGGAGCCTCTGAAAGAGTTTCAGTGGAACCGCTGTTTTCTGTTTGAACGCCTTCAAACAGGCCAGCACTGACTGTGTGCGCTCGTTCGTGAGGCGCGCTGTCAAAGAGACTGAGTCCAACTCCAAACCGAGAAAAGAGACGCTCTGAACTGGGAGGAGCTTGCTCTTTTCCTAGTTGACCCGAAGCCCTAATCGGCTGAGGTGCGAGAGCACCAGGTCCCTGTGTGCACACAACATGTCCCGAGAGTGAGCTAGGATTAGCCAATCATCAAGATAGTTGAGAATGCGAATGCTCACTTCCCTTAACGGGGCAAGAACTGCCTCTGCGAACTTCGTGAAGATGCGTGGGGACAAAGACAGGCCGAAAGGGAGGACCTTGTACTGATACGCCTGACCCTCGAATGCAAACCGCAGGAAGGGTCTGAGTCAAGGTAGAATCGAGTTGTGAAAGTACGCATCCTTCAAGTCTACCGCTGCGAACCAATCTTGATGCCGGACGCTCGCCAGAATGCGTTTTCGAGTCAGCATCTTGAACGGGAGTCTGTGTAAAGCCCGGTTCAGTACTCGCAGGTCCAAGATTGGCCGCAACCCACCGCCTTTTTTCGGTACGTTGAAGTAGGGGCTGTAAAACCCCTTCTTCATCTCGGCCGGAGGGACAGTTTCTATCACACCCTTCCATATGAGGGTAGCGATCTCCGCACGCAAGGTAGTAGCATTTTCATCCTTCACCAAGGTGAAGTGAATACCGCTGAACCTGGGCGGACGCCTGGCGAACTGAATCGCGTAGCCGAGTCGGATGGTCTGGACCAGCCATCACGACGGATTGGAGTTCCATGTTCCGCGCAAGGGGGACCAAAGGGACAACGTCATTGGACGTACTGGCAGGTGGGGCCTCGCGGCGGGGTGGAGCTCAATGTGCCACACCATGTCATGGCCGTGCTGAGTCTAGGGACATCGAAGCACTTACTTGGCTCCTTGTGACCACCCCCGGAACAGCCTGGGACGGGGGAGGAAGAGGCCTGTCCTCGCAACCCGTGGAGACTGTCACATTGGGGGCGGATGTGTGCCACCAGGTGGTGGCGCTCTGCGGGCATAGGTGCACTGTGAGCGCTTTATCCACCAGGGGAATAGCCGTATAGCCCCTGGCCGCCCCACCATCGAGGGTAGTGAGGGCGGGGGAACTGAGAAATCGGGACCGGGCAGTAAAAGGTGCCTCCCATGATTTTGTCAGCTCCTCGTGCACTTCCGGGAAGAAAGGCACTGGAGCGGGGCGTGGCTGCTTTGAGCGGCACCGTGAGCCCAGGAACCAATCATCGAGCCACGAGGGTTCAGGGGAGAGTGGAGGGTTCCACTCTAGCCCGACGCTCGCGGCCGCCCGTGAAAGCATGTCCATCATCTCTGCATCAGCCCGTGACTGGGCAATTGATCCCGAAGGGGGGAGCCCAGCTGTGGCTTCTGCATCCGACTGGAAAAGCCCACTCTCCAATGCTGCGCTCGAGAGCTCATCAGCTTCGCGGGCTCCGAACAAAAGGGCGAACTCGCTGTGAGACGAGCCGGCAGACTCATCCGGAAGCCTGATCGGGGCAGACGGGCATGATGGAGAATGGGAGAATGGGAGGTTACTTTTCTTACGAAAGCAAGCTGCGACCGCAACGTTGCCATGGTCATGTTCTCGCAGTGAGAACATGAACCATCCACGAACGCTGCCTCCGTGTGTCTCGCGCCCAAACACGAAAGACAGCGATCGTAACCATCTGAAGTTGAGAGGTAACGACCGCAACCAGGAATAACACACAATCGGAAAGGCATCTTTAAAAAGACGCTTGTTTAAAAAGATGTTCCGTGTGTGCCGCTCTTTTAGAGAAATATACTCTTTCAGGAAAATATACTCTCTTTTTTTCTGCCGAAGCGCCTGAATGAGTGGTTGCATACCAGCTCCTTTTATACCCGTATGTCCGGGGGAGTGGCATGCAAATACCACTCGCCAATTTTCATTGGTCTTTTATCAAAGGCCAGAGGTGTTTTGGGCTCCCAAGAGTGACCCCTAGTGTCACTACATCGACACAATGTCGAGTGAGTGACAGATAGGGAACTAGCGGTCGACCGATTTATTGCAGAGGTCGATAAATCGAACGATATTCTGACTTTTTTGAATTATTGGCATCGGCCGATAAATTTTCCTGTTTGGCCAATTTGTTCCTTGAGGGTGCCAAAAATAGCCTGCTTGCATATGAAGCGATTGAGACATGTAAACGACCAGTCACAGTTCGTTTTGTTGTTATATGCCATCATGTTACTACAATAATAGACCGTTGTGCAACACAGTCTCATTTAAATGGTCGGCATATCAGAGCCGCAGCAGACGCGTTTGAGCTCATAATGTTAAAGTGCTCACCTGTTTCATTCTCCCTCTCTCTCCTCAACAGTTTCCTGTTTCTCTTAATGGTCTTGTCTAATGATTAAAAAGGCAAATATCAATAAAATTAATGTTGTATACCACCTGTGGATACCTCGTTTAAATAGATGTAATACACAAACCTCACAAAACTTGAGCAGATCCAGCATCCTGTGGAGCGCTCATTTATTTACCTCTAAAGCACATATTCTATCAGCCTCTCCTCAGCAATTCCCAGTAACTTTTAACTTTCTTTTCTAATGATATAAGGCAACTATCAATAAAACTTGTATTATATACCGTTTGCAAATATGCAGATATCTCGTTTAAACAGATGTAATTCACGAACCTCACGAAAATCCAGCATTTTCTTCCCGTTGAGCGCTCATCTAATATCTTCCTCTGAAGCACGTATTCCATCAGCCAGAATCAAAACTTCAGGATCAGGATCAAAAGTTCCTCTGATTCATATATCATAGTCCAAGCAGGTGATCCAGGCCGTTGAAACTGTCAGGAGATTGCTGCTCGCGCTGGATCCGCACGAGCGCATGAGTGCAACTTCAAGGTAAAAGCGCTTCACGTGTACTATAAGTAAATGTCTTATTCACTGTGCACTGTATGTACAATTGGTTTGATTCTGTATTTTTTGAGTAAATGTGATTGCTAAGATAGACATGCCATCCATGGTTGCTGGACTACTGTGTGTACTGTTATTTTCTTCTTCCTAATATATTAACAATTTCTTCATGTGCAAATAAATAACTAACATTTGATGACTAAACAGAAATCAGAAGAAACTGCTATCTACCATTTAAAATACAATATTTTTAAGATTCTTTTTTACAAAGTTAAGATTTTTTGTGAAATTGAGTAAATAGAGTGCTAAATAAGAGTTTATTATATATATTTTTAGTAATTTTATGTTTATGTTATTTACTATATTAAATTGTGTAATATATCGGCATTGTATCAGCCTATCGGCCACCCTGCTCTCCGGATATCGGCATCGGCCATTAAAAAACTCACTAATGGAAACACCAAGATGCAAATAAAATCTTCAAAATGTGCATAAAAAAACTTGTATGCTCGCTTGAGGTGGATTAAATTTTTATTTGATAGAAGACATGCACAAACTACAATGGAAACACATTTACCGAATATATTCCTATAGAGTTTATACAGAAATATAGATGTGCATCAAACAAATTGTGACTGCCTCAACAAGCCATGGGAATTCATCATTCAGAGCATTTTGTCTGCAAACTCTAAACCACAAGTAGGAATTTATTACATTTAATAAGAAGCCACAGTGGCTTCAGTTTCCATTTCATTTCAGTTTTGCGGCAATTTCCTCAGAAGCAATTTAGTTCTCTTAAACGTGGGATGTAAACGCTGCTTTATTCGATAATTATTTTTGCGATATTTTATGCGATTTTACACAATCAAATTTGCAACTTGGATGGAAACATAACTAGTGATGAGGTTTTCTTTAAATTAGGAATGTCAGTCTCGGGTCAGATACTGTGTTTAAATAGGCTTACTTGTACTCATACTTGTAAACAAAAAAAAATGCTCTGATACTAAAACCGATACCATCTGACATAAGAATGTAATTGTTTAAACATAAAATCGTGATATATCCTAGTATGATAATTAAACAGCAAAGTCTGCAGTTTAATGAAATAAATATATAGTTTGAATGTGCTGTGCACTTCAAACTGAATGTGTGAAGCCGGCTGCTAATATAATGAAAACGACGCATCATGAGCATCACTCGTGCTCTTGTGTGTAGTAGATGACAGAGAGCAAAGTGCTTATTTACTGTGCAGCACATACAGGCTACATATTTATTTAATTCAATTGCAGCTTTTTGCGGTTTAATAATCACACTGGGTCCTATAGCAACCTGTAGTTGGGCCATTGAAAATGTGGCAGGGCAAGAATTAATCTGAACTACTGGGCCAGCAGAAAAAAAAATCTTATTGTTGAGACATGCACACCTACATACAAAACCCAATTATTTCAAGTTGTGTTGTTTTCAGCAGCTATGGATAAATGAGATGTCTTACTGCTTTTATTTGTTTAGTTATCCCCCCAACCTTGAAATGTCGACTGTCAGACAAGCCAAATGAGACCAAACCGCACAGCTCGCAAATCCTTAGTGAAAATTCCACAAAGTTTTTTTCTTATTATTAAAAGTTCTGGAAACTACTAATTGAGACATCTCTACTCTAGTAATAAATAATTCATGAGCAATCACTGAATTTCACAACCACTGTGCATCCGTTATGATCAAAACACTATATTTACACATTCATAGAAACACAAACACACAAACATATGGGAGAGAAAAATATGAAACACAAATAACTTTCAAAGCCTTTTAATAGAAGGCTCCATTTCGAGTGAAAGATGAAATATAGCTGGTTGATTTTTCTGTAAAAGAGCCATTTTATGGGCCAATCTATAACTATAAAAATTGTGTGAATGTGTGTGAACCTGTTAAAAGTGTGTGAGATAGAGTGCAGATGTAAGAGGATCTGACAGATCAATAATCAGAGATATACACGTCTAGACTCTCTGTGTGTGTGTGGTGTGTGTAGCACATGTGAGCGTGACCGTGTGTGCATGTTGGTTCCTCAAGGGGACCTTTAGCGTAACGTTTTTAGCTCAGAAGACACTGGGGAATTGGCCAAAGGGGGAATATTTTAAAAACATCAGGACAATGTTCAACACAAGCCTTAAAGGAACAGTTCACCCAATAGTTTATTGTTCCAAACCCCTTGGAACACAAAAAAGGAGAAATTCTGAAGACTGTGCTGTTTGCGTGTTTCAATGCAGTTACAATAAATACAGACGAAAGCTTTAAAAAGATGCAAAAGCACAATGAAAATATCATAATTGTGGTCCATACATTTTGTGTGCTATATTTCATGTCTTCTGAAGTCATGTGTGTGAGAAACAGACTGATATTTTAGTAATTTCCTGGTTATATTGAATCGCAAAATGTATAAAATATATATAAACAGGAGCTCTGAGCACTTGTGAAGGCAAAAAATGCCCAGTCCACCATTTTGTTTTATTTGTAGCATCTGATAAAAGAATCAGAAAGAGCTTTATTGGCCAAGTGTGCTCACACATAAAAGGGATTTGTTTTGGAAACAGGAGCTCTGAGCACTTAAATATATTATATAGACACAAAATATTAAAAGAATCAACAGATAGAGAAATTTAGACAGAGTAAACCGGAAAAGCGAAAAAAGAAACCTACACTATATTGCCAAAAGTATTCGCTCACCCATCCAAATAATTGAATTCAGGTGTTCCAATCACTTCCATGGCCACAGGTGTATAAAATGAAGCACCTAGGCATGCAGACTGCTTCTACAAACATTTGTGAAAGAATGGGCCGCTCTCAGGAGCTCAGTGAATTCCAGCGTGGTACTGTGATAGGATGCCACCTGTGCAACAAGTCCAGTCATGAAATTTCCTCGCTACTAAATATTCCACAGTCAACTGTCAGTGGTATTATAACAAAGTGGAAGCGATTGGGAATGACAGCAACTCAGCCACGAAGTGGTAGGCCACGTAAAATGACAGAGCGGGGTCAGTGGATGCTGAGGTGCATAGTGCGCAGAGGTCGCCAACTTTCTGCAGAGTCAATCGCTACAGACCTCCAAAGTTCATGTGGCAGAGAGCTTCATGGAATGGGTTTCCATGGCCGAGCAGCTGCATCCAAGCCATACATCACCAAGTGCAATGCAAAGCGTCAGATGCAGTGGTGTAAAGCACGCCGCCACTGGACTCTAGAGCAGTGGAGACGTGTTCTCTGGAGTGACGAATCACGCTTCTCCATCTGGCAATCTGATGGATGAGTTTGGGTTTGGCAGTTGCCAGGAAAACAGTACTCGTCTGACTGCATTGTGCCAGCTGTGAAGTTTGGTGGAGGGGGGATTATGGTGTGGGGTTGTTTTTCAGGAGCTGGGCTTGGCCCCTTAGTTCCAGTGAAAGGAACTCTGAATGCTTCAGCATAACAAGAGATTTTGGACAATTCCATGCTCCCAACTTTGTGGGAACAGTTTGGGGATGGCCCCTTCCTGTTCCAACATGACTGCACACCAGTGCACAAAGCAAGGTCCATAAAGACATGGATGAGCGAGTTTGGTGTGGAAGAACTTGACTGGCCTGCACAGAGTCCTGACCTCAACCTGATAGAGCACCTTTGGGATGAATTAGAGCGAAGACTGCGAGCCAGGCCTTCTCGTCCAACATCAGTGTCTGACCTCACAAATGCACTTCTGGAAGAATGGTCAAAAATTCCCATAAACACACTCCTAAACCTTGTAGAAAGCCTTCCCAGAAGAGAGTTGAAGCTGTTATAGCTGCAAAGGGTGGGCCGACGTCATATTAAACCCTATGGATTAAGAATGGGATGTCACTGAAGTTCATATGTATCTAAAGGCAGATGAGCGAATACTTTTGGCAATATAGTGTATGTTCAGGTGTGTGCAAATTGGGAAAAGTGTATTGTAACAATATAAATAAATATATATTTACATAACAGACATGCAGATGCGTAATGCCAGAGAATATTGCACAGTAAAGACAGTAAAAAGACCATAATATAGTTGTTAACAGGCTATTCTCGGCCTAGTAATATGTATAATTGCATAAAATATTTGATATTGATTTAATTTTAAGGGTAATTGGTTATATATATATACAGTTGAAGTCAGAAGTTTACATACACTTAGGTTGAAATCATTAAAACTAATTTTTTAACCACTCCACAGATTTAATATTAGCAAACTATAGTTTTGGCAAGTCATTTAGGACATCTACTTTGTGCATGACAAGAGTAATTTTTCCAACAATTGTTTACAGACAGATTGTTTCACTTTTAATTGACTATATCACAATTCCAGTGGGTCAGAAGTTTACATACACTAAGTTAACTGTGCCTTTAAGCAGCTTGGAATATTCCATAGGATAGGAAGTGTACTAAATTGGAGGGGTACCTGTGGATGCATTTTAAGGCCTACCTTCAAACTCAGTGCCTATTTGCTTGACATCATGGGAAAATCAAAATAAATCAGCCAAGGGGCCTGGGTAGCTCAGCGAGTATTGATGCTGACTACCACCTCTGGAGTCGTAAGTTCGAATCCAGGGCATGCTGAGTGACTCCAGCCAGGTCTCCTAAGCAACCAAATTGGCCCGGTTGCTAGGGAGGGAAGAGTCATATGGGGTAACCTCCTCGTGGTCACGATTAGTGGTTCTTGCTCTCAATGGGGTGTGTGTTAAGTTGTGCATTGATCGCAGAGTGTAGCATGTGCCTCCACATGCTGGGAGTCTCGGCGGTGTCGTGCACAGCGAGCCACGTGATAAGATGCGCAGATTGACGGTCTCAGAAGCGGAGGCAATTGGGACTTGTCCTCCACCACCCGGATTGAGCTGAGTAACCGCGCCACCACGAGGACCTACTAAGTAGTGGGAATTGGGCATTCCAAATTGGAAGAAGAGGGGATAAAAAAAATAAACAATACAAATCAGCCAAGACCTCAGAAAAAACATTGTGGACCTCCATAAATCTGGTTCATCCTTGGGAGCAATTTCCAAATGCCTGAAGGTACCACATTCAACTGTCCAAACAATAGTATGCAAGTATAAACACCATGGGACCATGTAGCCATCATACCACTCAGGAAGGAGACGCATTCTGTCTCCTAGAGATTAACATAGTTTGGTGCGAAAAGTGCAAATCAATCCCAGAACAACAGCAAAGTACCTTATGAAGATGCTGGAGGAAACAGGTAGTCAAGTATCTATATCCACAGTAAAATGAGTCCTATATCGACATAACCTGAAAGGCTGCTCAGCAAGGAAGAAGCCACTGATCCAAAACCGTCATAAAAAAGCCAAACTACAGTTTGCAAGTGCACATGGGGACAAATATCTTACTTTTTGGAGAAATGTCCTCTGGTCTAATGAAACAAAATATTAACTGTTTGGCCATAATGACCATTGTTATGTTTGGAGGAAAAAGGGGGAGTCTTGCAAGCCGAAGAACACCATCCCAACCGTGAAGCATGGGGGTGGCAGCATCGTGTTGTGCTTTGCTGCAGGAGGGACTGGTGCACTTCACAAAATTGATGGCATCATGAGGAAGGAAAATGATGTGGATATATTAAAGCAACATCTCAAGACATCAGCCAGGAAGTTAAAGCTTGGTCGCCATTGGGTCTTCCAAATGGACAATGACCCCAAGCATACCTCCAAAGTTGTGGCAAAATGGCTTAAGGACAACAAAGTCAAGGTTTTGGAGCGGCCATCACAAAGCCCTGACCTCAATCCAATAGAAAATTTGTGGGCAGAACTGAAAAAGCATGTTCGAGCAAGGAGGCCTACAAACCTGACTCAGTTACACCAGTTCTGTCTGGAGGATTGGGCCAAAAGTCACAAAACTTATTGTGAGAAGCTTGTGGAAGGCTGCCCAAAATGTTTGACCCAAGTTAAACAATTTAAAGGCAATGCTACCAAATACTAACAAAGTATATGTGAACATCTTACCCACTGGGAATGTGATGAAATAAATAAAAGCTGAAATAAATAATTCTCTCTACTATTATCCTGACATTTCACATTCTTAAAATAAAGTAGTGATCCTAACTGACCTAAGACAGGGAATGTTTTCTAAAATTTGAATGTCAGGAATTGTGAAAAACTGAGTTTAAATGTATTTGTCTAAGGTGTATGTAAACTTCTGACTTAACTGTGTGTGTGTGTGTGTGTGTGTGTGTGTGTGTGTGTGTGTGTGTGTGTGTGTGATATATATATATATATATATATATATATATATATATATATATATATACACACACACTACCGGTCAAAAGTTTTGAAACACTTACTCATTCTTTATTATAATTTTTCACATTTTAGAATAATAGTAAAGACATCAAAACTATGGAATAACATAAATGGAACTATGGGAATTATGTTGTGACTAAAAAAATCCAAAATAAATCAAAACTGTGTTATATTTTTTTGTATCTTCAAAGTTGTCACCCTTTGCCTAGATTTTGCAGAAATGTACTCTTGGCATTTTCTCAACCAACTTCTTGAGGTATCACCCTGGGATGATTTTTAAACAGTATTGAAGGAGTTCCATCTATGTTGGGCACTTATTGGTTGCTTTTCTTTATTATTTTTATCAAATTAATTACATGATGTGCCGATTTAATTTATCTAATTAACCTCAATATTTGCGAGAAAGGACCTCAAATAAAGATACTTTTGTATATAATAATTAAAATAGTTAGAAATATACTATATAGTTAATATAATAATTAATATAATTCAAATACATTACATAATATACATGTTGTGGCAGCAGACAATACAGTAAACAGTAAGCATTTCTACAATACAAAAAGTGGCATAAAAGTAAAAAAACAAAAATTGTTTATTTCCATAATATTGAACATAACCCTATTATTGGCCTACATCCGTTTGAGCTATTAACTGTAGGTCTAGGTTCTCATGTGTCAGAGGGTGCTTTAAGAGCATCTCACTTTATTTGCGCCGTGTTTCACTAGTTTACAGCGTCATCATTCAGAGTAGTTATATGAATTGGATCAACCGATTCATCTCAAAAGAATGATTTGTTTATGAATTGGCCATTGCATCAAGAATTTCAGTGAATAATGACTTAAATTTCTGTTTCACACACATAGCTATCACATGGCTTCTGAAGACTTGAAATATAGCGCACATTTTGTA
The DNA here is from genome assembly GCF_019703515.2 of Myxocyprinus asiaticus. Taxonomy (NCBI): domain Eukaryota; kingdom Metazoa; phylum Chordata; class Actinopteri; order Cypriniformes; family Catostomidae; genus Myxocyprinus; species Myxocyprinus asiaticus. Next base: position 32,857,667 of record NC_059350.1, read on the forward strand.
TTTTAATAATCATTTTTTGTGCTTTTTAGTCATATTGGAGCTTGACAACCCTAGTCCTCATTCACTTTCATTATAAGGAAAAGAGCAGCCAAGATATTAACCAAAAATTGGTCATTTTTTTTTTTCACAGAAAGTAAGTTATTCATGTTTTGAATGACTTGAGGGTGATTAAATAATGACAGATTTTTCGTTTTTGGTTGAACTGTTCCTTAACAATCACTCAGTGTCCTTCTCACCTCCTTCAACACTCACTTCTCTCTTCTGTCTCTCATTGACGTTCTCTGTATCTCTGTAATACACACATTCATTCACCCGCTTTGCTTTTTTCTCATTGCCATTGATTGGTTCTTTTCTCTAACGCTCACCTTCTGCTGGTCTCAAGGGCACTGAAATGCTGTTCCAACCTGACAGCAGCCTTCCTGGCTGCACTCAATCCTATTTAAACCAATAAACCACATTATACCCATAAGCCCTTTCAGTTCCATACATTCAGCCCTGCCCACACATTTATGCACATAGTCATTTCTGCTGGGCTTTGCATTCTCTTCGAATAAGAAGTGTTCTGGTGCTGTCAGTACCTTGTGTGTGTGTGCCTGTCAGTTGATTCGCAACATAAGTGATTACAGTGACGACAGTATAATCCTGAGTCTTGATTGGATGAAGTTGTTTCACCCCTATGATTTATTTATTCTCCTGTATGCTTATCAGAGGCAGCAGCGGAATATGAAATTAACTCATGCAGACAGTCAAGTGTCATTCACATCCTTTAGATTAATTTCATAAGAGTGTACGTGTGTCTTTGTCTGAGGCACTACAGTGGTGTTTGTTGTGTTGGTGTGTGTCTATGGCTATACGTCATGCAAGGAAAGAAGTGCGTTGCTAGGGTAACAGGAAAGGGGTGGTGGTAAATAATGTAATTTTTGATTTAAGTGTGAATGGGTGTAATTAAAAGAGAGATTATTACTCGGGACCTGGTCACTCGATAGATGTGACTTTTTGTACAAGTATGAGATCTTTATATCCTATAACGAAAGAATAGTTTTCTTCCAGTGAGTTATTCTGTATCCTGTATTCCTCTTTGTACTTGCCTTCTCTCTCAAACACACACACACACCTTTATTTGCCACTATATGAATGGGTACACACCATAGACTTCTGTTGTTTTTATATAAAGCTAATTATAATTTCTAGACACCCTGAACCTACCCACAATGTGCAGGCAAAAAAATGCTCAGTTCTTCATTTTGTAGCACCTGATATAAGAATCAGAAAGAGCTTTACTGGCCAAGTGTGCTCACACATAAAGGGATTTGTTTTGGAAACAAGTGCTCTGAACACCTAAATATATTATATAGACCAAAACTATTAAAAGAGTTAACAGAGTAAACAGGAAAAGTGAAAATAGAAACCTACGTACAGGTGCATGCAAATTGGGTATAGTACGGAGCCCCTTAGAGGACAGCGTGGGAATTTGTTTTCTGAAATAGATTTGCGTGCCCTCGCAATAAGTTTTGCGTTCCCTCACAATAAATTTACCATGGTTTTACTATAGTAACCATATTTTAACCATGGTATTCGTATTGAAACCATAGTGATAATACAGGAAAACAAAAACTATGGTAATAAAAATCAAAATGTTGTGGGTATTATGGTTTTAATATGCAAATACAATTGTTTTACAATGGTTTTACTGTAATAATGTTGTGGTGACACTTTAAAATAAGGTTACATTTGTTAACATTAGATAACATGAACTGACAATTAATAATACTTTTACAGCAGTTAGTAATCTTGGTTAATGTTAATTTCAACATAAACATTTTTAAAATCAAAAGTTGTGTATGATAACATCAGTTAATACACTATGAACTAACATGGACTAAAAATGAACAATTGTATTTTTATTAACTAGCATTAACAAAGATAATAAATATTGTAAAAATATTTTGTTCATTGTTAGTTAATGATACCTAATGCATTTACTAATGTTAACAAATATAACCTTATAATAAAGTGCTACCATTATTGTAGACTGTAGTAACCATAGATTTGGCAGAAAACATGTTTCTTAACAATGACCATGTTATTTGTAGTAAAACCGTAATAACTAAAAAATTATGATTTTCCTGTATTATTAATATGATTTTACTATGAATATCAAGGTTAAAATATGGTTACTGTAGTAAAACCATGTTAAATTTATTGCGAGGTCGCGCAAAACTTATTGTGAGGGAACGCAAACTATTGCGATGGAATGCAAAACTTTTTGCAATGGAATGCAAAACTATTTCAGAAAAACAAAATTCCCACCCTGTCCTCTAAGGGGCTCCATAATATTGTGTATTGTAACAATATAAGTAAATATTTATTTACATAACAGACATGCAAATGCATAATGCCAGAGAATATTGCACAGTAAAGACAGTAAAGAGACCATAATATAGTTTTAACATGCTATTCTAGGCCTAGTAATATGTATCATTGCATAAAATATTTGATGTTGATTTAATTTGATGGGTAATTGGTAATAAATATTTAATCCAATAATTTAGTTGGAGAATTTATGTTAATTGATTAAGTTGATGTATTAGACATAAAAGAATGAGACAGTAAAAATGTGTATATGATTAAAATAAAATATTCCCTCATAAAGGTAAAAAAAAAATACCCCTGAAAATGAAATCCAGGGGCCAAATATTACCCCTTGAAAGAAATTATTAACACTGCTCCAAAAAGTATAGATATGTAAACCAACCCCGCCCCCCCCCCCCCACCACCACCACCACCACCACCACCACCACACACACACACACACACACACACAGCTTTTATTATGGGCTCTTACAAAAAAAAAAAATGCAATCTTATATGAGAGAGCGTGTGCATCAAAGAAAGCTGAAGAACATTTAGATTTTTTTATTGTCTGTTGTAATCGGTGTAATAAAACAAATAATAATATTTTTGTCACTCTTTCTCTTTCTCTGCAGTTTTAAGTCGTGCTCCGGTGCCTATGGCTGTGGTGCGTCGAGAGTTGTCATGTGAGGGCTATCCTATTGAACTGCGCTGCCCGGGCACGGATGTCATTATGATCGAGAGCGCCAATTATGGGCGCACAGATGACAAGATCTGTGACTCGGATCCCGCTCAGATGGAGAACACTCGCTGCTATCTGCCTGACGCCTACAAGATTATGGGCTTCAGGTACTATTGTAATCTCATTGTAGTGATGTCTTTGTATGTTTTAGTATATGGTTACTTACACACTACTGCTTAATACGGTTGTTACTTCTCCTCTGAGTGCTTAATTCCATTCTGTACACACAGAGTTTGGTTATTTACGAGAATGACAATCCACAAAAAATCCACATACGATAAACAGAACTGAACTGATCAACTAGCTGTTAAAGCAGTGACATCACTCTCCTTTAGACACTGACAGCTTATCTGAGGTGAAATATGTGTCAAGTTTGTATCTCTCTTCACTGTAAAAAAATTTAATAAAAAATCCTTTTAAATTTATGATAAAAATGCTGTGGTTGCCAAAATTCACTGTAAAAAATACAGTGACCATGTTTCAGGCATTATTGGATGTCATTTTGATGCCTGTAAATTTTATAGTTCTTTACCGTATATTGGCCTGTCATTAAAATATATAACTGAAATAATGCAATAATCATAAAGCACATAAAATGCATCATAAATCACCCTAATGTACATAACAAAACATTAATATTTCAACAAAATATAATCAAATATGATGGGTCTTGCAGGGACTTCTGGATACACCCAATTATTTATTATTACAGTTTACACAAAAATTAATCAAATAAATACATGTATTGTCTTGTTAAACATAAAATATATATATTTTGTTAACAATAATGTAAATCATACTTAACATATATTTCTTACAATATTTTATCATAAAATTACATGTATTGTCTTGTTAAATATAATATAATTTTTCACCTTATATGGTTAGGTAACTATCCAGTTAACAGTTTTTACTATAGCATTTTTACTTTCTTTTTCCGTTAAAATTATGAAATTGGCTGGTTATATTTATTTAATCAAAAATAGCTAATGCCTAAAGGCTGATTTATACTTCCGCGCCGAACCTACAATATAAGCTTCGCGTAGGGGCCAACGCGGTGGTTTGCATTTATAGTGTTGGTGTGTTTGCATCGTTCTGTGAGTATACAAAATGCTAGTGCATTGAGAGAAAATGTCTTAATTTCTAAAATAAAACGTCATAAATAAACAAAAGCAATGTCGTTCATGGATTCAAAAATATTTGTTAAATTATTGTAGAATTCATTTAATAATCACATTTAATAACACTTTTCAGTGTATAAAGAAACAAAAACACGCACTGCTTTTCAGCCAGCTACGTCAAATCATAAAACACACACAAGAACGCGGACAAGCTACGTGCATCTCTCTCTCATCTGCCGCTGTATCTTCTCCTTAAATACTCTCGCCTCCCCTCGCTGGAACGCGAGGCTGGTGTGGCGCGCAGGTGGAAGTCATTCGCCACTTATCTTCCCGGCCTCGCTCTGCCCAGACGCCGCTCGGCTCCACTCTATTTCACCACAAGGTGCATTTTAATTTTCTCACAAATTAGAAGTGTTTTCATAACTTATGAAATATCATTATTTTATTGTACACCATACTGTCAAACATATGGTCAAAACATCGTACAGATCAAAAGTTCTCAAATAGGATACAACAAATATTGTGTCATTCACTCATGAAACCAGGGCCGTCATGCACCTATTAATTTGAAGGGACACCAGTGCTGATCATGGCTCACTTGGTGCCCTAGGCAAGGTGACAAAAGAAAATACAAAACATGCTGCATAACTACCTGTGCAAAACATCATGTAGTGCCATATGTAAGTATTTAAAAAGTGTTGATGATAAAATAGAATAAACAAATGATTCTACGATTATTATAAATCATTATTATTACTAAATATACAGTATAGTTATATGTTTTTATTCAGTGTTCAATAGGACTCCAATTCAAATCCCGACCTAACATTCAATTTTAAAAAAGTAAACAAAATTGCAGCTGAACTTGACAGGTAGTGATCACAGTACGCTTTCATTGTATAGAAAAAGAGCAGGGCATTTTGATGGATACTGAACCTCATTTTGTGTTCCAAAAAAATGCTGTGCAAGCTTTGAGCGACATGAGAATGGGTAAATGATGATAGGGTGAACTATGCCTTTAAAGCAAATGTTCTGAGGAAAGTATGACTTGAATTAACTGACTAAATTTAGACATGTGAATAAGTCATTTCTGCTGTGACATTTTAGACAAACACTTTCCTCCCAACAATGCTTAATTATCAAAGAAACAAATTATTATTAGTTTTCTTTTTTGTAGGGCTGGGTATTGATACAGATTTCCAGATTCGATTCCAATTGACAAGCTCTCGATTCGATATTGATTCATATGGGTATATTTTAGGGGTGGGAATCACAAGGTAACTGGCGATATAATATCGATATTTAGGCCACAATACGATATTATTGCGATTCTTTATTTTTGGTGTATTGCGATTCAACACTATGAGATACTGCAATATTTCACTCAATGTTACTCATTCGTCTTCATCAGACTTAAGAGAACTGTTTCCAAATCTCCAAATGCATTGTTAAATTAATATAAAAGTGCCAGTTTACAAAACAAGGCCAGTTTATTTTCTAGTATCTATGTACAATTGAAAGCCATAAGCATATAAGTCAATAATGGATCCCTATTTCTGTGGTTAGGTCAGTATAGCTCGTCTTTCTAAAAGTAAACTAAAAATTATAAACTCAACAAAAAAAGAAACGTCCTCTCACTTTCAACTGCTTTTATTTTCAGCAAACTTAACATGTGTAAATATTTGTATGTACATAAAAAGATTCAACAACTAAGACTTAAACTGAACAAGTTTCACAGAAATGTGACTAACAGAAATGGAATAATGTGTCCCTGAACAAAGGGGGGGTCAAAATCAAAAGTAACAGTCAGTATCTGGTGTGGCCACCAGCTGCATTAAATACTGCAGTGCATCTCCTCCTCATGGACTGCACCAGATTTGCCAGTTCTTGCTGTGAGGTGTTACCCCACTCTTCCACCAAGGCACTTGCAATTTCACTGACATTTCTGGGGGGAATGGCCCTAGGCCTCACCCTCCGATCCAACAGGTCCCAGACATGCTCAATGGGATTGAGATCCGGGTTCTTCACTAGCCATGGCAGAACACTGACATTCCTGTCCTGCAGGAAATCACGCATAGAACGAGCAGTATGGCTGATGGCATTGTCATGCTGGAGGATCATGTCAGGATGAGCCTGCAGGAAGGGTAATACATGAGGGAGGAGGATGTCTTCCCTGTAACGCACAGCGTTGAGATTTCCTGCAATGACAACAAGCTCAGTCCGATGATGCTGTGACACACCGCCCCAGATCATGACGGACCCTCCACCTCCAAATCAATCCCACTCCAGAGTACAGGCCTCGGTGTAACGCTCATTCCTTCGACGATAAACGCGAGTCCAACCAGCACCCCTGGTGAAACAAAACTGCGACTCGTTAGTGAAGAGCACTTTTTGCCAGTCCTGTCTGGTCCAGCAAAGGTGGGTTTGTGCCCATAGGCGACGTTGTTGCCGGTGATGTCTGGTAAGGACCTGCCTTACAACAGGCCTACAAGCCCTCAGTCCAGCCTCTGTCAGCCTATTGCGGACAGTCTGAGCACTGATGTAGGGATTGTGCGTTTCTGGTGTAACTCGGGCAGTTGTTGTTGCCATCCTGTACCTGTCCCGCTGGTGTGATATTCGGATGTACCGATCCTGTGCAGGTGTTGTTACACGTGGTCTGCCACTGCGAGAACAATCAGCTGTCCTTCCTGTCTCCCTGTAGTGCTGTCTTAGGCGTCTCACCGTACAGACATTGCAATTTATTGCCCTGGCCACATCTGCAGTCCTCATGCCTGAATGCAGCATGCCTAAGGCACGTTCACACAGATGAGCGGGGAACCTGGGCATCTTTCTTTTGGTGTTTTTCAGAGTCAGTAGAAAGGTCTCTTTAGTGTCCTAAGTTTTTATAACTGTGACCTTAATTGCCTACCGTCTGTAAACTGTTAGTGTCTTAACGACCGTTCCACAGGTGTATGTTCATTAATTGTTTATGGTTTATTGAACAAGCATGGAAAACATTGTTTAAACCCTTTACAATAAAGATCTGTAAAGTCATTTAGATTTTTACAAAATTATCTTTATAATACAGTGTACTGAAAAAGGGACATTTCTTTTTTTGCTGAGTTTAGTATTTATGAATACTTTAGTAGCCTTAACACTTTAAAAACATTATTTATTACAACACAGATTTCACCTAAAAGGTTATCCTATTTTACATGATACTAACATTTTTGTCAAAATAAATTACTAAAATAATAAATTTTAGTAAGGGAGGGTGATCATGTGTAAAGCATGATAACTGCACCTTGTAAGGGACTGCTGTTGAATTCCTAGATAAATATAGCAAAGATAAAAAAATTTCCCATCACCATAATATTAATGTGGAAAAATGTAAATATCGATACAATATCACAAGGACAAATATCACAATACTTTAACATATCGATATTTTTTCCCACCGCTAGTATATTTCAGTTATAATGTCCCTTTTGCTTAAATATGAAAGAAATTATCTCCCAGTTAATGCTGTGAATTTACATTTAAGACCTTCTAACTAGGTACATTATGAAAATATAAATTGTACTAATTATATTTTATTAGTTTTTCATCATTATGGTCACATTTTAGCTTTTTAAAAATGAACAAATCAGTATATTCAATCAATAAATACGATATTATATTGCATATATTATATTTTGTTACGTTTATTGTTTAATTGCATAATTTATACTATTTATAGGTATTTACATTGATTTGTTGAACATGTGCTAAAAACCGGTACTGTCTCTTTAAGGAAACCCGGCATTTCCATAAACTGCATCTGTAAATGAGCGCATGTTAACAATAGATACTCGATTGGCTTTATCTCATAAGTGCTATGCCTGATTAAAAGAGATATTATTCAATGACGAATCACTTGCGTGGATCTCGTCTTTGGACACACACAGAACAACTTTTACTCTCCACTGGCAGTGAAAGGATGTCACTGTAGAAAACTCCACCACTATACTACACAACTACTGGTGAGTGAAATCTAAACATTTACCAGGCAGTTGACAAATATATAAATTTGCTGTCGCATAGTGAGAAATATGGTTGCTAATGTGAGCGATTTCCTCTTATTGTAGTGGGGGGTTAAAGATAGAGTAAAAGATCGAAACATCTGGATTTAAAAATTGATATCGAGATTGTTCAAAAGAAGATTTAAGTGTGATTGTCACACAGAGTGTATACATGTGTTAGAGTTGAGTTGAGTACTGAGAGCTAACATTTTGATTTGTGGCGATAATTAGCACACAAAATAAATAAATAAATAAATAAATAGGAAAAAAACATTGTGCTTCAAAAGCAGGTGTTCCTCATCAGGGAAAATAGCAGAACATATTTGTACAGCATTTCGCACAAGAAATAAATCAAATAGACTCATTTGAGAGAGCCCACATTACATAACACAGCCCAAACATCAGCCTTTAACACATTAGCTGCCCTGTTTGCATTCTTTAATGTTGTTTGGGAAGACAAATGAATTCTGCTTTGCCTCCAAACTGCACAGACACGGCTTAGCCCCATAGGAGAACAGAACCCACGCAAAACAAACCCACATTAGCATCTGCGTCATCAAAAGAAACATTATCGTTTCAGTTCTGGCTTATGTTGAGAGCACAGCCTGCTATCAGTCTGACCTTGACTTTGGCCATGAACGACAATGTGTCACCCCATGGCACAAAAGGAATGATGCAGGGAAATGAAATCAAATGTTCCTCAGGCTTCGCATGAGCATAATTTCAAAGAATGAATGGATGTGTCATGCTGTGTAACGTTATGCCTTGCCCTCGTGCAAAACTCATAAAATTGCAGCGTCTGCTGAAAGTTTTTAATTTTGAACTGGTCAGATTTGATTATACTGTTTTCGTTTTTCTTTTTTATATTGTTTTGGTCATTCAGAATTATAACCTGTGTGTGTGTGTGTGTGTGTGTGTGTGTGTGTGTGTGTGTGTGTGTGTGTGTGTGTGTGTGTGTATTTAATCAGTGGAAATGTGAGAGGCAGAGAGCACCATATCCTGCCCTGAGGTTGCCTGTTATACCACCAGTGTGTGTAGCCAGCTGCCACACATTCACACACACACACACACACACACACACACACACACACACACACACACACACACACACACACACACACTGCCTCAGGGTAGACCAGACTGTAAGATCCAATTAGTAAGGCCATAGACCATGCCCAGAGTCAGTGTGGAGGAAATTACCATTACAGTTTCTTTCTCACTCACACACACACACACACACACACACACACACACACACACACACACACACACACACCATACCTGTATCACATGCTTGCTTTCACACTCACTCATCTTAACATGGATTCACATCTTTGGATGCTGGCAGCGCTCTCTGCATGATCAACACATGAGATACATTTGTCATTTTTCAGTTTATATAACTCACAGCTGCTAATGTGCAAGGTACACTCCAAATGTAGCAGTGTATTCCCATAGTGGATATAGGAAATGTCAAATTCAGAATGTTTTTTTATTCACCAGGACATGTGAAGTGCCAAAATGTACCTCTGGTCACGTTTGACAATAGACAATAAATTACAATAAATACAAAGAGTTATTTTTTTAAATAATTATAATAAGTACAAAGAAACATGAAACCATTACATTTCTATTACAATAAACACATTACAATAACATATACTTACTGTATTACAATCAGGGTTCAAATTGAGGGGTGACTGGGAGGGGGTGGTGGTTAGGTTAGGTTAGGTTTAGGATTATCAGAAAGTTCAACTTTGGGGGTCCTGTTCTGTTTCAGTGCATTAAAAAATGAAACAAAAATATGAAATATGTAATAATTATCATTGCCCTGATATAACATTAAAACACAAAGTATTTTCCCTCTATTACAACATTTATAAATTATTTGAAACTGATTGGAAATTTCTGATTACGTCCAAGTGTGCCACACAGGATTTACATTTGATTAATAAAAGTTCTATTGGGTTTTGTGTTAACTTGAAACTTTGATGATAACAATGCAATGCAAAGATTACAATGTACAATACACATTACAATATACAAAATACACTTCATAATATATCATCTGCAATGTATACAATAGGGAAACAAATCGAAATGCAAGACATTGTGAAAAGAGAAGATTTGGCCTTTTTTTTCTCTCTGTCCTGCTCTGCTGCTTTTTATAGAAGCTGTGGCTGGAATCACACATCATTTATCATTCTCTACCTCATCTCTTTCTTTCTCTCTCTCTCTCTCTCTCTCTCTCTCTCTCTCCTTCTCCCTCTCTGTCTCTCTCTCTCTCTCTCTCTCTCTCACTCTCTCTCCTTCTCCCTCTCTCTCTCTCTCTCTCTCTCTCTCAATTCAGTTAAATTTAGCTTTATTGGCATGACAGTTTTATAACAGTATTGCCAAAGCATTACAAAGTTGTTTCTATATAGATTTTAAATAAATACATATAAAAATATAATAAAAAAGATGCAATAAAAGAGTAAGTAAAAGTGAAAACTCTCTCTCTCTCTCTGTCATTCGCACTCTCTCATTTTTGTCTGACCTTTATATCTCACTCAGTCTGGGCTAATGTATTCACAAAGAGTGTGTGCATGTGTCTGATGCTGGGCTAATGCTCTAATCAATGAGGGAAGGTAATTGGAAGGTGATTGTTTGGGAGCCCCTTATCCAAGATCTATTGGCAGACATAATATATTACACAAAGAGATTTCAGCTAGCAGGTCTGATGCAATTTAGGGGAGAGAGAATAGAACTGATTTCCACAACCACATGGTGCATGCCAAATGGTTCCAGAAATTAAAACAGTAAGCAAGCCTTTGATTTGCGCAGACATTACATCTGACATATTACAAGTGACATCGCATGTGGAAATTGTGTTAAATAAGGCTTTGCTGAATCAAGAAAATTTCATAAAATTTCTTACTGTATATGTAAGATTGAAGTGATATAACATATATATTTAATAATATGCTTTTTTTTTTTTTTACATTTTAAAATGTTTTCTTTTAACATTCAATGATGATGACCTATGGAGTTTGGGCAGCAGAATTAACTGTATCAAAGGTCTCATACCTTTTTATTTAAAGCTGCATTACGTAAGACTTTTTTTGGTTACAATTAACAAAAGTTCACTATTGTATGATTACATAAAATATCAGTATTCAAAACCAATTCACTATGGTAAGCCTTCAATAATTATTTTTATTTAGGATTTGGTGCGATCTTTGCATGTTTACGTCTTGTCTGTAAGCTCAGAAAAGCGTGTCAGCTGGCGAAGCTATGGCGTTTCAGTCAGTCCCAGTAATGGACAGCAGCGGCAGGACATCAGTCTCAGGATGCGTGTTTCTCTGTAATCTCTTTGACAAAGTTGTTTACTTGTTATAATGCTTGGATATGTTTTCTAGTAGGGTTGTTGAAGCTTATATTGGTTTTCATGCTTTAATGAATCGAACATTACTCTGGGGATATTGTGTTTACAGATCGCAATAAGTTTAATAGGCTAATATTATATAACATTGCTGCAGCTTCGAGATTCCCAGGGTTTATGTGTCCTTAAGTATGTATGCCGCCATTTTCCATAACCATATTGTTATGCCTATTTTTGGATAATGCAGTTAGTGAATTAAATACTTCCTCTTATATAATTTTCTCTTTATTTGGAACTAATTGTAAAAAAAAAAAAAAACACTCAACTTGGTTATATATCATTACCATAATGCTAAATTTCACATTATGCCACATTTCAGTCTGATATTATTATTATTATTATTATTATTATTATTATTATTATAAACTTTCCTCAAGAAATTCAAGATCTTCCCAAAGCAATGGAACAAAGACAATAATAAGCTACATAAGTATATATACTGTATATATACTGTACATATATATATATATATATATATATATATATATATATATATATATATATATATAAACCAAAATAAACATTTCTTGCAGAAAATAACCAAAATTATGTAAACACTTCATGCAGAAAATAAATATGAAATAATTCTAAACCCTTCTTGCAAAAACATACATGACCAAAATAATGCGGAGTGCATCTTTTGGCTTTCATAATATTATTTTGCGCACTTTATTTGATGTCCAGATGTCGCACATGTTTAATAGCAAGCTCCTCTTCATTTTCTTGACTTGTTTGGGAGTTGTCCCGTTCTGTGGAGATGTTTTCTCTTCAGAGTTTTCCCTGGGTCAAAAATGAAGTAGTGCAAGTGATCCCGACTCGTCCACACTTGCGTGATCCAGAAAAAGCACACACGACACTCACATGAAACACAGATGCGTGTGTCAGATAAGAAGCATATTATTCATATTGCACAGCCCTAGACATAACCTAACGATTTTTGTTATTTCAATACTTCTTTGTAAACGAAAGGACATGTGGTAAATTTAGTTTAATTTTTTTGCTTTACCGTCCATTTTGTGTCAATGTGTTATTGTATCACATTATTATACGTAATCCATCACAGAAATGAAATGACCGGATTTTTTCCAATTTGTCCGGCAAACTTTGTCATTCCTGGACACGTTGGCCAGCACCAAAATTTCTTTGCGGAAACTCTGGTTTAACCATCTCTCTGTTATAACTGTACTTCCAAAGAAACGATTAAAGAAACTGTTTATTATTGTAATTGTTATATTGCATATTTCTGCACATCATTTTCATGTTTAATATAGTATATTTCATCTCCATCTTTCTTGAATCCTCATTCTGTTTTTTTATATTACAGTCATATTGTTTGGAGTGCATAAACCTACAATTGTAGTATTACAGTTCACTTGCATTGTCCACTGAGGCTATAGATTGATATATAAAAATAAGTGTCTTCAATTTAACTCATATCAGCCATATCATGAGTTTCACCTCCTAAATTGATATGTGTAAATACAAACATTAATGTGTAGTGGATAAAACACTTAAATAATCATATTAAAATATATAAGTAAGAGTGTTGTTTATCTTCCTCAAAGCAAGTGATATCTTGGTTAAAAATATTCAGAGATTCATCCGTGCAGAAGAGCAGTGCTGAAACACAACTCGCGTAAAATGTTTCTCCGAAAGTTGCTTGCAGTTTAAGGTTTCAACCACAGATGTCGCTAGAGAGCCCAAAGTTCTGTAGTGCAGCTTTAAATAGTCAATAGGCTTTAGCTTTATAATAACCATGAACCATGATTTGCTACTTGCTAGTGGGTTGCAGGTGGTATTGGAGGGAGAGACGTTCTCATTCTAGAGAACATTAGATATGTGTAGTGCAAGATGAGTCATCGATATTTTTGGTTCATAAATGTAAAATGTGTATATCTGCATACCACTCCTGGAGTCGCAAGTTGGAATCCAGGGCGTGCTGAGTGACTCCAGTCAGGCTTCCTAAGAAACTAATTGGCCCAGTTGCTAGGGTGGGTAGAGTCATGTTGAGTTAACCTTTCTCGTGGTCACTATAATGTGGTTCTCACTTTCGGTGGGGCACGTGGTGTGTTGTGCGTGGATGCCGCAGAGAATAGCGTGAGCCTCCACACGCGCTAGGTCTCCGCGGTAACACGCTCAACAAGCCACGTGATAAGATGTGCGGATTGACTGTCTCCGACGTGGAGGCAACTGAGATTCGTCCTCCGCCACCCGGATTGAGGCGAGTCACTACGCAACCACGAGAACTTTGAGCGCATTGGGAATTGGGTTACAATTTTTTATTTTTAATAAATTTGCAAAGTTATCAAAAATCAGGTTTTTGCTTTGTCATTATGGGGTATGGAGTGTAGATTAATGTGAAAAAAATTATTGAAAGCATTTTAGCATAAGGCTGCAACATAACAAAATGTGAAAAAAAAAAATTAAGGGGTCTGAATACTTTCTGAATGTATTGTATTTTGATAGAATCATTTGTGGAAAAACAGTGCGACTGTAAGAGTCATTGTTAAGAATTTCCGGAGTCTTATGTATGATATAGCTTACAGTATAAGCATTTCTAAATGGATTTCTAACCATTGTGATGGTTCTAAATATTATTTAGTTTTTACCAAAATACATATTGGCTGTGTCTGAAACCTCCCATGCTTCCTCACTGATTTGTCGACAGCTTTTTTAAATGATGGGTCCTCCTAAGGAAACTGGTTTCAAACAGGGTACCATAACATCACGCCTAATGATCTACAACAAAATCAAGTGAGCTTTAAAGATAACCAAGGAAATATTTAATATTGACTACAATGGTTATTTCATGGTAGAAGATTGAATCATATGTTTACAAAAAAATAAAAAATAAATGTACATATAAAAATAAATAAGCATTTATAATTGAATTTACTCTCAACAAATCCATCGAGCAGCATTATTATTCTTTCAATCAACCATTTGTGGCATATCATAGGCATTGTTGGCGCTTAAATGCTTGGTGCCTCAGATGAACAGGCTAAACAGTAGAGGACCTTTATCAGTCGTGATCAATAGCGGCAAGAGATAAACCTATGCTGCCTTCAAAAATCAGCCAGATGGAAGCATCTTAGTAGACAGGATGCTATGTAAACATTGTATTCAGATGTTCTTTGATGCCTTCCTATCTCCAGTAACTGCCAAAGAAAGCAACTTTTTTTTAGGCTTCAGACACGTTTTCATTAGTGGTCGACCGATATACAGTATGCTTTTTAATGGCTGATCCCCATTATCTAGAGCACGGTCATGGCTAATAAATGCAAAAATACAGACATAATACAATTTAATGATAAAAAATAAGGTGTACACACATTTTTTAATTAAAGTGAAAACATTTTGACACAATATTTACAAATTCATAAAAATATTTGAAACATTATTGCTATATATTGCCAAGGCTGTAGGTGTATTTTGAAACTGACACAAGGCAGAATGTCCAATTCTGTTTAGCAGCCAATTGACACTGTTATCGGTTGATGTTGATAATCTCAAAATGGCCATATAGATTGCAACATTCTGGTTCCGGAAGTAAAAATCTCATGCATTTTTTCCATATGGGAATTTATTTTTAACAATAACTTATAAACCTTTAAAGACACATCTAGACGCTCCCAATGCGAAGGCTGTTCCAAAAGGTTGGTATGCTGCCTCATAAGATATGAGGTTAAGCGATCCCAGAATGCACCGTGATGAGCTCAGTGGAAAAATAAATCCAAGATGGCGGACGAAGTAAGATACATTTTTAATTGTAAATATACTTATAATCCATTCAATACAGAAAATTATCAATAAAAAATAGTTCCCTATCTGTCACTCACTCGACGTTGGTGTCGATGTAGTGACACTAGGGGTCACTCTTGGGAGCCCGAGACACCTCTGGTCTTTGATAAAAGGCCAATGAAAATTGGCGAGTGGTATTTGCATGCCACTCCCCCGAACATACGGGTATAAAAGGAGCTGGTATGCAACCACTCATTCAGATTTTCTCTTCGGAGCCGAACGGTCATGCTTATTGAGCTGAATACTACTGTTCATTCACCTGCTGGATCTGACGGCGCATTTCAGCGGCTTCTCCCTCCTCTGCACTGGTGCACTGCAGAGAACGCCCCTGGGCGCTTCGGCAGAAAAACTAGAGAGTATATTTTCTGAAAGAGCATTTTTCCCCTCTAAAAGAGTATATATTTCTCTAAAAGAGCGCACACACGGAACGTCTTTTTAAAGACGCGTCTTTTTAAAGATGCTTTTCCGATTGTGTGTTATTCCTGGTTGTGCTCGTTATCTCTCGCCTTCTAACGGTCACGATCACTGTCTTTCGTGTCTGGGCACTGCTCACGCAGAGACAGCGTTCGTGGATGGTCACATTCTCATTGCGAGAATGTGTCCATGGCAACGTTGCGGTCGCGGCTCGCCTTCGTAAGGAAGCGAGCCACCCCAGAGGCTCCCGCCTCGGTCCTTTTACCCACGGGTTTGAGGCCAGCGCGGCTAGCACTGGGGGCGATTTGGGGACCCCAATGGGACCACCTCCGCCGGGTATCCCCCCGCGGAACTCCCATTCCCCAGCACGCTCGTCTGCCCCGATCGGGCTTCCGGGTGAGTCCGCCGGCTCGTCTCACGGCGAGTTCGACCTCTTATTCGGAGCCCGCGAAAGTGATGAGCTCTCGAGCGCAGCATTGGAGAGCGGGCTCGTCCAGTCGGAAGCCTCGGCTGGGCTCCTCCCTTCGGGGTCGATCGCCCAGTCACAGGCTGACGCGGAGATGACGACATGCTTTCCCGGACAGCCGCGAGCGTCGGTTAGAGTGGATTTCACCGCTCTTCCCTGAACCCTCGCGGCTCTGTGATTGGTTCCTGGGCTCGCGGCGCCACTCAAAGCCACGCCCCGCCCCGTTCCTTTCTTCCCGGAAGTGCATGAAGAGCTGACAAGATCGCGGGAGGCACCTTTTACTGCCCGGTCCCGATCTTTTCAGCTTCCCCGCTCTCACTACCCTCGATGGTGGGGCGGCCAAGGGTTATTCGGCAATCCCCCGGTGGATAAAGGCGCTCGCGGTGCACCTATGCCCGCAGAGCGCCGCCACCTGGCGTGGGTGCCCAAAGCCCCCGTCCAAGGCCTGTAGGTTTACGTCGTCTCTGACGGTCAAAGCCTACGGCGCTGCTGGACAAGCCGCCTCCGCCCTGCACGCCATGGCTCTCCTGCAAGTCTGCCAAGGCGCTAAAGGAACTGCACGAGGGTAGTTCCGCCCCGGGATTGATGCAGGAACTGCGCTCGACGACCGACCTCGCTCTCCGAGCGACGGAGGTCACGGCGCGGTCTCCCGGGCGGACGATGGCCACACTAGTGGTCCAGGAGCACCACCTTTGGCTCAACCTGGTCGAGATGGGTGAGGCCGACAGGACACGATTCCTTGCTGCCCCCATTTTCCAGGCGGGCCTATTCGGCGACACTGTCGAGGACTTTGCCCAGCAGTTCTCGATGGTAGAGCAGTAGATGGATGCTAGCCGGCTTGTCCTGCCCTGGCGTGGCTCAAGATCCCCCCATCTACTCATCGCCGAGGGCGTCCCCCTGCGGTGACTGCACCGGCTCCGCCGCAGCCCGCCCCTCCGGCCCGGCCCCGGCGTGGAGCCCACCACAGGAAGCCGACGCCACCCGTCTCACAGCCGGCACCGAAGAACCCACGGAGGTCTTCGAAGCGCCCCTGAGACGGGCGACCCAGGGACAACGAAACCCGCTGCTCTGGAGCTGGTAAGCAGATCTTCTTTTTGTTACCTTTTGCATTTAATTGCGCTGCATGCCCAAGTGGCTGCAGTACTCAAGAGCTCCGCAAGAGTGGTTTCCTTGTTCCCTGGGTCACATATTCGGTGTGTACGGCTGGCATCACGACCACCGTCCACCACTCCATTTGGCAGGTTGGCGCTCCAGCGGCGGTCTCCCGCCCTGAGCGCCCAGCTGTGGCACAAATCCGCCCCCGATGTGACAGTCTCCACGGGTCATGAGGACAGGCCTCTTCCTCCCCCGTCCCAGGCTGTTCCGGGGGTGGTCACAAGGAGCCAGGTAAGTGCTTCGATGTCCTCGGACTCAGCACGGCCACGATGTGGTGTGGCACCTCAAGCTCCGCCCCGCCGCGAGGCCCCACCCGCCGGTACATCCGATGACGTTGTCCCTTTGGTCCCCCTTGCGCGGAACTCGGGTGCATGGCTTGCGCTTTCCAGTCCGTCGCGAGGGCTGGTCCGGACCGTCCGACTCGGCTGCACGATTCACTTCGCTGGGCATCCGCCCAGGTCCAGCGGTGTCCACTTCACCTTGGTGAAAGATGGAAACGCTGCTACCTTGCGCGGAGATCGCTACCCTCCTACGGAAGGACGTGATAGAACCTGTCCCTCCAGCCGAGATGAAGAGGGGGTTTTACAGCCCCTACTTCATTGTACCGAAAAAAGGCGGTGGGTTGCGGCCAATCTTGGACCTGCGAGTACTGAACCGGGCCTTACACAGACTCCCGTTCAAGATGCTGATGCAATGACGCATTCTAGCGAGCGTCCGGCATCAAGATTGGTTCGCGGCGGTAGACCCGAAGGATGCGTACTTTCACGTCTCGATCCTTCCTCGACACAGACCCTTCCTGCGGTTTGCGTTCGAGGGTCAGGCGTATCGGTACAAGTCCTCCCTTTCGGCCTGTCCCTGTCTCCTCGCGTCTTTACGAAGATCGCAGAGGCTGCCCTTGCCCCGTTAAGGGAGGTGGGCATTCGCATTCTCAACTATCTCGACGACTGGCTAATCCTAGCTCACTCTTGAGACGGGTTATGCGCACACAGGGACCTGGTGCTCTCACACCTCAGCCGACTAGGGCTTCGGGTCAGCTGGGAAAAGAGCAAGCTCCTCCCGGTTCAGAGCATCTCTTTTCTCGGTTTGGAGTTGGACTCAGTCTCCTTGACGGCGCACCTTATGAACGAGCGCGCCCAGTCGGTGCTGGCCTGTTTGAAGGCGTTCAAACAGAAAACAGCGGTTCCACTGAAACATTTTCAGAGGCTCCTGGGGCATATGGCGTCCTTGGCGGTGGCCACCCCGCTCGGGTTGATGCATATGAGGCCGCTTCAGCACTGGCTCCAGACTCGAGTCCCGAGACGGGCATGGCGCCACGGTACACACCGCGTGGCCATTACATCGGTCTGTCACCGTCTTTTCAGCCCTTGGACCGACCTCTCGTTTCCACGAGCAGGTGTTCCGCTAGAACTGGTCTCCAGGCGCGTCGTGGTCACGACAGACGCCTCCAAAATGGGCTGGGGCGCTGTTGGCAACGGGCACGCAGCTGCCGGCCTCTAGACGGGTCCGCAGCTGCGTTGGCACATCAACTGCCTCGAGTTACTGGCAATTCTGCTCGCCCTGCGGAGGTTCCGGCCGTTGATCCAGGGCAAGCACGTGCTAATTCGGACAGATAGCACGGCAGCGGTAGCATATGTCAACCGCCAAGGTGGTCTGCGCTCCCGCTGTATGTCATAACTCGCCCGCCGTCTCCTCCAACGGAGTTAGCAGCACCAAGTCGCTGCAAGCCACTCACATCCCGGGCAACCTCAACACTTCGGCGGACGCGCCGTAACAACAGGTTACCCTCAAGGGAGAGTGGAGACTCCACCTTCAGGTGGTCCAGCTGATTTGGAGTCGATTCAGTCAGGCACAGGTGCACCTGTTCGCCTCCCAAGAATCCTCCCACTGCCCGCTCTGGTACGCCCTCACCGAGGCCTTCCTCGGCATAGACGCGCTGGCACAGCTGGTCCCCTGGCATTCGCAAATATGCGTTTTCCCCAGTGAGCCTGCTCGCACAGACCCTGTGCATGGTCAGGGAGGACGAGGAGAAGGTCGTCCTGGTAAGCACCCTACTGGCCCGCCCAGACGTGGTGCTCGGACCTCACGCTCCTCGTGACAGCTCCCCCCGGGCAAATTCCCCTGAGAAAGGCCCTTCTTTCTCAGGGAAGGGGCACCATCTGGCACCCGCGCCCAGACCTCTGGAATCTCCATGTCTGGCCCCTGGACGGGACGCGGAAGACCTAAGCCGTCACCCACCTGCGGTGGTAGACACATTCACTCAGGCTAGGGCTCCCTCTACGAGGCGCCTGTATGCCTTTAAGTGGTGTCTGTTCGCTAAGTGGTGTTCTTCCCATCAGGAAGACCCCCAGAGGTGCGCAGTCAGATCAGTGCTTTCCTTCCTGCAAGAGAGGTTGGAAGGGAGGCTGTCCCCTTCCACCTTGAAGGTGTACGTTGCTGCCATAGCAGCACACCATGACGCAGTCGACGGTGAGTCCTTAGGGAAGCATGATCTGATCATCAGGTTCCTAAGAGGCGCCAGGAGGCTGAATCCCTCCAGGCCACGCCTTGTTCCCTCATCGGACCTCTGTAGTTTTTCAGGGTCTACAGAGAGCCCCCTTTGAGTTTTGCAGTCAGCCGGGCTTAAGGCACTCTCCTTGAAGACTGCCCTCCTGACTGCGCTCACTTCCATCAAGAGGGTAGGTGACCTGCAAGCGTTCTCTGTCAGCGAAACGTGCCTGGAGTTCGGTCCGGGCTATTCTCACGTGATCCTGAGACCCCCGACCGGGCTATGTGCCCAAGGTTCCCACCACTCCTTTTAGAGACCAGGTGGTGAACCTGCAAGCGCTGCCCCAGGAGGAGGCAGACCCAGCCCTGGCGTTGCTGTGTCCGGTGCGCGCTTTGCGCATCTATTTGGATCGCACGCAGAGCTTTAGACTCTCTGAGCAGCTCTTTGTCTGCTTCGGTGCACAGCGGAAAGGAAGCGCTGTCTCCAAGCAGAGGATCGCCCACTGGCTCATTGACGCCATAACTATGGCATGTCTCGCCCAAAACATGCCGCCCCCGGTAGGGCTACGAGCCCATTCTACTCGTGGTGTAGCGGCTTCTTGGGCCCTGGCCAGAGGTGCCTCTCTAACAGACATTGCAGAGCAGCGGGCTGGGCAACACCCAACACCTTTGCAAGGTTCTACAACCTCCGGGTGGAACCGGTTTCGTCCCAGGTAGTGGCACGCAACACAAGCAGATAAGCCCGGGATAGCCGGCCGGGTGTATCGCTTGCACATAGCGCCTTCCACCTCCATTTCAGCTGAAGACGTGCGCTGTTAATTCCCAGTAGTGTTCACAAAGGTTGTTCCCTGGTTGACTTCCTCCGAGCCCTGTGGCAGTCGAGTTTTCGGAGAGACTCGCTGCCGGCCCAGTACACGCGCTGACTAAGAGCCCGGTTTTGGGGTAGGTGCTCCGCATGTGGCGGTTCCCTGTAAGGCTAACCCCATGCGATCTATATCTTCCGCTAGTTCGTTTCCCTACTGGCAAACTGCGTCTTCCTTGGGCAGAGCCCCTCAGTCTCCATGTTGTAGTAACTCCTCCCCCATTGGGTAGGATCTACCTTGAAGGCTCTCCACATGGTTGGAAAGACCATGTGATGTATTCTTCCACTTAAATATCCCCCCCTCTCTTGGGGTGAGGTGTGGTCTCCGCGGTGTCCTCCCCTTGGGAGGGACACCCCCCGACTAGACCTGGCGGCCCAGTCGGATAATCCCCCTTCTTTTTTAGGGAGTGGAAAAAGAGAAGGGGAAAGAGGCCATGACTGGGTTAAGCCTGTCTCTATCTCTGGGTAGTCGACTTGTCCCCAAAAAGGGCCGTTCGACACTCATAACTGTGTTGGGGGAGGTTACGTGTCGACCTGGTGTGCTGGCTATGAGGCACACAGCAAGTCTGCCCACCACACACCGCCAGTTCACGTAACACAGTTCAGCCTTGTGGCATTTTGTATAGGGACCCCTAGTGTCACTACATCGACACCAACGTCGAGTGAGTGACAGATAGGGAACGTCATGGTTACTGGTGTAACCTCCGTTCCCTGATGGAGGGAACGAGACGTTGGTCCCTCCTGCCACAACGCTGAACTACCCGCTGAAATGGCCGGACCTTATATCGGCTCCTCAGCGTAAAACCTGAATGAGTGGTTGCATACCAGCTCCTTTTATACCCGTATGTTCGGGGGAGTGGCATGCAAATACCACTCGCCAATTTTCATTGGCCTTTTATCAAAGACCAGAGGTGTCTAGGGCTCCCAAGAGTGACCCCTAGTGTCACTACATCGACACCAACGTCTCGTTCCCTACATCAGGGAACGGAGGTTACACCAGTAACCATGACGTTTCTTATGATAAAAGATGGACTATTTGTACCAAAATGCGTGTGTGCTATGAGTGTCCCGTCATTCTTCTCTCGTCACCTGTATTGAAATCAGCGAGTCGAGTCTCCCATACGCTGTGCGTGAGGAGCGCTATTTGAATGACGAGTGGAGTTGCTACCTATGAAGAGTGTTCCACATCGCTGTCCCATGAGGCTTTATTTCAGTTAGGATGCTGCCATAGGAGACAGCTGCCTATGTAGGCAGGAGACAGCGAGGCAGTTCGTTAAGTTTTGGAACAGGCCCCTACTCTATTGTGAGCTCAGAGGTTGTTAATTGATGGTATATGCTTCTGTTAAAGCCATCAGTCTGCGTTATTTCAATGTAATTTTAAAAAAGAAATAGCGTTTAGTAGTGGAATTTGTGCTGAATAATTACACTACCCATGTTCCTGCAGAGAAATATCCACCAATAAGAAAATAAACAAACAAATTGCACCTACAGAGCTACTATGCCGCAACCACCCACTTCTATAACACTATATTTATAACACTATACGATATAATTAAATATGTCTGAATATTTTTCAATAAACTTCAAACATATTTAAATCAATAGTTTTATATTTCCCTTCATTTTTAAATTCACAATGCTTCATTGGATTCTAGATCATGCCCTCATGAAAGACGATAAGTACACAATCTTTTACACAGAGCTGTGTCCCATGTGACGCACTATACACTATGCACTCAGCTGTGTAGTTTAGCAAGTGTAGTATCATCCCAAATAGAACACTTAACGATTTTTTTTTATTACTTGGAAGCATTCGCTGTTTAACAGCTGAGGGAACCCAGATAGCACAGATACATCTCCAAGATTCATCTGGAAAGCATTACAATCAAATTAACATCTGCAAAACATCTTACAAAGGTCAGATTTACAAAAATTCTAAATCATAAAAGTTGGGTCAGGTTTTGCCTACAGTGCTGTGTCCAAATGTCCCCAGAAGAATAGTAAAAATAGTAAAAATTAACCCACATTATTAAAAACCACAAGGCAAATGGCACAAAAAACATACTAAATAATGTTTCATTCAAAACTAAAAAAAGGTTTCTGTGAGGGTTAGGTTGGGAGTGGGTTTGGGGATAGAAAATAAAATTCGCCCAGTATAAAAACAAGCAAATGGAAAGTTCCACGAAGTGTGTCTGTCTAAAATTAGGATCAGTCTGTTTGAACTAAAAGGAAACCCTCCGACATCTTCAAAGTCAGGTTGGTGTTTTTCAAGGCCAGTGTCTCTTTATGTCTGGTTGATGATGATGTATTCATGTGACACTCACTGTCCCAGTTCATTCAGTCAACTCCTCACTGCAGCCTGTCTGATCAAACAAGTCTCATACAACTAAAGCAACTTGTGTGAGTGTGTGTGGGTGTGTGCACATACAGATAACACACTCGACATGTGAACAGAATTTGTTTATGGAAGATTTCAAGTTTGCATCTGTACCGGCAAAGACAACATGAGAATGAAGGAGGCTGTTTTGCCCATGCAAATATTTGCATCTGAAGAACAAGAAAAAAGAATTATTTTCCTCCTAAATGAGGTGATATCTGAGTGTAGCTCACTGCCACACAAGGGCTGTCGCCCCAGAAACCAGAGATGCCCCAAAGCACTCTGGGAGTATGACTGTCACACTCACTCAACACAGCAATTAGAGTCCATACACACTCTCGAACTGCAACACACACTCAACCCACCTGCATCTATACTTTTAAAAATACACAAATACCAATAGACAAATGCTGTAAATATTCCACTGACAGCTAAAAAAGTACAGCAGCAGAACAAACACACAAGCACATATACACTCACCCCTAATTTTGTCAGACAAACCCTTGTCATATAATGAATTTGTAAAGTTAAGCTTGTAAACAAAAAACAAAAGAAAAGGCTGAAGTGTGTGTGTGTGTGTGTGTGTGTGTGTGTGTGTGTGTGTGTGTGTGTGTGTGAGTGAGTGTGTGTGTGTGTGTACAGGTTTGGACCAGTTTTTTTTAAACGCATGTGTGCATTTTGAAGCGCCCCATGAGTTTGGAGTGGAAGGTTTCCATGGTTAACCGTTGAGGGAGCTATAACTAATTTAAGATCCTTGCTTATGTTTATGCATTTGTCAGTTGTGTTATGGGTGTGTGTGTCAATTTATGTTTCTATAGGGTGTAATAATCCTGAATATGACATTGGATATCATGTGGTGGTCATCTGTATGAATGTGCATGTGTTTCTGCCGAGCAGGATATGTCAAATCTATCTCCCTCTCTCTTCCTATGCTTTCATTCCTCTTTTTTTGGTGCCAGAATTTGTTTCAGTCTCTATTTTCTGCTCTACATGTGCACATGACCTACATATGAATTACATTAAATTACCATGTATGCCAGTACTATGGGAGGGGACTGTGTCTCTGACCTTGTGCTGGGATCTTCCCCCACATTTTGAGTCTTTCAGCTTCATTGATGATGTTGAGTGAATGTATCTTTTTTCATTCATTTGAAGAAAAGGGTATTTCAAGGCTCATTAACTTTTATTGTACATACTGAACGAGTACATACGGTTCATATACCTAATGTCAGATTGATATGGAATGAACAAATAGTCTTACTTTATCTGTCTGCATGTGTCGTTCTCTCTTTCTTTCAGGTGTAACAACAGAACTCAGTGTGCAGTCGTTGCTGGTCCTGATGTTTTTCCTGATCCCTGTCCTGGAACGTACAAATACCTTGAGGTTCAGTACGAGTGTGTGCCATACAGTAAGTACTCGCACACACAAACTTGATCACATATACTCCCATTTAGTTCTATTGACTATTGACTTCTTAGATTATGCTAATTAGTGTTGCTCAATAAGGCAAGTGTCACTAGTACTATATACAGTAATACACTATATCACTATTATCATTATAATAAGGTTATTAATACACTATTAGCACTATGAGAGTACTGTTGTATATTGAATATCAGCATGTCGGGTGATTCCCATTAAACCTGTCATTACAATGTCCTGGTCATGTTTAATGGCAAATCAATGGCAAAAAAATTTGACTTATTTTGTATAAAGACCACCCAATTCTCATTACTGTAACCCATCCGGATGTGTTTATTTTACTGTTCCCATTGTTTTCAATGAATTCTCATTACCGTAACAGTCTTTTTTTTGTATCACAGTAAAAAACATGCTTATCGAAAAAAAATATCTAAATATATCAGGATTTTTTTCAGATATAAATAGGGCTACCCATTGCACAATAGTCTTTGTCTTTTCAAACATATTTCTCAACACAACTTTGAGTGGCAGGGTAGATTAAAGGGAGTCACTCATCGGACGTGTCTAGCAGATGACATGGCGCATTCTTAAATGAGAAACTATTATTTTCTATGAAGGTACAAACACAGTGAGTGGTCGCTGTCTCAGGAGGCTGCTCACAGAGCGTAACTTGCATAGTTTTCCATTTCATTCTACTCAAATCATTCTCAAAGGAGAAGGATTATTTACTCTAGTCATCAGTGGATGATATATTGTGTATATGTATCTTTCATATTGCCTACACAATGTATTTTAAGTTACAAGTATGTCTTTTTGTGGTTTGACAGCTTGAATGAAACCCCTACAAAGCTACATAAAGAGAAATTGCATAATAATTTATAATCGTTCAGTTTGTGCAGTTACACTAGTTTCATACACTAACCTGTAAACTCATCAACGTCACTTTCATTCTTGAAGTACAAAAACTTTCGTAACATTTGTCTGTATGCGTCCTGTTAAAGGAGCTCTAAAATACCGTCCTGTGTTGTGATACCTGTGCCTTGCGACCTGCTTTGGTAAATGTTATATCACCCTCTTGTGGTCTCCCTTAACTGTTAAACAGAAGTCCAACTGAGTGAACTGGAAATCACACAAATTATGCTTCTAATTTAAATGTCGGCTAATGTTAATATATTGATTCCTCAACAAAAACAATCACTGTTCACTGTTACACTAAATTTTAGCACTTTTATCCAGTTTGGAGAAATGAAACTAAATGTAAAATTTGTATTTGAACAAACCACTAACCCTAAATGTTAAACTTTGGCACGTAAATCGTCCTGCACCATTTGTGCTAAGAACATGAACAAAAACTCAAATGGTGCAGCTTGTTGAGGAGAGGTATGCTATTAATTGATTAAACTTGTGATTTTTTTTTTACTTGCCAGGTAAAAACACCCTAGCAACCATTCAGAGCACCTTAGCAACTGCATTGTGGCACTGACTTTTGCATGTGCAAGCACCACTCACATTTTCTTCAAAAAATGTAAAAATGTATTTATAATTACTATACCATAACCGTACCGACACCTTTTGGCATTTATTTTATTTTATATTAAGACGTTATGTGGCCCAAAAAGCCTTTTCACTAGTGTAGACTGTACTTAGGTTTTATAGGTTTTTTAAAGAGGTTTTGGGGAACATTTCCTGAAATGTGGCCCTCACAAATATAGTGAAACAAGTACACTCACATACTGTCTGACAAAGAGCTTGAGTCCTCAAGAACACAAAAATTAATCTATTAAGTCTGATTTTTATTCAGTGGCTCACTGTCAAATTTGCACATCAAAACTTTTTTAACAGCTTAGCACTGCAATGATTTCTACCTGCCACCTCATCCAGACCTGTCACCAATATGAACTTGTATCTGACTGAAACATATGAATATCTGCGTTTGCCCGCTGTTGTGCATCTATTGCCGGGCCTCGTCACATGCCATGACTCCGAGGAAAAGAGGCTGTCAAACATGTGATGGCAGAGCGATATGGTTTCAAGTTCTCACGCTTTCTGCGGGGTTGGTGTTCCAATCTGGGGTGGCCATGGCAACAGTGTAGATAAATCAGTATTGTATGACTGCGGCACAGGCAGCAGGAAAAGCCTGAATACACTCACACACTTTGCTATTCCACTCATTTGTGAATGTGAATGTTTAGGTGAGACAGAGGCATGGGTGGAATTTCTTGCACAGAGCTAAAATGACAGAAAGGACACTGACAGGATGCACATAGCATTCCTCTTGACCTTTTGACTATAAATCGTACTGTGAGTATGGGTAAGGAGAGCAGACATGGAGCGTGTGTGAGGATTCATAAGTGCATACATGTGTGATTGTGACCATCTGGTCACAAAAACCCTTAAAAAAATTTCACAGGCCTAGTAATTAGTGGGAATGTTCGCACACAGACAGTCTTATCTACACACACACACATGCAGGTAATTTAATTACTTCAGTCTTAGAGACCCTTGGGAAAATGTTGCAAATGTTTTCTTGAGGTTTTTCTGGCTTTCTCTTTTCCCCTGTGATGGAGGAGTTGGCAGAACTCCAGTCAACCTCTCTGCTTTTGGCCTCAATATAAAACGTCTGTTTTACCTACACACTCAGAAAACCCCATACACTGTACCTGCTCCTTAGATCTGTCTGATTAACAACTGTATGAATAGATTTCTTCGAGGAAATAGTGGTGATAGTGTTTAATTTTGAAATCACAGGTTCCCACGATTATGGAAAAGCTGGAAATATCAACACATTTTTAAAGTGTGTTTTCCAGGCCTGGAAAAATCACCAAGATATTGCTCGTGTAGAGTAAAACTTGCATGCAAGTTGTAGTAAGGCCTCTGTGACAAGGAGGAGGGTGGGGCCGGGCCGTGACTATGCACGCACGGCCCCCAATCGGGCTAATCAGCCAAGGAGAGGGATAAGTGCAACGAGATGCGGCAGTTCGGGAGAGAGAGAGCTACAGGCAGCTGCCCTGTATGCGTTTATGTTTGTGTCTTTGTGTTTGAGTTTATTAAAACATGACTTTGATGCTTCATCCGGTTCCCGCCGCCTCCTTTCTATTGAACCCTGTTACATTGGTGCCGAAGCCCGGGAAGGAGGAGGGGTGCGCCGTCCTAGAGTCCTCGCCACTACCATCCACCCCAAAGGAGCAGTCGCGGCCATCTGCCGGGGGGACGGAGGAGTTGCTACCGCCCGCCTGGACGTGGAGGAATGGCCGCTGTCCGCGACGGGAGGAGGGGCTCACTGCCGGCCGCCTGGAGCAGTGGGGCCACTGCCAGGGGTGGAGGAGTTCCTTACTGGCCGCCAAAACGCAGTGGTGTCGGAAGAACGACCGCCGTCCGCCAGAGGGTGGAGGAGTGATCGAGGACTAGGTGACGGTGTGTCTGGGAACCGGCGAGTACGTTTTCCTCTCTCTCCTCTCTCTCTCTCTCTCTCTCTCTCACTGTCGCTCCGCATTGGCCTTTCCCTCTCCTCTTTTTGTTGTTTTGTTTTTCCCACCCCTTGTCTCCTTCCCAGGTCGTGGAAGGTGGGGAAGGCCTGCTGGTAGGCGGGTCCAGAAGGGCATTTTTATGCTAAATCATCAAAAACATGAATAAAACAGTAAAGCTGGCACTTTATCATACTGAGTTATTACCTAGCTACAGTGGTAAACAGCTGCTGCTAGAACTCATGGTGGTACTCACGTTGATGACGCTAACATACAGCAGATCAGACCTAAAATTAAAATTCGAAAAGATTATGATTACAGTGGGGACACGAAAGCAGGGTTGAATCGAACTCTAGTTTGGAACAAGCAATCGAATAAAGTGTGAAAGCAGCCTTAGGCACTGTTCACACTGAACATGTCGCTGTGCTAAAAAAGCTAGACGTAGCCAAGACGGACCACTTGTATTTAAAATGAATGGGTTGGAGAAATTTAAACGTAGATAAGGAAGTCCTGCCTTCCAGGTAAAATAAGCCAATCACCTTTTAGATACAGACATCACCTGTCAATCAACTCCAGAACGCACATGCTCATTAGCTAGACCAGCTGGAGAAATAGCGTATTTTAGCGTGATCTGGGGTAAAGAAGCACAGTGTATTATATCATTGTTGTCAGATTTTACTGCTTATTTGAAATATGTTCTTTGATCGTAGTCTTGACCAACCATTTTGGAGATTCCTGTCTTTCACTATTCAAGAAGATAGGAGCTGTACTTTAATGCCACTTGTTTACATAGAAAAAAGCTGCCAGAGAGCATTCCAAAGATGGCCGCCAAGTGGACTGACTTGCCTTGAAAAGGATGCAGCGCTACTAATAGAACAGAATGCAGGTGTCTCGAGATGTGTTTTTTTTTTTTTCTCCCAATTTGGAATGCCCAATTCCCACTACTTAGTAGGTCCTCGTGGTGGCGCGGTTACTCACCTCAATCCGGGTGGTGGAGGACAAGTCTCAGTTACCTCCGCTTCTGAGACGTCAATCTGCGCATCTTAACACGTGGCTCGTTGTGCATGACACCGCGGAGACTCCGCATGTGGAGGCTCATGCTACTCTCCACAATCCACGCGCAACTTACCACGCGCCCCATTGAGAGCGAGAACCCCTAATCGTGACCACGTGGAGGTTACCTCATGTGACTCTACCCTCCCTAGCAACCGGGCCAATTTGGTTGCTTAGGAGACCTGGCTGGAGTCACTCAGCACGCCCTGGGTTCGAACTCGCGACTCCAGGGGTGGTAGTCAGCGTCAATACTCGCTGAGCTACCCAGGCCCCGAGATGTGTTTATAACAGTTGAAACGGCGTCTAAAAAACATGCCGCTCCTGCGTGAGACATTGTCAAAACAGTGAGACGTGAGGCAGTCTGTCTCATGTTTACATAGGAAAAACAGCTTGGATGGATGCAAAAACCTGTTTGGTGTGAACAGTTCAATTCTCTGTTCCATAAGCCACATCGTCCTGCTTCTTGTTTGTGATGGATAGGGTACTAATAGAGCAAGTTGTAACCTCCCATGAGGGGCAGACTCTTCCTGACCGTTCAGGCAGTTCTTTATTCATTACCACTAACAGCTAATGACTATCTGTTATTGATCCTTTTACAATGTGACTGAAACGTGAATAGGTGTGTGTGCGTGAGAGACATAATTGCTTCTAAATCAGATCTCCTGGAACCCCAAACACACACATACACACACACACACCTATACGCACACACACAGTCTCTTCCTCCTGAATGCTGGCTTATTTATTGAGTGATGCATTAACAGTTCATCCTCATGTATATTTCA
This sequence comes from Myxocyprinus asiaticus, assembly GCF_019703515.2. NCBI lineage: Eukaryota > Metazoa > Chordata > Actinopteri > Cypriniformes > Catostomidae > Myxocyprinus > Myxocyprinus asiaticus. Next base: position 32,887,627 of record NC_059350.1, read on the forward strand.
TAGAGGAGAGAAACACGCACGTACACATAAAGGAATATAAATGATAGCAACAGTATAATGTAATTTTTATTAAACTGTAAAGGAAGACTCATGAATTAAATAGTGAATCAGATCATTTTTACATTCACTTTAAAATAAAACTGGAAAAGTACCACATTACATCCTGGCAGGTAAAAATCATGGAGGCATGGAGGATTTTGTTTTGTTTTGTTTTTTGTTATACATACAGTGCAGTGCCATTCAGGAGTCCATTTTCAAATTTTATATAGTTTTTCAAATCAAATGATATTATCAGCATAGCCATTTAAGTGAAAAGTTTATTTTTAAAATTAAAATTTCATATAAACAATTCAGAGTTCCTTAGTTTTTGGTATGTCCCTTATAGCTTTAATGACAGTATGCACCTGAGCTGGCATGGACTCCATAAGTTTGTGCAAAACCTGATGATCCATATTGGATCTTGTGTGCTTCAATAAAGCAAGGAAATCTGACCTTTTCTTCAAAGGACAATGGTCGGTGTTGCAAATTTGCTTATTTGATTAAGGTCCTAGAAATAGTTCAGAATCGGGGGGCCTGGGTAGCTCAGTGGTAAAAGACACTGGCTACCACCCCTGGAGTTCACTAGTTCAAATCCCAGGGCGTGCTGAGTGAGCAACCAAATTGGCCCGGTTGCTAGGGAGGGTAGAGTTACATGGGGTAACCTCCTCGTGGTCGCTATAATGTGGTTCGTTCTCGGTGGGGCATGTGGTGAGTCGAGCGCAGATGCCGCAGTGGATGGCATGAAGCCTCCACACGCACTATGTCTCCATGGCAATGCGCTCAACAAGCCACGTGATAAGATGCGCAGGTTGATGGTCTTAGACGCGAATGCAACTGGGATTCGTCCTCCGCCACCTGGATTGAGGCAAATCACTACACGACCACAAGGACTTAAAAGCACACTGGGAATTGGGCATTCCAAATTGGGTGAAAAAAAAAAAATAAATAGTTCAATAGTTAGAAATTTCTTATTCATTTCTTGGTTTTAAATTTTTCAAAATCCCAAAACTCCCTGTTTATTTTCAGGTTTAGATTAGATTTTGAATCCCAGATTTTAAGTGTGGACTCTTGAATAATACTGTATCTTACAAAAATAAAGTAAATGAGTAGATAAATGTGCGTAACACATGTTCAGTTTGGATCAGCCTATGTCTTTTATCCATCAGCCAAGAACGCTGTCCAAGAAAAGCATTTGAGACATTTTTGTGCAACAAACTCTGTTTCTCTATTTTTTGTTCTCTTGTGTTTTTATGCATTCATTTATCTGGTTGATAGTCTATTGTAGCGTGGACACACTGTATTTGTTTTCAAAAAATTATGGTCACTTTGTTAATAGAATTTCTAGAGTATAAATGAAGCACATTTTACTACTTTCACGAGATTATGATAAGATATGATGCACATTACATACATATGGATTGAATTACTGTGAAGTATTTAATATTGCATCATTAATCTGTTGTTTCTCTCTCTTTCTCTCATTCTCTCTCTCTTCCTCCCTGTTGTGAATGCAGAAGTGGAGCAGAGAGGTAGGTCCATTACTTTAATGTAATTTAAGTGTGTAATTCACTGTCAGGCTGTTATGGTGTTATTTGACACCAATTGATTGGCGATCAGGAGCTCATAATGCTTTATATTAGGAATGCGGAGGAGAAACCTGATCTCAGACCATCGCTGTACTCCCTGAATTAGACCTATATTTCTCTCTGTCTCCTCTCTCGGTGTATCTGGTGGTTTACCATGTATCAGATGTACAGGGAGGTGTTGCCACTGTTTAATAGTTAAGCTGACAATTGTGCTGACCACAAGACGTGGCAGTGCAAACCAGAGTGTGCAATTGATGTCTTGCAATTTTATGCCTTTCAAATGGACTAGGGGTGAAAGTAGACTATCAGGCCTTATCATATCTTCATTTTTTGTTTGCATACAGCAGCTAGAGATGAACATGAGATGACTCATGAACAGTAATAAAATGTATCAAACAAATGGTGTGAATACTGAAATCAGATGAACTGGCATTTTGAAAGAGGAGCTTTTTGTGTCAGGTTGTGTTGATTGTGAATAGAATGCCATGCACATTACAAAGCAATTCTTAAATGGACAATAACATGTAAATGACATTTGTACTCTATACATTAATGTGAATTTTAAAAAAGCATTTAAAAAACAAAAACAAAAAAAAAACAAAAACAATTCAAATCCGACCTGGGTCATGTCTTGATCCCATGCCCGAAATAAAGGTAAAAAACAATAATAGGCTACAGAAACATTTGACCGTAACAAGTAATAAATAATCAAATGTTTCTAACAATTTTTTTTTAATAAAAACACAAATATGCTTGAGTTTATCAAAGGCCAAGAGTAGTTCCTGGATTGAGACATATTGTGGAAAATTAATACATCTAAAACAATAAAAGGAAATATCCAGTAATAGTTAAAATACCAGCCACACTTCCTATGAGGATGTCCCTCATTCTGGGAACGGAATGGTGGGAAAAGACCGTTGCTGCCATGGCAGGCATTCCGTGTCACTGTCTGTGTGCTCGCTTCTCTGTTAGTGTGGCCATGTAAGTGTATCTGCATGGTTTCCAGGAGAATCATTATAAATCATAGAGAGTGAAAACATTAGACACCCACACACACTCAAAGGGTTAAGTCACGAGGGCATACATTTATAAGATATGCATGACAGCGTACCCTGCTGTGCGGATGGTGGCTAACCCTGGTTTGTAGCCAGTCTCAACTGTTATTATCGGTCATCGATTTTTCACAGTACTTCAAAATGTAACTTACATTACACCTAGAAAATTTTCCCAGGGCAAGAAAATATTAGTGCTATTTTTGCCAGTAATACAGCAGGCTCCAATGTCTGAGACCACACTGAAAATCTGGGATTCAAAATCTAATTTAAAGCTTGAAATAAACAAAACATTTAATATTTTGAAAAAATAAACATTATAACGTAAGATAGATAAGAAATATTAGAGATCACTATTTTAGGTCACTCTATAAATAAGCAAATGTGTGACTTTGACCATGTTAAGTCAGATTCTGTTGGTTCCATTAAAGCTCACAAGACTAAAAAATAAATAAATACAGAAAATACAAAATAGAAGCTTTTTCAGTAGTGGTCTCAGACATTTGGTTCCAATTTGATATTGTGGGCAAGTCTATGAAGTACATTGTGAGTATACCATACTGTAATTCTTTTGGACAAATTATAAACCCTCACATCGCTTAAATTTTGCTCAGGGTTAGAGAAGTCAGTGTGACAGATTTTCAGAGCCTCTTTAGGGATTCTTCAGGAGTCATGAACTATAAATTGGTCTACTAGTCATCAGATATGATTTAATAGAAGTGGCTGTTTTGCAATTCAAAGTCTATGTAAACAATGTCAATAGAAATTAATCTTATTATAGATTGTGCCTTATGCACAAAACTCAGCGATATTTGCAGATTAACGTTTAACAGTTACTGCCCACAGAAGGCAGTACTCTGAGTTTTGTTTTAAACAGAAGTTTCTGTACATTTTCTATTGATCATCGCAACTAGTGGTCGACTGATATGGGTTTTTTAATGGGCGATGTCGATATCCAGAGAGCAGGGTGGCCGATAGGCCAATACAATGCCGATATATCACAAAATTTAATATAATAAATAACATAAATATAAAATTGCTAAAAAAATTATAAACTCCTATTTAGCACTATATTTACTCAATTTCACACAAAACTAAAAAATATTTTATTTTAAATGGTAGATAACTGTTTCTTCAGATTTATGTTTAGTCATCAAATTGTAGTCATTTATTTGCACATGAAGAAAGTAGCCTAGTTTCCATCCACTTTTCGTCCTATTTTGTTATCGATAAAGTGAAAACGTGTAAAAAGAAATTTGCGAAATTTGCCGTCTTCTGCCTGTTTCCATTCAAATGGCCTTTTATCAATAAAAATGGTGTGCGTGATGACATCATGCCTAAAAAACACAAAAGAAGCGCAAAAGAAATCTGCCCTGAAGCCGTTTCCATACAGAAATGTGTGTTTATCACTAATTCGCCTCCCAGATGTCCCTAATTTGTTTTCCTCCGAAGTTTTGGTAAAATGGGGAGAGTGTTGAGAAAATTCATTGAAATTAGCCAGCTTACTGTCATTTTAATTTCACAAATAAAAGCAATCAGAAGTTGAGAAATTGCAATCAAAAGGGAGCAGTTGCCCTTGACTGTAATACTGGTCCTGTCCTGATGTTGCGCCTATCGCAGGTTGCCACCGGTTCCGACCCGAAAGCGAATCGTCATGGCCCTGTTCAAGCTGGCAACCTGCACCAAGTAGTGGGGGGAAACTTTCGGTTTTAGTATAAGGACCATCCATCGATGTGTATATGCTGTGTGCACAGCTATCAGTTGATGCAGTGTAACATCAGTGTTTATGATACATTCCTGATATTCAATAGGCTATTTTGAACAATCATCTAATCTAAAGCATTGCCATCTCAACTGCATTATGTCCCGCATATTTGTCCAGCAACTTTTAACGACCAAGTGAACTTGATTGTCATCTAAAATTAATTTAATGCCATAATGCAATTTACATTTTCTGAAGAAGCTCAACAAATGTGATCCAAGGTAAAGAGGGTTCGATTTAAAATATTTAAATGTTTTAAAATATTCAAAATCTGGTTTTCTGAAAGTGAACTCATTGAACAAATAGCTCTGATAGTTTATAGTCTTGAAAAAAGTGTAGAACATTCTGATAATGTCATTCAGCTGACTTTTTTCGCCTACAGAACAGGGTAAGGCTAATTTAAGTTTGTGTAAAGAAAAGGCATATATAGGACTAAAAATATAATTTTTTTCGTTTGGTAGTGAATTTTTTTAATTTAATGCTTTTTTCATTTGGTAATTTATTTAATTTAATACAGGGAATTGTGCCGGCATTTTTTCCAAAGTAAATTAAGCAATAATTTTCAATTAAGCACACCGAAGCGTTTCTCCTAGTATTGTGTATTTATTTTTAATTTAAAGAATCTTTGTGCACAGAAATTATATGTTTTTTTTGTATTTTGGTCTAATTCCATGACTGCCATCTATTATTTTGAATGGTGTGGAAAAGCAACATTAATAAATAAACGGGTGGCTACTGCGATTAAATTAATCAAAACAGTGGCCATTACTTTGTTCTCCATGCAATTGTCCATGTGCATGATATGAGATATTTGTGTTGGCACTCCTGGCAGTGTCATGTTTGCAGCATCGGATCTGCAATCACGTACAATAAACTGGCTTTCAAGGATGTATACTGTCTTCATGATTAACACAGGCTAACGATTGGGGCAAATTCTGTCATGTAACACTACATTTTTGCGTTAATGACAATTTTCTTGACAAAAAGTGTTTCCAAACCAGTTTTTCGCAACATTTGAAGTATCGACATAGAGTTTATGCGCTAGAGTAAAACGGAAAAATATTATGTCGACACTTGTGAAATTTTAGTGATAATTAGCATTTCCATCAGCTTTATTTTGATGCGCTAAGACTTTTTTCGCAAAAAATCCTTGGATGGAAACGTAGTTAGTGTTAATATATTAGGAGGAAGAAAATAACAGTACACACAGTAGTCCAGCAACCATGGATGGCATGTTCATGTTAGCAATCGCATTTTCTCAAAAAATACAGAATCAAACCAATTGTACATACAGTGTACAGTGAATATGACATTTACTTCCACGTGAAGCACTTTTACCTTGGGCTGCATCCGAAAACATAGGCAGCTGACTTGCTGCCTTGCTGCCTAATCATTTAATGGTTTAACTGACATCTATTTTGAATGAATGGAACTCTTAAAGAAACTGGTCTCCGAACAGTTTGAAAAGCACCTTATTTTTAACGTACCTCCGTATACAGCCACCAGAGGCAGCATTTTCTTGGTATCGGACGCAACCTTGAAGTTGCACATGCGCTCGTGCGGATCCAGCGCGAGCCTCAATCTCCTGACAGTTTTAACAGCCTGGATCGCCTGCTTAGTTTGTCATCATGATTTGTGAATTAGAGGAACTTTTGATCCTGATACTGAAGTTTTGATTCTGGCTGATGGAATACGTGCTTCAGAGAAAGATATTAGATGATCGTTCAATGGGAAGAAAAGGCTGGATTTTCATGAGGTTCGTGAATTACATCTGTTTAAATGAGATATCTGCATATTTGCAAACGGTATGTAATACAAGTTTTATTGATAGTTGCCTTTTATCATTAGAAAAGTTACAGGGAACAGTTGAGGAGAGACTGTTAGAATACGTGCTTCAGAGGTAAATAAATGAGCGCTCCACAGGATGCTGGATCAACTGAAGTTGTGTGAGGTTGGTTTATTACATCTGTTTGAACGAGATAAGTGTATATTTGCAGACGGTATATGATATTAGTTTTATTGATATTTGCCTTTTAACTGTTTTGTCTAATGATAAAAAGTTACAGGGAACTGTTGAGGAGAGAGAGGGAGAATGAAACAGGTGAGCACTTTAACATTATGTGCTCAAACGTGTCTGCCGCGGCTCTGATATGCAGACCGTTTAAATGACACTGTGTTGCACCTACAAAATTCTATTATTCAAGTATTGTAGTAACACACGATGCACGTAACAACAAAACAAACAGTGACTGGTAGTTTACATGTCTCAGTCGCTTCACATGCAAGCAGGCGATTTTCGGCACCCTCAAGAAAAAAATCGGCCAAACGGGAAAATGTATTGGCCGATACCAATTATTAAAAGTCAGTATATCGCCGATATAGTATATTGGTCGACCACTAATGGCAACTGTAATTCATCAAATCAAAATCGAATGATGGAGATTTTAACCAGTGTTCAGTATTAATGGACTAAATGTAATCTGGATTATGTAATGAAATTACTAGTTACTTTTATGGATTATGTATTACATTACCTATCATCAGTCTTGACTTTCAAAGAAATGGCAAAGGTGGCAGTTTCTTTGCTTTTTGATTGAAAGGAGTGTCAATTTGTATGAATACACTTAAAATTAATGATTTCTTTAAAATCTGCAATAATTAATCCAAAAGTAATCAGATTAGATCAAATACAAAAAAGTGTAATCAAAAATATTAGGCTACTGACCATTTTAGTTGTGTAAAATGTAATCAGTACCAGATTACATTCCAGAAATATTGTACCCAACAATGGTTATAACATATTTTAAGGGGATAGTTCACCCAAAAATGAAATTCACTTATCATTTACTCACCCTCATGCCATCTAAAATGTGCATGACTTTCTTTCTTTTGCAGAACACAAATGAAGATTTTTAGAAGAATATCTCAGCTCTGTAGGTCCATACAATGCAAGTGAATGGTGACCAGGCCTTTTTAAAGCAGCAAAAAAAGAGGAAAGTCAGCATAAACATAATTATATGTCTCCAGTGCTCTAATCAATGTCTTATGAAGCTATCCAGTTGGTTTTGGGTGAGAGCAGACCAAAATGTAACTCCTTTTTCACTGTACATCTTGACAGCAGTCTCCTTGGCGATCATAATTTCAAGCTCAAATACACTTCCTAAAGTGCCATCTAGCACTCGGTCGTGTCTAGAAGGGATACCTCTCTCGTCAGTCTCGCAAGATTATTGCACAGTGTTAATTTGAAGTCTCACAGCAATGAGGAGCGCTTGTAAAAGATTATTTTAAATAGTTTTGATGATCAATTCAAGCTCTAAAATAAATATTTCACATAATAAATTTGATAGCTTTAGCTCTACGTCTGCTACTTTCGGTCATAAGATATTATTGGTCACTGGAGAAGTACAGCAATCAGCTCAGTTGTTAAGAGTCTGACAAGTGGTAACTAATTCGCTTCTTGTATAGGAGGCCCTGGGTTCTAAACCACTAAAATGTAAATGTATATTTTAATAAACAAAGATTGCATCCACACCTCAGTGGATGTATATCTTGAGTGGGGACACATTTGTTTGCATTTTTCTTTGCAATTCAACTGGAAAGGAGCACGAGCTGCAGAACACAAACAAAATCTCCAGTTCTGTAAGAGATAAACATCTTTAAACAGCAGCTAAACACATTTGAGTTCATAAATTACTATTAATGTCAATTAATTAAGTCATAATAACAGAATCTAAGATTTAAATTAATATGTGCCTTAACATGAATTTCTGTCAAAATATTACTGTATCCTAGAAACATGGGATGCTATATGAGATTTCAAGAAGACAAAAGGATTTCTTAATAAAAATAATAATAATAAGGCTTAGGTTATTTGCACTAAGTGTAAATAGTATTAGACAGATACTATTTGCACCCCTAATTAAATACTAATGGCATCCCTGCAGTGTGTTTATTTATAGTCCCACAGACACCCTACACCAGCCTCTACCCCTAAACCTAATCCTAACCTTCTCTTACAAAAACTAACCATGGTTTTACAGTAAGCATAGTATCACCATGGTATTTTATAGTAATCACTAAAACATAGTAACTATGTTAACACCATATTACTGTAATAAAAAATATGGTTAATTGCATTAAAATTATAGCTTCCGCAAAAAAACATGGTTACTACAATATTACTTTAGTAAAACGTCATGGTTACTTTCGTAACCTCCGTTCCCTGATGGAGGGAACGAGATGTTGTGTCGATGTAATGACACTAGGGGTCATTCTTGGGAGCCCCATACACCTCTGCTTTTTTTAAAAAAGGCTAATGAGAATTGGCGAGTGGAATTTGCATGCCACTCCCCTGGACATATGGGTATAAAAGGAGCTGGTATGCAACCACTCATTCAGGTTTTGTGCTGAGGAGCCGAGACCAGGTCCCGGCCATTTCAGCGGGTAGTTCAGAGTTGTGGCAAGAGGGACACAACGTCTCGTTCCCTCCATCAGGGAACGGAGGTTACGAAAATAACCATGGCGTTCCCTATCTGTCACTCACTCGACATTGTGTCGATGTAGTGACACTAGGGGTCCCTATACAAAACGCCACAACTATCTGAACTGTATTATGTGAACTGGCGGTGTGTGACAGGCAGACCGCTGTGTGCTTCATAGCCAGCGCACCAGGCTGTCACATAACCTCCCCCAAAGCTCTTATGAGTGTCGAACGGTCCATCAGGAACAAGTCGACTGCCCAACTATAGGAACAGTCTAGCCCAGCTGAGGCCTCTTTCCCTCTCTTTTCTCCCCAAAAAGAGTGGAATTTGTTAACTGACTGGGAGCCATAAGTATCTGTGTTGGGGGGTGTCCCTCCCAAGGGGAAGACACCGCGGAGACCACATCAAGCCCAAAAAGGGGGTATTTTGAGTGGAATACGTCACATGGTCTTACAGGTCTTGTCGGAAGTATGTAATGTGGAGAGGTGCCATGGTAGGTCCTACCCGAAGGGGGAGGAGTTTCTACAGAGAATGGCGACTGGGGGCAGAGGGGCCTCTGCCCAAGGAAGACGCAGTTTGCCGACGGAAACGATTTTGCGGAAGATATCACATGGGGTCACCTTCGGGGAACCAGCACATGTGGAGCACCTACCTCAGTACAGGGGCTCATTAGTGCATGTATTGGGCTGGTCAGCGAGTTTCTCCGCAAACTCAACTGCCAGAGGGCTAAGGAGGAAAGTCATCCAGGGATCACAAGCGGTACACCTGGCCAGCTGTCCCGGAACTTACCTGCTCGTGCCTGCCAATACACGGGACAAGACTGGCTCAACCCGGAGATTGTAGAACCTCGCAAAGGTGTTGGGTGTTGCCCAGCCCGCTGCTCTGCAAATGTCTGTCAAAGAGGTGCCACTGGCCAGGGCCCAGGAGGCCACCACACTCCTGGTAGAGTGGGCTCGTAACCCCGCAGGGGGTGGCACGTCCTGAGCCTGATATGCCATCGCGATGGCGTCAATGGCCCAGTGGGTGATCCTCTGTTTGGAGACAGTGCTTCCTTTCCGCTGTCCATCAAAGTAGACAAAGAGCTGCTCGGAGCTTCTAAGGCTCTGCGTGCGATCCAAATAGATGCATAAAGCTCGCACTGGACACAGCAACGCCAAGGCTGGGTCTGCCTCCTCCTGGGGCAGCACTTGCAGGTTCACCACCTGATCCCTAAAAGGGGTCGTGGGAACCTTGGGCACATAGCCCGGTCGGGGTCTCAGGATCACATGAAAGCAACCCGGACTGAACTCCAGGCACGATTCGCTAACAGAGAATGCCTGCAGTTCCCCTACCCTTTTGATGGAAGTGAGTGCAGTCAGGAGGGCAGTCTTCAAAGAGAGTGCCTTACGCTCAGCTGACTCCATGGGCTCAAATGGAGCTCCCTGTAGGCCCCAAAGGACTACAGAGAGGTCCCACGAGGGGACGAGGTGCGGTCTGGAGGTATTCAACCTCCTAGCGCCTCTCAGGAACCTGATGATCAAGTCGTGCTTCCCCAAGTATTTACCATCTACTGCATCGTGATGAGCCGAAATAGCGGCTACATACACCTTCAAGCCTCTCCTGCAGGAAGGAAAGCACCGATCCAACTGCGCATATCTGGGAGTCTTCGCGTCGGGAAGAACACCACTTAGCGAACAGACGCCACTTCAAGGCATACAGGCGCCTCATAGAGGGAGCCCTAGCCTGAGTGATCGTGTCTACCACCACGGGTGGTAGGACACTTAGGTCTTCCGCGTCCCGTCCAGGGGCCAAACGTGGAGATTCCAGAGGTCTGGTCAAGGGTGCCAGATGGTGCCCCATGCCTGAGAAAGAAGGTCCTTCCTCAGAGGAATTCGTCAGTGGGGGGCTGTTGCGAGGAGCGTGAGATCCGAGAACCACGTCTGGGTGGGTCAGTAGGTTGCTACTAGGACGACCTGCTCCTCGTCCTCCCTGACCTTGCACAGGGTCTGTGCAAGTAGGCTCACTGGTGGAAACGCATATTTGCGTAGTCCAGGGGGCCAGCTGTGTGCCAGCGCATCTATACCGAGGGGTGCCTCGGTCAGGGCATACCAAACCAGGCAGTGCGAGGATTCCCGTGAAGCAAACAGGTCTACCTGTGCTCGACCGAATTGACTCCAAATCAGCTGGACCACCTGAGGGTGGAGTCTCCACTCTCCCCTGAGGGTAACCTGACATAACAGCGCATCTGCTGCGGTGTTGAAGTCGCCCGGGATGTGAGTGGCTCGTAGCGATTTGAGGCGCTGCTGACTCCAGAGGAGATGGCAGGCAAGTTGTGACATGCAACGGGAGCGTAGACCGCCTTGACAGTTGATGTACGCTACCATCGCTGTGTTGTCCGTCCGGACCGACACGTGCTTGCCCTGGATCAACGGCAGGAACATCTGCAGGGTGAGCAGTACTGCCAACAATTCTAGGCAGTTAATGTGCCAACGCAGCCGTGGGCCAGTCCAGGATCCGGCGGATGTGTGCCCGTTGCATCTGGCGCCCCAGCCCGTCTTGGAGGCATCTTTTGTAACCACGACGTGCCTGGAGACCTGCTCTAGGGGAACCCCTGCCCATAGAAATGCATGGTCGGTCCAAGGGCTGAAGAGGTGGCGACAGATCGGCGTGATGGTCACGCGATGTGTCCCGCGGCGCCTTGCCCATCTCGGGACTCGAATCTGAAGCCAGTGCTGAAGCGGTCTCATATGCATCAACCCGAGCAGTGTGGCCACCGCTGAGGATGCCATATGCCCCAGGAGCCTCTTAAAACGTTTCAGTGGAACCGCTGTCCTCCGTCTGAATGCCTTCAGACAGTTCAGCACTGACTGCACACTCTCGTTCGTGAGGCGCGCTGTCATCGAGACCGAGTCCAACTCCAAACCAAGAAAAGAGATGCTCTGAACCTGGGAGAGCTTCCTCTTTTCCCAGTTGACCCGAAGCCCCAGTTGGCTGAGGTGCCGGAGCACGAGGTCCCTGTGTGCGCACAGCAACTCTCGAGAGTGAGCTAGGATTAGCCAGTCGCCAAGATAGTTGTGGATGCGGACGCCCACTTCCCTTAGCAAGGGCTGCCTCTGCGACCTTCGTGAAGACGCGAGGGGACAAGGGCAGGCCGAGGGGGAGGACCTTCGAAGCCAAACCGCAGGAAGGGTCTGTATGCGTCCTTCAGGTCTACCACTGCGAACCAATCTTGATGCCGGATGCTCGTTAGAGTGCGTTTTTGCGTCAGCATCTTGGACGGGAGTCTGTGCAAATCCCGGTTCAGTACTCGCAGGTCCAGGATTGGTCGCAACCCACCACCTTTCTTCAGTACGATGAAGTAAGGGCTGTAGAACCCTTTCTTCATCTCAGCTGGAGGGACAGGCTCTATCGTGTCCTTACGCAGAAGGGTAGCGATCTCCGCACGCAAGGTAGCGGCATTCTTGCCCTTCACCGAGGTGAAGCGGATGCCGCTGAACCTGGGAGGGTGCTTGGCGAACTGAATCGCGTAGCTGGGTCGGACGGTACGTCAAGGAGACTCGAGCCCCGTGGCCGTGCTGAGACCAGGGACATCGCAGCACATACCTTGCTCCTGCCGCCCACCATAAGATTGGCCGAGGAGGAGGGAGGAGGAATCTCGTCCCCGTAGTCCACTGGAACCAATCCTGTGTGGGCGTGTTTGTACCACAGCTGGGCGCACAGGGGCGGGGGACCCTACGCTGGAGCGCCATACCTGCCAAAATGGGACGGTGGACGGTGGTCATGACGACGGCCGTGCGCACCGGATATGTGACCCAGGAGATGAGGGAACCATTCTTTTGTCAGGCTTGTGGGTGCCGCAGTCTCCTGGGCATGCGGCGACAAAAGATTCTCCTCCCGGCCCTCCACCAGGGGATGGAGTGGTCTGTCGACCAGCCCCAGAGAAGTGGGTCTCCTCGCCCCTGGGTCACCTGTCTCGGGGGCGCTTCGACGCCTTCCTCGGGTTCTTAGCGGCCAGCCACGAGACAGGTGGCACCTGTTTCCTGCAGAGGGCTCCACGCCGGAGCCGGGCCACGGGGGCGGGCTGTGGCGGAGCCGATGTTGTTGCTGCAGGAGGACGCCCTTTGCAACGAGCAGACAGGGTGCGGGGTCTTAGGCCACGCCGGGGCAGGATATGTTGTAAGGCCTCTGTCTGCTTCATCACTGCCGAGAACTGCTGGGCAAAGTCCTCGACAGCATCGCCAAACAGGCCAACCTGGGAAATGGGGGCGTCAAGAAACCGTGCCTTGTCCGCCTCTCCCATCTCGACCAAGTTGAGACAAAGGTGGCACTCCTGGACCACCAGGGTGGACATCGCCTGCCCGAGAGACCGCGTCGTGACCGTCTTTTCCCGGAGAGCGAGGTCGGTCGCCGAGCGCATTTCCTGCATCAGTCCCGGGTCAGAACTACCCTCGTGCATTTCTTTTAGCGCCTTGGATTGGTGTACTTGCAGGAGAGCCATGGCATGCAGGGCAGAGGCAGCTTGTCCAGTGGCACCGCAGGCCACAGTCGTCAGAGAGGACGTAAACCTACAGGCCCTGGACGGGAGCTTCGGATGCCCACGCCAGGTGGTTGTGCTCTGCGGGGAAGAAAAGAACGGGGGCGGGGCCGTGGGTGGCGCCCCAAGCCCAGGAACCAATCGTCGAGCCGCAAGGGTTCAGGGGAAAGTGGAGGGTTCCACTCTAGCCCAATGCTCGCGGCCGCCTGAGAAAGCATGTCCGTCATTTCTGCGTCGTCGTGAGACTGGGCGACCGTCCCCGAAGGAGGAAGCCCAGCTGAAGCCTCTGCGTCAGACTGGATGAGCCCGCTCTCTGATGCTGTGCTCGATAACTCATCATCTTCCCGAGCTCCGAATGAGAAGTTGAACTTGCGCTGAGACGAGCTGGCGGACTCATGCGAGAGCCCGATCGGGGCAAGCGAGCGTGCTGGGGAATGGGAGGTCCGTAGGGGGATACCCGGTGGAGGTGGTCCCATTGATGTCCCCAAATCGTCCCCAGTGCTAACCGACATGGCCTCAAACCCGTAGGTAGAAGGACCGGTGCGGGGAGCTGCTGGGGTGGCTTGCTTTCTTACAAAAGCAAGCCGCGACCGCAATGTTGCCATGGTCATGTTCTCTCAATGAGGACATGACTCATCCACGAACGATGTCTCTGCTTGGGCAGTGCCCAGACACATAAGACAGCGATCGTGGCCATCAGAAGCGGAGAGATAACGACCGCACCCAGGAATAATACACAAACGGAAAGGCATCTTTAAAAGACGTTCTGTGTGTGCCGCTCTTTTTGTGAATGAAAATATACTGTTTTAGAATATGCTCTCTTATTTTCACTCTGCCGAAGCGCCCAGGGGCGTTCTCTGCACTCCACGGGTGCAGAGGGGGAGAAGCCACTGAAATGCGCTGTAAATCAAGCAGTTTTGAGGTGCATCTTTGGAGGGAATTGAATTCAATGCACTGAATACAACCGCTCGGCTCCAAAGAGAAAATTTGAACAAGTAGTTGCATACCAGCTCCTTCTATACCCATATATCCGGAGGAGTGGCATGCAAATTCCACTCGCCAATTCCCATTGACCTTTTTTCAAAAAAGCAGAGGTGTTTGGGGCTCCCAAGAGTGACCCCTAGTGTCACTACATCAACACAACGTCGAGTGAGTGACAGATAGGGAACCATTGTTAATTTTACCCGGATCAAACCTTTCTCTCAACTCTCTGACCTTCATTGTGACAAATCACTATGAGGATCAACATTTATATTCATTTTATTTATTATTATAAGTAGTATTAAGGAAAAATCTTAAGAGTGGAGACTCTTAATATGGGGAAACTGGGTCAAAATGTGGATTAGAACCCATGTCATCTGCATGGAAAAAGCACATCCACAGCACTTTATCACACTAAGCCATTGCAGTGACACTGAAGGAGCAGTTTGTCTTTGATCTCTTTGTTTCTACCAGACTATTTCATTGCAAATAGCTGCACTGTGTTGCAGGTATTTACACCTAGTGCAAAAGTCACTCCATAATAATAATAATAATAATAATAATTGTATATTATTCATATTATTGAAGTTTTAAATGCTCACCATCAGTAATTTGCTGATATGCGAGCGTAAAAAGCACAGGTGAAAGCATCATAACAGAATGCGTATGCGCGAGAACTTGACGAGCATGTGTCAAGCACTAGGAAGTGTAATCAAGTTTGAAATAATGATCGTGCCTAGAGAGTGCAATGGCAAGATGCACAGTGAAAAATTAGTTATATTTTGGTCTGTTCTCACCCAAAACCAATCGGATCGCTTCGAAGACATTGATTAAACCACCGGAGTCATATGGATTACTTTTATGCTGACTTCATCTTCTTTTTGGAGCTTTAAATGCCTGATCACCATAGACTTGCATTGTATTGACCAACAGAGCTGAGATATTCTTTTAAAAATCTTTGTTTGTATTCAGCAGCAGAAAGTCATACACATCTGGGATGGCATGAGGGTAAGTAAATGATGAGAGAATTTCCATTTGTGGTTGAGCTATCCCTTTAAGATACAGTGCTTTCGAGCAGACTTCACATTTTAAAGAGTCGATTTAGGTGCCTAGATCACAGTTGTGGAGCAATGCTGTATAGTCCTGGCAGAGTCTGCAGCATCCTTGGCAACCTAGCACTCAAACCGTCCTGCAAGACCTTGTGCTGTGCAAATTTCCTTCATCGCTAGATTTTTGGACGTGTATTCATTGTTACCTGATATGCATAATTCCTTTAGTGAATCGGGTTCACTAAAACTATACAGACTGCACATACAAATAGACAATGCTATCAGCAGTGTGTTTTAAACATTCAAAAGTGTGACTTCCACTCACTTCATTCCCCCTTTTCCTCCTTCAGTCTTTCTCTGTCCAGGTGTACTGAGAGGTATTTACCAGAGCGAACACCTATTTGAGTCTGACCACCAGTCTGGATCATGGTGTAAAGACCCACTACAGTCATCAAATAAGATCTACTACATGCCCTGGACACCGTATCGCACAGATACACTGACTGAGTACTCATCTAAAGAGGACTTTATTGCAGGTCGCCCCACCACCACATACAAACTACCGCATCGGGTGGACGGCACAGGGTTTGTGGTGTTTGATGGTGCACTTTTCTTCAACAAGGAGCGTACACGCAACATCGTTAAATTTGACCTGCGAACTCGTATCAAGAGTGGCGAAGCAATCATCGCTAACGCCAACTACCACGACACATCGCCATATCGCTGGGGTGGGAAATCCGACATCGATCTGGCAGTAGATGAAAATGGACTCTGGGTGATTTACGCCACCGAACAGAACAATGGACGAATTGTTGTAAGTCAGCTCAACCCTTACACACTGCGTGTTGAGGGGTCATGGGATACGACATACGATAAGCGTTCGGCCTCCAACGCGTTCATGATCTGCGGAATCCTCTATGTAGTGAAGAGCGTTTATGAAGATGATGATAACGAAGCACTGGGGAATAAAATCGACTATATGTACAACACAGACAAGAGTCGTGAAACGCACCTCAGCATTCCATTCCCAAATTCATACCAATATATCTCAGCTGTAGACTACAACCCCCGAGACAATTTGCTGTATGTGTGGAACAACTACCATGTTGTCATATATTCCCTGGACTTTGGAAACAACGACAACAGACTGGGCTTTGGTGAGTTTCCATTTAATTTCAACAAATCTGTGCCACATACAGTATTTTTGTGACATTTCTTAATTTAATATATTAATCTCCCAATGTGACATTTATTAATCTTCAGGAAACCAGGCAACATTAAACATTTTATTAGAATAGTTTGTAAAAGTATTTGCAATGCTTTTTGATGATCACTGTTGGGATTGGTGGACATATTGTCATTAAAGTAGTCACACCCACTATAATTAAGTTAGACTAAAGCATTTACAGATAGATTATATGTATTTACCAATTAGCATTTGCAACAAGTCAGGCGTTTAAATGAGTGCTGTTAGGGGGCTCATTTTCCCTCATAGTCAAAATTTAAGAAAATGGATAATATATATCTTTTTTTTTTTTGTTTGTTTGTTTTGTATTGTACTACTTTGTGAATGCCAGGCACAAATCTACTTGGAAGAACTAAACTGGCAGAGTTAGATAGCCTTGTCATTTTCACTAACTCATACAAGTATTCATGTCAGTTATACAGGAGACCTTCAGGATTTTTCCTCAGACTTTTCTGAGAAAATGTGATTTTATAGGTAATCACAGTCCATTAGTTAGGTTGTTTTTCAGTTTGTTTTCTACCTCCTTCAAATTTAGAGTTTGGGCACACTGCTTACACTCTATTGTATTGCATTTTAGTCAGCTTGCCAGCTTAGCTGAAATACAGCAGACTTAATCATTATCTACAGTGTAAACTAACAGTTAATAACTCCAACATCTACTGACATCCCCATTAGAGCAGAGCAGAGCATGTCTTTGCTCTTAACAGGGTCCAAATTGAGCATAATGTGTGAAGTTTGCCTAATAAATTGCAAATAGATTCTCACTTGCCCTGACACTTCATTACAGAACAGCTCACGAAACAAGCTATTACTAAATACACTTTTAACACCTGGATATTTGGATGTCCCTGAAGTCTGCACATTGATGTAGAATTTTGTGCTTAATATTTAAACTGACCTCCAAAGTTGGAAACAGCCTTTAATGAACTTATAGACATAACATCTGTAGGTTCAAATGTGTTTGTGTGTGTATGTAGGCACTTGTTAATGACCCTGCCTGTTTTCATTTTCTTCATTAGCATACTCTAGATCAGGGATCTTGTTCATGAGTTAGAATGTGAGTGTTAGCTACCCAAACTAATGCAGATGAGACTGTGTCTAATGGTCATATCAAAGGGAATATTAATATTACAACACCAGCTTTGAGTAGTTACTGATTTAATAAAATTTGATCTTGGTATCATTAGTATTGAAAATGTTGCCTGCAGTTCACCTGTGAAGGAGAAAAGCACAAAAAATAATCACTTTACAACAGATGAGAGAATGACTAGAAATAGAGCATGGCTGCATGGTGAAGACTTTTAAGTAACTCTTCACTTATCAAAGCTTTTGAATCTTAGTCTACATTTTGTCACAATCACTATACCATGCTTTAAAAAAAAATTATAAGAAAGATTCTTATAACTTCTTGCTCTGTTTGACAGAGATCTCATGTTAATGGCTTTACAGCAGTAGCAATAACTGTATGGTAACTAACCGAGAAATATGGCATTTATTATGGTAAATAACTATGGTATTTTGACAGAAACTGTGTTTACCATGGTAAAAATAAGGACTGGGATCTGCCGAACATCTAGTGGCAGCTTATATGACTCACAAAAATCTGCCCACAGTGATGGATTTTTTTATTTTTTCCAAAAATATTTACTATTTAATTATAATATAATGAATATTATATTATTTTATATTATATTATATTATATTATATTAATTATATATATTACAATAATAATGATTTACTAAGTTGCTATATTATTTTAGTAAATAAAGCTTAATTAAAAAAATATATATATTATTTACCTTTTTGGTAAATAAAGAAAGATTCAACATTTTTACTAATTTCCATGTGTAATCCATACACCTGAGTGCTGACACTAAACAGAATAAAGTTTTCTGAAAACAAATTGATTGATGGGCCTAAGCACTCATATAATTTATTTTCAATATAAATGTTTTATTTTTATTTTTTTTATAATATAATTATATTAAATCATATTTTAATATATTATTACAATTTATTATATTATTATAATTTATTATATTTAAATTATATTTAAATAATAGTTATTTATTATTTACTTTATTTTATACTTATTTTTTATATTATTTTGGTAAATACATTTAAAAAAAATATTATTTACCTGTTTGGAAAAAAAGAAAGATTAAACATTTTTACTAATTTACATATGTAATCTGTACTCTTGAGTGCTGACACATTAAACAGAAAACAGTTTTTTAACTACAAGTTGATTGATGGGCCTAAGCGCTCATAAAAAAATCAGTATAATTATTTTATTATTTTATAATATCATCTAATCATATTAAATCATATTTTATTATATTATTATAATATATTATTTTTAAATTATTATTTTTAAATAATAATTATTTACTATTTAATATATTATATACTTATTTTCTATATTATTTTGGTAAATACAGTTTTAAATAGTTTTTTTTTTTTTTTTATATAATTTACTTGTTTGGTAAATAAAGACAAATTATTATTTTTTTTACTAATTTCCATGTATAATCTGTAATCCTTAAAGCTGAAACACTAAACAAGTCTGCACAGAATACAGTTTTCCAGCTACAAATTGATTGATGTGCCTAAGCACTCGTTTTTTTTAATAACGCTTTGTGTGTGTGTACTGCATGTCCCTGACCAAACTCTGGGCTAAATGTGTGGTTCTCATGGAAGACTTTAAGTGCTTGAGAGAGCTGTGCCATTCAGGTCAGCTGGGAGGACATTGAAGGATTCAGACCTACAGCAAAAGTAAAGAGAGAAGATGAATAGATTGAAAGGGATTAAATTGCCCGGCTTTCTCTCCCTCTCTCAACCTCTGTATTTCTCTCTGTTCTTCTCAGCTTTCTTTTTTTGTCCTTATAGGCCTCTCATTCTCACTCTTTATTTTTATCTCTTTCATTTTTTCCCCTCACATACACACACAACAGTCAATCCATAAAATCACACACACACTCTGGGCATATTAGAACATCTTGTTTAAAAGACTGATTGAAAATAAATTAGTTCTGCTCTGCTGAGCATGTGCGCACTGAAGAAATACAAAAAATGCAACCACACATACATTTCACATGTAGCACTCACTCTCCCCTTTAAACACATCTTGAAGTCTTACTGCTAGAGGTGATAGAAGTTTAATCTGCTTTTCTTGAAAGTGAGCTCTCAACAGACTAACTCTCTCTCTCTCGCACAACCAGAGTTCTCCTCTCTTCCTGCAGGTTCGCTTCAAAGTCTGATGCTAATGTAATATGTTGGGATTGGCACAGTGGTTAGCTTAAGTGGAATAGCCTCTGTGCTCCTTTAGTGGAGTGGAGACTTCTGTTCTCTGCTTTTATTAAATGAGAGAATGTCTTACATATGGTTAAAACTCACTCCACTGGCAATTACAAGTCAGCACAGGAAGAAAACTGTATTTAAACCGATCCACAAGAACAAGGATGCACCTGGATCTGCCAGCAGGGAGTTTAACACACAGATCAATCAGTAATGGAGTGATATTCAAACTCACACTTGTATATATATACAGTCTGTATTCTGTATATAGTCCAGAGCTCAGACACATTCTCACAGTAACACACCTATAGTATACTAGCACATACACAGTAGGACTCATGTACACTTACACACATGTACTGTATGTACACACACTCACACATGTTTATGTAGACTGCTGACCGAGAGCAATCTCACCATGTAGATCTGAGAGGATAAGAGTGCGGATTATATTGGTAACCCCACCAAGGGGACTTACAGTGCTATTACCATACTGCTGATAACAGGAGGAAGAGCAGAGGAGACTGGGCTTCACATTTCTCATCTTAGCCTGATATCATCTGTATTTTGTGTCCTTTTTGTCAATTTCTGATTTAAACAGGGTTCCCACGATCATGGGAAACCCGGAAATATCAGATCACTTTAAAATGATTTTTTCTAGGCTGGAAAAAGTAATTGAAATGAATAAAATTTTTACTAGATATTGCTCATCTATAGAGAGAAAAAAAAAACTCTAGTCAATTGTTCCTTTGAGTTCTTTTCAATTAATTAATTCAAATGTTTGAAAAATCTGTCTAAATGATTCACTAGCAAATCAATCTGAATCAAAATTATTTATATACAGAAATCACAAACCTGGAAAATCATGAGAAAAAATTCATGAAAAATGATTGGTCAAAATTGGATGGAATTTTGTTTTTTGTTTTTTGTTTTGTAAACATAAACATTATATACCGTGGAATTCAAAAGTCTGAGACCACTAATGAAAATGCATCTATTTTGCATATTTTCAATGCAAATTATTTTTCCTGCTCAACAATTTGAGTGAAAAGTTCAGTTGAAACATTTACATGAATGCACCCCACAAGTTTGTGCAAAACTTGATGATATCATGTTATCATTTGAGAATGCTCCAAAGAGCATCGTTTTTGCTTTAATAGCAACAAGGAAATCTGACCTTTTGTACAAAGGAGTTAACATGGTCAATGTCACATTGAAAAATGTTACTTGATAAGTGACCAAGAAAAAGTACAGAATCTTAAAGACTTCTGTAACATTTTAGAAAAAGGTTTTATTTGTTAACATTAGCAAATGAATTAGACATCAACCAACAATGAATAATAATAATTTACCCCATTTGTTGATCTTAATTAATGTAAATTAACAAAATGACAATTGTTCAATGTTAGTTCATGCAAGTTCATGCTACTTCATAATGCATTTACTAATGTTAACATATAGAACTTTTAATTTTAGAATGTATGAATACAGTATGTTGACATGAACATTAACCAAGATTAATAAGTGTTGCTTTGTATTTTTCAACATTGTTACTTCATGTTAGCTAATGTAGTTACAGTAACTAATGTTAATGAACACAACATTATTGTAAAGTGTTACCAATATTTTTAATTCATTTTACATCATAACCAAAGATGTAACCAAATGTTCAAAATTGGGGGGGTGACCAAATGTAAAATCCATCTTGGTTGACCAATCATTTGAATATATAGGGGATATGTGTCCTTATCATCTTTGGTGATTACAGCCTTCATCATAACATTTTATTTAAAATAGATCTTGAATCCCAGGTTTTCAATGTGGTCTCAGACTTTTGGACTCCATTGTATCACTGTTTGATATGTGGACATCAATATGTGTTAAATTAGTTGTGTGAATATTTTAGCAGGTTATAAAACTCCTCATAAACTGAAACAGCAGCCACAGGTTGCAACAATCACAGATTTTTTGTGTAGTTGCATGACGCTGTGTTCCGATTGGTCCTGATCAGCAAGGTGAAATTGTTTCCTGTCTCTGTGTGGCTGAGGCATATTTAACAGGGCTGTGTACCATGCTGGAAGCCCACTCTAAAGTCACTCTGCCTCGAAAAGTGTGTTGAGTAATAGAGGATAAATGACCTTTAACCTGAAGGAGTGAGTCAGTCATCTTTCCACTGATGTGGAGAATAAAAAGACTTCTTTTGATCATCCACCAATCAAAGCGCCCTTTCTGTTGAAAAACACACATGTTGCCCTCTATCTGCACCCCTATTGGGTCTGAGTGGGCTGTATCACGGAGATGACAATCTAGTGACATGGAGGGCCACAGCACACTGGCGGTCATCGCAGAGAAAGAAAAGATAGAGAGATTCGGAAGAGGGATGAAAGGGCTGGTTTGTCATTTAATGGCTTCTGTGAGCAAAAGAAAGGGAGGGTGCCATGCCTGCCTGTCTCTCTCTGTGTTGTGTGTGAGTGTATGTGTATGTGTATGTGAGCGATTAGTCACTGTAGAATGCTCTGCTGCTTTTTGAGTTTTGCCTCAGTAGCTCCTCACACAGACAGTTACAGAAATAGAAACAGGAAGTGCTTTCATTTCACTCAGCGGCCCTTTAAAATCACAGTCAGATTTGCCACCCAGAGGAAGGGGGCGAGAGAGAAGAGAAGAGAGAGAAAAGAGGGCAGGAAAAGTTATGAGAAGAGATGTGAGAGGATATTTGGATCAGTGCATCTCTATAATAAGCCAGAGCTGTCTGGTGAGATATAGTCTAAGAAAGAGGAACTATCTTTCATTCTGAATGGCTAATGAGGGCTCACACTGCCTCATGATTGCACGTTTTTTTAGAACGTTTAGACACGAAACATGAGTTTTTGAGGAATATCATGGCTGCTCTTTTCCATATAATTGAGGTAAACAGGGACAGTTGTTCCAAAATGTAAAAAAAAAAAAAGAAACTTTTATCATACAGTAGTCCATACGACTTATGGACGAATATGATACTGCATTCCAAGTCCGAAGACATACTATATGATAGCTTTGTGTGAGGAATCAACTGAAATGTATTTGCTGAAAATCTTGCCCTCTTGTAGCTTTCAAATTGAATTTGGTGCCTTTAGACATGGTTCGACGTTAGTGTCATTACAATATATTTGTTTGAAAGCTATTGTGGAGGGGAAAATTATCAGTGAAAAACAACTTAAATTTCAGTCTGTTCATCACACAAAGCTATCATATGGTGAACAAGTTATATGATCTAATATTATGGTACTTTTGTAGTGCTCATTCTGTCATTTTGGAGCTTGACCTATACCTGCCGAGTCTTGCTTCACTTTCAATATAAGGAAAATAGCGGCCAGGATGATCTTCAAAGCATCTCCTTTTGTGTTCCACTGAAAAACAAAAGTCGTACGTAGAATTTTCATTATTGGGTGAACTATTCCTGTAAAAAACATTTCCAATGGTCCTAGAATGGAGCCTTGTGGGATACCATTCCTGAATTATTTTCATATCCACATTTTATTACAGTAAATCAGCACAGGCAAGTCACAGACAATGAAAATTAAAAAGAGTAAACACACACACAAAATATGGTTGTTCTAGTAGTATTTCTCTAGTGTTTTCCTCGTCTTGTCTTCACACTTCATCTTCAGCTCCACTTTCCAGAAGTCACTGCGGCAACAAGAGCATCTCTTCGCCCCAGATACAGTAAACACGGCAAGGCAGAGAGAAGCTATCCCTTTAGTTTTTGCTCTCTAGTTCTCTTTGTGTGTGCTAGTACGTATCTATCCACAGGCAATTGTACAGAGCTCTTATGGCATAGTTTAGTCTAGCCTAGGCTTTAGGGGATGTTTACTCCCTGTCATGTGGTATCCTGAGCTTCTGACACCATTTTTTTCTCACTTTGTACCAATAAACAAAGCTATATGCTGCAATATGCCCTATTCAGGTCCTCAGGTATGTGTGTTTGTGTCTGAGAGAGAGAAAGAGATACAGGAGCAGAGAAAGCCAGTGGGGAATTATGACGTTTAAACATCATCTATCTTTGCCTCTCTGAAGTCTTTGCACTCGGGGATTGGGCCTGTCAAAACATACACTCCCAAATGCTGCACCGGGCACAAAGACACACACTTAGACACACACTACAGACCTGACTCATTCAGTCATCCCTGAAAAAGCAGAGAGAGAG
The DNA here is from genome assembly GCF_019703515.2 of Myxocyprinus asiaticus. Classification (NCBI taxonomy): domain Eukaryota; kingdom Metazoa; phylum Chordata; class Actinopteri; order Cypriniformes; family Catostomidae; genus Myxocyprinus; species Myxocyprinus asiaticus. Next base: position 32,911,817 of record NC_059350.1, read on the forward strand.
AGAGAGAGAGACAGAGATAGAAGATGTCTCTATGTTTTATCAGTGTTTTTTAGGCAAATTAAACCCATCTGAGGATGCAGTCTAACATTCTGCCACATTTATACACGAGTCACTTCCCCTCTTTCTCTATATGTATATACAGTGGTGTCTAAAAGTCTGAGACCACATTGAAAATCTGGGATTAAAAATCTAAACCTGAAAATTTTCAGTATAGGGATGTCACGATACTGATACTGGTAACGGAATCGGGTCTGATGCCGTGCTCATGTAAAAATGCTCCGATACCAAAAACCATTATCATCTGGTGTACGAATGTCACAATCAGCGCACAAATTAAAAGTCACGTTATGTCCTAGTGAGATTATTTACCGCAAAAGCTGTGATTTAATTATAGAAATATATCGTTCGCATGAGTGGCACGATGCAAATGTGATCACGTGAATGTGTGGAGACATTGTGGTGCAGACGCCAGCTACACGTACCTTTTAAAGGTCCACCTTGGCTCATACAGGAAAAAACACCGTCATGTGCACCGAGCGCTCTGTTTGTTGCAGATAACAATGAACAGAGCGCAAACTCACTTTGTAGTGCGAGGCACATACAAAGTACATATTTATTTATTTAAATAGCAGTCTTTATGGTTTAATAATCACTTTGAGTTACATAGCAACACGATTTTTCAGAATGGGAAGCTACCATCTTATGTGAGAGCTCCTTGGTCATAACAACACAGAAACACTTCAAAATAAAAGCTCCGCCAAAATAAAAGCTTAATTTAAATAAAAATATGACTGTAAAACTATAGTTTTGGCAAGTCGTTTAGGACATCTTTGTGCATGACCCAAGTAATTTTTCCAACAATTGTTTACAGACAGATTGTTTCACTTTTAATTGACTTTATCACAATTCCAGTTAGTCAAACGTTTACATACACTAAGTTAACTGTGCCTTTAAGCAGCTTGGAAAATTCCAAAAAATGACGTCAAGCCTTTAGACAATTAGAAAATTAGCTTCTGATAAGAGGTGTTCTGAATTGGAGGTGTACATGTGGATTTATTTTAAGGCCTACCATCAAACTCAGTGCCTCTTTGTTTGACATCATGGGAACATGAAAAGAAATCAGCCAAGGCCTCAGAAAAAAAATTGTGGACCTCCACATGTCTAGTTCATCCTTGGGAGCAATTTCCATCCATGGGACCACACAGCCATCATACCGTTCAGGAAGGAGACTCATTCTGTCTCCTAGAGATGAATGTAGTTTGGTGCAAAAAGTGCAAATCAATCCCAGAACAACAGCAAAGGACCTTGTGAAGATGCTGGAGGAAACAGGTAGACAGGTATCAATATCCACAGTAAAATGAGTCCTATATCAACATAACCTGAAAGGCTGCTCAGCAAGGAAGAAAAAAAAAAAGCCAGACTACAGTCTTACTTTTTGGAGAAATGTCCTCTGGTCTAATGAAACAAAAATTTAACTGTTTAGCCATAATCACCATCATTATGTTTGGAGGAAAAAGGGTGAGGCTTGCAAGCCAAAAAACACCATCCCAACCGTGAAGCATGGGGGTGGCAGCATCATGCTCAACAAGCCATGTGATAAGATGCACGGGTTGACAGTCTCAGACGCGGAGGCAACTGGGATTCGTCCTCTGCCACCAGGACTGAGGTGAATCACTACGCAACCACGAGGACTTAAAAGCACATTGGAAATTGGGCATTCCAAATTGGGAGAAAAAGGGGAGAAAATCCAAAAAAAATAAAAACATTTTAAAATAGATTGCATCATGAGGAAGGAAAATTATGTGGATATATTGAAGCAACATCTCAAGACATCAGCCAGACTCAAGACTCAAGCTCGATCGCAAATGGGTCTTCCAAATGGACAATGACCACAAACATACCTCCAAAGTTGTGGCAAAATGGCTTAAGGACAACAAAGTCAAGGTATTGGTGTGGCCATCACAAAGCCCTGACCTCAGTCCGATAAAAAAATTTGTGGGCAGAACAGATCTGACTCTTACACCAGTTCTGTCTGGAGGAATGGGCCAAAATTCCAGCAACTTATTGTGAGAAGCTTGTGGAAGGCTACCCAAAACATTTGACCCAAGTCAAACAATTTAAAGGCAATGCTACCAAATACTACCAAATTGTATGTAAACTTCTGACCCACTGGAAATGTGATGAAAGAAATAAAAGCTGAAATAAATCATTCTCTCTGCTATTATTCTGACATTTTACATTCTTAAAATAGTGATCCTAACTGACCTAAGACAGGGAATGTTTTCTACGATTAAATGTCAGGAATTGTGAAAAACTGAGTTTTGTGTATTTGTACTCGTACTCGGTCTCAAAAAAATGGTATCGGGACATCCCTAATTATCTTAGATTCGAAACAAAGAAACGTTATGAAATAAAATGAATAAGAAATATTTAAGTTTCTGCACTATTTCTACAGTAGATCACTAACAAGCAAATTTGTGACTAAATCCTTTGTACAATAGGTCAGATTTCCTTCCATTGAAGCACACAAGATGGTCTTTGAAACATTTGCAAATCATGCTGGGATAACATGGATGTGATGAAGAGGAGGGCGTGGCCGGGCCGTAATGATAGACGCCCGGCCAAGCCCTCCTCCTTGTCACAATGGATTATCAGTTTTTGCACAAAATTGTGGAGTCCATGTGAGCTTAAGTGCAAGCTGTTATTAAAGTAAAAGGGGGTACAAACCAAATACTAAGAAATTTTGAAATTCATGTTAATTTTTCAAGTTTTCACTCAAATTTATATGCTGATAATACATTTTGTAAATATTTTTTTGTTTTTTTACTAATTAGAAAAATACAAAACAGAAGCTTTGTCGCTTGTTGTCTCAGACTTTTGGACCTCACTGTAGTTTTTTTTCTTTTTTTTTCTATTTTTTAACATTCATTTATAAGTGTTAAATATCTCCTTCTCTCAGATCCTCCTTCTTCAGTCCTGCTGCCTGATGCTCTTCCTCCAGTTCGAAGCTCAACAACTCCTCCTCGGCCATATACAGGCACGCTTCGCCCCACTCTCACTACTACGACGACCACTATGGCTCCGCCCCGCCGCCATAACAACATCCTCCCAGAAGCCCTGACACGGTCACCTCCCTCCCCGCAGACTCCAGTCACTGTTGACTATTGCTCTCCACGTCTCACTGCCGAAATCTCCTGGCCACGGACGCACCAGGGACAAGTTGCTAAGCAACCATGCCCACCTGGCACCATAGGTTAGTGAGCGAGTGATTAATCCAATAATAGTGTCAGTGTTTGTTTGAAGGTTTACTTTGTTTAATGTGTAGTGAGTATATCACAGCTTAGGCTTAGCTGTGTGTGTGTGTGTGTGTGTGTGTGTGTGTGTGTGTGTGTTTCTGTTTTTTACTGTCATTTATTATCTCAGTGTTTAGAGTTGAAGTCATGATAAGTATTTCTTTATGGTAATAGTAAAACAGTAGATATGCTGTTTAAATTAGGATAAAAAGAGTTTGGAAACTTTCTGGTTGGCAAATCTAGTGGAACATGTCCATAGTTCATGTGATGATCTACACCTGTGGTTTAGTGGCGGCTTGTGCTTTTCAAAAGTGGGGAAGCACAAACTATGGTTTTGGTGTCTGCAATGTTACTCCCAAAGCTACTAACAGCGAAATTACTTATCAAAAATAATTAACTAAGCTCAAAATTGTTTTTACAGCAAATTAGGCAAAATATTCAATTAAGAAAGCTGATAAGAGAATTATAATTTTTTGGGTGAACTTTTCCTTTAAGTGTCCAAATGTTTTTCTGGGGCCATATATAGTGTCTTTTTTTTTAAAGTTCCAGAAACTTTTAATTCCTGTTACTGTGGTTAGCCCTGGTGTTCTGTCAGAGCCACCTCATTATGTGGGCACCTGCCAGCTGTTGATTGACACATAGTAAATCACTTGTAAATCTCTTCCCCTGCTTGTCTGTCTGAGTGTGTGCAAGTTCCTGAGTATGTGTTTGTGCTTTATGTTGTGTTCATTGCATGTTTTTGTTATTTTTCAGGTGTAGCTACGTTTAAGTGTTTGCTTGGCTACTGGGAACCAAAGGGACCCGATTTGAGCAACTGCACCTCACCCTGGACCAATCACATTACTCAGAGAGTGAGTACAAACATGGCAACATGGGAAATATGTTAATAAATCACATCAACCTGGATTTATTAGTCAGCGTCGAGTACTGTTGCGAGTTCGAATCCAGGGCGTGCTGAGTGACTCCAGCCAGGTCTCCTAAGCAGCCAAATTGGCCCGGTTGCTAGGGAGGGTAGAGTCACATGGGATAACCACCTCGTGGTCGCGATTAGTGGTTCTCGCTCTCAATGGGTCGCGTGGTAAGTTGTGTGTGGATCACAGAGAGTAGCATGAGCCTCCACATGCTGTGAGTCTCTGTGGTGTCATGCACAGTGAGCCACGTGATAAGATGTACGGATTGACTATATCAGAAGCGGAGGCAACTGAGACTTGTACCCCGCCACCCAGATTGAGGTGAGTAACAGTGCCACCATGAGGATCTACTAAGTAGTGGGAATTGGGCATTCCAAATTGGGGAGAAAAAAGGGATACAAAAAAAAAAATGACATCAACTTATTTAAAATATTCAGTAGAGAACGATACGCCTATAGCAGATTCTCTTAAAGCTTATAATTTGGCCTGAAGTTTTTTTTAACACACTGCTTGAAAGCTTATCGCAAAGAGCAGCCTGTAGCAAAACAGCTTAGAGGAAATTTAGTGTACAGCAAAATGAGCCAAAATTCAACAGTGAAGATCAGCCTCAATTTATTTCACTTTGTGACAACATTGCAAATAGACAACAGTGCTGCCAAAAGTATTGTGCAACAGCAGCTTCAAATAAGTTGGCGCGTGTGTGTGTACATGCGTGTTTGTGTGTGTGTGTGCAGTGAGAGTGCATCTGTGTGTAAAAAGTGTGATGATGACTAAAGCTTAAGAATGGTAATGTGAAATGGGTTCCAAGGTACTACAGAGAGCAGATCAGAAAATAGGCAGAATCACAAATCTATGAAACCATTTGTTCATCCACTTACTCGGCCATCAAGGGACAGAGAGAATAAAATCAATATGCCCGCATACCTCTCTCTCTCTCTCTCTCTCTCTCTCTCTCTCTCTCTCTCTCTCTCTCTGTAGATGAGATCGGGTGAGACTGCTGCCATGGTAGCACGGGAGTTGGCTGAACAGACGAAGGGAGAGTTGAGACCCGGAGACGTTCCCTCTACAGTTAAAGCCATGGCACAGCTGGTGGAACTACTGGACGTACAGCTGCGTAATCTCACCCCAGGAGGAAAAGACACTGCAGCACGTAGCTTAAACAAGGTATACATACTTTTAATAAACCACACATCTATTAGTAGTAATTACACAGTTGTTACATGTTTATTACATAATAACACTGCCCTTCTTTCAGTTTGAGGAAGCTTTTGTTGGCTGGATGTGTTTCCTGAGTGTATTCGACACAAAGATGGGCAAGAGAGAGAATAATGCTCTAATTCTGTGCGGAGTGCAGTGTTTTAGGCAGTAAACCTGTGGCAGTCCACAGATCAAAGGGTTTAAGGCCCAAATGGGAAAATTCGCTGTTAAAAACAGCTACTGCTCAATAGACAGAAATCCTTACACACAAACGCACACACTCATGCACCCATATAAATAAGGACACACAAATTAAAAAAGCCCCTGTGAGTTTTTCCAATTAACATATGAAGCCACAACATAAAAGAATAAAAAAACACACTTGAAAGTTACAAAGCACACAGATGAATTTTCGTATTTATTAGAAACATAACAAACTTTTTTCAACTTTAATGTGTTAGGTTAATATTTATATGAATAAGGGAAAGTGTATATCCTCTGTCCCATAACTGGTCACCATTTCTTTTAAGTTTTTTATCATTTTTAATGACCTTTTTCCCTTCACTACCTCATTTTAAATACCCTAGTCCTTCTGTGTGACATAATTTTTTACAAGTCTCTCTCAATTAAAGGAATAGTTCACCCAAAAATTAGAATTCTCATCATTTACTCATATGCAGTCTTAAACTCATGTGACTTATTTCTTCTAAGAAAAAAAAAATTAAGATATTTTAATGGAGAAATGATGTGAATATATCCATAAAATACAAGTCAATGGGGTCCAACCCTAGTCTCACAAAGCCAGACCTTTGACTAAAACGGCAAAGGTCTGAACGGTATTGCAGCTTAGATTGGCCAAGAACTGCCCACTTAGACAGGAAACAGTCTAACTGACATGTAAAGTGATCAGTCAGAGTCAGTTTTGCCATTACATGCGGTTTAGGGGTGGGGTTATTGGAGAAAAATGATACCATAATAAAAGACTGACATGGGGAAAGAAATCATTTATATAATAGCATGGCAGTCTCTGCGAGTGATTGCACAGAAAGAACATGTGAAAATAGCAGAAAATGTGTAGAGAGTCTAAGTACACAAAACCTAATCACAGAGAATTTCACTGACATAACTAAGTAAACAAAGCAGAATATGCAGCTCTGTTCAGGGATTTCTGCTTTACTTTCTGCAACGTGCCTCAAACAAAACTCTGAATATTTGTAAAAGATTTTACGTCACTAACCTGGCAAACTTGAGCAAATCTGGTGATTATTTTGTCCTCAAAAGTGGCAGACTGATAAAAAGTCCTGTATGCTTCTACTCGTGGACGTTTCATCAAACCAGCCAATAAGATTTGTGCTGTTTGTTTGAGAAAGCGTTTTCCAATTTTGTGTGCTATGTGCATCAGGCATTAGAGAATGGACTGTGAGCAGTCCCTGGGCGTGGCATCTGAGACTGAGACTAACACTTCCGAGCTTCAAAAAGGACATAAATGCAGCATAAAGGTAATTCATATGACTCCAGTGGTTTAATACAAGTATTCTGAAGCGATCCAATTGGTTTTGGGTGAGAACAGACCAACATATAACTCTTTTCACTATAAATCTTGACATTGCATTCTTCTTGACGCAATCATGATTTGAAACGTGATTACTTTTTCTCGTGCTTGACGCATGTGTAAACCTCTGCACAGAAGAAAGAAAGTCATGCGGTTTAAACGGCATAAGAGTGAGTAAATGATGAGCGAATGATCATTTTTGGGTGAATTTTTTCTTTAATATGAGGTTAATAAAGCATGCTAGCATGATTAATAATTATAAAATAATTAGCGAAATGATGATTAAAATAGTTTAAATGTGGTGTAGTATGTCACGCCACGTGTCAACTTCCCAAAAGTATTTCATGTCAACTACTCACATGTTCAGCTGCATTAACAATATAGTGTGTCTAAACACAAAGCAAAGATCAGTGAAATTTATTCATTCTCTTAGGACTCGGTCGTTCAACACACACAGAGCACTCTATAACCCCAAATATCACTTTACAAAGTTAAAACAGCCAGCCCGTCAGTTTCCTATTACCTGCATCCAGCAAAAGTGATCAATTACACAAACATCAGCTCATTCGCATTAAGACACAGACAGACTCCACTTGTCCATTTGGACTTTATATACCTCAATGTTGTTTGTTTGTATGTTTACAGTATTATTGCCCTGGCAGGGATACAGGAATGTTTTGTTGGTAGATTTTTAGTTTCATGAGCCTGAAGTTGTCATGGTGACTGTAACTCAGTAATGGATTAATTTAGTCCCTTAGGGTCTGATACATAATCTAATTATGATTCCTCATTATGTATTACTAAATGACTCTAGATTATTTCAGTTAATTATGGCCTGTTTCTTTGTTGGACCCTCTATGATTAAAAGTTTAATGTGATTTTATGTGTGTATTAGTGTTTGTGTGTCATTGTTAATAATGTTTTAATATTGTGTGTTTCAGCTTCAGAAAAGAGAGAGATCCTGCCGTTTATTCATACAGGTACCTCATTCTGTCCTTATTTTGCATGGGGGTTTGTGAGTGTGTGTGTGTGTGTGTGTAGACTCATATTATATTAGCTGTGTTCCACTGCTACTAGGGTTGTCACGATACCTTAATAAAGTCTTATGGTGATACAAGCTAAAGTACTGCAATACCACTCATTTTGTTTGAATAACAGGCTGAATGACGTAGCTGTTCTGTTGTTGTATTCATTCTTTACAGTTCCATTTATATACTATTGATATTATTTTTTTACTAAATGTTACATATAACAGTTCTGAACTTCTGTCTTAATTTCTTCACTTTCACACAGCATTGCAGTGTGTTCCAGTTTACCTCGCATTTCAAAGAAAACAGAACCAAGTCTATGTGTTCTTGTATGCCATCTGCACTATTTTTTAACTGCTGGTCTATGTAAACATGCGTCAGATGGAAGTCTTTTGTCGTTTTGTCTTGGTCTTTTATAATGAGCTTTGTTTTTAAAATGCTGTCAAGTTGCACAAGGTGTTTTTAAAAAACACGTCTTGAGATCCCAGCATTCTGTTGGAAAAAAGTCCTTTTTTTTAATTAGATCTTTTTTTAAATTATTAGACCTAGCTATTTTTTATCAGTACTTTGTAATGTTGAATGAATTATACACTCACTGAGAACTTTATTAGGAACACCTGTTCACCTACTTGTTCATGTGATTATCTTATCAGCCAATCGTGTGGCAGCAGTGTAATGCATAAAATCATGCAGATACGGGTCAGAAGCTTCAGTTAATGTTCACATCAACCATCAGAATAGGGAAACATTTTTATCTCAGTGATTTCGACTATGGCAGGATTTTTGGTGCCAGACGGGCTGGTTTCAGTATTTCTGTAACTGCTGATCTCCTGGGATTTTCACGCTCAACAGTCTCTAGAGTTTACTCAGAATGGTGCCAAAATCAAAAAACATCCAGTGAGCAACAGTTCTGTGGATGGAAATGCCTTGTTGATGAGAGGTCAATGGAGAATGGCCAGACTGGTTCGAGCTGACTGAAAGGCTACATTAACTCAGATAACCACTCTGTTCAATTGTAGTGAGCAGAATAACATCTCAGAATGCACAACACATCAAACCTTGAGGCGGATGGGCTACAACAGCAGAAGACCATGTCAGACACTTTATTAGGACCATAGTGTTCCTAATAAAGTGCCCTGTGAGTGTATTTATAATCTGAATTTCTCTCGTCTCATCTGTCATCTTGGATTGATTTTTCACTTACCTTACTTGCATTCCAGTATTTTCTTCTTTGCGAAGAATGATGCATTGTAATGCTTCCTACGTAGGCACCTTGCAAGGTTTTGGAACAAAGCAAATGTCTGTGCTTTTTTATTCACGCTCCCTATCACCTTACAAACATCTACATACATGGCTAAAGTTTTCCACTGAAATATTCCTTTATACTTGCATGGAGCGGTATCTGTCACAGCATATGAATCATATTGTCTGTTTGTGTGTGTTTGTGCGTCTGTGCTCGTGCCTGTGGGCAGCATTTTTTGCATTTATAAAAGCAGAGCAATTTTTTCTCCTGAGAAAGCAGTGATGATGTCAGCACTGGTCAGCATTGTCACATCAGGCGACTGATAAACACACACACACATAGACTTGAGGAACAAAAGCACAGAATAATGTAGATAAGCCAGAGAAAAGCTCAGCAGACTGAGTGAAAGCAAAAGCATGAGAAGAACTGATTTAGAGGTTAAAAATGACTGACTCATATCTCAAACTGAGCCAGACCGCTCAGTCAATCCTGCCAATACATGACAGATTTATACAGATTTTTACCCCATGAATTAATGGAAGTATAAATGGTATTCCAATATTCTGTTTTCTGGTTTAAACAATTTGTTGAGAAAGAATGAGCCAATCAGAACATCAACCGATCCTGCTGACTCAGACAGAGAGCATTCTGGGACAACTGTCCAAAACCTTCCAGTGCTGACATCAAGCAAATATGGATTCTCTTACTTGGTCTCGATATTTTTCATATTGTCTTATAACGATATTCAAAATACATATTGATTTTATGTACTGAAATGGCTTAACATTGTGTTTTATGTCAACCAAACAGACAATGAAATTCAGAATGTGTGATGCAAGAAGTTAAATACAGTAAAAAGGGCTGTCGATTTAATGCGTTAATTCAGTATAATTAATTATATAAAAATAATGTGTTAAAATGTTATATTATTCATACCTCCGGACCGTAATAAGGAATATTTCTTCCATCTGAGCAATTAAAACAGAGCTGGACAAGTGCAACTCTGAATGAAGGAGTCTCAAGACGTGTTTATCAAAGTTTCGAAATATGTTTAACTTGACACAGGATCCTAAAATGCTGTAAATGACCCGCCGCAACCAAAGTGAGACGCTCAAAAGCATCCATTGGATGCATTTGTTTATAGACGTGTCCATAGAAAAGCACTTGTAATAAGTCTACCTTTGGAAGATTGACGAATTTAATTGCAAAATGGATTGCTGAGGACTGAAGTCAAGGATATAGATCAATGGTTTGGAAATAAACAATATGTTGCCTTCTAAAGCTACTTTTGTATTGCCAAATCAATGCTGTACTCTGCCACTATATTGTAATGTATTTAAATGATCTGAATTATATAAAATTATTATTATGTAATTATTTCAATATGATTATTTATCATTATTTAATCATTATATATTGAATTATTTCTATTTGGTGGCCAGCATATCATGTAATTAATTTGATTAAAAAATGTAATCGATTGAACATCATAGTAAAAAGCTATTTCTTCTTTTAATTTTATTTAAAAAAAAAATTCTCTCCAATTTGGAATGCCCAATTCCCAATGCGCTCTAAATCCTCATGGTGGCATAGTGACTCGCCTCAATCCGGGTTGTGGAGGACTAATCTCAGTTGCCTCCGTGTCTGAGACCGTCAATCCGCACATCTTATCACGTGGCTTGTTGAGCACGTTACCATGGAGACGTAGTGCGTGTGGAGGCTCACACCATTCTCCGTGGCATCCAAGCACAACTCACCACGCGCCCCACCGAGAGCGAGAACCATATTATAGCGACCACGAGGAGGTTACCCCATGTGACTCTACCCTCCCTAGCAACCGGGCCAATTTGGTTGCTTTGGAGACCTGGCTGGAGTCACTCAGTGCACCCTGGATTCGAACTTATGACTCCAGGGGTGGTAGTCAGCGTCAATACTCGCTGAGCTACCCAGGCCCCCAGTAAAAAGCTATTTAAAAAATAATCATTGCATGTTTTACACAAATTTTTTTTTTTTGCTAAATGAACACTAAGAGAAGCTATATTTCTCATATATATGCACCAGTACTGTATATCAAAACATAATAAACAGCAATATTTACATACATATATTTTGTAATATTTTTTTAAATATATTTACACATAATATACATTTACATTTGTACTAAAAGATTTAATAAATGGAAGAATTTATGAGAGTTAACATATTTTAATGAGGTCGCTGAGTCAGAGTTATAAATCAATTCATGAATTGGTATGAACTGATTCACGGAAATTAAATGAACTAACCCACTGTAATGCCATTTTGCTGGTGAAGTCCAAAGACATTAATAAAACATTAGAGCTGTCAAAATTAATACGTTAACGCATGTGATTAATTAAAAAAGTTTAACGCGTTAATATTTCTTAATCACAATTAACGTATTTACAGTTAATACAGCATAAACCAGCATAAACACTGGTTGGAAGGGCGGAACCTTTGTGATATCTCCGCCCGGATTCATTACACTGACACACACACACCACAAACACACACAACAGTGATTCAATGTCAGTGATAAAGTCATGGAGAAAGCTTAATGCTGTTTGTTGTACAAAACAAGCCTAGATGGAACTTGTGACAGTATTTTTCAGCCTAAGTAAGGTGCATTTTAATAACCACAAAAGCACATCAAGTCTTAACTATCACCAAAAGGTAGAATGAGACATTTTTTCAGCAAGCGCTTTTCATGTGGAGTTCAAAGCGGCGCTGACACCCTGATGCGAATCATGAACACGGCTTCATGATTGCTGAAACAAAGTGGATAGCCACAGTCTGCTGGCTGATGAAGAGAGTTTAAGAGATTAAATCCCCATTGCAATGAATATGCAACCTATGTGGAGACTGGTTCTTTCAATTAGTCAACCTCCCACTTAGACTTTGGGAATTGTTTAATGTTACTTCAACTGGGGCCTGGGTAGCTCAGCAAGTAAAGACGCTGACTACCACACCTGGAGTCGCAAGTTCAAATCCAGGGTGTGCTTAGTTACTCCAGTCAGGCTTCCTAAGCAACCAATTGGCCCGGTTGTGAGGGTGAGTAGAGTCACGTTGGGTTAACCTCCTCGTGTTCGCTATAATGTGGTCCTCGCTCTCGGAGGGACACGTGATGAGTTGTGTGTGGATGCCGTGGAGAATAGTGTGAAGCCTCCACATGTGCTAGGTCTCCACAGTAACGCACTCAACAAGCCACGTGATAAGATGCGCGGATTTACGGTCTCAGACGTGTAGATTTGTCCTCCGCCACCCGGATTGAGTCACTAAGCCACCACGAGGACTTAGAGCACATTGGGAATTGGGCATTCCAAATTGGGGAGAAAAGGGGAGAAAAATAAAAAAGATATATATTTTTTTAAACTTCAACTGTTTACATAGTACATATTGGGTTACATATTGTTTTCTGTGAACAAGGAAACCACTCTTTTATTGAAGTTTTGGGTACCGCAGCCTCTTGGGCATGCGGCGAAAAATGAAACAAAAGATTCTCCTCCCGGCCCTCCACCGGGGGATGGAGTGGTCTGTCTACCAGCTCCGTAGAAGTGGATCTCCTCGTCCTTGGGTCTCCCGTCTCAGGGGTGCTTCGAAGCCTTCCTAGGGTTCTTGGCGGCCGGCCGTGAGATGGGTGACGTCTGCTTCCTGGGATGGGCTCCATGCCGGGGCCAGGCCACGGGGGGCGGGCTGCGGCGGAGCCAGTGCTGTTGCTGCAGGAGGACACCCTTGGCGACGAGCAGACGGGGTGCGGGGTCTTGAGCCGTGCCAGGGCAGGATGTGTTGAATGGCCTCTGTCTGCTGCTTCACCGCCGAGAACTGCTGGGCAAAGTCCTCGACGGTGACTCCAAATAGGCCAACCTGGGAGATAGGGGCGTCAAGGAACCGTGCCTTGTTGGCCTCTCTCATCTCGACCAGATTGAGCCAAAGGTGGCGCTCCTGGACTACCAGGGTGGACATCGCCTGCCCGAGAGGCTTCGTCATGACTTTCGTCGCCCGGAGAGCGAGGTCGGTCACCGAGTGCAGTTCCTGCATCAGTCCCGGGTCAGAACTACCCTCGTGCAGCTCTTTTAGTGCCTTGGCTTGGTGAACTTGCAGGAGAGCCATGACGTGCAGGGCGGAGGCGGCTTATCCAGCGGCACCGTAGGCCTTAGCCTTCAGGGACGACGTAAACGTACAGGCCCTGGACGGGAGCTTTGGGTGCCTTATCCACCTGGGGGATCACCGCCCCACCATCGAGGGTAGTGAGAGCGGGGGAGCTGAAAGATCTGGTCTCATCCGAGAGCCCGACCGGGGCAAGCGAGCGTGCTGGGGAATGGGAGGTCCGTGGGGGTTTACCCGGCGGAGGTGCTCCCACTGAGGTCCCCAAATCACCCCCAGTGCTAACCGGCACGGCCTCATACCCGTAGGTAGAAGGACTGAGGCGGGGAGCCGCTGGGGTGGCTTGCTTTCTTACGAATGCAAGCCGCGACTGCAACATTGACCCATCCACGAACGATGTCTCAGCGTGGGCAGCGCCCAGACACTTAAGATAGCGATCGTGGCCGTCAGAAGCGGAGAGATAACGACCGCAACCAGAAATAATATACAAACGGAAAGGCATCTTTAAAAAGATGTTTCCGTGTGTGCCACTCTTTTAGAAAGAAAATATACTCTTTTAGAATATACGCTTTCACTCTGCCGAAGTGCCCAGGGGCGTTCTCTGCATGCCACGGGTGCAGAGGGGGAGAAGCCGCTGAAATGAGCCGTAAATCCAGCAGTTTTAGGTGAATGGTAAAGAGAACTGAGTTTGAATTGAATTCAGTGCACTGAATGCAACCGCTCGGCTCCGAAGAGAAAATCTGAATGAGTGGTTGCATACCAGCTCCTTTTATACCCGTATGTCTGGGGGAGTGGCATGCAAATTCCACTTGCCAATTCCCACTGACCTTTTTTCAAAAAGCAGAGGTGTTTGGGGCTCCCAAGAGTGACCCCTAGTGTCACTACATCGACACAATGTCGAGTGAGTGACATAGGGAACATCTGTGTTAACGCTTTCATACAAGTCGCATGACAGGGACAGATCGAGAAACAAGTCTAATGGCACAGTCTTTGGAAACTTAATGGCCAAATATAAATGCATTATCACCATCACAATATTCACAATGATGCTTTTTATATCGCCAGCAAAATCATTGAAAATATATCGTTAATATTCGATATATCGCCCAATTCTAATTCTCAGTGGTCATCTAATAAAGCAGTGTGTGTGTCTTTATGCTGGATTAGCTCCTCAGCTTCAAAGCATTTCAGTTCTGCTCCATTTACCAAGTCTGTGGAGAGCACTGTGTGTGTGAGAGAGAGAGAGAGAAAATAGAATGTAAGAAGAGTTTTTAAAAATCTCTTATCTCACTCTGCAGTGTGAGCCCCCAAGTGTATACACACACACACACACACACACACACACACACACACACGTTCCCCTGACCTCTTGACACACTCTGTCAGAAGATTTCATGAGCAGTTTTGTGAGGAAGTATATATAACTCTTTCTTCTCTTACCTTTTATCGCAGTCGTGTCTCATCTCAGTCTCCCCTTTTTCTCTCTCATAAAAGGGTCATTACTTTAGTGGTGTCAAACTGAATATACTCATCCTGCCTTTAACACATACACACACAGTGCTCTACTGTAACTGGGGCAGAATGATTCAACCCAATGGCAAGATTAGCCTGCAGCAACCTAAAAGACAAATGACAAAACATCCCTCTGTCCATCCCTATGGATGAGTGCACTACAGTGAGAGAAGTTAATTACACATTTCTTTGGTACACGTTACAGTATATTATACGCTTTATATGTGCATTAATAGTTGTTATAATAATGCAAGGTTGTGAACTTCTATAGAGATGTGGTCTAATTTTGTTAAAAGGGATTTGACCCAGAATTATTCCACACAGCATCTTTGTGAAAGTGACAAATACATTTGGCCCGCTTTTCTCAAATCAAATCAAATCAAATCACTTTATTGTCACACAGCCATATACACAAGTGCAATGGTGTGTGAAATTCTTGGGTGCAGTTCCGATCAACATAGCAGTCGTGACAGTGATGAGACATACGCCAATCTACAATAAACATCAAATTAACACAACACAATTTAAACATCTGTTATACATAATTAAACTCGACTTAAAACATCAAATTAACACAACACAATTTAAACATCTGTTATACATAATTAAACTCGACTTAAAACATCAAATTAACACAGCACAATTTAAACATCTGTTATACATAATTAAACTCGACTTAAAACATCAAATTAACACAGCACAATTTAAACATCTGTTATACATAATTACACAACTTAAAACATCAAATTAACACAACACAATTTAAACATCTGTTATACACAATTACACTCAACAATATACAATAATAACATACATTGCACAGTATACAATATGCTGTTTTTGTTTTTTTTTTTTTTTTTTTTTTGTTTTGTTTTTTACTATATAGATACTATATAGATACACATTATTCAATAAAAATTAAAATATATATGAAAAAAGTATATATATAGAATGTACAGTATTGTACTGTATTGACATTCAGGCTGTCGGTTGATAGTCAGTTGTTAAGAGAGACATAATATAATGACAGTAATATAATTTATGACAGTCCGGTGTGAGATAAAAGAGTAATAAAGTGCAGGGATGATGTATTTTGATCGTGGGAGATCAAGAGTTCAGAAGTCTGATTGCTTGGGGGAAGAAGCTATCATGGAGTCGGCTGGTGCGTGTCCTGATGCTGCGATACCGCCTACCTGATGGTAGCAGTGAGAACAGCCCATGGCTCGGGTGGCTGGAGTCTCTGATGATCCTCCGAGCTTTTTTCACACACCGCCTTGTATATATTTCCTGGAGGGAGGGAAGCTCACCTCCGATGATGTGTTTGGCAGTTCGCACCACCCTTTGCAGTGCTTTGCGGTTGTGGGCAGTGCTATTGCCGTACCAGGCGGAGATGCAGCCAGTCAGGATGCTCTCCACAGTGCAGGTGTAGAACCGTGTGAGGATGTGGCGGTTCATTCCAAACTTCCTCAGCCGTCTCAGGAAGAAAAGGCGCTGATGAGCCTTCTTCACAACGACTTCAGTGTGGACGGACCATGTGAGTTCCTCAGTGATGTGGACACCCAGGAACTTGAAGCTGCTGACTCTCTCCACTGGTGCCCCATTGATGGTGATGGGACTGTGTTCTCTGTCTTTTCTTCTGAAGTCCACCACAAGCTCCTTTGTCTTACTGACGTTGAGGGAGAGGTTGTGCTCCTGACACCAGTGTGTCAGAGTGTGCACCTCCTCTCTGTAGGCTGTTTCATCATTGTCAGTGATCAGACCTACCACCGTCGTGTCATCAGCAAACTTAATGATGGCATTGGAGTTATGTGTTGCCACACAGTCATGTGTGTACAGGGAATACAGTAGTGGGCTGAGAACACAGCCCTGCGGGGCTCCAGTGTTGAGGGTCAGTGATGAGGAGATGTTGCTGCCTATTCTAACCACCTGGCGTCTGCTTGACAGGAAGTCCAGGATCCAGCTGCACAGCGAGCTGTTTAAGCCCAGAGCCCGGAGTTTCTCATCTAGCTTGGAGGGCACTATGGTGTTGAATGCTGAGCTGTAGTCTACAAACAGCATTCTCACATAAGTGTTCTTTTTTTCCAGGTGGGAGAGAGCAGTGTGTATTGTAGATGCAATGGCATCATCAGTGGAGCGGTTGTTACGGTAAGCAAACTGCAGCGGGTCAAGATTGAGTGGTAATACAGAGCAGATGTAATCTCTGATTAGTCTCTCAAAACATTTGCTGATGATGGGGGTCAGAGCAACAGGACGCCAGTCATTTAAACAAGTTATTTTCGATTGTTTTGGAACAGGCACAATGGTGGATGTTTTAAAGCATGTGGGGACTACAGACAAAGAGAGGGAGAGGTTGAAAATGTCCGTAAAAACACCAGCCAGCTGGTTCGCGCACGCTCTGATGACGCGGCCCGGAATGCCGTCTGGACCCGCGGCTTTGCGGATATTCACCCGTCGGAATGATCGGGTTACATCCGCTACAGAGACGGAGAGTGAACTAACCTCTGTAGCTTCGGCCGTGAGAGCTCTCTCCGCGAGGGCGGTGTTATTTCCCTCGAAACGAGCATAAAAAGTATTTAGCTCATCTGGGAGAGAGGCAGCGGTGTTCATGGCGGAGTTTTTATTCCCTTTAAAGTCCGTGATGATGTTAATTCCCTGCCACATGCTTCTAGAGTTGGTGGTGTTAAACTGTCCCTCAATCTTACTCCTGTACTGGCGTTTTGCTGTTTTGATAGTTTTTCGGAGGGCATAACTGGCTTGTTTATGCTCCTCCGCGTTCCCGGAATTAAAAGCGGAGGTCCGCACATTAAGTGCTGCGCGAACATCGCTGTTGATCCACGGCTTCTGATTCGGATAGATTCGCACAGTTCTGGTCGGAATCACTTCCTCTACACACGTTCTGATGAAGCACATTACGCTATCAGCGTAAAGCTCGATGTCGTCATCAGAGGCGGACCGGAACATCTCCCAGTCCGTGCGATCAAAACAGTCTTGTAGCGTAGAGTCTGATTGGTCCGACCAGCACTGGATCGTTCTGAGGGTGGGTGCTTCCTGTTTCAGTTTCTGCCTGTAAGCGGGCAGAAGCAGAATGGAAGAGTGGTCCGATTTTCCAAATGGTGGGCGGGGGAGGGATTTGTAGCCATCCCGGAACGGAGAGTAGCAATGGTCCAAAACCCGGTCCCCTCGTGTGTTGAAACTAATGTGCTGGTGATATTTTGGTGCGACTGATTTTAAACTGGCTTTATTAAAGTCCCCGGTCACAATGAACGCGGCCTCAGGGTGCGCGGTTTCCTGCTCACTTATACTCCCATACAGTTCCTTGAGTGCCCGGTCTGTGTCGGCTTGTGGGGGGATGTACACAGCAGTGATAATGACCGCTGTGAATTCCCTCGGTAGCCAGAATGGTCGACACAGAAGCATAAGAAATTCCAGATCAGGAGAACAGAAAGACTTGATAGAATGTATGTTCCTCTGATCTGATCCAGAGACTGAACATTTGCCAGTAGAATAGTGGGTAGCGGGGGTCGATTTGCGCGGCGTCTTACTCTGATGAGAACGCCGGCTCTGTTTCCCCTTTTCCTCCTGCGTTTCCGCGGCCGTGCTGCCCAGACAAAGGGCTCCGCTTGCGTGTTTGTAAACAGCGGGTCGGCATTGAGGAATGTGAAGTCCGGTTTACGGTGTGAGATCGCTGAGCCAATGTCCAAAAGTGTTTGTCTGTCATAGACAATAAGGCAGGCAACATCCAAGACAAGAAACATAAGAATTGTAAACAAAACAAACAAACCATTGCTAAGTTGTGTCGGAGCTCGCAACGCAGCAGCCATACTCGGCGCCATCTTGAGTCCAAAAAAAGAGGCTTTATGAATATCAGTGTAGTCGGTATGTTTATGGTACAATTCGCTGCACTTTTTCAAATGAAAAGCAGAATTGTAATGTGCCATGATATAGTCTTTTATACACAACAACCTTTTTAATAAACTACCAACTTAAAAGCCTAAAACCTTCCTTTGTAGATGAAAGTTGATGTTTTAATATTCCTGTGATAATATTCACAGACAAATTTAAATCTTAATATCACACCTTTTTTTTAAATGCCCTTATATTAGTTTCTGTTGCACAGTAGAAACATTTCATTTTCCTATATAGTGCTCTTATAGACCCATAAATTACCACTTGTCGTGTGAGAACCTGTGTTTGTGTGTATGTGTGTGTGATGACAGCTACTTTCATTTTCACAATGTTTCAAGCTCCCTGTGGATCTTCCCTCAGTGTGACAAGTTTATATTCCAGCACTGAGACAGATACTAGGGCTGTGTAGCTGTGTGTGTGTGTGTGTGTGTGTGTGTGTGTGTGTGTGTGTGTGTGTGTGTGTGTGTGAGAGAGTGGGAGAGAAATGGTTTATGGGAGAGGTGGGCACTTTGGGAAATTATTGTGAAGTTCAGATGTCAGAATCTGGGTGTGTCGGTGTTTAGAGGTCTTCCCTCACCTCCTCTCTTCTTCTCTCACTCTATCTGCAGGCCATGGTAGAGACGGTAAATAACCTGCTGCAGGTGAGATCTCAGACGGCGTGGAGAGAGCTGTCTGTGGCTGAGCAGCTGCGATGTGCAACAATGCTACTAGACACGGTGGAGACAGGAGCCTTCATGCTCGCAGACAACCTCCTCAAAACAGACACCATACAAGAGAGCACCGACAACATCCGTGAGTTTATGAGTCCACGCACACACACACACACACACACACACACACACACATGTCACGGAATGCAGAGACAGGACCCAAAAGCAAAGTTAAAAAGGGGTTTTATTTATAAAAATAAAAAAACAACAACATAAAGCTCCGACAAGGGGGAAAACAAATATAAACAACCCCGTAGGGGAAAAAGGTAATCCAGGGCTGGAGCAGAATGCAGTGGGGAACAGGACTGACTGGACCGGGTAGGGATGAACAGGAACGAACATACAAAAAAACAGGACCAACCAACTTGCCCAACTGGGAAACAAGCACACAAGTCCAGAAACAAGACGAACTGGCACTGGACAGCAAACATGAGGAGACAAAATAGGGAGAGAAACCAAACAGGTTAACAGGGGGCAGGTGAGGCAAATTAACTAATAATAAGCAAACAAGGAGGTGGGGTATGACGTAAGACAGAGAGACACGTGGCGATACATCGCCAAGACAATGAGGAAATATACGCTCATGCCAACCAACAAACAAGACGATGGAATGCGTAGCAACGCCAAACAAAGCGATGCCACGTATTCTCACACTAAATGAAACCTGAGCGTGTATCACGAGGCAAACACCACGCGATGCACGCAACAGGCGACAAAAACAAGACAGGACACCTGTGCGAGAGTTCGGCCACACACACACCCGACACCTTAGACCAAAGTGACCGAACCTCAGCACAACATGAAGACAGCTCGCGACCCGGGTGCGCAACGTAACACGATCTGCCGCATCCATGTTCACGAGAAACAGACAAACTATTGACGTGAGTGCATGCTGCCAAGATGACATAAGCACGAGGCACCCATGTCAATAACAGACAGACATGGAGCACAGACCGAAACCGAACCAGACAGGAAGTCAGGATCCAGACACTGTGCTCCTGACATGAAACCAGACAGACAGAAGAGCGCACGGCAAGGAATACAACCGAAACCGTGCGCTCACACAAAGACAGACAACGAAACACAAGACAGACATGGGACGATGATGCCACGGTCCTGTCAGACCAAAACCCAGACTGACAGAGTGACAGGACTGTGACACACACACACACACGCACACAAATCCATTATGTGTGCACATTTGTCATTGATCTAATCAGATTTCACCTTCGTGTTAGCGCCAGTGTCTTGGTGTTCATTCTGATTTCTCCTGTCACTAGGAGACAAAGAGCAAGTTAAACAACAGATGGATAAAGCCATTTTCTGAATATGAAATCAGACTGTTTCTGTGCACAGGCAGGAAATCCCTAAAGCTTGTTTGTGATTGGATAAGAACATTACCAGCCTATGTGATGTCATAGCGCTATTGGATAATGTTTTGTTGAGTGCAATGTGGCTATTTGGAAAATAACAATAATAATATCAAAGTTTCTTCACATACTGTAATAAATGGCAGCTACTTGCTTGAGACTTCAAAACATCCATGTAGTGGATGTTAAAAAAATAAAATCATAAAAACCGGCCTTTCCATGAACCTTCAATAATAAATATGTGTAGTGCACAGAGTTAACCATATAGAGACTCAAATAATGCAATGAACATTAACAAAATAACATCAAATGTAACATAAAACACACTAATGTACAAAATTAAAAACAAAAATAAAATGAACATAACTATTTCAAATTTTCAGTCAGATATAATCAAATGGAATCTGTCACACAGAGATTGCTGGTAACATCCTTTTACTAATTTAACAATATTTTGCTGTAAATGTACACATATTGTTTTGTTGAATATAATATAAACAGTATATGTAATTTAACTTAAAAATAAATAAATAAATAAAAATAATTAAAGAGTATGATTTAACATAATGTATCCTTTTTACTTTCAAAGTTTTTTTTTTTAGAGCATTTTATAGTAACATACATTATATGGATAATCCAGTTTATAATAATTTGTCACCATATACTGTACTTTAAAGGATTTTTTTCAATACAAGCTCAATCAGCAGCATTTATGGCAATACCAAAAAAAAACAAATTCGACTCATCGGTCCTTTTTTTAAAGAAGCAAAACAAAAAGTTACTGTGAAGCACTTACGATGGAAGTGAATGGGACCCATTTTTGGAGGGTTTAAAGGCAGAAAAGTGAAGCTTATAATTTTATAAAAGCACTTAAAGTAGTTCAAACTCATTATTTGAGCTGTAAAGTTGTTTACATTGTTATTTTTGCAGTTGTTTTTGGGTTTGTTGACATTACATTGTGATGGCAACGAAGTTGTAAAATTGGCTATAACTTTACATAGAAAAGGTTAGTTAGTGATTTTTATCACACTAAAATTCCTAAAATTATCACACGTTTATTGTTTATGTCTTGTGGCTATACTTTTGAAACAGTGAGTATTTTAATGTTTACTGATTGTTCCCATTCACTTCCATTGTAAGTGCCTCACTGTAACCCAAATTTTTGCTTTTTTTTTAAAAAAGGATGGGCAAGTCAAAATACATTTTTGTGGTAATCAATATAATGCCACAAATGCTGTTCATTGAGCTTAACTTGTATTAAACCCAGAATATTCCTTAAAGTTGTCTTTCAGTTAACTAATTAACAGGTTTTTACTGTAGTTTTTTTTTTTTTTTTTTTTAAATTGTGAACATCTTTAGTGTGCACATTCTTTTTGTCAATATTGCACTATGGTGTAAATTGTCCCTTATTTTAAAATTGTGTCATTAATGTATAGAAAATAACAAACCAAACTGAATCATTAATGCATTTCAGATTTTTTTTTTAAAGCATTGCATCATCAAAGCACAGAATCAGAATCATTTTTATAAAAAAAAATTTTTTAAAGTTCAGGGGCTTCAGGTCGCACACTTTAGTGGAAAATACACATAAATGACCTTTTTTTATTATAATTTTTTTTTTGTCAATCTATTAATATTTCTTTAAATACGCACACTTTGTGGCTAAATGTTCTATTGGATTGGGGAAATATTTTATTATATTTTTATTTTAATACTTGAATATTGAAGAATTTCACCTTTATAATGTGTAGTGTGTCATGATAAAATAAGAATTGTATGGTAATAACATGGAGGCTGCTGGCAAAAACGTACCTGTGTTTATAACAGTGTGTACGTAAACCTAATTTCTATTGTTTCTTATGTGATACTTGATGGCATACTAAACACATTATCACATTAGAGGTACACAGCAGGGACTCACAAACTAGTTTTAAGTGTAATCCAGCCAGATGTAACGAAGCGTGTCTGTGAAAAACATAAGAGCAGTTCAAACAAGGGGTCTGATACTGTCTGACTAATGCACAGGAAATCAGGTCTTATCTTGTAAAAGAGGACAGAAGTGGTCAAAATGTGTAAAGGACTGACACAAATACTTGCATGTACACATAAAGAACATGAAAGGCAAAGCATCGTTCTCTAGAGTGATGGTATTTATGATTATGGATCAATGCAACCATTCAAGCGTGACATTTGAAACTATTGCTGTGTTAATTATAGAATGCTTTAACATACTGTTTACAGCTCTCATACTGTCAGTGAGTGAAGGCAGGAGGCAGTTTCCTTCAAGCTTCTTGGGTATTAATGGGCACGCTTGAAAATGTGAGCACATGGAGCGCAATGGAATCCTATTTATAGTCAATCTTTAAACCAGTGATAAATGATTCTAAATGAAATGGGCAGTGATCATTAACATTTACATTTATTCATTTGGCAGACGCTTTTATCCAAAGCGACTTACAAAAGAGGAAAACATAAGCGAATCATCTTAAGGAGACAGTGGTATGAAAAGTGCTGTATTACAACGTTTCACTAGCATCGGAATAGCATTCAAAACAGATTAAAGTGCAACAAGGAATTTTTTTTTTTTTTTTTTAGTGACTGGTTAAGTGCTCATTGAAAATATGTGTTTTTAGCCATTTTTTGAAGACAGAAAGTGAGTCAGCTTTACGGATGGAGTTGGGAAAGTCATTCCACCAATGTGGTATGATGAAGCCGAAAGTCCAGGAAAGTGTTTTGATGCCTCTTTGTGTTGGTACAACAAGGGGACGTTCCTTAGCCGACCTCAGGCTTCTATTGGGCGCGTAGCTCGCAGAAATGATTTTAGGTATGCTGGAGCAGACCCAGTGACTGTTTTGTATGCCAGCATCAGAGCCTTGAGCTTGATACGGGCATCAGCCTGCAGCCAGTGAAGAGAGACAAAGAGTGGTGTAACATGCGCTCTCTTTGGTTGATTAAAGACCAGATGTGCTGCTGCATTCTGGATGGCATTGTAAATTCAAGTAAGTTAGTAGTAATAGTACTTAGTTCTAATAAGGACACAAGTTCATATCAGGCTTTCGTCATATGAGTAATTGATATGAAACACTTTTGGTAAGTTGACATGCAATACTATTTATTTTATTATTTATAACTATTTTAAACAGCATTTGCCAATTATTTAATTCTTCATATTATTTGATTGTTAATTTGCATGCAGCTTTTAAACAGTATTTTGCTAATTATTTAATTATTCATATGAATCATTCCTAAATGTCTTCATGTATAAATTTTTTGATTATTAATATGCATGCAGCTTTTATGACCTCATATTATTGAAAGGCTACATGGAATATTTGTTCTTTTAAAAATGCATTTGTAACACTCCAGGACCATTTAAAAGGAACTATTGAAGGCAAAAAGCACTTTTAACTGAACATCCTGATTCTGATTAAAATAAATAAATAAATAAAAAAATCCATAGACACATTGTGTCAACTTCCCATGGTTATTTATTTATTTATTTATTTATTTATTTATTTACCATTTATAATAAATATAATAATCCACCTGTGCATATGTGTTTGTTCAGATGTGACTTTCTGTGTGTGTGTTTTAACACTTTGAAGTGTGGTTCATTTATTAATTTATTTTTGTGGCTTCCTTTGCTAAGTGGAAAAATTCAGCAGGATTTTACAAGTTACATTACCTACAATATGGACTTTCCAGTGTGCATTCATATAAATTTTGCCTAAAATCTATGTCTAGACTTAAAAAAGTCCATGGACAATGTGTCAACTACCTACAATTGTGCTCAAAAGTTTGCATACCCTGGAAGAAATTGTGAAATTTTGGCATTGATTTTGAAAATATGACTGTCTTTTATTTAAGGATAGTGATCATATGAAGCCATTTATTATCACATAGTTGTTTGGCTCCTTTTTAAATCATAATGATAACAGAAATCACCCAAATGGCCCTGATCAAAAGTTTACATACCCTTGAATGTTTGGCCTTGTTACAGACACACAAGGTGACACACACAGGTTTAAATGGCAATTAAAGGTTAATTTCCCACACCTGTGACTTTTTAAATTGCAATTAGTGTCTGTGTATAAATAGTCAATGAGTTTGTTAGCTCTCACGAGGATGCACTGAGCAGGCTAGATACTGAGCCATGGGGAGCAGAAAAGAACTGTCAAAAGACCTGCATAACAAGGTAATGGAACTTTATAAAGATGGAAAAGGATATAAAATATCCAAAGCCTTGAAAATGCCAGTCAGTACTGTTCAATCACTTATTAAGAAGTGGAAAATTTGGGGATCTCTTGATACCAAGCCAAGGTCAGGTGGACCAAGAAAGATTTCAGCCACAACTGCCAGAAGAATTGTTCGGGATACAAAGAAAAACCCACAGGTAACCTCAGGAGAAATACAGGCTGCTCTGGAAAAAGACGGTGTGGTTGTTTCAAGGAGCACAATACGACAATTCTTGAACAAAAATGAGCTGCATGGTCGAGTTGCCAGAAAGAAGCCTTTACTGCACCAATGCCACAAAAAAGCCCAGTTACAATATACCCGACAACACCTTGACACGCCTCACAGCTTCTGGCACACTGTAATTTGGAGTGACGAGACCAAAATAGGGCTTTATGGTCACAACCATAAGCGCTATGTTTGGAGAGGGGTCAACAAGTCCTATAGTGAAAAGAATACCATCCCCACTGTGAAGCATGGTAGTGGCTCACTGATGTTTTGGGGGTGTGAGCTCTAAAGGCATGGGGAATTGTGAAAATTGATGGCAATATGAATGCAGCATGTTATCAGAAAATACTGGCAGACAATTTGCATTCTTCTGCATGAAAGCTGTGCATGGGATGCTCTTGGACTTTCCAGCATGACAGTGACCCTAAGCACAAGGCCAAGTTGATCCTCCGGTGGTTACAGCAGAAAAAGTTGAAGGTTCTGGAGTGGCCATCACAGTCTCCTGACCTTAATATCATCAAGCCACTCTGGGGAGATCTCAAACGTGCAGTTCATGCAAGACGACCAAAGACTTTGCATGACCTGGAGGCATTTTGCCAAGACGAATGGGCAGCTATACCACCTGCAAGAATTTGGGGCCACATAGACAACTATTACAAAAGACTGCATGCTGTCATTGATGCAAAAGGGGGCAATACACAGTATTAAGAACTAAGGGTATGCAGACTTTTGAACAGGGGTCATTTCATTTTTTTCTTTGTTGCCATGTTTTGTTTTATGATTGTGCCATTCTGTTATAACCTACAGTTGAATATGAATCCCATAAGAAATAAAATAAATGTGTTTCGCCTGCTCACTCATGTTTTTTAAAAATGGTACATATATTACCAATCCTCCAAGGGTATGCAAACTTTTGAGCACAACTGTATGTTCAAATATCATTCCCCCTTTCTCTCACTTTGTTATAAATTAAATGCAAAAGCCTATAAATAAAAAATAAAAAAACATGCTGAACTTGCTCTATCATTCACACACTCACAGAAATGCAGTGACAAATTATGTCTCACACTCATGTGCCCACACACACACCGACATGCATAACCAAGACATTAATCAAAACACGATAATGACATTTCAGAGCTGAAACAATCACTCAAAACAATGAACTCTCTCACACACACACACACTCTAACACAAAGGCAGGAAGGTTTACAGCAGACAGAGAGAGGTGGTGAAAGAATAGGAAGTAAGCGAGGGAATCAGTGGCAAAGATGTGAAATGTAATAAGGGAGGACATGAGAACAGCAGGAAGAACAATACTAAGGAGGAGACAGAATGAACGGGACATTACCAGAGACAGCAAGAGAAAGACGGACAAACGCAGCACAGATGGAAAAGAGAGGATGAAAGGGTGAGGAAGAGAATAAATGAGAGAAAACAAAAAGATAGGAAAGAGAATATGGGGAGGGGGGAGGATGGCGATCATAGATCCATGCTAACCGCTCTATTCTGCTCCAGTGCTTTCACAGTGCAAAGGGGGAAATTTATCGTTCCTGGCAAACAGTTTATCCACCATTCCACCACTCAAGGCCAGTTCACATGCATCTCGTTTGAGAGAAATAGCTCTCCATGGGATTCCCCTCTAGCCTCGCTTTTTTCCCCCCCTTTGTGAATTTCATAATTCGTGTTTTTTCTTTTTGGCATTTGAGCGTCTCCCTTAGCCTTGATGTTTTTACATGGCGGATGTTTCGGAGGGTTTCGTCAAAGGATAAGTGATATCAGAAAACATCCTCTGACATGTGTGATTCTAACATACACAAAAAACATGAGATGTGCACTTATGCAACTGTATGTATCTGTATGTAGCCACAAGAGCCTGTGCGTTACATTGATTTGACCACTTTTAAAGGGTGTTCTTAGGCATGACGTGAAGTGGAATGCCTAAACCCTTCCTTAACCATGGTAAAATGGACTCGAATGGCTTTTTGTGTTCATGAAATCTGGCACAAGCACTACAATAAATTACATTAATGTTAAGTAGAGAGTTACGTTTATTATTGATAAT
The DNA here is from genome assembly GCF_019703515.2 of Myxocyprinus asiaticus. NCBI lineage: Eukaryota > Metazoa > Chordata > Actinopteri > Cypriniformes > Catostomidae > Myxocyprinus > Myxocyprinus asiaticus. The sequence goes on from NC_059350.1 coordinate 32,939,187, forward strand.
TTTCGGAATAAACAATTAGAGTGCCTGCCCACTTTTTCAGCCATCTTGGTTCCAGAAGTATTTTTCCCATTAATTTCTTCCATAGGGATTTAATAAAATCCTTCTTAAAAATCCCATTCTAACCCTGATAGCACACGTACATCACCCAGACGTCTATTTGATATGTGTTTACATCTGGAAGATGTATTTTTTAAGTAGTTTGCTCATCTGCAATTCATCTATAAGATGTACACTGATCAGCCACAATATTAAAACCACCTGCCTAATATTGTGTAGGTCCCCCTCGTGCCGCCAAAACAGCGCCAACCTGCATCTCAGGATAGCATTCTGAGTTGCTATTCTTCTCACCACAGTTGTAAAGAGCGGTTATCCGAGTTACCGTAGACTTTGTCAGTTTGAACCAGTCTGGCCGTTCTCTGTTGACCTCTCTCATCAACAAGGCATTTCCGTCTGCAGAACTGCCACTCACTCGATGTTTTTTGTTTTTGCACCATTCGGAGTAAATTCTAGAGACTGTTGTGTGTGAAAATCCCAGGAGATCAGCAGTTACTGAAATACTCAAAGCAGCCCGTCTGGCACCAACAGTCATCCATGCGATTATCTAGTCAGCCAATCATGTGGCAGCAGTGCAGTGCATAAAATCATGCAGATATGGGTCAGGAGCTTCAGTTAATGTTCACATCAACCATCAGAATGGGGAAAAAAATTTATCTTCAGTGATTTGGACCATGGCATGATTTTTGGTGCCAGACGGGCTGGTTTGAGTATTTCTGTAACTGCTGATCTCCTGGGATTTTCACACACAACAGTCTCTAGAATTTACTCCGAATGGTGCCAAAAACAAAAAACATCCCGTGAGTGGCAGTTCTGCGGACGGAAATGCTTTGTTGATGAGAGAGGTCAACAGAGAATTGCCAGACTGGTTCAAACTGACAAATTCTACAGTAACTCAGATAACCACTCTGTACAATTGTGGTGAAAAGAATAGCATCTCAGAATACTTTGATATAATAAAATAGCAGGGTCATAAAGTCATAAACAGCCATAGTATCTGTGATTTGTGAAAGTGAATAAAACGCACAGTTGTTGTTGTGTCAATTTCACCAGGAAACTGCAGAAAAACATATTAAGCGGCACATAAAACTCATTTTGCTAAAATGTAGTTATTGTTACATTCATTCTATGAGACTAGGTTGCATTTTTGACTTCCGGAACCAGACTGTTGTGCTTTATTCTTCTGGCAAGTAATATAGTTCATTATCCTAACGGTAGGCTGTTTACAGTTTCCAAGCAACATAGCAATTTGCCGCATTTATATAGAATGGTGCAGTAACAGGTCTGCATTTATCTGCATTTTGCAAAGACTTTAAAACATGGCTCATTCAATGAGAATTAAGAGTTGTAACCATCCGATTTATATAATGTATGTTACAGTATGTCTTTTACGTAAGACTTAATCAAGAAATGAATATTCAGAACTTCCTAGAGTGAGCTAAAATCCTTTCAGTAAAAAAAAGTTTTGTTTTCTTTAATCATTGTTCTTCATTTTATCTTGAATCTCAAATCTTAGCCGAAAGCTAATCTTAATCTCGCAGACAAAATCTATTATCTGTTTATTCAAACGAGAAACTTATTTCTCCTCGCCTTCTCTCTCTCTCTTCCTCTATCTCTCCCACTCCTTTTTTTATCATCTTTTTTACATCTGAGCTTGTTCTTATTAAATGAATGTGTAGACTAAAGAAAATAGGGAATATGTTGGAAATGGCTTCTTTTTTTAAGACAGAATGCAGATGTTGTCATATTTAGATGAACAAAGATGCTCTGTAAATACAAAGATAATCTCTTTAAAACAGAATACCAGTAAAAAGATCAAAACAACTTTTTATGTTTTCAATATAGCATGTTTATAGATTACACTCGTATATGTGTCTGTGTGTATTTCGGCGCAGAGTTTTCTATGAAGACTAGATTCAGCTAATTAGGTTAGCACAGAGCACCCCTGCAGCCTGTGTGTGTGTGTTTGTGTATGTGTGTATCTGCTTTGAAGGCACCATATCTGCTGTGCAGTGCTTGAAGTGCTTTATACAACTGGGCCGTTCTGTTCCTTATGGATCTATCTCTCTCTTTTTCTCTCTGTCTCACACACACAAACTGTATTCCTCTGATCATTACCCTTGGGAGTGTAAGTTTATTCCTAGGTTTTCTTCTGGGAGTTTTCTATTTTGGTGATGCTTTTCCCAAATGGTGGAGATTTGGCTTTTATATGTTTCAGTTGATCATGGTATAAATATGGGGGGGGGGTGATATTACTTGCTTGTTTTGATTATTGGGGGGGGGGGGTACCTCCCCCCACCCATCCCAATCTGCGCCCTTGCTTTTCCCAGACCAAAATCAGTGTCTAGCAGGTAATCTGTGTTGCGTTCAACTTTAAGGCATGTCTGAGGAGTTAGATCCACTCCATATCTGTCAGAAGTTCAGGGATTCAGTCTTTTCTAGATCAGAATGTACAATATGTTATATCTCATCCAAGAACTAGCGAAGAAACTTGCTCCATCTGACTTATATAATTACAACTCATCTCAGGAACATAATTTTGATTATTACAGAGGTATGGTGCAATGTAGTTTGTAAATAAATTACTGTATAATGATCACAGAAAATGATAATTTTTTAAATAGGATCAGAAGGATGTTCATAATTTGTCTTAAATAAGGTTTTTATCTGGTTTGAGATTTAGCTGCATACTGTATTTCATAAAGTGCACACTTGCGCTCGCACACACACAGATACAAAGCTGTATTTTTCTGTACTTTATATTACAAACCTGTGCGGAAAATTACATAAACCGCCTGTAGCTTGGCCTAGAGACCACCCGCTGATATGAGGAAAATTATTTTAATAAAGCTCACACACACTCACAGATGCGTGCACACAAAGATTCAGATGTGATTTAAAGATGTATAACTTCATAACACTGCTGTTGTATAACTCATCGCTCCCTCCAGGGAACTGTAGACTTCACATGCTGGTGTGATAAACCACATTCACGCATACACACACATACTTTCATGTCTCAAAGTGAATTTATATAGCTATTTGGCCAGCTAAAGGTGTCTTTCATCCTAACTCAATAAATAAACTTTGCTGACAATGCTGTGGCTTAAGCACATACTGTATAATGAAGGATTTATAGACCCTGTTGGATATATTTATGAGTTCCACATTTCTACACAAACACTGATTTGTGCACACAAACATGTTTATTTTTCCTTTTTCTGATTAATTCATAAATCTTCACATCTCAAGGCTGTCATTATTGTCACCCTCATGTTGCTCCAAAACTGTATGACTATTTTTTTATTCGGTGGAACACAAAAGATGTTAGGTAGAATGCTAGCCTCAGTCACCATTCACTTTCATTACATCTTTTTTTCTATACAATAAAAGTAAATGGTGACTAAAGCAAGCATTCTGCCTAACAAGAAAATTCATACTGTTTTGGAACACATTAAGGTGAGTAAATTATTACAGAACTTACATTTTTGGGTGAACTTTCCCTTTAGGGAATATCAAAAAATGTGTTTCTAGACATTCATTAACTTTCTACTTTTGTTAAAGGTGCACTCAGTAATTTTTTCCTGATTATAAAAGTTGTACTACTTAAAGGTGCTGAAGGCAAAAAAATAAAAAATAAATATGGAATGGTATGCAGAAAATGTTCCTACTCCCTGAAAGATATCACTGAAATAAGTGTCTGAGATATCTCACCGGTCCCTGTGACAGCTCTAGACTCTGTAAACAGCAAAAAAAATAAATAAATACAATTGTCCACGGGCCACGGTCTTTCTGCTTTCTGCCTGTCAATCATTTTGGGTGTTCACAAAATTTTGTAGTTGAAGCGGATCATTGAGGCTTAATGCCATATTCAGATTCATAATATTTATCAGTTGAAGGTGCTATTTTGCTACTGTTGTGTTTGACAACTGTGGGTCACGGCTCTTCTGATTGGTGTTGGTCTTAAAGGAATAGTTCACCCAAAAATGGAATTCTCTCATCATTTACTCACTCTCTGTATTCAGTAGTGATATGATAGGTGTGGGTGAGAAGTCCTTTTTTACTATAAATCTCCACTTTCACTTTCACATTCTGTCACATTCTAAAGGTGAAAGTGGAAGTGGAAGTGGAGATGTATGTTAAAAAAGGATTGAAATATTGATCTGTTTCTCACCAAAAGCGATTGCATCACTTCAGAACACATATATTAAACCACAGAGTCATATGGATTACTTTTATGCTGCCTTTAAGTGATTTTTGGAGCTTCAAATGTGTGCCCACCATTCACTTGCATTGCATGGACCTACAGAGCTGAGATATTCTTCTAGAAATCTTTGTTTGTGTTCAGCAGAAGAAAGAAAGTCATACACAAGTGGGAAGGCATAATAGTGAGTAAATGTTGAGAGAAATTTCATTTTTGGGTGAACTAACCCTTTAACGCTATCTTTGCTATACGGGTTTTGGAGAGAGGGGGGTGGCTTATTCAACGGCTCAGTCTCGTGGAAGTTAGAATGGCTAAAATCGCTAACAGCACTTTTAATCCATCAATGAAAGTGCCCAATAACAGTGTGGTTACTAAGCGAGTAGTGTTTGGCTATTCATGTGATCCTAAAATGGCAGCCCCCATGAGGGGACCCTCTCCATGTAGATTTAAACAGCTTTGATAAGGTTACTGATATGACTGGAGTCATTATCTCATGTGAGTGGTCATGATTTTATACATATGTTTCAAAATAAGTAATAATTTCTTAAATTAATCATGGCTGACTGTGAATAGAGAATTTCTACAAATGCACCGGTAACTGAAAACTCCAGGCCTCTAAGTGTCAGTGTCCAAGACAACATGTATAACAAATTACTGAGTGCACCTTTAAAAGAGCATGTTAAACATGTAATAGAGCATGCTAAACATGTTTTAAAAGAATCCTTTTTATTTCATCTTTTTTTAATGCAAATTATCTGATTTTTAACTGCACTGCTAAAAAGATATACAGTATGACTACTTTATGATGCTGTGACTGGTGTAATACCCCTCCATTATGATAGGAGGCAGTGTCTGATTATTATTATGTCTATATATTTTGCAGAACTGGAGGTGGCACGTCTGAGTACAGATGGCAGTCTGACTGATCTAAGTTTCCCTCAGTCTGGACTAACAGGCAACTCCATCCATCTCTCAGCCAACACACTAAAACAACAAGGACGCAATGGTAAACTCTCAATTTCCATCTGTCTTTGTCTTCGAGGTCTTCTGGCACTTGAAAGGCTGACTGTTCTTTTCTGTTGTATTCCTCAGGTGAGATCCGCTTGGCACTGGTTCTCTATAAGAATCTGGGCCAGTACTTGTCCACGGAGAATGCTAGCGTGAGGCTGAGCAGTGAAGCGGCCTATCCAAACCATTCCCTGATAGTCAACTCACCTGTTATTACCGCAGCCATTAATAAAGACAGTAACAAAGTCTACCTATCTGAACCTGTGGTCTTCACTGTCAAACACATACAGGTAGTACAAACACTCACATCTCCTCCTTTCAGAGCCTGTTAGTTTCATTTGACCTAATCTGATGTAGTGGCATGTGGTGTACTTGAAATGAGGAGGCACTTTCTCTTCTCAGCATTTGGGTTTTTTAAATTCATGTACCAGTTTAATTTGATGCTTACATGATTTACAGATAAAATGTATATGGAACACCATTCGCCTTATACTATCAAAAGCAACCCTATTAACACTATAATAATGGTGTATGGTGTTTATATTAACATAGTATTTATTACAATTTACTAATTTAAAGGGATAGTTCACCCAAAATGAAAATTCCTTCATCATTTACTCACCCTCATGCCATGCCAGATGTGTATGACTTTCTTTCTTCTGCTGAACACAAAGGAAGATTTTGAGAAAAATATCCCAGCTGAATGGTGGCCAGAACTATGAAGATCCAAAAAGCATATAAAGGCAGCATAAAAGTAATCCATATGACTCCAATAGTTAATTCTATAACTTCTGAAGTGATATGATAGGTGTGGGTGAGAAACAGATTCATATACAAGTCCTTTTTGACTATAAATCTCCACTTTCGCTTTCACAATCTTCTTTTGTTTTTGGAGATTCGCATTCTTTGTGCATATCGCCACTAACTGGGTGGGGAGGAGAATTTATAGTAAAAACGATATAACACCTATCATATCACTTCTGAAGATATGGATTTAACCACTGGAGTTGTGTGGATTACTTTTATGCTGCCTTTTTATGCTTTTTGGACCTTCAAAATTCTGCCCACCAGAATTGGGTAAACTATCCCTTTAAAAGTCTTATGAAGTTTCTGTATTTTTAAACATTTCTAACATTGCTTCAAAAATAGCTAAAATACAGTATCAAGAATATTATGTGGAAAATATATTTTTATTTATTACGACTAACTGTTGTTCCACTATTCTTCTTATTGTTAACAGTCACCTTCTTTTCGAAGTGTCATTAGTCAAATTCTTTGTAAAAACTGCTGGCCCAATGATGGTTGCCGGCACGGAGTTGCACCTTTAATTTAACCAATCTGAGTGCTTTCCTTTCAGCAATCAGAAGAGAACTTCAATCCAAACTGCTCTTTTTGGAGTTACTCCAAACGCACCATGACTGGATATTGGTCCACTCAGGACTGCAGACTACTGGGCACCAACCGCACACACACCTCCTGTTCCTGCACACACCTCACCAACTTTGCAGTGCTTATGGCCCACGTGGAAGTCAAGGTAAATCTCCCATATTCGCAATGACAAGCATTATCTTCTGAAAAGATGGAATTTTATTTTTTTTTTTTTTTTTACCCAGTTTGGAATGCCCAGTTCCCAGTGCGCTTTTTAAGTCCACGTGGTCTTGTAGTGATTCGCCTCAGTCCAGGTGGCGGAGGACGAAAGTTGCCTCCGTGTCTGAGACCAACAACCCACGCATCTTATCACGTGGCTTGTTGAGCGTGTTGCCACGGAGACATAGCGCGTGTGGAGGCTTCACGCCATCCACCGCGGCATCTGTGCTTAACTCACCACACACCCCACCGAGAACGAACCACATTATAGCGACCACGAGGAGGTTACCCCATGTGACTCTACCCTCCCTAGCAACCGAGCCAATTTGGTTGCTTAGGAGACCTGGCTGGAGTCACTCAGCACGCCCTGGGATTCAAACTAGCGAACTTCAGGGGTGGTAGCCAGCATCTTTTACCACTGAGCTATCCAGGCCCCCCTGAAAAGATGGATTTTAAGATGAGCATGCCTTCACCCTTCCTGAAAGTCCAGATAAAACCAAATTTAGGAATATTTCACCTAAAATTAAAACAATTCTGTCATTTACTCACCTCATACAAGTCACCTCATAAGTGTCATACAAGTTGTCCATGTGACTTGTGCATCATAGTCTTCTGAAGCCATACAATAGATTTTGGTGAGAAACAATCCGAAATTTCAGTTATTTAAATGAAAGAAATTCATACAGGTTTGGAACAACACGAGGGTGAGTACAGGATGACATAACTCATATTGATTAGAAATTTCCTCAGTGCACATTATCCATGCAAAATTTCTGTGGCTATTTCTGAAGCTGGTTAATAATGCCTGGTAAAGTGGTGGTCAGTAATTTGTTGCTGTGCTCCACTGAGGAAATATAACTCATTCTGATGAGAATGAAATACTTTACAGCTTCTCTTAGAGCTACAGCCAGACACAGTTTAACAGTTTGAACCACACTCCATTAGCACTGCAATAGTTTACATCATCCACTGCTAAGAGAGACCTCACAGATCTCCTGTAGCCACTCAGCTTTTGCCTTGAGCATTTAGCATATGTAATGTGTGTTATCTCAGAAAGGACATACTTATATCTCACACTCTCTCATCACACACACTCACACACTCAAAAATAGACTCAAGATAAATAGTAAACCAGAGTGGACTAACATACAGTACATGCAAGTGTGTGTGCATGTGAACAGAAGACTGCTGAAAATATTTATGCACAAAGGACAGGATATACATAAATGTAAATGTTGTGTGCAGAGGGAAAGATTGACCTTAAACTTTTACTCTCTCACACACGCACATGCGCACAAGCGCACATCATTTGGACCCACACCCTTGAGGCTGCATTAATGGATGTTGCGTATACGTATTAATGATTAATAAAACCATTTAGTGTGTGTATGTGTGCAAGCAAGCTTGACTGCACACATTCACTCAACATTGAGTGTTGTCATGGCCACAGTGCTTTAATGTTTTCACATTTAAAATTAAATGGGCCATTCCAATACAGTGAAGTGCAGCTTCCTGTCTGAGCTCTAACAGTGAGGCACTTCCTGACTGAATGTGGCAGCTGTGGGCCTAAAATAAAACATACTTCTATCTCTATATATTTTCATAATTGAATTGAGAACACCTTTCAAATTCGAATTCAATTTTTGAATTTGAGATGAATTTGAATTGAGCTATCAAACAGGATTTAGAATTCAGTAATTCATTTAGTAAGTAGATTGAAAATGGAACAGATTCCTAAAAATGTATACAGTATACCAGCATAAAGTGTAGTTTATAATAAAACATTGCAGTATGTATTACCGATAGACATAATATCATACAACATATGGAGTGTCCAAAAATATTAAATTATATTAATAAAAAATGATAGAAATGCCACCTATAGAATGTTTTATTTAAATTGTATATATTATATTTATAATGTATATTAAATGTGTGTGTGTATATATATATATATATATATATATATACACTGGCAGCCAAAAGTTTGGAAAGATTTACAGATTTTGCTCTTATGGAAAGAGCACATTCCTCCCATAACCATCATTCAAATGTTCTGTGACTTGTGCCACAGTAGACCTTATGTTAGTATGGAAAATTGGTCCTTTTATTCACCAAAGTGGCATTCAGCTGATCACAATGTATAGTCAGGACATTAATAACATGAAAAATTACTATTACAATTTGAAAAAAAAAAAAAAATCTGAACTTCTTAAACTACTTCAAATTGTTCTCATCAAAAAATTCTGCACGTGCAGCAATGACAGCTTTGCAGATCTTTGGCATTCTAGCTGTCAGTTTGTCCAGATACTCAGGTGACATTTCACCCCACGCTTCCTGTAGCACTTGCCATAGATGTGGCTGTCTTGTCGGGCACTTCTCACACACCTTATAGTCTAGCTGATCCCACAAAAGCTCAATGGGGTTAAGATCCATTACACTCTTTTCCAATTATCTGTTGTCCAATGTCTGTGTTTCTTTGCCCACTCTAACCTTTTCTTTTTCTTTTTCTGTTTCAAAAGTGGCTTTTTCTTTGCAATTCTTCCCATAAAGCCTGCACCCCTGAGTCTTCTCTTTACTGTTGTACATGAAAATGGCGTTGAGCGTGTAGAATTCAATGAAGCTGTCAGCTGAGGACATGTGAGGTGTCTATTTCTCAAACTAGAGACTCTGATGTACTTATTCTGTTCTTTAGTTGTACATCTGGCCTTCCACATCTCCTTCTGTTCTTGTTAGAGCCAGTTGTCCTTTGTCTTTGAAGACTGTAGTGTACACCTTTGTATGAAATCTTCAGTTTTTTGGCAGTTTCAAGCATTGTACAGCATTATATATAATACTGTGTATACTGTATATATATTTGATTCACTGGCTGTGTTAATTGTTTTAACAATATTAAAGTGAGTTTAAATGTTACTTATCAGTTGAAGACAAAGTGTATCAGGGAATCATTAGGCATAATTAGTCAAAATTAACAGTTTCATTATTTCATTATGTTTTGTCTCAAACTTTTTTGTGTCTTTTTAATTTTTTTGAGTAAATCTGCCTCTGCCTCTGATTCAAATGTAACTTCCCGTGGAGCATGGCCAATTCAATTAAATTCCAACTTATGGACTGTAAGAGAGCCAATTCTTAAATTCTGAATTTTTAAACCTGTCTATAGCACAGCAGTAGCCACTGTAATCATCTTTCTTGACAGTCTCTCCCTCTCTTTCTGTCTCTCTTTCTCTCTCTCATCAGAAATCGGACCAGGTGCACGAGCTGTTGTTGGACGTCATAACGTGGGTGGGGATCCTGCTGTCTCTGGTCTGTCTGCTCATCTGCATCTTCACCTTCTGTTTTTTCCGCGGTCTCCAAAGCGACAGGAACACCATCCACAAGAATCTCTGCATCTCGCTCTTCATTGCCGAAACACTGTTCCTCACCGGCATCAATCGCACCGACCAGCCTGTACGACACACACACACACAACCAGTACCACACAGAAAGTCCCTTATATACACACTTGAAGTATTTAAATTTATTCCAGAACACACACACAATTCCTTAAGTCGTTAAGTTGGGCACCTGACTCTTGTTAATTACAGAAATGGAGCAGGTCTTTGACCTCTCGTTAATAACAAAAATCTCATTGTGTCCTCAGAGAGGAGCAGAGAAAGAGAGAATGAGAGAGAGAGAGAAAGAGAGAGAGAGAGAGAGAGAGAGAGGAGAATATAAGCAAAAGACAAATGGAAAATGACAAAGATAAAATGCTGGAAATCCGTCGGGAAATTTTTTAAGTGATAACAGAACAGACAGTTAATACTCAAAGCAGCGAAACACAGATTGCACAGATAGTGTGTAGATAATCTTCAGCTTTGTGCTCTGTGTGTGTGTTTTTGTTACAGATTGTGTGCGCCGTGTTTGCGGCCCTGTTGCATTTCTTCTTTCTGGCTGCATTTACGTGGATGTTTCTGGAAGGTGTTCAGCTGTACATCATGCTGGTGGAAGTGTTCGAGAGCGAGTACTCGCGCACCAAGTACTTCTATCTCACCGGATATGGAGTGCCTGCTGTTATAGTGGCTGTGTCTGCTGCGGTGGACTTCCGCAGCTATGGAACCGAAAGAGTGTACGTATATTACGATACCTAGAGGGCACCCATGGAACCGAATCGAAAGAATGTACGTATATAATGAGAGAGCAGGATGGCCAATTACCATTAAAATGCAGATAATGCCAAAGTTAACAGAATATACATTTCACATGACCTTAACCTTGATCTAAAGGCATATGCTTAATTATTTGAAATTAGGTTTTCAGACAAAGAAAGTGTGCCTAAGTATGAAATTCTTTACAACTATAAAATTTTATTTAATAATAAAAACTATCATTGATTGTGGAAAAAAAATTGGAAAATAGTAATGATGAACAGTGCTGGGTAAATTACTCTAAGTAATCCACCACAAATTACTAATTACTTCTATTTAATTGTAATCAGATTACTTAATGTATTACTTCATCAAACGAGTATTCGCATTACTAATTACTGTAACTTTTAAGTTACATTATAAAAAAAAAATTCATAGATTGGTATTTTATTTTGCTTAATGAATTCAAAATAATGTACACTGATGAGCCACAACATTATGACCACCTGCCTAATATGCTGTTGGTCCTCCGCGTGCCGCCAAAACAGCACCGACCTCCCAAGGCATTGACTCTACAAGACCCCTGAAGGTGTCCTGTAGTATCTGGCACCAAGACAGCAGCAGATCCTTCAAGTCCTGTAAGTTCCGAGGTGGAGCCACCATGGATCGGACTTGTTGGTCCAGCACATCCCACAGATGCTCAATCAGATTGAGATCTAGGGAATTTGGAGGCCAGGGAAACACCTTGAACTCTTCATCATGTTCCTCAAACCATTCCCAAACAATGTGTGCAGTGTGGCAGGGTGCATTATCCTGCTGAAAGATGCTGAAAGATGCCACTGCCTTCAGGGAATTCTATTGCCATGAAGGGGTGTACCTGGCCTGCAACGATGTTTAGGTAGGTGGCACGTATCAAATTGATGTCCACATTAATAGGCTGGACCTAGGGTTTCCCAGCAGAACATTGCCCAGAGCATCACACTCCCTCCACCAGCTTGCTGTCTTCCCACAGTGCATTCTGGTGACATCATTTACCCAGGTAAACGGCGCACATGTACACGGCCGTCCATGTGATGTAAACGGGACTCATCGGACGAGGCAAACTTTTCCACTGCTTCAAGGTCCAGTTCCGATGCTCACGTACCCATTGTAGGTGCTTTCGACCATGGACACCTGCGACCGATCTGCAGCTATGCAGCGTCATACGCAGCAGGGTGTGATTCACTGTGTGTTGTGACACATTCCTCCCATAACCATCATTAAAATTTTCTGTGACTTGTGCCACAGTAGACCTTATGTTAGTTTGGACCAGACAAGATAGCCTTTGTTGCCCTCATGCATCGATGAGCCTTGGGCGCCCAACACCCTGTTGACAGTTTGTGGTTTGTCCCTCCTCGGACACTGTCAGTAGGTTCTCACCACTACTGACCGGGAGCACCCCACAAGCCTTGCTGTTTCAGAGATGCTCTGACCCAGTTGTCTGGCCATAACTATTTGGCCCTTGTCGAAGTCACTCAGGTCTTTACTCCGGCCAATTTCTCCTGCATTCACCACATTGACTATGAGAACTGATTGTTCACTTACCAACTAATCTACCTAGACCTTGACATGTGGCCTTGTTAGGTGATGATCAACGTTATTCACTTAGCCAATGTTTTGGCTCATCTGTGTATATATTTCCTTCTTGTTCAGTGTTGCATTAGGGGGTGTACGCCCTTCAAATGTCACAGAAATGCATACAGATGTAGATACGAACATTATGTTTTAAATTCTACATAAACAATGCTATTTTAGAAATGTGTAACCCAAGTAATGTTCTTAAAAGTAATTAACTTATTTTAAAGTCAGTAATTGTAATCTGATTACTAGAATTTAAAATGTAATGCATTACACTATTTTTTAACTAAAAATAATTAGATTACAGTAACTAATTACTTTTTAATCAGATTACACTTAACACTTATAATAAAGAATGTGTAGGTGTGTCCAAATTTTTTACTGGTAGTTTATAATTATACAATTTAATGAGATAAACACAACTTTGCACATTTTTTATACAGTTATTCTACCAAATATTTACTCAAAACTCACTAAAACATAAAAACAGAAATTGTTTATAATCCATTGACAAGGCAATGGGTTGATTTTAGAACTGACATTACGAAAACCGGCCAACCAGATATGATTATCAGCTGTATTGTTATGTCACTACACTGGCAAAAGTGGTAACATGCAATTGTTACCTGAAGCATCTACTTGATCGATCCTATAAGTTTTGTTGATGAAACCAAATTTGTCAGGTTGATTTAGTCAGATTAAATAACATTTTTGACTTAATTTTGAATAAAACCAGTTAATTTAGATGTTACCACATGAAGCACATTTAAAAGGTTTCCTGACTAAACATTTTTACAATGTCGTGTAATGCCCAACATTATTACTAAACTCTAATTAACATTTGCTTACATTTAAGACAAAGCAAAGACCCAGATTTTGCCTTCAATGTTGCCTATTGGTAAAGGAAGATTGCAGGTTCATTCCCAGGAATTAGTGACACAGGAAATGGAGTGTTAGTAAGATCACAGACCTGCTGAGCAAGACAATTCACAACAGACTGCTCAAGGCAGAATGACTATGTAATTAGTGTCCTGAAAGTCGCTGTGATTGAAAATGCATCTGCTTAGTTGCAAATAAATCTACTGACCACAAATAAATTCACTCAAATGTAATCATTAAATGAAACTAATTATATAGTCTGAAATTTCTGCAAATGGAATGGCAAGAATAATGTTCAGGTTTCCTGTACACTCCCCCTGTCTTTAAATTTGTGCCTCCTCAGTGGTGTTGTGTCAGGCTGGTTGAGATGTTCAATCAAACAGAGCAATGTTTGGTGCCACAGAGCACAGTGTTTGCACTTTTCAAAGGAATCAACCTAGGAATTGCTTGCATAAAGTTATCTATGCACATTAAAGGGATGGTTAACCCAAAGATCATGTTGTTCCAAACCCTTATGACTTTCTTTGCTCCATGGAACAAAAGAAGATATGCAGAATGTTTGAGACTGACAGCCTCAGTCACCATTCACTTTAATTGTATGAAAAAAGTGCAGCATCAACAAAATTTCTCCTCTTGTTTTCATGAAAGAAGGAAAGTGCTGCAGGTTTGGAACAACTTGAGGTAAATGATAACAGAATTTTCATCTTTGGGTAAACTATCCCATTAAGATAAAGTATATGAAGAAAGTATTTTAACATCGAAAAAATAACACATTTCAAAATCCCTAAGTATGAGTGCAGTTAAAGACCTGTCAACTACAAATACAATCAAAACATGCTCTTCTGTTAGATAGCAGTATGCTACAAAATTTCTATACTTATGTTTTGACCGTATAGGACGCTAGAATCATGGTCAAATTTCTGAGCAGTGAGTGGAGAAAATCAAAAATCCCTCTAATGCTGTCTACTCCAGCAAAATGTTTTGCAAGTGCCAAACTCATCAGATCAGGCGCTCGCTGTACTGCAAATCGTCTGCGCGTTCAGGAGTCCTCAAACGGGTAAACTGGTGAAATTGCCCTAATTCATATTCATAAAGAAAACTATTCCACTGGCATTACTGCAGTTAGTGGCCAGACACAGCCATGAGGGATGTTCTCTCAGATAAATATTTCAGCAAAAATCATCATTTAAAGATGAGATGCTGAATGTGGCATATGAATAAGTGGTGGTCATTCAAGCACACAGTCTCCCTAGACCACAGAAATAGGTCACACTCATTTAAAAACAAGAATTGTATGGGAGGAAGAATGCTATGTCAACCTGAGCCATCTTTGGAGATAAACTGGTCTGCAGGAATCATTATTATTATTTCTATGCCACTTTTTGAAATGCCAACATTTGTCCCCCACACTTTTTGGCTGATAATAATCAGTGCTTTTTTAAATTCCTCATTTTTAAATTGTTTCTAATTGTAAAATCGTTCCTACATCTCTGCATATAAACCATAAAAAGAATGTCCCTGTTGTGGAGAGGAGTATAAGGTGTTGTCATGGCAGATGTTGGTGAAAACATTTCCAGCCTGGTAAGAGCTAAAATATAGAATAAAAAGCATGTCAGCATAGCTTAATCCCAGCGCGCATGAATTGAAAATCCTAAAATATTTATAATCCTATTTGGTTTCTGCATTCTCTAGCATATGGTATCTGTTCTTTAAAGAGGAAGGATTTCTGACTGTGTTGGTGGCCTGGAATACACACAGACACACACACACACATAAAAACAGCAATGCTTCCATTCCTGCTGGGCTGTAGAGGTGATTTCAGTAAAGCAGAGATGAAGAGTTTAATAATTCAGCTCTGGGCTGTCAATCACTCATTTAACTTCAGAATGGACCGGAGGTAATGAGCACTTTTTGAATATGATGATCTCAACATCAGAACGTAACATGTGAACACTCCTTCCTAGGACCTGAACAGATAATGCTTTGATCTTAATTGGAGTGGGTTGCAGGTTATTTTCATTGAACATCTCTCTCTCTCTCTCTCTCTCTCTCTCTCTCTCTCTCTCTCTCTCTCTCTTTCTCTCTATAGATGCTGGCTAAGGTTAGATACATACTTCATATGGAGTTTTATTGGGCCTGCTACTCTAATCATCATGGTAAGTTTAACACACACACACTCACAGGGGGGTTTAGAGAATGATAGAGCAAAGCCAATTCCACACTGTCACACACACACCCACACACGGGGGTTGGGGGGGGTGTTCAGATAATGGTCTGTCGAGGGCATTTTCCCAATTATGTGAAAGTCACAGTCACCCCACAAGACAGGCAGAGCACCTCCAAACACCTTGCTATATATAGAGGAAGAGAGTGTGTGTAGAGGGTTTATTCTGCATTGTTTATTGTTTATATGTTTTTATCAGGTGATTAAAAACCTGGAAATATCAGGGACTTTTAAAATCATGAATCCATGGAAAAGGGGACCCAAAAAGCTGAAACTTTCATTGAGCCATATTTAAATCACAGCACTGTTTCTGCCTTGTTGTCATCTTTTAATTCTATTAATTCCAAAAATGTATATCTGATATACAATTCAGCGATTTCACACAAGCAAGGATGCTGTGGCTTTGAATACAATATCAGCATGGCTGTGATTGAGCCATAGATCATGAGGTTGCAGGTAATCACAGCCGTGCTGATATTCAGAACAGCAGCATGATTGTGAGTGTGATATTACTTTTATAGAACAGTTCTATAAACAAGAAGTTCATATCGAGTTACTTATGTTTAAGACAAAATTTGGCCAGTTAGTTCATATACTGTAAACCAGGGGTTGGCAACCTTTTTGAAATGGAGTGCCATTTTTTATTTTCCTGGTCAATGGCTGTGCATTTTTCTAATTTAATCATTTATTTTTCATTACAAATTATATTATCAGCATAACAGTTTGAGTGACAGTTTTGTGCAAAACCCGATGATTATGATATAATCATGATCCTGTATGTGATTTTCACAGAGCATCTTGTGAAAGTGCTTTAATGAAAGAAAACCTGTCCTTTTGTACAAAATTAGTTAACATAGTTTAATGTCACAAATTTGCTTATTTGATTACTGATCACGAAATTGTATGGAATCTTAAATATTTCTTATATTATGTAATTTTAGTCATGTAATCACTAGCACACAAACAACATCGAGAGAGGAGCAGACTATTTTATTTTTATTAAGTTTTTCATACCTACATTCCAATCTACATCTTTTTGTAATCCTTCCTCATGTCACACAGTGTGTTTTCATCAGTTGAATGGGAGACTGACCACTATTAAAGTGTGACGAGATTCACGCTGCATGTGCAAGCCATTTGCAAATCTCAAGCTGATCAACTATTTAGCCCTTTTCAATGAATCGCACCTGCAAAATCCTAAATCTTTATTTCCTGGTTTCATTTATATTTTGAATAGATTTGAAAAGATTTTTGAACCCAACGATGTGGGTTTATGTTTTCTCTTTTAATCGTTTAATGTAATTTTGAGTGTGACTATGGTTTAAGGAGGGGGTACCTGTATGCTGGGTTGGAAATCTAAAGGATTAATTGTGGTATTTTCCTTATTACATGATCAGTTGTTCTGAAAGCAAAAAGAAACTAATGAAACATGGAATGTAGGCTGTCATCTGTGCAGCCTGACCGAAGCAAAGCGGGCGCGTTTACTCACGTGATTAACCGAAAGTGATGCGCTGCTGGCTCGTGATGCTGAATGGCTTAAACACGCTGCACGAGTCTTTTGGGTATACTGCAGTCTCGTCACATTTTAACTTTTTGTTTAGCTTCCCATTCTGCTCATGAAAACATGCTGCATGATTATGAGGAAGGATTACATCAAGATGTAGATTGGAATGCAGGTGCAGAATTTATATAAATAAAATAGTCTACTTCTCTCTCTCCGTTGCTGGCGAGCCAATAGGAATTACCTCTCCATGTGCCAATGCTGGCACGTGTGCCATAGGTTGCCGACCCCTGCTGTGTACAGTGCTGTGCAAAAGTTTTAGGCACTTGTGAAAGATGTTGCATAGTGAGAATGTCTTCAAACATAATGGAATAAATAATTTGTATTTATCAATTAATGTCATACTAAGTCCAGTAAACATTAAAAAAAAATTTTTTTAAAAAAACAATATTTGGTGTGACCACCTTTGCCTTCAAAACATCGCCAATTCTTCTAGGTACACCTGCACACAGATTTTCTTGGCTTCTTGGGGAATTTGCCACAGTTCTTCTATCTGTTTAGGCTGTCTCAATTGTTTCCATCTCTTCATGTAATCCCAGACTGACTCGATGTTCAGTGGGGGGCTCTGTGGGGGTCATGCCATCTGTTGCAGTGCTCCCTGTTCTTCTATTCTGTTTGCAAATGGAATGTTTGAGGGTCTAAAATGTATATTTCCTATTGACACACTAAAGCTGAAAATACAAATAACCATCTTAAGATAAATGTTTTTGAGAAACATCTTATGTGCCTAAGACTTTTGTGCAGAACTGTATATTTTATATATTTTCCAATGCTTCAAACTGCGTGTCACAAACAAACACACAGACAATTTTTCCAGCTGCACTCAAAACGTCCTGTAATCAATCTGCTCCAGCTCCACTCCGGGTTTTCAATTTGCAGTGCACTGAGTTGGATGTTATTACGACATGTCACGCATTCAAGTCAGAAACAAAATATTGAAGAAGCCAAACTAATACACATACAGAATAAACAACGGTAAAACTATTTTTTCTATTGTGCCGGTGAATCTGCATAACTGAATACACCTGCATGACTTTAACATGACCTACATATTTATCAAGGCATGGTGTTTTTTTAATTTGCATTAAAAAAGACATAGGGATTTACATTCTTCTCATTTCAGATATTTCATATATAACAAATTAATATTATTGAAATAAAACACTGAAATTGAAATATTTTTACAAAATGATTGCTTTCCACGATCTTTCATGACGACATGCCTCTTCTAACATTACAACTCAACCCAACTGAGTTTTGCACTTGAAAAAAGGACTTCACTTGGTCATTTGTGTGCTCGGAACTCGTAATTACGATATTTCCGACTCCACTTGAAGGCCGCATAATATCAGGAACGCCGCTCGTCCATTCAGATTAGAGGATCGGAACTAACTGTTGTAGGAATTAAAATACACTTCAGTAATCTCTATAAAATGATGATAATTACAAAGAAAAAAAAAATCTTTCCCCAGTAATCACAAATGACTGTAAATTAATTGGTTAAAAGGTGTGGCAACCCAGTTCAATACTTACTGCATGTATTTTATAATTTATGCTATTTTGTGTTGCAGCTGAATGTTATTTTCCTGGGTATTGCACTCTATAAGATGTTTCACCATACGGCGATTCTAAAACCTGACTCTGGTTGCCTGGACAACATCAAGTGAGGAATCTATTCTGTATTTCTTGTTTGTGTGTGTTTTATTGTTTTTCATGGATCACACTGCTGCTGTCTTTGTCACTAAGCTCATAATTGTTCCTTAGAGGTGATTAAATGAGAAGAAAGTTCTAGCGCCTGTCTGAAGTTAGACTATTTTTAAGCATTGTGTTTTGTCTTTCACTTTGTCCTTGATGCTTAATTTCTCATGGGACCAAACCAGTAATAATTAAATTTGAAAAAAAACATGTCTCGGTTACTGTCATAACCTCCGTTCCCTGATGGAGGGAATGAGACGTTGTGTCAATGTAGTGACACTAGGGGTCGCTCTTGAGAGCCCCGAACACCTCAAATCTTTGAGAAAAGGCCAATGAGAATTGGCGAGTGGAATTTGCATGCCACTCCCCCGGACATACGGGTCGCAACCACTCATTCAGGTTTTGTGCTGAGGAGCCAAGACAGGGTCCCGGCCATTTCAGCGGGTAGTACAGCGTTGTGGCAGGGGGTACACAACGTCTCGTTCCCTCCATCAGGGAGGTTCCGGTTGTGAATTCCTCTGCTGAATTCGCGAGCCACAGGGCTATGGAGGAAGGACATCCAGGGTTCACGGGTTTGTGAACTCGCATGGGAAAAGAAGCGCACATTTTAGCCTCTTTGGAGGGGAAAGGCACTATACGCAAGCGATACACCCAGCCAGCTGTCCGTATTCCCAAACTTACCTGTTCGTACCTGACAGAACACGGGATGAAACTGGCTCAACCCGGAGATTGTAAAATCTCATGAAGGTATTGGGTGTCGCCCAGCCCGCTGCCCTGCAGATGTCTGCTTGAGAGGTGCCATGGGCCAGTGCCCACGAGGATGACAGACTCCTTGTGCAGTGTGTTGTATTCCCAAAGGGGCGGGCATGGCCTGGGCCTGGTATGCCATAGTGATGGCATCCATGATCCAGTGGGCAAGCCTCTGTTTGGAGACAGCGTTCCCTTTCCGCTGTCCGTCAAAGCAGACAAAGAGCTGTTCAGAGCATCTAATGCTCTGCGTGCGATCCAAGTTGATGTGCAAAGTATGCACCGGACACAGCAACGACAGGGCTGGGTCTGCCTCCTCCTGGGGCAGCGCTTGCAGGTTCACCACCTGATCCCTGAAGGGGGTTGTGGGAACCTTGGGCACATAGCCCGGCCGGGGTCTCATGATTACGTGAGAGTCACCCGGACCGAACTCCAGGAAGGTATCGCTGACAGAGAACGCTTGCAGGTCCCCGACCCGCTTGATGGAGGTGAGCGCAATCAGGAGAGCCATCTTCAAGGAGAGGGCTTTCAACTCGACTGACTCTAGGGGCTCAAGGGGGGCTCCACAAAGGCGCAGGAGGACCACGGAGAGATCCCATGAGGGGAACAGGCGTGGCCAAGGAGGATACAGCCTCCAGGCGCCTCTCAGGAACCTGATGATCAGGTCATGCTTCCCTAAGGACTTACCATCCACTGTATCGTGGTGTGCCGCTATGGCGCCCACATACACCTTCAAGGTGGAGGGGGACAGCTGTTCCTCCAGCCTCTCCTGCAGGAAGGAAAGCACTGACCCGACTGCGCATCTCTGAGGGTCTTCAGCTTGGGAAGAACACCAATTCGTGAACCGACGCCACTTCAGGGTATAAAACTGCCTCATGGAGGGAGCTCTGGCCTGAGTGATCGTGTCTACCACTGCTGGTGGTAGGCCACTTAGGTCTTCCGCGTCCCATCCAAGGCCAGACGTGGAGGTTCCAGAGGTCTGGGTGCGGGTGCCAGATGGTGCACCATCCTTGAGAAAGAAGGTCCTTCCTCATGGGAATTCGCCAGGGAGGGGCTGTCGCGAGGCCTCCTCCTCCCTGACCTTGCACAGGGTCTGTGCAAGTAGGCTCACTGGGGGAACTGTGTGCCAACACGTCTGCTGTGGCATTGAGGTTGCCCGGGATGTGAGTGGCCCGCAGCGACCTCAGTCGCCGCTGACTCCATAGGAGGAGACGGCGGACGAGTTGCGACATGTGACATGAGCGTAAGCCGCCTTGGCGATTTATATACGCTACTGTTGCACAGCTCCTGTATCACATCGGGATCAGGACTACCCACGTGCAGTTCCTTTACTGCCTGGTGTACTTGCAGGAGGGCCATGGCATGCAGGGCAGAGGCGGCTTGAGAAGCAGCGCTGTAGGCTTTGGCCGTCAGAGACGACGTCGTCCTACAGGCCTTGGAAGGGAGTGCCAGGCGATCCCATCAGATGGCTGCGCTTTGCGTGCACAGGTGCACCCTCATCCACCTGAGGGACCTCTGTATACCCGCCCCGCCATCGAGGGAAGTGAGAGGTCGGTTTGGGGCAGAAAAAGGTGCCCTCCACGACCTCGTCAGTTCGTCGTGCACTTCCGGGAAGAAAGGGACCAGGGGGGCGTGGCTATGAGCGGCGCCCCGAACCCAGGAACCAATCATCTAGCCGCAAGGGCTCAGGGGAGGGTGGAAGGTTCCATTCCAACCCGACACATGCGGTGGCCCGGGCAAGCATGGCGGTCATCTCGCCATCAGCCTCAGACTGGGCGGGCCGACTTGAAGATGGCAGCCCAGTCGAGTCCTCGCCGGTACGCCTGACATCGCCAGTACGCTCTCCAATGCAGTGATCGAGCACTCATCCCGCTCCAGAGCTCCGAAAGGGACACTAAGCTGGCCCTGAGGCGAGCTGGTCTCCTCTCGGAACTCGCCAGGGGCAAACGAGCGTGCTGGGGAATGGGAGGTCTGCAGGAATTTACCCGACGGAGCCACGCCCATTGAAGCTCCCAAATCGCCTCCAGTGCCAGCCGGGTCGGCCTCGTACCTGGAGGTAAAAGGCGAGGCACGGGGGGCGGCTAGAGTGGCTTTTCCCCAGAAGAAGTAAAGCCGCGACCGCAACGTTGCCACGGTCATATTCTCACAATGAGAACATGAACCATCCACGAACGCTGCCTCAGTGTGATCGCTGCCTAGACACGTGAGGCAGCACCCGTGGCCGTCGGAAGCAGAGCGATAGCGACCGCATCCAGGAATCACACAAAGACGGAAAGGCATCTTTATAAAGACGCATCTTTAAAAAGACGTTCAACATCAATGTGTGTGCTCTAATAGAGAAAATATACTCTTTAGCAGGAATATACACTCTTTTAGCGCTGTCAAAGTGCCAAGGGGCGAAATCTGCATTCGTCGTGCAGAAGGAGAGAAAGTCGCTGGAAATGCGCCATATATCCAACAACATACACTTCTTAAGAGGTGAATGGAACAGCAGTAGTATTCAGCTCACTGATAGTACAACCGCTCGGCTCCGAAGAAAAAATCTGAATGAGTGGTTGTGAGCCAGCTCCTTTTATACCCATATGTCCGGGGGGAGTGGCATGCAAATTCCACTCGCCAATTCTCATTGGCCTTTTCTCAAAGATCTGAGGTGTTTGTGGCTCTCAAGAGCGACCCCTAGTGTCACTTCATCGAATGAGTGACAGAAGGGGAACTTCACATAAATTATATTACCTGTGCTATGTATTTAAATGAAGTCAGCATCATCTTTGAGAGAGCTAGGGCTTGAGCGACTAACATATCAGGGTGTACTGAAGTACAGCCAGTAATGTGGGGGTTTAGAAAGTGTGCTATTCACAGTGTGTAGTATGCCTTAGACAGTAAATGCTGAAACTAGGTTAGTTTGCATATTTCAGTAATTGATTATTCTTATTGATGTACAGAACACAAGCTGAGGAGTCACTGTTGAAATCTGTGACCCAAATGCAGAATTTCTGCTGTAGTTTTTGTGTTTTTCACATAATCAAAAGTAGCCTACACAAGGGTTAAGTTATGCAGAGCTGGCAGGAGTTGACTTCACGTAACTGAGGCACATTACAAATTCATTGAGGTGAACTTTGGTTGCTGCAGACTTTACCAGGTTTACGAAATTGTATTACAGAAAAGGTATTGCCCCAAATGTATTGTGGACTATTCAGAAATTATTTGGACACCTGTACCCCTCATGTTCTGTTGAGGTTGTCTTGTACTTGGATGTGTTTGTTTGAAATTGAGCTCTTTTTTTATTTTTATTTTTTCCTTTTATTTTCCTTCTGACCTATTCAAACCCAAGTAGACAAATATATTTGAAGCCTTATCCTGCGCTTGACTGATATCCAACATACAGTAGTAAAGTTGTTTCTGTTGTTTTTGTCTCTCAGACCTCAAAGAGAACATGAGGGTTAAGCCACACTTAAAAATGTATGAATGTCATTATACTTTATTAGGTACTAGTTCTGCCAACACCATTTAAACGCCTCTAAGGAATTGTCAGGTATTAAAGCCATTTCTGCCAACATCAAAACAAACATACAGGAAAACAGTAAACAAAAAAATAGATCAATAAGCACATTTTAAAACATTATTTCATTGTGCAGTGGCGTGGCTTCAGATATCGGTGTCTATAGCTACTGTGCATTCTTATAAACCTAACAGAAGAACCACAGTGCAACTTTTCTTCTAAACATACATACTATGTCTTACACATTGTCTTCACAATATAGTTACAAAGTACTAGAGTCATTATCTAACCCTAGTTCCTTAGTACTATTTCTCTCTTTGTCACCAAATCATTAACAGAAAACATTTTAAGACTGATTGTTGATTTAATAATTTTTTATGTTGGTCTAAAGTTATAGTTAGAAAGTCTTACCCAGTCGAAAATGCAGCCTCAGCACAAATTAAATCCAAGGATCTAAAGCTGCAGTGTGCAGAATTGATCAGCTCTGCTCATGCAAGCTAATTGGTCACTGAGAACTTAGCCCCACCCTCCGTAACAATGTTTTTTTATTTTATTTTTTTATGTATACATTCAACCCAATGAACAGTATGTAAAATTGTGTCGACTGGGAAAATCCAACCATATTTCACCACCATCATGATCATCATAAGTAGATTTTTTTTATTGTATTTGTTTGTGTTTTCCATCTCTTGAGTTATTTTGTTTTATTTAAAATACTTATAAATCATTCATCAGCCTCATCTGTCTTTTTTCTTTGTTTTTCCCTTTCCATCCTTTTTTTTCTGTTTTATATTCCAGCATTCTGTTGAAGCATGGCTTGTTATGGATAGTCACTGGTAAGGGTCTCTAGCCAATCAGAGTGCCAGTTCTCTGAATCCTGCATTCTGATTGGACTGTTTAACCATGTAGTTACTCCGCTGTTTGACTCTTAATGTTAAATTGATTGCAGTGATTTGTCAATTCTCCAACGTGGCTCTTTAAAATCAAAATGTAATTATAAATCTTCATGAATGTGTGTTCTCTGTCTGTACCAGTCCCAAGTTGGTTCACAATCAATATTTCTGTCTGTCTGTCAGTCTTTCCATCTTGATTTGCCATTGTTTATTGATTATTATTGTCTCTGTTGGAAACAATAATACTTATTTACTGTCTTTCTGTATTTATCGTCCTCTCAAGTGTTTACTGTCTGTCTCTCCCCTGTCTGTTTGTATGTCTCTCTCTCTCTCTCTCTCTCTCTCTCTCTCTCTCTCTCTCTCTCTCTCTCTCTCGCTCTCTCTAATGATCTTGTTTCAATGCCAAACATTAGCCTGTCACATTAGCACAGTTCACAGAATAAATGGGTTGCAGGCTGAATATGTGCAATAATCGCCTACTAACCTTTTCTGTGTAAAGTTATAGATGAAATTACCCTGTTGTCACAGTTCTTTCAAGCAGCAGATTTCAATGGTGGGAATAGGCAGCGCTACAGTTTTAATAATTTTTAAGCTTTATAGAATGTAATAATGTCTGTTAATGTTAAACAGACAGTAAAAGTTATTATAAATGAATATCTATGGTTTTCAGTGAAAAAATTTTTTTTTATAAATACTGGCAAAGCAAGTTTAAACTTGGTTCAATGATCCTGTGTGATTATGTCGGACATGTAACAGGTTGATGAATACACATCCTCGCACACTTACCACACTTCTAAAGCCTAATAATTTGGGTACTTAGAAATGAAAACTACCATCAGACATATAATATGTGTCTTAACTGCTTAAATTATTAACCCACATACAATAAATTATAATATTTTACTTCAATATGATCATATTCCATATCAAAACTTAATAACAGCCGTTTTCGATTGAACAATATTATTTACTGCATTCAAAATAAATGCAAAGACATAATTTTAGCAGTATGAACATTATTTTTATTCACTTATCCTGGTGATCTTGATTATATAAGATCATCGTTAGATCATATTTGACCTCATTTCTGTCACAGTGAAAGCACTTTGGAAATTAAAAACAGCCGTTTGCGATCAGAGAAAAAAATTATATTCACCAACAGCAGCTACGGGTTAATTGTAGAGCAGACGCAATAACAATGACGGTGATCTGTGAAATATCATCATTTGTGTAAAATCTTGTGTTTTTCCTGATGCAACGATCTGGTGGAAATTCAGAGGAGCCCAAATCTCAAATAATCTGTGGGAAACGGGGTGTTTCAACCCAACAAACAGAACGTTTTGTGTAGTTTCAGCGCGATTTGCGCAAAGTGCCCATAGAC
The DNA here is from genome assembly GCF_019703515.2 of Myxocyprinus asiaticus. NCBI lineage: Eukaryota > Metazoa > Chordata > Actinopteri > Cypriniformes > Catostomidae > Myxocyprinus > Myxocyprinus asiaticus. The sequence goes on from NC_059350.1 coordinate 32,964,660, forward strand.
AGCAGTTCTTTTGGTCGTGTCTAGAAGGTAGCCCCCCAGTTACCTAAAGTCTCGCGAGAGCCGCATTGAATGTTCACTCTGTCACTGTGTCTTTTGTGTTTATTTAGAGTCCTACACAAACCCTACACTTACCTCTAAACCTAATTTAACCTTAACCCTACCACTAAATCTAACCCTAAACTTAGTAACAGCGAATGAGACTCTCACGAGACTTTGGCTGCTGGGGGTTACCTTCTAGACACAGCCAGTTCTTTTCTGGGCTACCAAAAGAACCCGGAAGTGCCAGGGTGGAGCATTTGTTTGTAAACCGGTCTTGTTTTGAAGGCTGTGTGCTCCGGAGCTCGCATTTATCGGCCACATACGTCACTGAGGCTGTCTCGTTTCAGAAAAGCGAGTTGGACACTCCGGATGCAGCCATCGAATGCGTCCTTCTTTCACAGGAATTCAGAGGATGTATCTTTAATTAGCACTCACAACCCATAATTCTTTGCTTCAACGGAAATGTACATCATTTTTTTTTTTTTAAATTATGCAGATTTACCAGAAAATCTGATGTTCAAATCCAAGTAATGATAATTCCCAAGCTGATGTATCTCAGTAGACGGGAGTAAAATATATAAGATGTAAAATTATAATAATATATAATGTAAAATAAAGTATTATGAAGTAAATATAATCTGGTGGGCTACAAGTCTGCAAGTTAGCTCTGGAGATTTAAATTTTAAACTAATCACAAACATTTGACCGTGACATAAATGAGAGGAAAGCAATTCTACATCAAAGATTTTAGAACATTTCAATGTGCCAGTTAGATGTGGCTTCTATGCCACTTTTGCTTTGTAAAAGTGACTATAGATAGGCAGATCTAACCAGAATATCACTGGCTCATAAAGCCATGAAGGGCCCCCCACATAATGCCAGGCCCCCTGGAAGGGTCATGAGTAAAACTGTGTGTTGTATGAGAGTGAGAGAGAGAATTACAAAACTTTGACATGGTAATTCACCATTTTATTTTATTTGTTTTTCTCTCTGTCTCTCCCTCAATCACTCCCTCTCAGGTCGTGGGTCATAGGTGCCATAGCTCTGCTGTGTCTTCTTGGTCTGACCTGGGCGTTTGGGCTGATGTATATCAATGAGAGTACAGTCATCATGGCCTACCTCTTCACCATCTTCAATTCGCTGCAGGGAATGTTCATCTTCATATTTCACTGCATCCTGCAGAAAAAGGTGACACACACACACACACACACACACACGCATAGAAAGACACATATAATGGAGACCGGGGCTAGTTACACAGGTTATATCTCAGTAACTACAAGGTTTTGAGTCAAAAGTCCAATTACACAAATGCTTGTTAACTCTAGCATTTTTGTATGTTTGTTTCAAACACCTACTGCAAAACTCTTAAATTAGACAATTTTCGGAACTCTACCCTCCAAACTAAAATGCTAATATCATATTTTGCAGTAGCTGTAAACAAATAAAAAATAATGAAACCACACTAGCATATATCCAGACAGGTGTCAACATTATAATGAAAGTATATTTTAACCGAAAGGATGAACTGTTTTCCAAGGCAATGGGTATTTTTAATAATTGTCTGGTCAGGGCACATTTTTATTAAGGCAAGATGTGTTTTAAACATTATACATTTATACAATTTGTTTGTTACATTATATGTTGACCAAAACAATGGTTTAATATATATCTTTTTTGTTACCTTTTACATTACAGCTGTTTCATAAGTGTTTTCATCATTGTAATGTTGTAATATAATAGGCTGTTTAATGACTGGTTCCAATGTGACAACTTACACCATATAGTGTGATATAGTTATATGTACCCCATATAATGCCTCAATATACACCAATCAGCCACAACATTAAAATCACCTGCCTAATATTGTGTAGGTCCCCCTCGTGCCGTTAAAACAGCATCAACCCGCATCTCAAAACAGTATTGTACTGAGAGGTTATCTAGTTACAGTAGACTTTGTCAGTTCAAACCAGTCTGGCCATTCTCTGTTGACCTCTCTCATCAACAAGGCATTTATGTCCACAGAACTGCCACTCATTGGATGTTTTTTGTTTTTGGCACCATTCTGAGTAAATTCTAGAGACTGTTGTGTGTGAAAATCCCAGGAGATCAGCAGTTACAGAGATACTTAAACCAGCCTGTCTGGCACCAACAACCATCCATGCGATTATCTAATCAGCCAATCATGTGGCAGCAGTGCAGTGCATAAAATCATGCAGATACAGGTCAGGAGCTTCAGTTAATGTTCACATCAACCATCAGAATAGGGAAAAAATGTGATCTCAGTGATTTGGACTATGGCATGATTGTTGGTGCAAGATGGGCTGGTTTGAGTATTTCTGTAACTGCTGATCTCCTGGGATTTTCATGCACAACAGTCTCTAGAATTTACTCCGAATGGTGCCAAAAACAAAAAACATCCAGTGAGCGGCCGTTCTGTGGACGGAAATGCCTTGTTGATAAAAGAGGTCAACAGAGAATGGCCAGACTGGTTTGAACTGACAAAGTCCATGGTAACTCAGACAACCATTCTGTACAATTGTGGTGAGAAGAATATCATGTTAAAAAAATAATCCCACCCTGAGAAATATTCACTGGAGTATAAATATTGTTAGACCCTGTCTCTGCTACAGTATATAATGCAAACAGCTGCTGTATCGCAATCATGTGCACATACACATTGAGGCTCAGTTGACCTCTTTCCTGGGCATTTTACAGAGGGTTTACTGGCCTCTTATTAGTAACGAGCTCATTAATCAACCCTTCTGTCACATGCATGCTCAATTAGAGACCCTCAGCTCATCAGATTTATTTAACTCATGATAGATTTTAAACCTTTTAATTATCTGATTGCCGACCAGTGGATTGCTTCCAGAGTCATTTAGCATGAAAGTGCTCATATCCACATTAAACCAGTACATTTTAGCTGTGGAAGCAAACCGTTATTGATTAGGGGAAAATAATATGTGTATGTGTGAAAATTGCCATGTACTGATGGACAGAATTATTGGGTTGTACTGTGCAATTTGATTATGTATTCTTTTGCCCAACCTTAAAGGGATTGTTCACCCAAAAAATAAAAATTCTCTCATTTACTCACCCTCATGCCATCCCAGATATATATGACTTTCTTTCTTTTGCTTAACACAAACGAAGATTTCTAGAAAAATGATCTCAGCTCTGTTGGTCCTTACAATGCAAGTGAATGGTGGCCAGTACTTTTGAAGATCCAAGAAGCACATAAATGCAGCATAAAAGTAATCTGTACGACTCCAGTGGTTAAATCCATATCTTGTGAAGTAATATAATAGGTGTCGGTGAGAAACAGATCTATATTTAAGTCATGTTTTACTACAAATTCACTTTCACATACACACACTTTTTTAGTTTTTGGCAATTCACATTCTTTGTGCATATCACCACCTACTGGGCAGGGAGGATAATTTTTTGTAAAATGGACTTAAATATTGATCTGCTTCTCATCCACACCTGTCATATCACTTCTGAAGATATGGATTTAACCTCTGGAGTCTTATGGGTTTCTGTTATGCTGCCTTTATGTGCTTTTTGGACCTTCAAATTTCTGGCCCCCATTCACTTGCATTGTATGGACCTAAAGAGCTGAGATATTCTTCTGAAAATCTTTGTTTGTGATTAGCAGAAGAAAGAAAGTCTTTCACATTTGGGATGGCATGAAGGTGAGTAAATGATGAGAGAATTTTCATTTTTGGGTGAACTGTCCCTTTAAAACTGAGATGCGAATTCATCATTTTACTTTTACATTAAATATAAGTGCATGCAGGCAACCTCTAAGCACAAAGTGAATGATTTCATCTATTTTTAACTTGAATATTGGACTATCCACCTAATGGATCTTAATGCATTATGTATTCCCTCAAAAGCCCACAAAATACTGTTTTTGTTACACAACAAGAGATTGATCTTGGCCTATTTGTGCTTTGTGGAGACAGCAGTGATTTAAATCTTAATCTGTAAGTCCTGTTTGGTTGAGGTCTTTAAAGAGGAGTTGGGTGTGCAGTCATCCATAGAGACGGAGGAATAAAACCATTGGATTTTATTTGGCTGATCTTAGAGAGCATTCTTTCAACAGCTGCGCAAACAATAACAAAATGTCCATGTTAACAACATTAAAAAGCAATTACAGCTGTATTATTGCTGATACAACTGGGAGTTTTGCACTGATATTTGGTCATTACTGTTATTATGTCTAGGTTTTTGGATGGAGCAATACAACTTTTGGTCTCTGTTGCTTGAAAATGCACTGAGGGTGGAAGGGGAAAGGTTGTGTTGTTTAAAGCATTGTTTAAAGGTCGTCCAGCATGCTAACGACTGAAGTCATAGAAATTATATGAGAGTTTAATTAGGTTTCTGTCTTCCACAATGAAGTTTTCTTTGCTGTTCACACAAAAACACACTCATTACACACTCATGCACTCATGCAGATACACTCTGGCCTGCATGAACTGACAAAGTATATACACTGGTGGCCAAATGTTTGGAATAATGTACAGATTTTGCTGTTTCGGATGGAAATTGGTACTTTAATTCACCAAAGTGGCATTCAACTGATCACAAAGTATAGTCAGGACATGTAAAATATATGTAATGTATGACTGATGTAAAAAACAGCACCATTACTATTTGAAAAAAGTCATTTTTGATCAAATCTATACAGGCCCCATTTCCAGCAGTCATCACTCCAACACCTTATCCTTGAGTAATCATGCTCAATTGCTAATTTGGTACTAGAAAATCACTTGGCATTATATCAAACACAATTGAAAGCTATTTGGTTCGTTAAATGAAGCTTAACATTGTCTTTGCGTTTGTTTTTGAGTTGCCACAGTGTGCAATAGACTGGCATGTCTTAAGGTCAATATTAGGTCAAAAATTAGGGCAAAGAAGAAAACTTTCTCTAGAAACTCATCAGTCAATCATTGTTTTGAGTAATGAAGGCTATACAATGCTTGAAATTGCCAAAAAACTGAAGATTTCATACAAAGTGTACACTACAGTCTTCAAAGACAAAGGACAACTGGCTCTAACAAGGACAGAAAGAGATGTGGAAGATCAGATGTACAACTAAACAAGAGGATAAGTACATCAGAGTCTCTAGTTTGAGAAATAGACACCTCAAATGTCCTCAGCTGACAGCTTCATTGAATTCTACACGCTCAACGCCATTTTCATGTACAACAGTAAAGAGAAGACTCAGGAGTGCAGGCCTTATAGGAAGAATTGCAAAGAAAAAGCCACTTTTGAAACAGAAAAAGAAAAAGAAAAGGTTAGAGTGGGCAAAGAAACACAGACATTGGACAACAGATAATTGGAAAAGAGTGTAATGGATCTTAACCCCAATGAGCTTTTGTGGGATCAGTTAGACTGTAAGGTGCGTGAGAAGTGCCCGACAAGACATTCACATCTATGGCAAGTGCTACAGGAAGCGTGGGGTGAAATGTCACCTGAGTATCTGGACAAACAAAGAATGCCAAGGATCTGCAAAGCTGTCATTGCTGCACGTGGAGGATTTTTTAATGAGAACTCTTTGAAGTAGTTTAAGAAGTTCTGAACATTATTTTCAAATTGTAATAGTCATTTTTCACATTAGTAATGTCCTGACTTTACATTGTGATCAGTTGAATGCCACTTTGGTGAATAAAAGTACCAATTTCTTTCCATAAGAGCAAAATCTGTACATTGTTCCAAACTTTTGGCCGCCAGTGTATAAAACAAGCATAAACACATTCACAAACTTTTGCATATATGATCACTTTTCCCCTGAAAACAAATCACCTTGGTTTACCAAACTCTGTGTGTTTGTGTAGGTGCGTAAGGAATATGGCCGGTGTCTTCGCACACACTGCTGCAGTGGAAAGAGTGTGGAATCAACTATCTCCACTTCAACTAAGACTAGCACAGCCCGCACACCTGGACGCTATTCCACCAATTCACAGGTAACACACACACCCAGGGTCGATTCAGATTTATGCCAATAAAGACATGGCCTGTACTAAATTCAGTTAAATTAAGTGGAATTGACGCCAAAATTTAAAGTAAACACTATTCCCTCACATTTATAATAAGTGATGTTTTGTATTGATTTTTGGTGCTATAAAACAATAATCAAGCTAAAGATATGCATTTCTAGATATGGGTAATTGACAAATAACATGGACAACATTTCAGAAAGATTTTAGGTAAAAAAAAAAAAATAAAAAAAAAATTGTATATATACACTGTTGTGTGTATACAGTGCATCCAGAAAGTATTCATAGCGCTTCACTTTTTCCACATTTTGTTAGGTTACAGCCTTATTCCAAAATGGATTAATTATTTTCCTCAATTCTACAAACAATACCCCATAATGACAACGTGAAAGAAATTTGTTTGAAATCTTTGCAAATTTATTAAATAAAAACAAATAAAAATAAGAACATGTACATAAGTATTCACAGCCTTTGCTCAGTACTTTGTTGAAGCACCTTTGGCACCAATTACAGCCTCAAGTCTTTTTGAGTATGATGCTACAAGCTTGGCACACCTATTTTTGGGCAGTTTCTCCCATTCTTCTTTGCAGGACCTCTCAAGCTCCATCAGGTTGGATGGGGAGCGTCGGTGCACAGCCATTTTCAGATCTCTCCAGAGATGTTCAATCGGGTTCAGGTCTGGGCTCTGGCTGGGCCACTCAAGGACATTCACAGAGTTGTCCCGTAGCCACTCCTTTGTTATCTTGGCTGTGTGCTTAGGGTCGTTGTCCTGTTGGAAGATGAACCTTCGCCCCAGTCTGAGGTCCAGAATGCTCTGGAGCAGGTTTTCATCAAGGATGTCTCTGTACATTGCTGCATTCATCTTTCCCTTGATCCTGACTAGTCTCCCAGTTCCTGCCACTAAAAAACATCCCCACAGCATGATGCTGCCACCACCATGCTTCACTGTAGGGATTGTATTGGCCAGGTGATGAGCGGTGCCTGGTTTCCTCCTGACATGATGCTTGCCATTCAGGCCAAAGTGTTCAATCTTTGTTTCATCAGACCAGAGAATTTTGTTTCTCATGGTCTGAGAGTCCTTCAGGTGCCTTTTGGCAAACTCCAGGCAGGCTGTCATGTGCCTTTTACTGAGGAGTGGCTTCCGTCTGGCCACTCTACCATATAGGCCTGATTGATGGAGTGCTGCAGAGATGGTTGTTCTTCTGGAAGGTTCTCCTCTCTCCACAAAGAAAGCTGGAGCTCTGTCCGAGTGACCATCAGGTTCTTAGTCACCTCCCTGACTAAGGCCCTTCTCCCCCGATCGCTCAGTTTGGCCGGGCGGCCAGCTCTAGGAAAAGTCCTGGTGGTTCCAAACTTCTTCCATTTACGGATGATGGAGGCCACTGTGCTCATTGGGACCTTCAATGCTGCAGAAATTTTTCTGTACCCTTCCCCAGATCTGTGCCTCGATACAATCCTGTCTCGGCGGTCTACAGACAATTCCTTGGGCTTCATGGCTTGGTTTGTGCTCTGACATGCACTGTTAACTGTTGGACCTTATATAGACAGGTGTGTGCCTTTCCAAATCATGTCCAATCAACTGAATTTACCACAGGTGGACTCCAATCAAGTTGTAGAAACATCTCAAGGATGATCAGTGGAAACAGGATGCACCTGAGCTCAATTTTGAGTGTCACGGCAAAGGCTGTGAATACTTATGTACATGTGTTTTTTTTTTTTTTTCGTTTTTTATTTTTAATAAATTTGCAAAGATTTCAAACAAACTTCTTTCACGTTGTCATTATGGGGTATTGTTTGTAGTATTTTGAGGAAAATAATGAATTTAATCCATTTTGGAATAAGGCTGTAACATAACAAAACGTGGAAAAAGTGAAGCGCTGTGAATACTTTCCGGATGCACTGTATATAATATATTTTACAATATTAGGCTATATACTGTATATACAAAAGCTAAAGTGTATATTATACGTTTTTCACCATTTGAATTTTTTTTTGCAATTCACTTAAATAGATCTGCAGTTCATTTTTAAAAGTGTAAATATTTCAAGTAGTATAAATGAGGTCATAAAAACAACATGCATAGTAATTTTACAAGAATTGGACAGATGTTGTTTAAAGTAGTTTTGGATTATGTATAGTGTCACACTACAGGATACCGTTGTCACTGCTTGAATTGTAATGTCAGCTACACATATACTAAATATGCTTGCAGGCCTATGAGCAGCATGCCTTCTACATTCTACTGCATTGTAGAAGACTATACTATTAGTGCTTCATAGGACTCTATTTTATTGTTTGCTTTCTTTGGAAAATGTTTTCCTCTCAATCAGAAAACTAAAACAGTCAGTCTTCCACTTTCTCAGAGTCGTATTCGTAGGATGTGGAATGATACCGTCAGAAAGCAGTCAGAATCATCTTTCATCACGGCTGATCTGAACAGCACAGCCACACTCAACAGAGGTAAAGCCAACATACACACAAACAGGCACCCACATGGACACATGTATAATATTCATACACAGTATAAAATACATATAAAAGTTTGGACAATTTGGACCTGACTGAATGTGTATTTCTTATCATTTTTAAGACCTTTTGATTTAAAGGCTTATTCTTAAATTATGTTTTGTAGACAAATATAAATTTGTCCTATGTATGGATTTCTTTGCTTTTATCAAATGTAGCAAACTTCTAGGTACAAATAGTTACACACACACACACAAAACAGGTTCCCTGGATCTGATATGAGCAAAAGTACAAAAGAAACGAGTTCAATTATCATTTGACCCCTACTGGTTAATTCTGACCAATCAGCTTTCCCATGACACAAGAAGAATAATATGCCCTGAAAATGTGTATTTGTATATGTATGTGTGTGTTTGTTTATTGAAGAGGGAAGGAAAGAAAAGTAAATGATAAGAGAAACTGCAGAAGAATCTGGAACGACAACAGAATAGCCCTCCAACTTGCTGACACTGATTACACTGAGGTTCAAATGGATCAGACATCTGTGTGAATGTTTGTGTGCGCGCATGTGTGTGCTCATTCTCAAACCCTGCCTGCCCAAACGCTACATCAGCGCTGAAGCCATGGGAAAAAATTTTTCCCAGTCAAGTCATACTGGCAGGATATGATGGGACAAAATGTCCAACATTCACAGCTGTCCAAAATAAACAATCTATGCTGAGCTCCGTACTGATATTACAGTCCACATGGGAGGTTTGACATTCCTCTCCACCCAAACCAGAGGATGAGAGCAGATTGGAGCGGCAGCAATTTCCCCTCCCTAATCAATGCATTTGGTATCACTCCACTCCAACTCCACTCCAGGTTTTCCATTTGCCATTTTGAAATCGCTCCAGAGCACAATTTCCTTCCACTTACCAATCCACTGTAGTGGCACTCCAAAGTTTTTCAATATGTTTTTGTGTTATGAATGATTTGACACAAGATTGTGCCACAATTTTAATACAGTTGTGAGGGCGATGCGTTAGTATGATGATATGATTGTTCGGAATTTTGAAAATCTGAGAGAAGGGAGAGATGCAGGGCTCAACAATAAACATATGTGAGAGAGTTCTGGGCCAGTAGAAGGAACTTTCACTTGCCTAATTGGGCCAGTGCTGCATTGTCACTTTGTCTTACATTTGTTTATCAAGTCGTTGTGTTTTTTTGTGTCTTGAAAACTTGGTTTTCACTCCTGTATTGAATTTTGTTGTTGAAAAATCTGCTAATTTCAGCTTGTCACCAGGATAAAATATAATAGAGGTTTTGTTAAAATTGCAAGAGTGACTTGTGTGTTTACAGTGCTAAGTAGAATTGTAATCTGGTACTGATTACAAATTACATGACTAAAATTGTAGTCAGTAATTAATTTGAATGCTTTTAGATTACTTTCAGATTACTTCTGACCTAATTCTTGTTTATTTGCTGTCACATGCATTTGATTAGTATATGATATCATTTTGACATAATGTTGCTTAAATGCATTCAAGAAAATTCATTGAATTTATCAAATTATGAGAATTTATGATTTTTTGTGTTTGTTATTTCTCGCTATTTGCCTGTTTCTGAGTTAAATAAAAAAGGCACTTAAAATGTTTTTACTCTAGCAATTTTGGCATTACAGACACCATCCATGTGTTGTAATGGATCATACCAGTTTTATTTGTAAATCAACATTAAAAAAAAAGTCTCATAATTTGTCCAAAAACCAAAAGCACATTCATGAACATTTTTAAAGCAGCGTACAAAGGCAATTTGCGAAACTAAAACTACAACCCCAATTCCGAAAAAGTTGGGACAGTATGAAAATTGCTAATAAAAACAAAAACGATTTGTGATTTGTAAATTATATTCACCCTTTGCTATATTGAAAGCACTACAACTACATATTATATGATGTTTTAACCTGTGAATTTCATTGTTTGTTTGTTTGTTTTAATGTACAGTCATTTCAAATCAGATGATTGCAACATGCTCAAAAAGTTGGGACAGTTGAATGTTTTCCACTGTGAAACATCACCATTTGTTCTAATAACACTTATTAAGCATTTGGGCACTGAAGACACTGTAAAAGTGCCTTCTTTAGCCAAGATCGCTCGCTGTGTTCCCAAAAATGCCAATTTTTGGCTCAGGTGCCAAATTAATTTTATATGCTTCTGAGAGAAATTCAAATATACACCTCAAGAATGGCCACATTTTTTGACAGGACCAGAAAGCATGAGCCAACATACCTTCTGAAATCTTGCATTTATTACATGTAGAGGATACATTTGGGTAAATCCTGTGTAGCTTGGTCCTCAAATAATGAAGCCTGTGGATAACTTTGAATTGAATCACAGCGTGCCTAGCATTAATAGAGCATTCGTGAATTTTATTAAGATAATTTTCCCATGAATCATTAATCAATTCTATAGCAAGCTCCTTTTCCCATTCTCGCTTAATAAGATCAGTGTTTGTGTTCACCCTGTCTAGCAGTAGAGCATAAAAGAAGGATACCGCGCCATGTTCCATTGGACTGCCGTTACTTAGAGTTTCAAGAGTTTGATGTATAGGCATGTTTTCGAATCTTGTGAAATGTTTCCTAGTAAAATCTCTAATTTGTAAATACCGGAAAAAAATCTGTAGATAAAAGGTCATACTTTAATTTAAGATGATTAAATGAACCAAATGTATTATCAATATACAAGTCTCTTATGGAAATTAAATCCTTTTGCCTCAATTGAAAGAAAACCTTGTCTTGTAAGCCAGGGATGAAGGCATGGTTGTTACAAATTGGGCTGTCCAAATATATGTGTGGAAGATTTAGAAATGATTTAATCTGCTTCTTTTTAAGGGAATTATTTATTATTATGTCCCCATTATAAAACCTTGAATCGATTTTTACCGGACTATTCAGCAATGCTTCTAAATATGTCCTCCTACATGAGGTTCTTTCTAACCAAACCCATTATGTTATCTCCCCTTTATTTTCTGAAGTTTGTCTCCACCAGGAAAGGGACCGTAGATTAGCGGCCCAATAGTAACCTCTGAAGTAGGGAAGACTAAATCCTACTTTTGCTTTTGACTTACACAGATGTTTTTTAGATATTCTGACAGCTTTATAATCCCATATAAAAGGAATAATTGTAGACTCTAATTTTGCAAATAACTTTAACGGTATGAGAACTGGAATGGAAAGAATTAAATATAAGAATCGAGGGAGAGTCACCATTTTGATTTGCATAGTAAAGTCTTAACTTGCATCTGTGGATGCAGTGGATAACTAAAGTTATCCCAAGCCCATGTTCATGATATTTATTACAGATGAATGCCATTTTTTTAAGTCAGTGATGTCTGAGGGATCAGAGATCACGCGCATTCAGAAATGGTTTTCGTCTTGCCTTTTACGCACAGAGATTTGGCCAGATTCCTTGAATCTTTTAACTTTATTGTGCACTGTAGAGGGTGAAATGCCCCAAATCCTTCCAGTTTGTCTTTGGGGAACATTGTTCTCAAAGTGCTGGATTATTTGCTTTAGCATCTCTTGGCAAATTGACAAGTCTTGAATGATCCTTGCTCTTGAAGGACTAGGCTGTTTTTGGAGGCTCCATATACAGTATACAGTGTTATGACACAATTGCCTCACCTGTTTAACATCTCCTGTTTCACATCGCCTTGTTATTTCAACTTGTCAAATTGTTATTTGTCTTTAATTGCCCCTGTCTCAACTTTTTTGAAATTACTGTACTTTTAAAAAAAAAAACAATGAAATTGAAAGGTGAAAGGTAAAACATCATATAATGTGTACTTGTAGTGCTTTCAATATAGCAAAGGCTGAATATAATTTACAAATCACTCCTTTGTGTTTTTATTTGCATTTTTCATACTGTCCCAACTTGGAATTGGGGTTGTAACTTTATCACACTAATGCAGTCGGTTTGGACTTACTGTGGATTAACGCCACCTGGCTGATGTTTGCAATTCCACAACCCTCATCCCCCTTACAAAATTGATTTTTGTAATCTGATTACATAATCCAAATTATATGTAATATGTTACTACCCAACACTGTGTGTTTATGAGTAAAACATGGAGTTACATTTATAGCTGGATATTACTATATTGCAACTCAAAAACCTAGTATTTACAAGTATAACCTAGTATTAGTTTTTATTTTATTTTATTTTTTTATTTTACATAAAATATATCAGTAGAAATAAAAATATGTATTTTGTGCTGTTGTTGTTGTTAGGCTAGTGAAAACTTTGGGAGGGCAAGTAAAAATCTGAACAACTGTCCCGAACGGGCCAGCAAAAAAAACTGAAATGTATTACCCACCTTTAGATTTTATTTCCATATGCAAAATAAATGTTGTGTTTCCATATTTCATGTTTTTCTCACCATATCTGATTTTGTATTTTTTTTTTGTATTTTTTTTTGTCATTCCAATTATATTTCACAAATGTAATCTTTCATTCTGACTGCTAATAGTCTATTAACACTGTGTTTAACACATTTGAATTCTTGTTGACATGCAATTACATTGCTTGTTAACATGTGTTATGGGTTGTGGTGAATCAGAGCGATCTTGGAGAGAGCGAGAATACAGACGCTACAACTTAGACCGCTCACATACTCTTACCCAAACTAACTTGTTACAACTACTGAAGTTTAAAGCTGTTTAAGCACAAGTTTACTGACTTCATCTGCATCATTCTAACTGTTTATTGTTCATCTTTTTTCTGTCTCTGTTGCTCTCTCTTTCTGTCCTCTTTCAACCTTTTCTTTCTGCCTTTCATACCTGTCACTCTCTCTCTCTCTCTCTCTCTCTCTCTCTCTCTCTCTCTCTCTCTGTGCCACTCTTTTTCTCTGTTTGTGGGTTTTGTAGGTACCATGGCTAATCATCTCATCTCCAATGCTCTGTTACGTCCTCATGGCACTAATCCCTATAACACACTACTTGGAGAGTCTGCTGTGTACAATAACCCAACTGCCAACATGTTCAACACGCAAGGTTTGCCTCTCACATACATATTCACAAACTTGAGCACCAATCAGATGGTAATTGTTTCTCTGGGTGAGGTCTGTAGAATAAAATTTACATCGCTCCTCTGTAGAAAAAACTCATGCATAATGGCAATAAAAGGGTTAGTTTACCCAAAAATTACATTTTTATCATAATTTACTCATCCTCATATTGTTACAAACCTGTATGACTTTCTTCCGTGGAATCCAAAAGGAAAAGTTTAGCTGAATGTTCATGCGGCTTGTGTCCACACAATAAAGTGAAAGGGGACAGATGCTGTCAAGCTTCAAAAATGAAAATGCACCATAAAAGTAGTAAGTAAGACTTGTGCTAAATTGCAAGTCTTCTGAATCCATATAATAGCAAACATAGCTATTGCTAACATGCAGTAAATAAAAGAAAGCTATTGTTGTAAGCTCAGAGATGGAAATTTAGATGGAAATGAATTCCAATGCAACGCTGGTATATGTCAAAAACTTGGGCCAAAAATTTTCTCCTGAGCATTTGGAGAAAAATCATGACATTTTTAATCCGGCTGGCAATAAAAGTGGTGACTAGCAGCTTAAATGTACCTATTGTAAAACAATTCCCATGCAAATGTGGGTTTTCAAACAATACACTTAGAAATACAGACACACATTCATATACACCCCTTTAATGTAGACACACAGGACAATAGACCTTATTCACGGCAGCGCCATCTTTGCTTTTTGACGAGAATGACAACAACACTGTGAGGGACAGACGTACAGTCTCTTCAATGGGTTGTACTGCAGTTTAAAGTGTTTTTGGATCGTTCTGTGGACAAAACATTGAAAAAACATATTTTCAAGAACAGTCAATAGACAAAAAACTCCAGACAACATGAGTTGTGGAAAATCAGATGAGATCTAAGAGCTTTTTACATCTTTATACTGTTCGTGCCATTAAAGAGATTTAAGTCTATCCCTCACAGCCTCATTGTCATTCCCATTAAATATCAAAGATGCGCTACCGTGAATAAGGTCTATACAGAGTTAGCAATGATTTCTTGCTTACATACTTCCTGTGTCTGTTTAATTAGCTTGTATATGTTGTTTATGTGTTCATCTGTTATGTTTAATAATTAAAATTAATTATAAAATAATAAAAAAATGTAAGTAGCATATCCTGAACTCAGCAGGGTAGCATTGAGTCACTAATGCCTGTTACAGTCTGAGCCAAATATAATGCTTCTCTCTCTTTCTCTGGACATATTCCATAAGCATTTATATATGTAATCATTTCTCTCTCTCCCTCTCTCTCTCTCTCTCTCTCTCTCTCTCTCCCTATCCCTTGCTTTTCATGCGGGTCTGCAGCCTCCTACAGAGATTCAAGTATGATTTATTTACTTTCACAACAGCTCCACATTTATAAAATATTCTCATGTGCTTCTTAAATCTCATCCTTTCTCTTCCTCACTTTCTCATCCCTCCCCTCTATTTCTCCTCTTCTCCTATTAAATCTGCATTCCTCCTGTTTCTGTTTTGATGAGAGTACAGTTAATATCCTATATGATATCCTCTTTCATAAAGCACACTGTATGTGAACTGATTTCATATTACCATCAGTCATAAATATATATAAATATATTCAAGAAAATTTTAGATGAACTGAAATTTAAAGGAATTCTTCACCCAAAGATCACAATTCTGTCTTTGTTAATTCACCCAGACATGTTGTTTTAAACCTGTATGTCTTCATTTCTTCCGTGGAACTCAAAAGGAGGTGTTAGACAGAATTTTAGGGACTGACAACCTCAGTCACCATTCACTGTCATTGTATGGAAAAAGGATGCACTGAAAGTGAATGGTGACTGAGGTTGTCAGTCCCTAGCATTCTGTCTAACATCTCCTTTTGTGTTCCAAGTAGGTAAATGAGAGACAGAATTTTCGTAAGTTTTATTTGAGAATGGAATAGGTTGTTTGTTCTGCTGAAACCCTTCAAATGTTGTTAGTTGAGGCATTTATGTCAATGTTGTTCCATTCCCTGTGTTTCAGAGAGCATTCTGAATAATGCACGAGACTCCAGTGTCATGGATACGCTGCCACTTAACGGTAACCATGGCAACAGCTACGGTGTGACAGCAGGTGATTACCTTACCTACAGTTCTCGTGGCAGCGAGCCGCCAACTACGCTTGAGAAAAAGATCTTGAAAGAGCTGACGGCAAACTACGCTCCGTCGTACCTAAACACTCAAGAGCGACAGGGGAAAGCTCACCAGGGGACCTTAACCAACAAACTCAACAACCACCTGGCCAACGGAGGGGTCACGGGGTCATCATCCATCACCAAGGAAGAAGTAATGGTGCTCGATAACCCTGGAGCGTTTCATCGGCATGATGACGGGGGTGGGTTAAGCTTAGAGCTCATTAGGGAGGAGTCACAAGCACCGCTCCTCCCACCGAGACCGCCCCCACCAGAAAACCATGCCCCCTTGCACACGTTCTCGGCCCACCGGCGACTGCCACAGGAGAATAGCGAGAGCTTCTTCCCACTGCTCCCTAATGACACACACACACACTCCTCGCACACGCAAACTCCCCGTGCGCACACACACTCCCCGCTAAGAGACTCGCTCTATACCAGCATGCCCACTCTGACTGACCTCCCACACGGCACTGATGACCTCATCAACGGTCTCCATGACGACGAAGATGATGAGGAAGACGATGGCGAGGAGGAAGAGGGAAGGGAACTGCACCTGACCAATGGCAAAGGGGTTGTCATGGAGACAGACGACGTGTACTACAAGAGCATGCCGAACCTGGGCTCGCGGAACCACATACAGGAACTAGAGAGCTACTATCAGATGGGTCGGGGGGGCAGTGACGGGTTCATCGCCCCACCTGAGAAAGAAGACTCATCACCCGAAGAACAGCCACCAGACCCCTCACAGCTGGTCACAAGCCTGTAGACACTGACACATATACACACACACACACACACGCATTCTGACTGGTGTGTGTGTGTGACACAATGCACAAGGCATGGGATACACTACCTACTGCACTGATAGACCTCTAGAAAGACTGATTCCAGATAGCCCCTGGCTCCAGTAAATACAAGTATCCTGTACCAATCTGCACCAAAATCCTGTTCGAGTTAGAGCCAGTAACCAGAATTGGTAACCCATTCCTGCGCTAGAACGAGCGTAGGCAGGTCTCGTGGACATTTTCTCGTGAATCTCCTTGTAAACTGATCTGTTGAATAAAACTATTCACAGAAACGCTAGTCAATTAGGAGACGTGAATTCCAGTCAGACAAACTTTTTCCTCCCTCAATCATTTGCATTGCACTCCTTAACCTCCAGAAAGGCCACTATAAAAACCTTCATCCAATGCCGACAGCCATTCTCCTCAAAGCTCTTAAAGGATTATGCCAATGTGTGGAGGGCGTGTAAATGCCATTTTAGATGACTGTGTATGATAATGTGACCACCAACCCAGACTCTGAACTCTTCGATCATACTGAACTGTATAACCCACAATTTCTCTAGACTTCTCTATGATTCTGTGCTGCACACATTCCTTCTCGTTTCGCACCGATCTTGTTTCTGAGCGTAAAATCACACAAGCGCATCTAATCTTTAAGACTGAGGAAGCATCTCTTTTTCGTACGTTTATGTTTCAGTAATAATCTCAGTTATCGAGAGGTAATATTCACTAATTACAACGAAATGGAGCAAATTTTCATGCAAAATGTAAAGTTCCCTGATATTGCATATGATCTTATGCGTTTCATGTTTTTGACATATTTTGCCCCTTGTATGTGTTTTTATAGACTAGACCAATCCCATGATGCTGTGATGGTCCTCCATAATACTTTTCCTTATAACACACAGCACACACATATCAACATTCATAACCCACATTCTCTCTTCTTAATAGCCAAAAAACACTGTTGCAGTTCTCTTGTTTGAAAGGATGACCATCACACTCTCTTTTTTTCCAAATGCAACACTTTGTCATTCTAATTCCCACTGTGTTGATTATTTCCAAGAGACTCTGGGGAACCGACTGTTTTGTGATGGACAGCTATTGCAGATGGGATCCCATAGCTGTCCATGATACTGGAATGTTGTAATGTCATGAATTCTAGAGTGCTTACCCTTGAACACATCACATTTTGTGTTCCAGAGCAGAAATTGTCCTTTGGATGCAGGTTGAAGAATTATGGCTATTCCAGTCATTTGAGTTGTTTGGACCTCATTGTAACCAGGCTAAAATTGTTCTCAGGCTAAACAATTTTTTGTTATCTTATTGTGAAGATTTCACATACCAATTCTATTTTTAACAGTTCAGTCAAAAAGGGTAAGATTAAAAAAAACTAGTGGCAAAGTGTATCGAAACTATTTACCTGGTCCAAGTCCAGTTGAATTTACATTTAAATTTGTGGACTGGAGAAATCATGATTTAAAGTCATGCAGTCCAGATGGAGCATGTGTAAACAAATAAATTAGCCCTGTAAATGAACTACAGACAAGGAGTATGGGACCTTAAACCGAGTGGTTTTGAAGATGGCAACAGCCTTGAAAATGTTGTTTTCTATAAAACTACTGTTTACTTGATCTTAGACTGAGACTCCCTGTAGCTTGCACATCTTTCCCTTGTTAACCCACCCTGAGAAAATTGACATATTTATTCCTGTGATTCAGTCTTTTTTTTATTCTTCATTTTTCAACAGATCAGAAATGTAGGATCTTAGAGAGGGTTGTAAAAGAATCGGATTGGCACTGAGACCTTTTTTATTGTTATTATCATCAATATTATTATTATTACAGTATCAATGAAATTATTATTTATTCTTTTCATATGCATTCTAAACTGAATGAACTCATAACTAATATTTGTTGTAACAGTGAAAGTTGTTTGCCAACAAATAAAATGACTGAATTAATATTTACAATATTTCACAGGGTGGATGTGTGTTCTTTTTTTTCTTTTTCCTATTTCTTTTTATTTTGACTCCTATGGGATTCATGGAAGGATTGTGATGGAGTAAATTGTACTGTTTATTGTAATTCTCTGTTGAAAATCCTTTTGAACTATACTTAATCTCTGTCTGGGAAAGCAGCCGGAAGACTTTAACAGTCAGTCGCTCTATACTGACCCAGTTTCGGGCTTTAAAAAGAGTCGTCAGTACCGGCACCACTCACAGAGTGCACTACCAATTAATTATGCACATCCGAGAGGAGCACCAGCACACAGAGTAATTACGAACTATTGATCTTCATGTCTTTCCATGCAAACAGACACACGTCCATCTGCAAACATGCCCAAATGTCAGACAGCCTGTGCGTGCCAGTGTGTCTGTGAGAGTTCGCTCTGCCAAATGTTACCACCTTCATGAATATTTACCAGCCATTTTTTTGACATGCAGTTGAGCATTTTGAAGCAGCCCCCCCCCCAAGCAACAGAATATATAGCTTCATACTCTAGAGCCCTGTCCTGCCTTTGACATAAGTCTGGAGTGTGTAGGCAGCCGATGAGACTGAAAAGTTAGATGTCTTTAAGGAAGGAAACTTTTAACCATCCAACACCTACAGCCTAGCACACGCACACCCAAAAGTTTGGGTAAAACAGAGAGAGGGGAAAAAAAGAGCAAGTCAACATGGGGTGTGAGACAGATAGATGTAAAAAAAATAGATGGAGAGACAGAGACAGACAGAAGAGGACTGCACTCTTCTCGTCGCTCTCTCCCGGCTTTGTCTCAGGTTAATTAAACAAGACTGAAGAGGATATGGGGCGAAACTCAGCATGGCCACTATGATCATTTAGTGTTGCCTGTGAGTTTTACCCAAGCTGCCCTCTCTTAACATGAGAAGTGTTTTAACTGCACATTCTTGTCACAATGCACCCAACATTAAAATGAAATATAAATACCCACAATGTGCTATGTAATGAGTGCGAGGTGTGTGTCAGAAGTTCACATACATGCTGGTGGTGACTTCTGCATAAACATGTTGGTGTGCATGTTATTCTTCCTCTGGTTTGGAAGGTTTTCCTCCAACTTTTGGAATGTGATGTGTTTGGCATTGCATGAATATTTCCTTTTTAAAGGTGCATTTAGTCATTTCTTGCCAATTAAAAAAGTTTTACACATATCCAGTCATATCAGTCTTCTAGGAATAGCAGTATTATTCTATATGTAGCTGAATGCTATCTCATGGGTGCCACCATTTAGAGGTCTGACCAGCTGATTAATACTCACTTTATATCTGTAATCCCCTGTTTTTTAAAAACTATAATGGCATCGGAAACCGGAAGATTTTGCTTTGGTCTAATGGGGAACAAAGTACTTTTAAAGGGATAGTTCAACAAAAAAATTTAATTCCCACATCATTTACTCACCCGCATGCCATACCAGATGTGAATGACTTTCTCTCTTCTGCAAACACAAAGATTTTTAAATGAATATTTCAGCTGTGTGGGTCCTCACAATGAAAGTGAATAGGTACCAAAATGTTGAAGGTCCAAAAAGCATATAAAGAGAGTATGAAAGGACTCCAGTGGTTAAATACATGTCTTCTGAAGTGATATGATAGGTGTGGGTGAGAAACCGATATTTTTTTTTTTTACAATAAATTCTCCTCCCTGCCTAGTAGGTGGCAATATGTTCGAAGAATGCAAATCACCAAAAAAGTTAAAGTGAAGATTGATTGTAAAAAAGATTTTAATTTTGATCTGTTTCTCACCTACACCTATCATATCACTTCAGAAGATATGGGCTGCGTTCCACTTCAAATTTGTATGCCCTTTCCACGCTAACTTCCCTCCATCTCATGGACTCGGATGTACCATTGCTTATGATGCACACCAGGGGGCAGTGGCACGAGGGGGCAGTGCCCCCTCAGCCAGACCACTGTGCCCCCTCTGTCAAAATTTTGTATTTGAACCAGTTTTAATAATTTAGTTATTATCTTTTAAATTAGTTGTACTTTTTTTTTTTTTTTTTTTTTGACAGCCTGAATATTCAACTCAATTATAAAATAAATTAAAGCAAATTAATTCTTAAACTATTTGTGGTGAGTACTTGAACGTTTCAGGCGAAAGGTGACTATCTATTGACTGCTCTCTTCTTAATTAGAAAAATGTTGTCTGCAATATAATTCAGTCAGAGGCTCAAAGGCTAAAAGAAGGAAATGGATTTAAGAAAAGGAATTTAACTAGGATAAGAATTTAACTAAATGATGTAACAAAAATGTGTAAGCATGGAGAGATGTGGTCCTCAAGACAAGAGGTTTAACACCAGCACTCCGCATGTTCAGTTCTAATTGTGAGTCCAGCAGTTTACTATACGGGTCTTGTGTTTTGCTTATGATTATACCACGGGTCTGTTGAATGCTTGATTCTGATTGGTTGACGGACGTTCTAAGGTGTGCAATTATTTTTCAAGTAAATGCATGGCTATGAAGTAGTTCCAGGTCTTGACCGCATAACGGTTCCATATCACTTCGCCAAGTTATTTCAGTTATTTCAAAGAGCCCTACAGGCTACCACAACAAAGTAACCAATTAAAACAAAGACACTGGTTAAGTAAATTGGATAAGAACGACAAACAATGTCTATAATATCCTACGTTTATTTTAATTTCGATTGAAAAGTGTCCTTGGGCTCCCTCTCTTTCGCTCTCTTCTCACACACCCACCAAC
The DNA here is from genome assembly GCF_019703515.2 of Myxocyprinus asiaticus. Lineage (NCBI taxonomy): Eukaryota > Metazoa > Chordata > Actinopteri > Cypriniformes > Catostomidae > Myxocyprinus > Myxocyprinus asiaticus. The sequence goes on from NC_059350.1 coordinate 32,985,889, forward strand.
ACACACACCATACATGCTACCACAGCAAAATAACCATAACAGTTTCAATGGTCCGTCGTCAATTATTCCTTACATATAAGTTGTCTTTATTTAGGTTGATAAACGGATAGAATTTCATGCACTCAAACAAACAAAATCATAAAATTCCATAAAAAAAAAATACATTAATAAAATGTAAATATATTGTTTTATTCATTTAATTTTGTTATGAAACAAGCTACGTGATAAGATGTGCAGGTTAGCGGTCTCAGACGTGGAGGCAACTGGGATTCATCCTCTGCCACCCGGACTGAGGCGAATCACTACGCGACAACGAGGACTTAAAAGCACATTGGGAATTTGGCATTCCAAATTGGGAGAATGCTGTTGTGTGAGCGGCTAAACAGAGTTTATACTGAAATTAATTGGTTCGTTCTTATATTTCATTGAAAAAGAAAAATGATTCATGGGCTTCCCAGTGCCATTTGAGTGGGACATACTGTACTGTAGAAGAGAGCGCTTAAAACATTTGCACAAACGCACGTACAAAATAAAATTAACCTCAATCATTTTGATCAAATTAAAATCATATTTGTAACGCAAGTAACAACAGAACAGAAGTTATAATTGTATAGCTATAAAGAGTAATTCCTTGAAAAATAAAGAGTAATTCCTTGCATCACTTCATAATGTGACAAAATGTAATTGATTCTGATTATTGTGATGGGTCACACCCAACACTTAGAAGCAGATCTATATGTTCTTTGCAGTGCCACTGAATGGATGTCATAAAGATAAAAATGTGAATAAATGAGTATAATATTTTGTATAAGACGCATCACTGTTCCATTATAAGAGTTCTTTGTTAGTGAAATACCCTATCCAGGGGCGTAGCAGTCATTTTAAACGTGGGGGGCACACAGCTGTCAGTAGGTGGCTTACACAAACCCAACACTTACAGTGCAGTGTTAATATATTAGTATATATTAATATATAAGTATTTCATTAATATGTACATATTATTTACTTTTAATATTTGAAGTATTTTAAAGATTCAAGTATTGCAAAATAATTGCAAAATTTGCTGCAAAAATAAAGGGCATCTTGTGGAGCACTTGCTTCTGTTTCACACATGACAATAAAAGACTGAGCATAAGCTGTTCCTGAATAAATTATTTAATCAATTACAATAATGACAATTGTGCATGTGCACAATTTTATTTTTTACTCTGTGCTTGTGCATTGTTGGATTTAAATGTATCCAAGTGGCTCGAGTGTTTTGACTACATTCACCAAATTTCATTCAGATCCATTTAATGATTCAGTGACCATTTCTGGTGATTCCAGAAGGTGGTGACAAATGAGTGTCTTGTGTGAAATTAGTTAGTCACTGAATCAACGATCAAAAAAAAAAAATGTATACTTTAAAATGTGTATGTCTACAGACCAACAAAGAGACTTTAGTAGAGGTTTCGAGCATTATAAGAACAAAGCAAAGCTATCATTTCCCTACAGTTGGTGAGCTGCTGAGAATGACTTTTATCAAAAGACAACAATAATAGTCTTATAATAATTATGAGTTTCAATAACGTCTGTATGTTTTCATGTATAAAAAAGCATGTCTACATATCTATTCACTTCAGTAAAATGCCTGTGTTCTAAGAACACAGCAGATCTATCTTTTTTCCTACAGTTTGTCGACTGCACACCAACATAGAGATAAAAAACAGGAGCTGATATTAAAAATAGCTTTACATATTTAACACAGATCTAGTAATCTGTTTAAATTGGCGAAAATCACCTATCAAACTATTACCTCACAAACATAATGTAAAAAGCATAACTTAATGAAGACTCATGCACTGATATAAACTCCACTTACAAAGTGTGCTTAAAAGAAGGATTGTCCTTTGTTTTTGTTTTTCTGCAGTGCATTTCACGTAATGCTGCAAATCAAGAATGATATGCCGATAAATAACTCTCATTTGTGTGTTCCTCATCTCTAGATTATTAATTTAGATCAACAACATGGATAAATGAGCAATGTTGAAAGCAACTTTGTAGAAATGAACGGAGCTACATTGATTAGACTGTCTGACTGACGGCCTATTACGTAAGGGTTGTTTCGGCTCATGAAACTCACCTGTGATTGGCTGGATGGTTGCTCAACCAGTTGATCAAGATTATGATCAAATAACATATTTCAATTCGGCAATAAAATCTGACAACAATGGTAAAATAAATTGTGCTTGTTTAGCTCAGATCACACAAGAAAATGTGACCCGTCTCATCCTATACTGTCTCTGATGCTGAATCCACACCGGTATGTGTCAGAATCAAGTCAAAGACCTCCAAAGTATCAGCCAAACAAAAAAGAATGTCTATACCCTATATATTGTATTGGTACCTTAATTGTCTTACCTGTCCCTAAAGGGTACATAATAGTACCTTAAGGTGTAAAGGTCCAGTGGGTGTACAATCTTTGCACTGAGAGTTTAATATCTGTTGAGAGCTATCTGTAGCATACCCATTCATCTCAATGGCAGTTGCTCGGCTGGCACAGGACCCCCCAGAAGTATGCAATTTGAAATGTGCCATCTTAGCTCATGGGCACTCAGTTCTCACATCCAGCTAATCACCTGAGCTGTAAATTCCTCAGAAAAATTACATCCTCACAATGTTGATCGCACCATAAGAAAGCACGCAGTCCCAAACCCTTAACTAACAACTATTCTGAGCTGTGATAGGGAAAAATATAAGTCAATTTTATGCTTTTAAGAGCCCTCAAAAACAAACCAGACTGTGGTAAAACATATACCATAATAAAATTATTTATTTGCAATTTATATTTTGCTTGCAGAAAAGATATTCAGTGAGAATGCATGGCTACTTCTGAATGGCCGTCAATAGAGAAACATAATTTTTTTGCAGCCAAATGGTGCTGTCAGGGAATCTACTAGCAGGGGCATGCTAACCAGTCAAACCTTGACCCCTTGGTCTGTTTACTTAATGACCATCTTGGTGATGCCCTGGGGCCTCATTTTTCTATTCATGGGAGAACATATCCTATGTACTCGAATGGGAAAAGAGCGAAGTGGTATCATAAATTTGTTTCTTTAGCTGAAATAATTGAGGTTCATATATATATATATATATATATCAGGTTGGTCCAGCTAATGTGCATACCATATGTACCAAATCTGGACTCCAAATTCACAGATATCAACCATAATTTACCCAAGTAGAACCAAAGTACCTGTGAGACAGCCATATTTAAAGTCTCATAATAAATACATTTAGCATATTTGAAGCTGTAAATGAGCTTCCAGTTTGTCTGAACAGGTGCAAAAACATGTGGAGAGTTCCTTGTGGGCATGAAGGGTCAATAGGCTTCATTGTATATGCTGATTGGGGGGAGAGCTATAGTTAACTTCCTCCCAATGCTATCTCTCGCTTATTAAACTTTATCTAACTCCCATTTTTCATTCTCTTTAGGATTAACCAATGTAGGGTAACCATGGGAACAGCAACAGCAGGCAAACTGAGGCAGAATCATAACAGTGCTGCTAGAGCTCTCACAGCCAATAGTTATGGTTTGTGTGTGTGTGTGAGAGAGAGAGTTGGGATTCTGGGTAAAGGAACAACAAAGTAAGGAGCAGGAGTCTTACTGTGATAACAGAGTTCTTAGCATTACTTATGCACTATAACATTCCAACACTCGTGTCCACGGTCTCACGTGAATATCACACCAGAATAAATGAATTGTAAGCAGATCAAATCCAAATATTTGAAAGAGATCTTTTTCTCTGTCATTCTCTTTGTGTGCTTTATTAGCAGGCATAAATAGATCATACTGTAGGAACTCCCTTTTACAATATTTATATGCCCAATATAGCACTTATAGTCTTGAGTGCCTTTTTATTTTATATAAAGTTTTCTATATAATACAAATTATTTTTAGGACACATATACAGTGGAGTCCCTTTTTAATTAACAGTTATATTAACAACATAACAATTTGAGTGAAATCGTGAAGTTGAATTTAAAAACTAACATTTAGAATTTTTTAGCATTTGGTGTGCCCTTTTGCGTTAATGATAGCATGCACTCGAGCTGGCATGGACTCCACAAGTTTGTGGAAAACCTGATGATCCATGTTATGCCAGCATGATTTGAAAATGCTCCAAAGAGCTTCTTGTGTGATTCAATGGAAGCAAGAAAGCCTGACCTAAACAGGTCAGTCTCACAGTTTTGCTCATCTGATCAATGACTTGGAAACACTGCAGAATCTTAAAGGGTAGTTCACCCAAAAATGAAAATCCCCTCATGATTTTTTTACGTTTAAGCCATCCCAGATCTGTATAACTTTTTTTCTTCAGCAGAACCGAAATGAAGATTTTTATAAACATTTCAGCTCCGTTTGTCCATACAATGCAAGCAAATGGGTGCCATCAGGGTGCTGGCTATTTGACAGTCCAAAAGGCATATTTAGGCAGCATAAAAGTAATCCACACAACTCCAGTCGATCAATGAATGTCTTCAGAAGCAAATTGATACATCTGTGTGAAAAATAAATAGATAATTAAAACTTTATTATTTTTTAAAAATCGCTTCCTTCCAGCAGTCGAATCATCACATTGCTTTTGTGTGACATACGCACAATGGCGCGTTCATGTGAGAAGTCAGAAGCACGCTTTGTTTGCAAAAGAGGAACGAACGTCATGCGAGAGTTAGGTCATTTCAAACAGCAATAAAGTGCTAGCCGGAAGCAACGATTTAAAGTTTAAAACTTTTTAATTATTGATTTGTTTCTTACACCAACCAAACAATTTGCTTCAGAAGACATTAACTGATCGACTGGAGTCGTGTGGATTACTTTTATGCTGCCTTAATATGATTTTTGAACCGTCAAATAGCCAGCAGCCTGATGGCACCTGTTTACTTTATATGGACAAAAAGAACTGAAATGTGCTTATAAAAATCTCCACTTCGGTTCTGCTGAAGAAGGAAAGACACACATCTGGGATGGCTAAAAGGTGAGTAAATCTTGAGAGAATTTTCATTTTTGGGTGAACTAACCCTTTAAGTATTTCTTATTTACTTTACGTCATACCATTTCAATGTTTTACATTTTTTAGATCCTATGACTCATTTACGGGTTTATATTAGATTTTTCATTGTGATCTCAGACTGTTGGACCCCACTGTATTTTCATCAAAAAGTTTCGTTAGAAAATATAGTTCCTGGTGTGATCACACAGGTAAATCAACTATAGGAGGTTGAATAGTTTGTCTGCTAAAATCAGTCTATGCTTTCCGAATTTCCAAACTGCCCCCAGTGGCTGAAGCTTGACCTAAAATCATGAGCATGCGTTCTTTCACATACTTTTTGGATTGGATGTGATGTGAAATTGCGTCAGATTTTTGGAAACATTTGAGTGGTAATTACATTAATACACTCCATACTTAACCCTAAACCAAACCCTAAACCTAACCCTAACAGTACTGCGACCAAAACATTGTTATTTCATTTATGTTTGTTCATCATGGCGCTTGTCTTGAATTTGGCAAAATTGGGTCCGAATTTATTTGGACACAGATTTCCTGTGTGATCGTATTGTCTAGAATATGTTTTAGACAAAACTGAAAAACAACAATACAGATTTACTGATTATTGGATATACACTCACTGAGCACTTTATTATGAACACTATGGTCCTAATAAAGTGCCTAACATGGTCTTCTGCTGTTTTAGCCCATCCGCCTCAAGGTTCGCCATATTGTGCATTCTGAGATGTTATTCTGCTCACTACAATTGTACAGAGGGGTTACCATAGCCTTTCTATCTGCTCGAACCAGTCTGACCATTCTCCGTTTACCTCTTTCATCAACAAGGTGTTTCCGTCTGCAGAACTGCTGCTCACTAGATGTTTTTGTTTTTTTGCACTATTCTGAGTAAACTCTTGAGATTGTTGTGCATGAAAATCCCAGGAGATCAGCAGTTACAGAAATACTCAAACCACCAACATTCATGCCATGGTCCAAATCACTGAGATGAACAAAATGATTTTATGCATTGCACTGCTCCCACACGATTGGCTGATTAGATAATCGCATGAATAAGTAGGTGTACAGGTGTTCCTAATAAAGTTCTCAGTGAGTGTTTGTCCTTTATCAGACGCTTTTTCATCCACAATGTCTTACATTTACTACAGAGACAATCCCCCTTTAGAAACTTTAGAGTGATGGAGAATATCAGTAACTATAGTTTATAGATCACCCATATGGGTTTTATCCTGGGACCTTTCTGTGCCTAAAGAACTGGTGCAAATACATTCTAAAGTTGTAAAGAACTGCAGTACTGAAAAAACAACCAAAACTCCCTTGACAAGAATCTACAAGCACATACAATTTGGACATAAAATTCGTAGGAGCTTGAAACCCTTCTTGTTTTTTTTTTGTTTGTTTGTTTTTTTATACAGCAACGTGAAGTGCAAGATAACAGCATGAAGACAGCTCCTCATCTCACTCATCTACTGCTCTCAGTGGAGACAATTTGTTTTCACAATTTTTATCATCAATCCTCATAAGTTAGAGCGGAGGCGAAACAGCGGATGAAAATAAATGAATAAAATACATTAGAAACGCTGCCCTCACTTACATCAGATAGTGTTCTCATATATAGTCAGTTTACATTTCTTATTTTTTAAAGAATATGCATTCATCTTTGATATATTATGACTAATGAGCCAACTTCCTGTGGATCAGAAAGGCATTCAATCTTTTCACATTTAACTTAGTGGGGATTAGGGACTCATTTTGTTAAAAAAAAAATGTAATTTATCAGCAAAATTAATTATGGACAAATTATGCCCCTAAAACTGGGACAATTTCATTTTAATTTTCTAGATGAAACTTGAATTTGTAACCACTTTTTTTCCTCTTAAACTAGACAGCTCATGTCAGTTTGTACATGTCTTTGTATTGTTCTATGGGGCTTGATGTCACATGGGGGAAGTTATCACAAGGGCTAAATATCAGTAAAAAAATTGAGGTTTTGAGTCAATTACACCAATTACACCAATCTGAGTTTTATCTATCAATGGTTTTGTATGTTTAAAACACCTAGATTAAAACCTGCTCAAATTAGAGTAACTTTTGTGCTTCTATCTGCCAAAATTTTATATCAATATCACATTTTTATTTATTTATTTATTTATTTATTTATTATTATTATTATTATTATTATTATTATTATTATTATTATTATTATTATTATGCTATAGCTATTGTGTAAACAAGTGAACATGATTAAACCACACTGGCATTCATTCAGGTAAGAAATATAATGAAGGTATTTTTTGAACTGAGTATTTTTCATAAATGTCAGGTTGGGTTGTCACAGTTTGGGTAATTTAGCTAGGTTGTCACAGTTTTACGAGGGCAAGTTGTGTTTTAAACAATGGTTTGATATTTTTGTACATTACCTTTTACGTTTTTACTGTTTATTTAGTTGTTTTGTGTTAAAAATAGCTTAACTGTTTCAATATGGCTAAGAAAAAAAGAGAGTCTATAACAGGCTGTTTAATGACAGGTTATGACAATTTACCACATATAGTGTGACAACATGTTTAGTTTGTGTCTATGCTTAAAATACAGAGCTAAAAAACTGATCTGATCAAGGCTATCTGATTTCAAAATACTCATTAATCTTAAACGTTAAAGGTCACAGAAAATTATTTATTTGTACAAACTCCCAAAAATCCCTTCCGAAAGTTTATAACAATGGAATAAAAAATACTTAGGTGGTTAAATGTTTGAAATAGTTCATAAATAATTTTCCATCCCAGCAGGTCCTCAGCTGAGAGAATGTGTCATGCAATGTGTTGTTAAAAGAAAAAATTGGATTACTGGAGATAAAACATTTTGGTTTTCAATTGAAACAAAAAGGGCAAAAAAGCTGTGACTGTTATGGATAATTAGATTTTTTTTTAATTGTATATATATATATATATATATATATTATTCTATTTTTTACATTCATTGTCTTGCTTTCTCTCATACTGTGATGGAGAGCCTGTGAGTCAGTCTCCATCACAGGATTTGAATGTGTCTATTGTGTCTAATGTGTAAGCAATGGTTCCCAACCCTGTTCCTGGAGGCCCCCCAACACTACACATTTTGGATATCTCCCTAATCAAACACACCTGATTCAACTCATTAGCTTATTAGTAGAGACTCCTGAACCTGAATTGGGTGTCTCAGATAAGGGAGATCCAGGGTTGTGTAAAGTAGAGTGTGTAAACATGTAAGCTGTTGTGTGTGACAGAAGCAAGTAATATCATACGAATTAGACAAATTTAGAAAAGTCGTTCGAATCCTGACGATTTCGCCGTGAGTGTGTGTTGGTTTTAACTGTCATTTATCTCTTGTTCTTATGTATTTGTTCAATTATACTGTATTTAAGAATGGGGAGGTGAGGGTTAATTTTATTTAAAATAATAGTATGGTACAATTGGAAGTGGCGGGAAAATTGTGTATTTAAACCTTAGATGGGGAAACATGGACAAGGTTGCTAGTGTGGCTTTAGGGCAATTTACTCCAGCCTCCATTGTTATGGGAGGGGAGTTGGTACTGCTTTAGTACCTAAAACAGGTCTAGTTTTTAGACTGTTTTTTTAATGCAACCTTGGTTTTATGCTCTCTTTTAAACACTATTTATTTGCACATTTTGCACCTCCTTTAAAATAAAATTATCTTTGGAACGCCATTCCTTCTAACCACTGTGATTCTCCTTGTGACTGCTCTGGTCCTTATCACACATCCACACACACTCAAACTCCAGTCTTCCTAACAGAAATTAAATATTGTCGCATAAATACATTTATTATCATGAGTCCTGTCGTGTGCACCCATGTGCTGTCATCTGGCGCACACACACACACATGAAGAATTCTTAATGTGACCTGGGTGCACAGCCTCTCAGAAATAAAGAATTAACCTTCTCTAAAGAGAAGTGTTTCATATGCTTCTGGTTTCCATGGTGATTATTTTCTTAACCTGTCATCGTGGTTTTCGTCTGAGCCAAAATCAGAAAATAAAACATGAAGCTTTATAGTGCAGAGGTGTGCATTTGTGGTGTGTTGTATACTTAGCTATAGTTTGGGGACAAATTTGTACCAAGAAGTGAGCGTAATCGGATGGAAACTTCCTTTGGGGACATTTTGGGATGTCTTCATTTGGAAAAACAATCCATACATAAAGTAAATAATGATTTTTAAATAATAAGTCTATTGTATGTCTCCATTTAGCGTGTACGTACGTGTACTTGCACATGCATAGAATAATGTATTTTTGCTAATGTTTTTTTTAAGTGTCTATTTGTGTAAACATTCAGATATAAACATGTTGTGTTTAAGTATTGATGTGCCTACAGGCAAAAACAACTCAGTGTGAGAGATGATTTTGTCTCCGTAACAGTTGGCAGCTCGTGTATATGTATGAGTGTGTGCTCTGTTTCTGCAGTTGGCAGCATTATGAAAAGCAGATTTTCTTTTTCAGCTCATCAACCTCAATCTCCTCAAGCGTCTCGTACATGTCACTTCTCACAAACACTTTGTATTCAATTAACCCTTTGTTCAATTAAAACACAGAGGATATTTATATAAATCAGTGGTTTTCAACTGATAGGTCGCAGGTCTGTTCTGATCAGGCCATGGACAGCAGGGAAAAAATGATAAAAACAAATATTAAAGAGCAACTAACCATATAATTATGCATTGTTAGGATCTAAAAATAAGCTCTTATATTTGATTTCAGCACTTTATTACTTATTTGATTCAATTTGAGTGAATAACGATGGAATTTAGTTCTGTTTGTCACAAAAAGTGATCAAATGGCCTCAGAAGACTTGGAATATAGTGTGTGAGTCAAATCAATAACTTTTACTGTGGCTTATGTTTTTTTTTTTTCCTCTCAAGCTTGACAGACCAGAGTCACTATTCATTTTAATTAAATGGCAAAAAAAAAAAAAAAAAAAATTGTCAAAACTTTTTAATAATTCACCTTTTGTGTTCCACAGAAGAAAGAAAGTCATGCAGGTTTGAAGTGATATTTGGGTGAGTAAATAATGACAGAATTGTCCTTTTTTGTGTGAACTATCCCTTTAAAAGGGAGGAGGAATTGCTTCCCATATCTTTTTTGTTGATGGCAAAGACTGTGTCCAATCAAACTGTACAATATCTTTGTGCAAATGCATCTGTCACTTTGCTAGACAAACAAGGCAGATGCTAACATGGGCAGGTTGTGTGATATGTCCTCATCCTTAAAAACCATGTACAAACTATGCAAATTAAAAGAAAATACTACCCAAAATATATTAAATATGAGTTTGCAGTGAGGATAAACATGGTTTTTGTCAACCACAAAAAAAATTAATTCAAATATTGTCCATTTCCTATTCAGCCTATGTCATTTTAGTAGTTTTGCGGAATCTTTGGCCTATGCAGTTTGTGCTAATATTAATAGATTTGAATGTTTAATCTTTAAGACATTTTTGTTGTACTAGGATATTGCTTGATGTAAAGTCTGGGGCCTGAAGCACAAGCAGTGGAAAACCACTGGCATAAAATACACAGTCACAGATGACTGAGGGGTGTGTGTGTGTGAGTGTGTGTGTGTGTGTGTGTGTGTGTGTGTGTGTGTGTGTGTGTGTGTGTGTGTGTGTGTGTGTGGGTCATCGGGTAGGTCAGCTGGTGGGCTGGTGCTTGTAGCCTACTGGTTTATTCTCTGGGATAGTAACTCAGATGTCACAGGTTTGATCCCAGATAGTAGGACATGTGAACTAGAGCATTACTAAAGGATCTTTATCTCTGTTGTGCCCTTGAGTGATGTACATAACCTCACTGTGCTCCAGGGCATCTGTCCTTGTGATTAATGTACTGTATGTCACTTTGAAAGAAAAATAAATAATCTTGTGTTAGTTTTAGATAGAAAAAAAAAAAGATCGATTTGATCTTTCAGTACATGTCCTTAAAGTCTACACAAAACAACACTACTACCCAATCTAACATATAGGCCTTGACCTATATTGATTTTATCAATCTGGAATTGATTGGATGGTGAAAAATTTCCTATTAATATCATGGTTAGGTTTAGGGTTTGGCTAAGTGGTTACACTTTATGGTAAGGTATAGGTTTGGGTTAGGGATTAAAGAGATAGTTCACCCAAAAATGAAAAATTTTTCATCATTATTCACCCTCATATGTTCCCAGGTGTGTATGTCTTTCTTTCTTCTGCAGAACATAAACAAAACATTTTAGAATAATTTTTCAGCTCTGTAGGTCTTTTCAATGCAAGTGAATGGTGATCAGACTTTTGAAGCTCCACAAATCACATAAATGCAGCATAAAAGTAATCCATATGACTCATAATTGACAATAATTAAGTCCTTTTTTTTATAATAAATCTCCACATTCTGAAAGTGAAAGTATTAAGATTATAGTAAAAAATGATTTAAATATTTATCTTTTTCTCATCCAAAGTGATTGCATCACTTCAGAAAACATATAGAGTTGTGCTCAAAAGTTTGCATACCCTGGCAGAAATTGTGAAATTTTGGCATTGATTTTGAAAATATGACTGATCATGCAAAAATTTAAGGATAGTGATCATATGAAGCCATTTATTATCACATAGTTGTTTGGCTGCTTTTAAAATCATAATGATAACAGAAATCACCCAATGTTTGGCCTTGTTACAGACACACAAGGTGACTCACACACACACACACACACACATATATATATACAGGTGCATCTCAATAAATTAGAATGTCGTGAAAAAGTTCATTTATTTCAGTAATTCAACTCAAATTGTGAAACTCGTGTATTAAATAAATTCAATGCACACAGACTGAAGTAGTTTAAGTCTTTGGTTCTTTTAATTGTGATGATTTTGGCTCACATTTAACAAAAACCCACCAATTCACTATCTCAAAAAATTAGAATATGGTGACATGCCAATCAGCTAATCAACTCAAAACACCTGCAAAGGTTTCCTGAGCCTTCAAAATGGTCTCTCAGTTTGGTTCACTAGGCTACACAATCATGGGGAAGACTGCTGATCTGACAGTTGTCCAGAAGACAATCATTGACACCCTTCACAAGGAGGGTAAGCCACAAACATTCATTGCCAAAGAAGCTGGCTGTTCACAGAGTGCTGTATCCAAGCATGTAAACAGAAAGTTGAGTGGAAGGAAAAAGTGTGGAAGAAAAAGATGCACAACCAACCGAGAGAACCGCAGCCTTATGAGGATTGTCAAGCAAAATCGATTCAAGAATTTGGGTGAACTTCACAAGGAATGGACTGAGGCTGGGGTCAAGGCATCAACCACACACAGACATGTCAAGGAATTTGGCTACAGTTGTCGTATTCCTCTTGTTAAGCCACTCCTGAACCACAGACAACATCAGAGGCATCTTACCTGGGCTAAGGAGAAGAAAAACTGGAGAAGAAAAAAGATGACATTGCGGTGCAATGTCATCTGCTGGTGTTGGTCCATTGTGTTTTTTGAAAACCAAAGTCACTGCACCCGTTTACCAAGAAATTTTGGAGCACTTCATGCTTCCTTCTGCCGACCAGCTTTTTAAAGATGCTGATTTCATTTTCCAGCAGGATTTGGCACCTGCCCACACTGCCAAAAGCACCAAAAGTTGATTAAATGACCATGGTGTTGGTGTGCTTGACTGGCCAGCAAACTCACCAGACCTGAACCCCATAGAGAATCTATGAGGTATTGTCAAGAGGAAAATGAGAAACAAGAGACCAAAAAATGCAGATGAGCTGAAGGCCACTGTCAAAGAAACCTGGGCTTCCATACCACCTCAGCAGTGCCACAAACTGATCACCTCCATGCCATGCTGAATTGAGGCAGTAATTAAAGCAAAAGGAACCCCTACCAAGTATTGAGTACATATACAGTAAATGAACATACTTTCCAGAAGGCCAACAATTCACTAAAAATGTTTTTTTTATTGGTCTTATGATGTATTCTAATTTTTTGAGATAGTGAATTGGTGGGTTTTTGTTAAATGTGAGCCAAAATCATCACAATTAAAAGAACCAAAGACTTAAACTACTTCAGTCTGTGTGCATTGAATTTATTTAATACACGAGTTTCACAATTTGAGTTAAATTACTGAAATAAATGAACTTTTCCACGACATTCTAATTTATTGAGATGCACCTGTACAGTATACACAAAATAAGAAGACTGTATACAATAAAAATACTCTGTACCCCACTGTAAATAAAGTGCGGTGCTGATATATGTATCGTGATCGATCAAGAGTTCAACAGTCTGATTGCTTGGGGGAAGAAGCTGTCATGAAGTCGGCTGGTGCGGGTCCTGATGCTGCGATACCGCCTGCCTCAGGTGATTTGTGGAGCTTCAAAGGTCTGGTCACCATTCACTTGCAATGAAAGGACCTACAGAGCTGAGATTTTCTTCTAGAAATCTTTGTTTGTGTTCAGCAGAAGAAATAAAGTCATACGCATCTGGGATGGCATGAGGGTGAGTAAATGATGAGAGAATTTTTATTTTGGGGTGAATTATCCCTTTAAACGTTCAAAAAATCTTAATTACATTTGTTAGTTTATTTTTCTCTATGGGAGTAAATATGTTTTTGTACAAGCCAACTTGTACCTAAACCTACACTTTCACCATTATTACAACTTGTTATAAGACCGTGTTGGATATTATATATTTTAATGGAAGATTACAAAGTCAAATTGTTTTTCTTTGGAATACCACGGAATAAATTAATGGTGTACAATAAGACCATGAACTTGTAAACAGGGTCAATTTTGTCTTCGTGTTGACTTTACAGAAAGGGCATCTTCCGAGTCTATGACAATGTAAAGAAAGGGCTATTTTTAAAAACTTTTCTCACAAGCATCTGTTTCCTTGTTTTTTTAATGACGACAGATTTGAGTGGTTATTGTATCTGCAAAGTCCTATGTGTGAATGAGTATTCTCCTGTCAGTTCAAGTGGATTGAGGTGTGGCACACACACACACACACACACACACACAATAGGGCCTAAAATGTCCGAGAAGTGCAATACAACAGAAAATAGCATATAACATTTTGTTCTGTTAGGAAAACAATGAGCAAACATCTGCACCAGACTGTGTGTGTGTCTCTCTCTATGTGTCTGTTTAGAACCCTGTAGCATTCCCACAGCAACTGTTCTCCTGCAGTTTGACAGAGAAAGTGAGACAGAGAGAGATTATGTCGTGCAACAGAAGTGTAATGCACGTCTGAATATATGTAAGGACACTGCTATTCAATTTAGACTCGTTCCCACGAGCACCTTAAAGCTTATGTTATGGAATTTAATACAAAGTTAAACACAGCAGGGCAGCCATGGGTCAGAGTATTTGCCTCTCGTGGCATCTCTTTCAGAAAGGTCACATGTGTCCGAGTGGGCTTCCTGCAGCTAAAAGATCTCGATAATGAATTTGGATTAGACAGGGTCAGGGTCTCACCACCATCACACTCTCAAACAGGATGCATCATCGAATGCCATTGTTCTGATATTAAAGCATGCAAAAGTCGAAGATTCTCACTTAAGTGCTTTTTCTTTGTGACAGTTTTTAATAAAACGTGTACAAGGAGGTACAAACTTATATATCCTCTTATACAATTCTGTTCTCCTTGCAACCTTAACTGGCATGATGAACAAGAAGTGCAATTGATTTTACTGCCGCAGAGCAACTACACAGTTCAACAGAAATTAAATATCACACGTTTTTTTTTTTTTTTTTTTTTTTTTTTTTTTTTATCATGGTGGGGACTTTCCATTGGCTCCTATTGTTTCTATACTAAGATAATTATATATATTGTTTTTTCCCTACGCTACCTCCCCCAAATTTTTTTTTTTTTTTTTTTGCAGTTTTAGATTTTCATAGACTTCTATTGATTTTATTTGAAGCTATAATTACTATAGACTAATGAATAGTACTGTTAAAAGAACAGTATTTGATGTATTTATGAAGTGTTTTTCCAAATGAGGACAGACCTGTCAGATTTTGTCTCCAAACTTTAGCCAAGTACGTACCCACAACCACATTTTTTGTCAACTGTATACCAAACACTCATGAATTTTGGATTTCTTATGTATATAGTATGTACATCCTTTCTTTTGTTCGTATCAAACAACCCAAGAAATATGAGACACTTTCACAACAGTTAAATAGCAACACTGCCACCAGGTGGACAAGAAAATGTGCTGTAGTCTGGTGGTCAGACATTTTTGTTAGGCTTTAATTCAAAACTCGAAAAAATACAAACATGAAAAGCAAAATTCGAATAGCTTAGAATTCGAATAGTTTCCTTTGTCATAGTTTGATTCTCAATCATAGCCTTATTGTAACTGGCAGTTTGACCCTTGTGTTTATCACTAATGGACGTTAAGAGCAGTTCACAATCACCCGGATGTCATAGCTCATAAAACATTTCCACTGTTTCCTATAATGTGATGAAATATTAGTCCGCTTTGAATAGCAGCCTTTTCTAAAACAGGAAGGAACATATGTAGAGTTCTGGAGCTTATCGGTGGAAAGAATATAGGCGAGCAAAGGGTCAGGTTGTGTGTTACTAGTGAGTGAGTGAGTGAGTGAGTGAGTGTGCGAAGTAAAGGAGGAAACACCCGGTATCAAATTGACACCGTCAATAGAGAGCGATACTACACGGGTATGGCCATTACGGATATAATTGTTTTCCTAGCACAATTCTACAGGTATTCTAATCCACACAAATATATTTACATTAACAGTACATCGAATATGACTGCATCAATCACACATTCAAGCTAAAAAACACAGCTACTGCTTTGCTCCACATTCTGACTGACCCATATTTGTTCACAGTTCTTCACACTTGTGGTCTCTCTGTGCGTGACTGTATGGTCTCTTGGATTGAGATCTGTACCACTTTTTAAACCTTATTGGCTTGATAGTAACAGTAAAATAAATGTAAAATGAAAAACAGTGGTCTAAAAATATTATTCCGTGAGTTGTACATACTGTACAATACAATCTACATTAATCTGCAGAGCCAATCATTATAAAATAACCTTCTAATCTTCATAAGAGCACTATGGAATATATCCATTAATCAAACTGTCACTGTTGCTTTCTAAAATTATGTATGTGTGTGTGTGTGTGTGTGTGTGCGCGTGTGTGTGTGTGAGAGAGAGAGAGAGAGACCATCCAGCATATTAAGAAACCATCAACCATAAATAATTCATCAGTAAAGTTGATTAGGTCATTGTCATTACCGGCAGACTCCTTAAAGATCTATTTTTGTGTTATAGGATGAAGAACTTCTGGCTTGTTTCATTTGTGTGTGTGTGTGTGTGTGTGTGTGTATGTGTATCTAGGTATTCCCTACATTGTGGGGACCAAATGTCCCCACAAGGATAGTAAAACCTGAATTTTTTTGATGTTGTGGGGACAATCAGTCGGTCCCCATGAGGAAAACAGCTTATAAATCATACTAAATGATGTTTTTTGAAAATGTAAAAATGCAGAAAGTTTTCTGTGAGGGTTAGGTTTAGGGGTGGGGTTAGGGGATAAAATATAAAGTTTGTACAGTATAAAAACCATTATGTCTATGGAGAGTCCTCATAAAACATGAAAACCAAACATGAGTGTGTGTGTGTGTGTGTATACTCATCATGTGGGGCATGCAGGGGCGAGAGTGTAGCTGCATTGGTATGCTGGTAATGTTGCCGTGGTGTTTACCGGTGCTTTGTGCACTGTGCCCCAGTATTTTGGGTTAATCAGCTGTGGGATTGTTGGCATGGTGACTAATGAGGATGGAACCTAGCACTGACAATACTTATTTTTTTACTGAACATCTTTAAGTATACTTTAGCAATAATAATTTGGATACAGAAGCTGTTATATGCCATAGCTGGGATAAACGATTTGAAAACCATGAAAATATGAAATCTAAATGCACCAGAATACATATGTGCAGCACATACAAACCCCTTAAAAAAAGTTTTTTTAAAGTCCCTTTGAAGTGCCTTGAAGAGTGCAGTTTGATCTGGTGCTTTGATGTATTTCCTATGGAAACAGGAAGTTGGGGCGGGACATGTCGAACGACTCGTCCCATTTTTTTAAATAGCCAACAGGTTTTAGTTTACAGCCACACACACACACACACCCCTTTCCACCATACTGCTCATGTCAGAGTCGCTTACCGGGTAAACTTGAGAAATACCGACCAGATTTTCCAAATACTTGAGAACTGGACGATGATCTAACTGGCAACATTAATCCATAACCAGCCCACAATCACACACAACACATCGCCGTATTTGCTTACGACGAGGCTGGAGCCATTGTGCAAGTCCAATGCAGATAAATGAGAAACAAGCGAGTAAAAGATCATATATCCATGTTTTAAATCTCAGTACACTAAGCATAAGGAATAAAGAACACTTACTCAAGCTGTACATCCCAAGAAACCTCAGACTGCACAAAAAATATAAATAAACTCCAGCAACTTTCCTCACATCCTGCTCCTGTGTTGGCGCATCCCATTCAGAAGTGATCATCCCTATGCCCTATTCCCTGCGAAAACCATTACCCTCCACTGTGAGAGCTTCAGATGGCTAAAAGGTAATAACAGTGAGAACTCACTTTTTAAATGATTCTTATTGGAAATTCTGTTTGGAATTGAATTACCCTACAGCAGTGCTACTCAACTTCATAAAGGTTAGGGGCTGCATAGCAGGATCCCTATACCCTCGAGGGCCACACTCTTAATTTTTATGATTATATACTGTATATATATATATATATATATATATATATATATATATATATATATATAATTAGAAGTTAACATTTTCATCGTAATAATGTTGGAATGTTAGTTAACCGGATAGTTAATCTAAAAACAAAACTTCTCTCATCATTTACTCACTTTCATGCCATCCCAGAGGTGTATAACTTACTTTCTTCTGCTGAAGAGAAATTATTATTTAGTAAAAAATATCTCAGCTCTGTGGATGAGAGACAGATCAGTATTTAAGTCCATGGCTTTTTTTTTTTTTTACTATACTACAGTATCTGCTTTTACTTTCAGATGGGAACGTGAAACTAAACAGGCGCCACATGTGACTTACAGATGTGAAAGTGAGAGTGGAGATTTATAGTTAAAAAAAGAACTTAAATATTGACCTGTTTCTCATCCACACCTATCATATAACTTCTGAAGACATAGATTTAACCACTGGAGTCTTGTTGATTACTTTTATACTGCCTTTATGTGCTTTTTGGATCTTCAAAGATCTGGCCATCATTAACTTGCATTATATGGACCTACAGAGCTAAGATATTATTTTTAAAATTCTTCTTTTGTGTTCTGCAGAAAACAGACAGTCATACATATCTGGGATGGCATGAGGGTGAGGAAATTATGAGAAAATGTTAACTATCAACTATCCCTTTTAGTAATTATTTTAAACATGAGGGGTGTTACAGTTTGATTTTCTGATAGGTCAGTTCTGTTGTCACTGGGATTGTCAACTAACAAATACCATGAGTGTTCAACAACACATACACCAGAGATGTGTTTAAAAACAAGAGCGATATATCCTAAATTAGCACCAAAAGTCCGTCAGTGACAAGTCATAAAGATTTTGCGCTTAAGTAGTTCAGTAAAAAGCATTTGCGCGAAGGCGTTTCAGTACCGTCACTGCAGGAAAAACTGTTTTTTTTTTTTTTTCTGTAAATACTGTTGTCATGACGAGTATATATCTCTGACAAGCTATACAAGAGACTGGACAGATTCGCACTGTGTTGAGTAACTTTCAAGTGAGATTTCCAGGTGCGCATGTTTGATTGACAGACCACGCGTGAGTGCACATGTACTGTGCATGAACGCGCGCGCAGACCGACCGCCACTCTCATAACATCAGACATGTTCAGATATTATTTGTTTTTTATTTTTTATTTATTTGTAACATCCTCTTGCAGTTGAATTCCTACTCTATTGTGATTCAGCAATGTAGAGAACTAGAATAAATTCTCATGAAAATGGACATCTCATTCATACAGATTTAATAAGCTGCTGATTAATATATTTCTGACAATTAGATCATAACGCGGGCCGCAAAAGATCGCTCGAGGGTTGCATGCGGCCCGCATGTTGAGTAGCGCTGCCCTGCAGCATGGATTGTTCTCCCTTCGAAGTACCCTGCAAAGGCATGAATAGCGCCAATTAGAACACAGCCAGAAACGCTGAACAGTTGTATTTGATTGGAAAAGGTTTCTCAACCTCTATATGATGTAATGTAGTTTCAAATCTTTTAGCCGGAAGCGAGAGACTGCAGATTTTTGTCAACATTTAGAAGTACACTAGCATATACAGAAGATGATCTTAAAGCTAATAGATATGGACTAAAAGCTGCAAAACTTTAATTTTGATTTCACGGGGTCTTTAAAGATTTTCCTCCATCATGGGAATGTGTAGCAGCCTACAGAACCCTCTGGAGAAAATTTAGCACGGGGGGGGGTCTCTAAAGTCACCTGACCCATATAGGGGGTTCTCAGTCAAACCCTCTAGCACTACCATCAGCTCCAAATTGGACCTTTCTTCTGCTTATAACTTTACAGTAATAAAGTGCACTCACAGTTAGCCATGATTAATTAAATCCACAAGTGAAAATGTTCAATAACAGGATGGTTACTGAGATTAAGCGAGTAGTATTTGGCTGGTAATGTGATCCTAACATGGCAGCCCCCCATGAGGGAACCCTCTCCATGAAAAAACAGCTTTTATAAGGTTATTGATTTCACATGATTTCATACATGTTTTAAAATTACTATTAATTTCTTTGGGAGTAAAACTTTTTTAATGAGGAAACTATTACTGAATGCACCATTAAACCATTTGGTCTACAAAAAAAAAAAAAAAAAAAAAAAAAAGAGAGAGAGAAGCTATTCCTACGGCTTTCGCTGCTGGTTGATTGAACTTGGTGTTTTCGATCTCCGCAATCTTTATTGCTCAAAATTTTTTGCTACTATTTCAAATGTTGTCTGATTTTCACCAATTTTGTGTCACATAATCTTCAGACCAAAGTTCACAAGAGTCATCAGATGGATTTTTGATTCCCACAGCCAATACTGAAGTACACACGAACAAATTTGAAGTCAGTGAAAAACAAAAGTCAGGCTGTGGCTACAATAATACACAACCATAAGCTCTATGTTTGGAGAGGGGTCTTGGATACCTCATAAATTCAAATTTGAATCCCTCATCTTTGCTCAAAGACCTGTCACACATAAAAAGTTGACTTTGCATAGAATTGCATAGAAAATGTCAGTTGAGATAAATGATTGTAGTTGTTTTACCTTTACTTGTATTGCTTTTATGTCTACCCATCTGAAAGACACTAGAAATAGATCAGAAGCAGAAATAGTGTGGAATTTTTAAAAACTGAGCAGGACAACATATAATAATGAATAAACCCATCTTTTTGCTCCACCATATTACCTACTTGTATGTTGTAACACACTTCATACATTTTCTGTGCATAACAAAAGCAGATCCTCCTGTTACTATGAAGTATGAATAAACATCTGCTGTAGATGAGGAGGGGCTCTAGGCTCTAACAAATGGGGGGACATAACTCCTAATGATTTATTTATTTACAAGAAAAGATCTACTATCAAGGCTCCAATACGGCAGTAGGGAACAATAAGAACCAAAGTAGTACACTAGCCATTCATTTATAGTCATCTTAACGTTTTCCTTTGGTAATTTAAAGAAATATTCCAGGTTTAATTCAAGTTAAGCTCAATCGACAGCATTTGTGGTATAATGTTGATTATCACAAAAAATAATTTTGACTTCCTCTCCTTTTCAATAAAAAAAGCAAAAATCTGGGTTGCAGTGAAAGACCTACAATGGAAGTGAATGGGGCCAATCTGTAAATGTTAAAATACTCACTGTTTTAAATGCATAGCCACAAGACATAAACAATAAGCGTGTTAACATGATTTTAGTGTGATAAAATCGCGTACTAACCTTTCCTGTGTAAAGTTACATCCAGTTTACAACTTCGTTGCAATGACGATCAAATCCTAAAATGACTAAAAATTACAGTTTAAAAAAACTTTACAGCTCAAATAATACATGAGTTGTAACAAAAGAATTAACGTAAGTGCTTTTATAAAATTATAAGCTTCACATTTCTGCCTTTAAACCCTCCAAAAATTGGCCCCATTCACTTCCATTGTAAGTGCCTCACTGTATATTTGTTTTTTGCTTTTTTTAAAGAAAAGAACGGACAAGTCAAAATAATTTTTTGTGGTAATCAACATTATGCCACAAATGCTGTAGAAAGAGCTTAACTTTTATTGAACCCGGAATATTCCTTTAAATTCTTTTTTATTAAATATAGGAATCTGATATACAATTTATTCAGTACACTACAATAACGTTAACTATTTTAATGAATATTGCTGTTTCATTATTCACAATCCAAAGATGAATTTAATTTTAGATATATTCCGGGTTCAATACAAGTTAAGCTCAATCGACAGCATTTGTGGCATAATGTTGATTACCACAAAAATTTATTTATAACATTATATGCTTCACATTTCTGCCTTTAAACCCTCCAAAATTGGCCTCAAAAAGTGACTCACTGTAACCTTGATTTTTGCTTTTTAAAAAGAAAAGGAGGGATGAGTCAAAATTCATTTATATGGTAATCAGAACCCAGTTCTCAATATGGCCATCCCCCACATCGATGACCGCCCCATCACCCAGAACACAAAGTCTGGGGCAAAATGAAACCCAAGTGCCCACCACGTCGCATACAAAATTCTGAACCTTCGACCAGAATTTCTGGATCTCGACACACCATCAAAAAACATGGGCCGTGTCTCCATCCTCCGATTGGCATCTCCAGCAGGTGGGTGTGTCTTTAAGACCAAGCCTATACAGTCTAGAGGGGGTCCAATAAAATCTATGCAAAATTTTGAATTGTATAAGATGCACCCTTGCATCTCTAGATGCAGACTTAACGTTTTTAAGAGTCTTAGCCCACACTCCTTCCTCCAGTGCCAAGTTGAAATCTTTCTCCCATACTCTCTTGAGAGATGTTAAGGCTCTGAATTAACAGGGAGTAGTACACTGATGCCTCATGACCTTTTTCAAAAGCCGCAATCACCTCTCCCAAAGCATCTGCCTCCTTAGGGGGGGTGTGTGCTACTCCCAAAAATAGTACAAAGCAGGTGGCGCAGTTGTAAATACCTATAAAACTGAGGTCTGGGGATCCCAAAATGTTGGACCAAGTTTTCAAACAAATTCAACACTCCACTTTCATATAGGTCACCGATTGTAGCAACCCCCCTCACAATCCACTCTGGCCAGCAGAAAGGGGACTTGCCAATACACAATCTTGGGTTCAGCCATATGCTCGAGGCAACATTTAAATAAGTGTCCAATTTAAACAACCTGGACACTTTAGTCCATACCGAGTGTAAATGCGAAATAACGGGGTGTAACTTAACTTTTCCGATTAGTTTGATAGAGATGCTTTGTAATGGCGAAATAGGGGCAAGAACTGCCTGTTCAATAACAAACCAGGGAGGGGCTCTCTCAGGTGGAAGTGACCAATGAGCCAAATGTCTGAGACTGAACGCATAATAATAAAACAAAATCTTGGGTTGGCCTAGCCCACCTTTGTCTACTGGCCTATGTAACTTATTAAAATGCAATCTGGGATGTTTACCATTCCAAATGAAGGACTTTGCTATGCTATCAAATTGTTTGAAATAAGAGAGGGGGACATCTACAGGGAGAGATTTTAGCAGGAAGTTAAATTTTGGAATCCAATTCATTTTAATAACAATAACCTTCCCAATCATCGATAAATGTAATGAAGCCCACCTGCCCACATCGCTCGAAAAGCCCTTTTTATTAAAAGGGTCAAAATTAACACTAACTAAATCAGACAAATTTGCTGGGAATAAAATCCACAAATATTTAATGCCCTGTTTGGGCCACTGGAAGGCACCCGGCTGGAAAGCCGTTACTGGACAGTACGCTGTCAAAGACAAAGCTTCGGATTTAGACCAATTGACTTTGTATCCTGAGAACTTGGAAAAGGAATTAATAATTCTGTGGAGGCAAGGCATAGATCTAGTAGGTTCAGAGACAAATAATAAAATATCATCTGCGTAAAGCAGAAGCTTATGCGCCACACCTCCCGCATCCACCCCTGGAAAATCATCCTCCTTTCTTATCGTGGCGGCTAATGGTTCCAGGGCAAGACAGAACAATAATGGGGAAAGAGGGCAACCCTGCCAGGTGCCCCTATCCAGAGTAACATAATCTGAAATTAATCCATTTGTTTGTACCACTGCTACAGGGTGTCTATAAAGTAACTTAATCCAACCAATAAATGTACTCCCGAACCCATACATTTCCAAAACCTTAAAAAGATAATCCTTTTCTACCATATCAAATGCCTTTTCGGCGTCAAGTGAGATGGCAGCGACCGGAGACTGATCATTCGCTACTGACCACATGATATTGATGAGACGCCTGATGTTATCAGAAGAGCTGCGGCCACAAATAAACCCCACCTGATCTATATGTATAAGAGATGTCATAACCTTACTTAATCGGTTAGCCAAAATTTTTGACAAAATTTTTACATCTAGTTGGATCAGGGAGATTGGACGGTAACTTTTACACTTGCTTGGAACTTTGTCCTTTTTAAGAATCAGACTGATCCGGGCTTGTGTCATGGTTGGAGGACACTTTCCATTCTTTAACGATTCAGTATAAACTTCTAACAAAAGTGGAGCCAGTTCTGTAGCATAGGATCTAAAAAATTATGCGACAAAACCATCTGGCCCCGGAGCCTTGCCAGTAGGTAGGGACTTAATTACCTCATCAAGCTCCCCCAAGGTTATCTCAGAATCAAGAGAGTTTTTTTGCTCAGTCTTCAGTTTAGGAAGATCTAATGGTTCTACAAAGTTTCTAATATCTTCATCAGTAGACGAAGACGTGGAACAATAAAGATCAAGATAGAATTCTTTAAAGGCATTATTAATATCAATGGCTGAGGTAAAAATTTCACCACCAGCAGATTTCACTGAGGGAATGATAGAAAGAGACTCTCTCTGCTTTATATATCTAGCCAAAAGCTTCCCTGCTTTGTCCCCCGACTCAAAGTATGACTGTCTTGCCCTGAATAACCAAAACTCCACTTTCTGTGACAAAATAGTATTATATCTATATTTCAATCGGGTCAATTCTCTGAGGCCATCAGATGACATACGGCGCTTCAGAACTGCCTTAAGTGCCTCCCAAGCCACACCAACAGAGGATACTGAGGACCAGTTGGTCTCCATATAAACACTAATTTCAGTCTTTAACATTTGTTGGAAATTAGGATTTTGCAAAAGGGATACATTAAGGCACCAACTATATGATTTCTATTTCTCTATATGTGGCAACACCTCTAAACTCACCAGGGCATGATCCGGGACTAAAATGTTTCCAATTGAGCAATCAACAACAGATGAAATGTGGGATTTGGATATATATATATATATATATAAATAAAAATCTATTCTACAATAAATCTTATGGACTGATGAAAAAAATGTATAGTCTCTACCAGATAGGTTCAAAAGTCTCCAAATATCTGTAAGACCAAGATTTTTACACATCCTGTGAAGCGTCAGTGTTGCTCTAGGGGGCTTACACACTTTTGCTTCACTACGATCAAGGACTGAGTCCATCAAAAGATTAAAGTCTCCCAAAATTATATCATGAGGGGTGCCAGCGACTTGCAACATCCCTTCAAGATCTATAAAAAAGCCCTGGTCATCAGCGTTAGGTGCATAAATATTAGCCAAAATCAGACTTTGCCCCTGAATTTCTGCTAAAACAATAATGACACTTCCTAATTTATCATTAAACTGTTTGAGACATTTGAATTGTAAATGTTTATTTACCAATATATTGACTCCCTTGCTCTTACTTGAGCCAACACTCAACATGTCCAAAAAGAAAACATGTCCACCCCATATTTTCCCAAATTTTTCAGCTTCCTGCGGGGAAAGATGCGTTTCTTGAAGAAACACTATATCATATTTCTTACGTTTAAGAAAAGAAATAACCTTCCTTCTTTTATTGGGGTGCCCCAACCCATTCACATTCCAGGTGGAGAGAGATAGTACACTCATATAAACATATGACATTTTGATATAATAGAAACAATTAATTGTGTGCCAAAAACAAAATTATGAAGACCACATTTCAACATTAATGCAATAATAAAACCCTGAACAAAACAAACAGGAAAAAAAAAAAAAACGTGCGCATTAACCCCGCGCACGAAAGCGCCCACCGGCATCAATCCCTCTAAACTCAAAGAGTCCATGTACGCCTACGAGAGCCCCCGTGACAACTTTGCCATCGGATTACTCAATTTTGCCTCACAAATTTGTACGGCAAAATAACATAACATCAAATATTTTGTAAAACAAACCCCAGACAATAGGCAAAATAAACACAAAGAACGTGTAGACCCATTCACAGAACTGTCTCAAGGTGTGTTCCTTCACAAAACAAATTCCAGCCAGACAGACAAACGAATCTTCAGTGAGCCAGCTGATGAGTGCAGCAGATGACATAATCATTCCAATGTCCCACGAAAATACTCCACAAATCATACTCCAGCCAACAGGAGGCATAAGCACAAGGAACTGACAGATTCATCCATAACTGTCCCGAAGTAATGTTTTTTAACAAAACAAGCTCCACCCACTAGGCGGAACCAGCACAAAAGGAAATGAAACATGCATCCCCGTTCCTCGGATGGTCAAGAGTCAATTCACTCGGAGGCCACATAAAAGTATATCCCATGATTTACACAGTCCTCCAACTTTATAAAAGACATCTTTTGTGTGGGCATGTAGATATTTTGCGGTCATCCATAGTGTCTATTCTCAATCTGCCCGGGAACTTCATTGTAAAAGTGATCTTCCGTCAATGCAAAAGTTTCTTTAAGGAAAAGTGTTAATCCACAAAACAAAACAAATTCCAGCCGCTCGGCGGAGCCAACGCAAAAAGAAACAAAAATGGCACCCAGCTTCTTCTGAAAGCCAGAGTATGTACAGTGAGTCAATCCACTCACAAGAAAAACACCCAATGGTTACACACCCAGTGTTTCAATAAAAGACGTTGCCTGATTGGGACATGTAAATACTTTGCTGCCGACCTTGGTGTTTATTCTCAGTCTGGCCGGAAACATCAGAGCAAATGTGATCTTCCGCTGATGTAAGAGTTTCTTGCATTCTTTAAACCGATCGCGTTTCTCTCGTCGAGTTCGCTAAGTCCGAGAACAAGAAAATATTGTGATTCTTCCAAGAAAGCTTTCCTTTGCTCCTCGCCTGGCGCAACACAAGATTTTTATCGGATGATCTCAAAAATGTGGCCAGAATCGATCAGGGCCTGTCTCCCTCAGCAGATCTGCGAGCCGGGGACTCTGTGAGCTCGCTCGATTTCCAGCTTGTGGCCTGTTATGTCGAGCAGACTCGGGAAAAGCTCATCTAGGAATTTCACCATATCTCTGCCCTCCTCATGCTCAGGAATTCTAACAATTTGAATGTTATTCCTGCGGCTACTATTCTCAAGATCTTCAAGCTTTTCAAGAACACGTTCCAAATCAACGTTGGTCGCGGGCGGATTAACGGCCAATTCCCTCTCCGATGACTCCAAATAATAGTGTGTGTGTGTGTAATATATATATATATATATATATATATATATATATATATATATATATATATATATATATATATATACAGTGCATCCGGAAAGTATTCACAGCGCTTGGGAAATTAACCTTTAATTGCCATTTAAACCTGTGTGTGTCACCTTGTGTGTCTGTAACAAGACCAAACATTCAAGGGTATGTAAACTTTTGATCAGGGCCATTTGGGTGATTTATGTTATCATTATGATTTAAAAAGGAGCCAAACAACTATGTGATAATAAATGGCTTCATATGATCACTATCCTTAAATAAAAGACAATTTTGTGGCATGATCAATCCTATTTTCCAAATCAATGCCAAAATTTCACAATTTCTGCCAGGGTATGCAAACTTTTGAGCACAACTGTATATATATTGTCTATTGTGTATTCTATATATATTTTTTTCTTTTCAATATTTATCTGTTTTTTATTCAATTTTAATTATTTTTTAAAAGTCTTGTTGCTGTTTTTGCATTGTGTACTGGAAGCTTCTGTCACCAAGACAAATTCCTTGTATGTGTAAGCATACTTGGCAATAAAGCTCATTCTTATTCTGAAATAATCGACTCGTCTCTCAACATCCGTCACTCTTGCGACTAACTCAAATGTATTACAGCGAGATCCTCCAAGTCCACAAGTACCTTCGTCAACATCACCTCGTTGGACAGTTGAGGCTGGATTCCTTCTCCCGCCGCGCCATCCAAATCGAGTCCCTGGTCCACAGGCCTGTCTGGGCTTTCATCTTGAATCCGTAAGTGTCTTTTAATGTCTCCAGAGCCTGAGGATTTTGACTTCTTTGCTATGTTTACCTCAAACAGCAAATGTGTAACTGGGTGTATCGAATTTCACTGGATTATATCATGAAAATAATTAAAAAAATTAGCAAAGTGCTCATTTCTACTGATTTTTTTTAAACTTTTACTTCATTACAATGAGCAGCGTTCCTGTCGTTATATTACTGGGTTTAATTTTAATTCAAGTGTAATTTATTTAGAGATTACTGAATGGGACTTTTACGACAGTGGAAGTTAACACAGCTGCGCGCTGTCGCAGACTGTCACTCGAGCTGAGTCTATCACTGCTGCAGCATCAAGCTCTTCAAAGTGAAACACTTTCTTCGCACCGCACAGTGAAAAAAGAATAGTTTTGTCATGCAATGCCTTCATTTAACACCAAGACAAGCGGATATTTCAAGATTAAAATTGAAGCTCCAACTTAAGGCAGCACACTGAGGTAAGCTGTGGCTCTAATGATAACGCGGGCTTTTCTATGACATGGTGATGGTCATTTTCAGGGTGAATCTATAAATATGGGCTCTTAAGAGTGTACATTTAAGTGTACATTTTTAAATCAGTGCAGCAATATATCAGTGCGCTTTTTCCCGCATGTTATGAGCAGTATTTACGCATTTACCCCGTGCCCTCTCGGGGGTACTGGCAACTATTGCAGCAACTTCGGGCTGATTAACTGTATAAATCCATATAAACATCCAAGTTAAGTGTAAATAAATGCCTTTTGCTCTGCCGTTCGCGTGATTGACAACTGGAGCACGAACAGACAGTGAAGGGTGAGTGAACGAAATGAGTGAATTCCAACGCTGACATATATACCATATAGAGCTTATGCATGGTTGCAGAAACAACGTCACATATGAACTTTTTAAATACTTGGGCCTTACTTGTTATTCTTATTAAATAATATATTAATACAATAGATCTTCATTCTGTTTGTCATTTTTTATATATATTTTAATATAAAGAGTAAACACATTTTATCAAATGTACATTATTGTATTTATTTTTTATACTTCAGTATCTTTAAACTCCAATACAAGCTTGGTAGCATTTCTCATCCGACCAAATTATCATAACCTAAATGTTATAACCGAATATGTAAATCATCCACAGAATTGTAATTTCCACTGTGTGCAGTCTCCCGAGTTAAAATAATATCACCTCAGTGAATTATTTAGTAACTAAAGAATTCTTCAGCTTAATGGTAAAATTCTGTATAAATATAAATAAAGAGTACATTTTAAAATGTACCTGTATGTTTTGCCTCTCTATATGTTATTATAATCAAGTAATGATTTGTCAAAAA
Source organism: Myxocyprinus asiaticus (assembly GCF_019703515.2). NCBI lineage: Eukaryota > Metazoa > Chordata > Actinopteri > Cypriniformes > Catostomidae > Myxocyprinus > Myxocyprinus asiaticus. The sequence continues at coordinate 33,014,836 of NC_059350.1, forward strand.
GCAATTTAAAACATTCAGCATGAAAAAAAAAAAAACATTGCAGGAGTGAATGAAGCAGTAAACTGGCATCTCTCTCTCGCCCGCTCGTGCTCACATTTTCACCGTAATGATTACTAGAAAGGTTTTTGAACCTCTCTTCTTATTGACAAATTCATCCAGATCTGACAAGAGCCCTTAAAGTGATAGTTCACCCAAAAATTTAAATTCTCATTATTTACTCACCCTACAGATGTATATGACTTTCATCTGCTGAATACAAATTAAGATTTTTAGAAGAATTTCTCAGCTCTTTTGGTTCATACAATGCAAGTGAATGGGTGCCAACATTTTAAAGCTAAAAAAAACATCACATAAGTACTGTACTGTATTTGATGAAGGACGCACATACAGTTGAAGTCAGAAGTTTACATACACCTTAGCCAAATACATTTAAACTCAAGTTTTTCACAATTTCTGACATTTAATCGTAGAAAACCTTCCCTGTCTTAGGTCAGTTAGGATCACTACTTCATTTTAAGAATGTGAAAGGTCAGAATAATAGTAGAGAGAATGCTTTATTTCTGCTTTTATTTCTTTCATCATATTCCCAGTGGGTCAGAAGTTTACATATACTTTGTTAGTATTTGGTAGCATTGCCTTTAAATTGTTTAACTTGGGTCAAACATTTTGGGTAGCCTTCCACAAGCTTCTCACAATGAGTTGCTGGGATTTTGGCCCATTCCTCCAGACAGAACTGGTGTAACTGAGTCAGGTTTGTAGGCCTCCTTGCTCGCACTCGCTTTTTCAGTTCTGCCCACAAATTTTCTATCAGATTGAGGTCAGGGATTTGTGATGGCCACTCCAATACCTTGACTTTGTTGTCCTTAAGCCATTTTGCCACAACTTTGAAGGTGTGCTTGGGGTCATTGACCATTTGGAAGACCCATTTGCGACTGAGCTTTAACTTCCTGGCTGATGTCTTGAGATGTTGCTTCAATATATTCACATTATTTTCCTTCCTCATGATGCCATCTATTTTGTGAAGTGCATCAGTCCCTCCTGCAGCAAAACACTCCCACAACATGATGCTGCCACTCCATGCTTCACAGTTTGGATGGTGTTTCTCAGCTTGCAAGCCTCACTCTTTTTCCTCCAAGGAGAATCTCTAGGAGATAGAATGAGTCTCCTTCCTGAGTGGTATGATGGCTGCGTGGTCCCATGGTGTTTATGCTTGCATACTATTGTTTGTACAGATGAACGTGGTACCTTCAAGTATTTGGAAATTGCTCCCAAGGATGAACCAGACTTGTGGAGGTCCACAGTTTCTGAGGTCTTGGCTAATTTCTTTTGATTTCCCCATGATGTCAAGCAAAGAGGTATTGAGTTTGAAGATAGACCTTAAAATACATCCACAGGTACACCTCCAATTCAGTACACCCCCTATCAGAAGCTAATTGGCTAATTGTCTAAAGTCTTGACATAATTTTCAGGAATTTTCCAAGCTGCTCAAAGGCACGGTTACCTTAGCATATTTAAACTTCTGACCCACTGGAATTGTGATATAATCAATTAAAAGTGAAACAATCTGTCTGTAAACAATTGCTGGAAAAATTACTCGTGTCATGCACAAAGCAGATGTCTTAACTTGCCAAAACTATAGTTTGCTAATATTAAATCTGTGGAGTAGTTAAAAAATGAGTTTTAATGACTTCACCTAAGTGTATGTAAACTTCTGACTTCAACTCTATCTGCAGGAAAAACAGTACGTTATTTTTGGTATGCGTGCCAGTAGTAGGAATAGATTTCGGACATACTTCATCCGGGGATGTGGGCGATGTCTCGTGACCCAAATATATGATGTAAGAACAAAAACCGCGAAAACTATCCGTTCAGGTTTTGTTAAACAAGCACCATTTAAGCACAGGGAACAATTATCATGATATATATAGCACTTAGAGTTGAGAAGAGAATTCCGTCTCGCAATTCACCGCCGTTCATTTAAATCCAGTGTTTTGAACGTGACGTCGCTTCAGCTCCTGAGGGATTATGGGATAGTGTCCAGTTGATCCGCACTTCAGAATCTTACCGGAAATAGTAGGTCATCCGGGTACTTCTCGCTTACTGCTTCATGAATATTGTGGATTCGGACATACTACTCCATTGGCATACTGTTTTTGGCATACTATATAGTAAGTATGGATATTCGGATGCAGCTAATATCTTCAGAAGTGATGTGATAGGTGTAGATGAGAAACAGATAACTTTCACATTCTTCTTGTGTTTTTGGTGATTCACATGCTTCTCTTCATATCGCCCTCTACTGTGCAGGGAGAAGAATGTCTAGCCAAAAATTACAAATATTGATCTGTTTCTCACCCACACCTTTCATATCACTTCTGAAGATATTAACTTAACTACTGGAGTCTTATGTATTACTTTTATGCTGCCTTTATGTGCTTTTTGGAGCATCAAAATTTTGGCATCCATTCACTTGCATTGTACTAACCTACAGAGGTGAAATATTCAACAAAATATTATAATTTGTGTTCTGCAGAGGAACGGAAGTCATACATATCTGGGATGGCATGAGGGTGAGTAAATGAGAATTTTCATTTTTGGGTGAACTATCCCTTTAAAGTGATAGCTCAGGCATAATTTAATATTCTGACATTCTTTCCCTACCCTCAAGTTTTTCCAAACCCGTGTGAACTTCTGTATTCTGTGGAACACAAAAGATGTTAGACAGAATGTGAGAGACTCAGTCACCATTCATTTTCAAAATATGTAGAAAAAAAAAACACATTCACTGAAAGTAAATGGTGACTCAGGCTAACATTCTTTCTAATATCTTCTTATTGTGTTGCATGGAAGAGAGAAAGTCATACGGGTTTGGAACAACATGATGGTGAATGATGCCAGAATTTCCATGAATAATAATGTAGAGCCGAGGAGGGCGGGGCCGGGCTGGAATGAGACACACCCGGTCCCCAATCAGCCTGACGGGGCGCGCGAGGGATAAAGGCGGCCGGGGACGACAGTTCGAGAGAGAGAGAATTGCAGGCAGCTGTGCTGTGTTTTTGGTTAATAAATTATTATTTAAGTTGTCAAGCCGGTTCTCGCCTCCTCCTTTCCTCTAAACCCCCTTTCAAATAATAATTCTGTTATACACATTAAATGTGTATTATGTAATGGAATATAAGGGAGTTAACGTCCATTATGTCATTTGTGAAAGTAAGGAGTTACTCACTACTCGAGTACTCTTTTAATTGGATACTTTCTTACTCTTATTCAAGTAATTATTTATGTTAGTTCTTTTACTTCTACTTGAGTAATTTTTTTTATTTTTATTTTTTTGTTAAGTAATTGCACTTTTACTTGAACAGTTTTTGGCTACTCTACGCACCTCTGATTATATGCATGTTTACTGTAATTCCCAGAGTGGCATCCAATTATCTCTGAAATAGAAAGTTCTTTTGCATTTTTTTAATCCAATCTTGTGTAAAACTAATTAACTCTTGCCAGCCTGATCAAAAAATTAATAAATACATAAATAAAAATAAGTCAAGAATTCAAGCATCCATAATCAATTCAAGCACTTTGCATTGTGGCATACAGTATACCATGCCATGTGCTCTGGTTGTATACTGCACATTTTGGTGAACGTAGTAGGTCATCCGTATATTCCATTCATACTATATACTGCAGAAATAGTAAGAACAGCATGATAGTGTGCTCTTATGTATATAGCTAGAGTCACACATACAGAGCAGAATTATAAGTGCTAATTGTTTTGCATTAATTATTTTAGCGTGCTCTTACAAGTTAAGCTCTTTTTTTCAAGTTAAAAACACAAAAAAATGTTAAAAACATTAACAACTTTGAAAAAAGACACTGCATGTAGTTTGATTGCTCTTGTTTAATTGTTCAATAAAAAAAAATAATAATAAAAACATTTTTTTAAAGCACAAGCAATAAAGTAAAACTTCAGAGTGGAAAGAAAATATTTACAGTACGTTCACATTCATCTCTCTCAGTACAGTTCTGAAGTGTGTGTGTGTGTGTGTGTGTGTGTCTGTCTGCATGTCTTTGTGGTTTTGTCAATAAGATGTTTGATCAGATATACAAACATCACACAGATATCAGTCTTCTATCTTTAAACCTTTACAGCTGTGTGAATATAATGTATGTGTTACTTCTTGGTGGGAACTCCCTCAGAATAGTCCTCCAATACTCCATTCAGATGATCATTATGAGTCTTAAACCGTCTCTTTCTCTGTGTTCCTGGTTTCTTCCTCTTCTGAATGGGTGCCTGTAACAACCAATCACAAATCATATCAACCGCATGGCAACCGTCCACACCCACACAAATATGCATGAACCAGATCTGGAGTGTGTGCGTTAAGTCTCTCTGTGATTATTTGTATGCATGCAAGAGATATAACACACTATTTTCTTTGGTCCAGTCTCCTGCATGGATGAAATGCCCTGTTTCTGTAGGTATTCTTCAATCTTTTCCTCATCTATGGAATCAACAGGGACACTGCGCCACAGCTTCTGAAACTCTGGAGAACACACAACACATAAATCACAATAGAGAAGCCCCACCCACAGCGTTTCTTAGATTCAAGGAAAGCTTATTCTAACAGACAGTAACCCCACAGTGCTGTATCCACTGGTCCTCAGGCAATATTAATTACACCTCATTTATTATGATCATCACAAACCTTCATCAACGACAAACTGACAGTGTTTGTCATTGTAGAATAGAATCTTCTTCTTGTCTGGCCTGGTCACAAATATAATCTGATCCCCAAGAGCCTGCACAAAATAAACCAAAAATAAATACTTAAAAATTATGCTTTTTTTTATTTATTTTTTTTTATCTTTATTCATGAGAAATGCACATTACAGAAAATAGAATGTTGACTAATAATAGGACATACGGGGCTAGCAGAAGTGGGTTAAGAAATGTATATCCAAATAAGGTGCAATAAGAATCTTTGAAAAATACTGACAATGTGTCCTTCAATACACTGAGGTTTCTGTGGTCCTGATGATTTAATGTACCATCTAGAATACTTTCAACGTGTTTTTTTCTTCTGTACTTCTGTGTGACAGTATGATAGAGTGTTACTTTAATAGCCTTGGCTGCGTTGGGTAGACCCTCTTCAACATCATCGAGTAACACTCCTCCTAGTCCCAGCTGATCGTGTTTGTCCAGTAGTCTTAGCAGAGCTTTCTTATCCTTAAGATGATATTTGGGTTTAAAGGCATATTTCCCTTCCCGCACATCTATTTTAGGATTACTTGTTAATGCCTGAAGGGAGGGAGAAAGAGAAAGAAAGAAAGAAAGAGAGAGAGAGAGAATTTTCAAGGAATTTTAATCCTTTCTAAATCAAACATGCCTGTTTTTTTCCCTCACACAACCTCTGTAAAAACCTTTTTGCAAACAAAATACCTACTGTTTTCACAAAAGTTACGAAGGTTTTTGTACTACAAGAATGAACAAAGTGACATTCATGAGTTTGCAGGTTAGTGTATGAAACTGGTGTAACTGTGCAAACTGAACAATTAGAAATTATTATGCAATTTCTCTGTATGTAGCCTTGAAGAGGTTTCATTCAAGCTGTCAAACCACAAAAAGACATACTTGTAACTGAAAATACATTGTGTGGGCCATCTGAAATTACATATACACAATATATCATCCAATGATGGCTAGAGTAAATAATCTTTGTCCTTTCATAATGATTTGGGTTGAATTTAATTGAAAACTGTGCAAGTTTGTGACGCGCTTCCTGACTCCTCCTCCACGTGACGCGTGACCTTACCAACGAGCTTACGTCATCCCTCTCATGAGCGCACGTCACAGAGATGTACGGAAGCGAACATTTGTAGTTAAAAAGTATATAAGTATTGTTTTGTTTCTAAAAATAATCAATCGTTTGCATTCAGAAGAACTTTATTTGTCGACTGGAGTCGTGGGGATTATTTTGATGCACCCTAAATATGCATTTTGGACTGTCAAAAAATGGAGGACATTCACTTGCATTGTTTAGAGGAGGAGGCCTGAAATGAAATCCTAAAAGTCTTAAATTCTGTTTTGATGAAGAAGGAAACTCAGATACATTTTGGATGGCCTGAGGGTGAGTAAATTATCAGCAAATTTCCATTTTTGGGTGAACTATTCCTTTAAGTTGCAAATAAACCACCAAAGTCTTTTCATCATGACCAGAGACAAACATGCACACACACCTCACTCATGAGCCATTGTTTCTGCTTCATGCCGATGTCCAGCAGTTTGGTCTCATCCAGAATCTCCTCTAGAGTCAGATGATGAGTATCACCTCTCTGGTGCCTTGTCTGAAAGACAGAGAAAAACAGTTTAAATGCATCACAGCTACATCTACTGTATATCTGTGGCTTACAATCTGACAGGCTTTAATTACTGTCATTTTAGAGAGCACATTTACTGTGTGGGAACTACCAAGCCTGAAAAAAAAAAAAAAAAAAAACTGACACACAGCTTACAATAACATAAAACAACAGAAAAATGACTCTGACAACATGTATTAGTCATATTAGTGCAAGCACTTTGCACATCAACTGTGAAGCACAATGTTCATTCAGGTTAGATTGTCAAACAACTCCGAAACTCTGTTTCAGGATCATTTTCAGTTTTTCAATCACAAAAATAAAGAAATCTTAACAGATTACATGGAACTCATATACACTACTGAGATAAGGGGAGCCAGTATTTAATCATTTCAGTTCATATGGCATTTCTACTGCAGCAGTACAAGTAGAGACACAGGAAAAGATTAAAGGGAGCATGACAGTGTATCTGTTACCTTCATGTAGTTGACAATTCGTGCAAGAACTCCAAACTTGTATCCTGAACTCCCAGACAGAGCTTTGAGATTAAAGGAGCCATTGCTGGGATCTGATGGAAAAAAAAGACAAACAAGGAGGATGAGAAGAAATCAGACCCAGTCAAAATCGTTTAGAAAACTGCAGCAACTAACTCTAACTATTGGAACTCTGAAAATCAATTCTCTCAAGCAACAGCACAAACAATGACTTGGCCATCATAGCAGAATTCAAACATCACTCCTTCTCAAGACGTTCCACTCATCCCTGGCCCCTTTGCATGTTTGTTATTTTATTTATTTATTTATTTTTGGCTAAAATGATAATGCGTTCAGCTACCAAATAAGAGTGTAGTATTTGCACAGTACCTACACATTTTACTATATTTAAATTAACTTAATTCAGTAGATATTTCCTCAAAATAAGTGCAGAAATGGGGGAAAAGTGTGCAGATCCAGTTTGTGCCAAGCAATGATAAATATGGTGTTTTCAAGCTACTAGTGCCTTTTATTAATTGCAAATGATCAAAATACATAAGGTTCTGTTTATATAAATAATTATATTGTGTTTGTAAAATTTACCATACCAGATTTTTTTGTGACAATTTAATTAAAGATACAATAAAAAAATATAAGATTAAAGTGTAAGTGCCATTAAAAGCAAAGTAGCATTAAAATGGCAACATTATGCTATTTTGGTTTGTCACAATACCAAATTTCCAGATAATCTTTTCAAAAGTGGCTTGATTAGTAAAAAGGGAGAATTTTTGGTTTACCAAGTGAGAAAATAAGGAACGAGGGTGAGAATCAGTGGCGTAGCCACGGGTGTTTCAGGGTATGCAAATGTAATGCAAAACGTCAGCTTGTTCAACCAAATAATTTTTTTTTTTTTTAATGCTTATAAATAGCAGGGGTGTAAAAATGCATCGATGTGATGATGGAAATTCCACACAACCATTACAGAATTTAATAATCGATTATAATCACTATACTAATACCCAGTGTGTTACTGAGGCAGTCTTTAATTACAGGCGTGCTCTCGCAACAGATGGGGAGTGCGTGAAACTGAGGAAACAAGCGCGCACTTTAAGAAAGTTCATGCTGATGAGTTCAGGTTTCTGCATCATTATTCATAATTGTGTGCATCCATATGAGCAAAATATGCTAATTGTTGTGCTTTACTTACCAATTACAATATATATTGCATATTATGGAATATTCTGAGAATAACTATGGAAAGTTACAGTAATAAGCTTTTACTTGTGTTGATTATGTGATCATAACGTGATATAGGCCTACGCCAGGGGTCAGCAACCTATGGCAAGCGTGCCAGCATTGGCTCGCATAGGGGTAATCACTGGCATGCCAGCAACCGCGAGAGAGTAGACAATTTTATTTATATAAATTCTGCACCTGCATTCCAATCTACATCTTGATGTAATCCTTCCTCATGATCATGCAGCGTGTTTTCATGAGCTGAATGGGAGGCTAAACAAAAAGTTAAAATGTGACGAGACTGCAGTATACCCAACAGACTCGTGCAGCGCGTTTAAGCCATTCATGCATCACAAGCCAGCAGCACTTCATTTTCGGTTAATCGCGCAATTAAACACGCCCGCTTTGCTTCAGTCAGGCTGCGCTGATGACAGCCTACATTCCATGTTTCATTCATTTCTTTTTGCTTTCAGAATAACACGTTATGTAACAAGTAAAACACCACAATTAATCCTTGAGATTTCCAACCCAGCATACAGGTACCCCCTCCTTAAACCATAGTCACACTCAAAATTACATTAAACGATTAAAAGAGAAAACATAAACCCACATTGTGGGGTTCAAAAATCTGAGTCTATTCAAAATATAAATGAAACCTGGAAATAAAGTTTTAGGATTTTGCAGGTGCGATTCACTGAAAAGGGCTAAATAGTTGCTCGGCTTGTGATGCGCGAATGGCTTGCACGCGCAGCGTGAGTCTAGTCACACTTCAATAGTGTTTAGTCTCCAACTCAACTGATGAAAACACACTGCGTGACATGAGGAAGGATTACATCAAGATGTAGATTGGAATACAGGTGTGAAAAACTTCATATAAATAAAATAGCCTGCTCCTCTCTCACTGTTGCTTGCACGCTAGTGATTATATGACTACAATGACATAATATAAGAAATATTTTAGATTCCATACAATTTCGTGATCAGTAATCAAATAAGCAAATTTGTGACATTAACGTTGTTAACTCATTTGTACAAAAGGACAGGTTTTCTTTCATTAAAGCACTTTCACAAGATGTTATGTGAAATTTCACAATATGGTTGGGGGTCATCGGCACAGCCATTGACCAGAAAAAAAAAAAAAAAAGAAATAAAATGGCACTGCATGTCAAAAAGGTTGCCGACCCCTGGCCTATGCCATTAAGTTGATAATTCTGTGACCCTGCTTGATATAAAAATTATATTCATCTGCCTAGATACATTCGTTCATTTATATTTAATTTATTGGTTCAGTAAATGTTCCCATTAGATAAGCAATCCTAGAGCGCAACAGTGCATGCCCACTTTTTCAGTCATCTGAGTTCCGGCAGTATTTTTCCCATAGACTTTTCATAAAATCCTTCATAAAAGAGTTGTAAGCCATGAACCAACCCAACCAGCTCCGAGGTAAATCACAACATCATGAAATTTGTTTTGAGGCAAAAAATATTTGAAAATCATACAAAAAGACAAAGGTACAAGGCTGTGTACTTACCGTCTTGCATAAGGGTATGGACTACAATCCCATGAAGCACTGCGAATTATGTCATTGAATAAAAATCGATGGGAATATATAAAACTATTCTTTTTTCAAAAGTTGTTGATCATAAGTACTGAAACAATATATTTTGTTGCAAAAAATTCTGATATGTACAAATAGATTAGTAGTTTAAGGGTGAAGAAATACCGACTCGATTACGTCATTCACAGTGCGTCATGGTAGTGGGAGGCTGCTCCAAGGCAAATTTCACGGGCTTAGTTGGCCGCAGTTCTCTGATTGGTGAAGCTTTCACTGCTGGACCATGCGTAATGTAGTTGTTTACCATGAATTCTGCTATAAAACACGATTTTTAAACAAAGAAGTTGAAATAACGCAGACAGATGGCTTCAATGGAAGTATATACACCATCGTTAATGACCTCATTGCTCAAGGTAGGTCTGTCTTTAAAGGTTTATAAGTTATCATTAAAAATCAATTAGTCTCTAGAAAAGATTAATGGGATTTTTACTTCCGGAACCAGACTGTTGTGCTCTATTATGCACACTGAATTTTTTTTGTTTACCTAAAATTATGATTCATTTGGTAACATATAAATTAACTGGTTTGAAGTCAAAAAATTTATATTCTGACACTGAATCAACCTGAATACATTAGGTTACATCAACAAACTCATTTTAAGGGGTAGATCAGGGAAACAGCTCTTTAAGGCAAGGACTGCAGGTTTTTACAATGCAAATAGTCCCTCCATTTAGGCTACACACAAAACTAGTAGTCCAAGACAAAGTAGGACATACATCTAAAAAGCCTTTATTGAATCATGGCTATTAGGTTAAAAACATTTCATAAACTGATGCATTGCAGCTTAGAAAGCCTTCATCAGGGGGCCTGGGTAGCTCAGCGAGTACTGACACTGACTACCACCCCTGGAGTTGCGAATTCTAATCCAGGGTGTGCTGAGTGACTCCAGCCAGGTCTCCTAAGCAACCAAATTGCTATAAGTAGAGACTCACATGAGGTAACCTCCTCATGGTAGCGATTAGTGGTTCTCGCTCTCAGTGGGGTGCGTGGTAAGTTTTGCGTGGATTGCGGAGAGTAGCATGAGCCTCCACATGCTGGGAGTTTCCGCGGTGTCATACACAATGAGCCACTTGATAAAATGCACGGATTAACGGTCTCAGAAGCAGAGGCAACTGAGACTTGTCCTCCGCCACCCGGATTGAGGTGAGTAACCACAAGGACCTACTAATTAGTGGGAATTGGGCATTCCAAACTGTGGAGAAAATGGGATAGTATTTTTTTAAAAAAGCCTTTATCAGGGTACATTTGTGTCTTAAAATAATTACGAATCGTTCCAAAATAACCAAATTGTGTCGGAATTTCAGATTTTATGATAAAATATTCAAGATGCTATTTTTTCATGGAAAGGTATGCAAAAAAATCTTCCTACTCCCTGAAATCTATTAATGAAATAAGTGCTGTGAGATCTCTCACATCTCTGTGACAGTACATGTTCTCATAACAGTTTTCAGTTGTGGGCGCTATTTTGCTGCTGTTGTTTTTGACAACCGCTTCTGCTTGGTGTCGGTGTCAATAAAGCTAATTTGGTATCTTTGGAGTGTGGTGTCTTGGAAAGAGGGGGCATGGCTAATCCAACGGCTCAGCTTGTGGAAATTCCAGTAAAGCTAAAACTGCTTACAGCACCAACATTTGGATACATTAACTTTAATCATTGATTAAAGTGCTATTTGTAAAAATACAAATTAAAAAGAAAACTTTAAAACATTCGCGCACACTCTGGAGCTTCCAAACACACTTTTTTACTGTGATTAACCAACCCCAGTGACCAAATAAACTGAATAGAATAATTCTGCATTTTCATTTAATACACCACATTTAGAATATAAATGCCATCCTCATGTAAAAAGTCCTCAACTCAGAAGTAACTGTCATTCAGGCTTAATAACTTTATACCAAATATTATGTCACTAATTGAAAAGGCATTAAAATATAAGCTTCAAAAAGGAAAGATTGGTAATAGAAGCACTATTTTTGGAAGACCTTTCCTATGGCATTCTACATATGTAGCCCCTCCTGGTCCTTCACTGGTAAAATAGGTATAAAGTTTCATAAATATTAAAAAAAGCATAACAGAACATCATTGTTTTGACATAAAACAATTATGTCATATTTCTCACATTTTCTCTTTGATTTTCAGAGCTCATTCTGTTTTCACACTAGTCCTCTCCATCCCAAACTGTCTCTCAAAAAAATAGCTCTCGCATCATTTCCCCTTCCTCCTCCACACCCTGTTCTCAACCCATGGCAACTGCCCAGCCAGTCTCACTCGCATCTTGGCACTGACACATGAATGATTCATACTGTGGGTGGGACCTATTGCTGAGAGCAGATGCATTAGACATTAGAGGTTGGATATCTCTTGCTTTGAGAGACAGGACAGCAAGCCAAAGGCATTGAAGCAGGGACTCAGAACAGCCTGTTCGGGGCAGTGAGAGAGGGAGAGAGAGTGGCAAAGGGCGAGAAAGACAACATAGCGAAGCACGAGACAGAAGAGAGGAGGAAAAAGCTGCTCCATCAACCTGCATCAGGTATGTCCAGCTATTTATACCGCACAGCAGAATGCAACTAATACTTATACATACGCACAGATTTAAGCATCACCATATTAGTTCTGTATCCATTTTAATGGATTAATTTATTTTCCATTTTCATTACAAGACTTCATATGCATCATACACACTGACAAAAAAAAACAAAAAGATACATCACATGCACATCTTCTGTCACAAACATATTAAAGGCAATGCAAGCATTGGATGTCGGTCAGAAGTTAAACCGTACACACAAACACAGATTGCAGACCAGACAGTTGAAGCTGACTGTGCGAGAGCATCACACTGTGTCCTGAATATTTATAGAGGCACAATATCATTTAGATGACTACATGTGTTTTTACCACGTGGAAAAACATTACACAAGTATTTAGGGAAAAGAGTAACAGTACTAAGAGAAGCTGTATGTATGGAGAGGGGGTCTCTGGAGAGCAGTACAAGGAGAAGCCATCTGTCTGCTTTTAGACAAGTCTCTGTATGTTTGTGTCTGTGGGAGGTGTCTACAAGAATTAGCTAAACTAAGGTCACAGGGTCTCCAAAAGGAACCTCTTTTATACAAATAAAAACAGGACCTGTGACATGAGGCTTAATAAATGAAGACCTCCTTCATCAGATGAATGTGAAGAGCAAGTTTGAGTCTCCTTGGAGATGGATGGACTTTCTCCTGTGAGTCATGGTGGCACTGAAAGTGAAGCTGTATTCCTCCAGGAGTGTATGCGCACAATCAGACATGCATGAGAAAAGCATTAGCTTGGCTCATGTTACAGCTAACCTGCTTATAGTACATCCACACCTAAAGTCCTGATGCTACACAGAAAAGTGTGCACATATCCTGATTTAGTGACACTGAGAAACATGGACTATGTAAAAACATTTGGAAGAACATCAGAATGTGTTTCAAACATCAAACTGTTTGAGAAATGTTTTAAACAGAAAGATAAAGCTACCTGCATTAACATTACTTCAGCTTCCACCCGGCATTAAACCTGCACAACACACACACAAAGTCCACTCAACCAAACTAGGTCAGCAGTTTCATCTCATTCATTCTCTTTTGTTTAAATGAACAAACCTATTAGGATTGTCAAAAGTACTGGTACTTTTGTACCTCTTCAATACTATAAATAAAAGATGATGTAATTACATGTATACCAGTCATTCTGCAGTACCAGTAGACAGAGTATGACTCCAATTGTTACCAGTGTGCTGTCTGCCTGACAAACGCTGTTTATAATATCCATATTAGTGCGCATGCCTGTAGACCTGTAGTATAAATACAGCTCAAAGGCAAAAATGTACTTTGGTTTTCTGCTTGCCGCAGTTGCCGGTACATTTAGCTCCAACTGCGCGACGCAAATTTCGTCATTCGCACAGTATGCGTGGACTGTCCACGTGCAGCCTAGTTTTTCCAGATATGTGGACATTTCACCAGATATCAAAACTCTTCATCTGGTGTATAGATTAATTTTATATATATACTTACATATAGAGCATTGTAATGGAGCCAAGTCTCTGTCATTTCAAAATAAGAGTATTTGTGTGTTTCAGGCTTGTTTTATAGTTAAAAGTCTCATGCTATGCATCAAATTTGTCTGGTTATTATTGGAATTTTGGTTGTATAAACTGCTTTTGGAATTTTATTCATTTTGGACTCTTGTAGATTCAATGTCTGCTCCCTTCATAATAAGGAAAGACTAAGTATTTTTTTTTTATCATTCTATAAATCAATTTAAAAAATGTATATATATATTGCCCGATTAATCGGTTTTCGGACTTTCCACCACCTTAGTTACCGGTATTACCAAAATCCACTATCGGTTGACCTCTAATATAGTACAAAAAAATATGCCAATGGAGTTGTATATCCAAATCCTCAGTATTAATAAATCAGTAAGAAAGAAATACCCGGATGACCTACTATTTTGGGTGAGATTTTGAAGTGTGGATCGACTGGACACTTTACGACCCCATAATGCCTCGGGAGGCGAGGAGACGTCACGTTCAAAATGCTAAATTTAAAAGAACGGTGGTTCACCGCAAATCAGGTGGCTCTTTTTACTGTAAGTGCAATCTATACCAAGAAAGTTGTTCCTTGTGCTTTAAATGGTGCTTGTTTAACAAAACCAGAAGAGATTATTTTCGCGGTTGTTATTACGTCATATCTTCCGGTCACGGGTCAATACCCACATCCCTGGATGTAATATGTCCGGAATCTATTCATACTACTTGCATGCATACCTAAAGAACATAGTCTTTTAGTGGCCCAGAAGTGCATCCTACATCAAATACAGTAAATGCTCTGACAGTATGCCATTTCAGACCCGTAAGTGCTTGGCTGTGCACAAGATGGAACAAAATCATGAAAAAAGACATATACCCTAGTCTTAATAGACCCACCACTGTCTATTATGTTGTTAATCAAACAACATTGAAAAGAAACAGCACTCACTGTTCTTTGTTTTTTATTACTATGCTCTTAGTTTACTTTATAATTAATTCTTTCTTATTATTACTGTTAACCTAAATACTTTCACGTGCCATTATTTCAATTTGATTATTTCTGATCCTGGAGAGAAGACAGTGGAGCTTACATGATCAATCTTCCTTCAGCTACTGTAGTCGAGTGTCAGAATGATGGAGAATTTCATCTTTGCAGTGAGCAGTTTGCCGGATTTATATGATGTCTCTGACCCAGTACAAGGCCAATATTTAAAAATGATACATAGAAAACAGTGTCTGAAATAGTGTATTGCATGTACACTATATGACCAAAATAATGTGGACACCCACTTCTAATTTACAAGTTTGGTTACTCCATTAATTCAAGTGAAGTCAAATCATAATTCCACTCCAATGGCATTCTAAGGCATTGTGTGGCAAGAGTTTGGGCAGAGCCCTTTTCTATTCCAGCATGACAATGCCCTTGTGCACAAAGTGAGGTCCATCAAGAAATGGTTTATTGCATCTGGTGATGAAGGTCTTCCACAAAGCCCAGACCTAAACCCCTCTGAACATATTTGGGGTGAACTGGAACGGCAAATGTGAGCCAGGATCCATTGCCCAATATCAGTGCCTGACCTCACTGATGCTCTTGTGTCTGAATAGGAGCAAATCCCTGCTGCCATGTTACTACATACTGTAAAGTGGAAAGCCTTCCCAGATGAGTAGAAGCTGTTACTGCAATGGTTTTGAAATTAAGTGTTCATTATGCACACAGTGTCCACATACTTATGGCCACATAGTGTTTGCCAATTAATTGTGTGTGTGGACCCAGATGGCCGTAATGTCAAAGAGCATGGGCCCTATTTTAAGAGCGCTATGTCTCAAGTGCAGCGCTATGCAATACCTCATTGCGAAATGTCAGTGGGCATGCCCATGAAGTTTTGATATGAAGTCTAGGCGCAAGTGGGTTTACTAAATCGTGCACGCACAGTGCTAATAGGCTGGGTCAAGTGCAGTTTATTTTGGAGATTCTTCTCTGGTTATTGTCTATTATACATACTCCATCCCCTGTTAAGCAACACTGATATACATAAAGCCAGCCTATTCATAAGAATTTGGTAGTGTACAACATAGACTGTATGCAATGCATTAGAAGAATAAACATATGGACATTTTGTGTCTTGCACTCCTTTTAACTACATCCTTGCTGTGAACTCACCCATTTTTTGTCATCATTTCAGTGCTATGGTCTGCAGATAGTGCAAACACTCCCACCCACGCCCACTTGCGCTGGCATCAAAATTATGCTTAGAATTAGCGCTCACGAAAATTGTATAAGATGCCGTGTCTGGCGTGGTCACGAAAATGCCCCATGTGTTGAATCTCATTCATCTTTAATATGATGCATTATGCACTGCAATTTATTTACAACCTTGCTTTTCCTCCAGAATATTTTTATGCCACTAAAAATGAACAATGTCAAAATGTCTACATTCTTCTCTCTACTATATCATTCCATCATTCTTTCCCTCCTCATCTTCCTCTTTCATGATTAACTGTTTACTCATCTCTCTGCAGTATGAACATGTCCAGCAGTTCTGCTTTGATCCAGCAGATCTATCCTTTCCATGATGGTTGGAATGTTGCCTGCTTCATCCTCCTCCTCTTCTTCATTCTCACCATCCTCTCGCTCGCCACACTGGCACTACTCTATGAGCTGCTGGACTGCGGATGCTTGACCAAGACCAAAACTGTCCATGACCTGCGCCGCCCGTGCAATGAGGTGGTTTAGCTGTAACTATGGTGACAGCAGACACTGTTATCATAGGAAATACAGCAAGAGAGCGTTGGAAACAGTTGCACATTTGGACGGATTGGAGTCCCTTAAAAACACACCACACATGTACTGAGAAACACTCTACTCCCACTAGCTCTAACAGCAATACACAGAACAGGTGTCTTGATGTCTTTAAATAATCGATATCTCCACCAGAAAGAGAGGAAAATCTTACTTGAGTGTGTGCACGTCATTGTCTCTTCTGCATATATTTTGCGTTCAGTATTCCAGTACTATTATGTGATGCTGAATTTTAAAGATGTGTTTACATGAAACCTCCCCTTTGTGTGGGATTACCTATAGTTTACAAGTCAGTATTGTGGAATTCATAAGCTACATACGATTCTCCTTACAACACACACTCACACAATATGGTTTAAGTATAGGGAATGTTTGTATGTGTATGTTTACATTGACTTTTAGGTGGGGGTTGATATGGGAATCATTGATGTGGATGTGTGCGTGTGTGTGTGTGTGTGTGTGTGTGTATATATGGACCGTGGCATGATTGTTGGTGCCAGATGAGCTGGTTTGAGTATTTCTGTAACTGCTGATCTCCTGGGATTTTCACGCACAACAGTCTCTAGAATTTACTCCAAATGGTGCCAAAAAAATGAAAACATCCAGTGAGCAGCAGTTCTGTGGATGGAAATGCCTTGTTGATGAGAGAGGTCAACAGAGAATGGCCAGACTGGTTTGAACTGATAAAGTCTACGGTAACAAGATAACTGCTCTGTACAATTGTGGTGAGAAGAATAGCATCTCAGAAGATGCGGTCTTTTGGCGGCACGAGGAGGACCTACACAATATTAGGTGGTTTTAATGTTGTGGCTGATCGGTGTAAAATATATATATATATATAAATAATCAGCACATTAAAGGCCAATTACTACATCATTGCAAATGCCTTAAAAAAATTTTATTTAAATTATCTAATAAAAATCATACAAGCACAATGTGGTGGTCGTGGCCAAGAACAGGCAGGACAGGTAGTGAACAGAAAAAAAAAAGAAAAAAAGTTTATTCCTTCCAAAAAAAAATAATAATATACAGGGGCAGATATGACGAAAGTTGTTTCCAAATAAAGTCCATACAAAAATCAAAGACTTAAGATGGCATTTAACTGAAACAAAAATTAAACAAGCCTAAGAAATAAATCTCCCCTGTTAACAAAGTAACAACAAAAACAGACAAAACAAAAATCACTAAGGTCAGCAGGTCATGATATATAATGGCTGATCAGCACTGACTAACTCTCATACTTTCCTCACTGCTACATATACTCATTTAGCCTCTAACAAACAAAAAGAGAGTTAAATATAAAATAATATGTTCCCAAATAAACCCTAAACAACAATATTTACAACCAAATATACACTTTATCATAACTAACATAATACAATGAACTACTTAAAGCACAACATAAGACTACTCCAAACAAACAAAACAAAAATGAACTGAATGAAATTAAATTTTAAAAAAATCCCCCTCTGAATCAGATCATGATGGTACAGTTCATTTTCCTCTGGAACAGCACAAGTTTGGAGACTGAAGCACCGCCTCTCCCTTTGTTTGCTGACACATGGAATGCGGCCGTTCACTCCATGGACCAGAGGAATCTAGGACTCAGGTAGAGTTAAACAGCAAAGAGGAATATAAGAAGTGTGCACCCTCCTGTACATTGAAGATTTTAATAAACTGTTAACTTGTTACCTTGTCCTGTATTTTCTTTCCTTAAATAAGGGAATTTAAATAAAGTAACAAACCATATTAAATTAAACTTCAAAATAACCAATATAAATCACGGTAGAGGCCAAATATGTGAGGTGGGCTACGCACCCGTCACACTCTCCCCCACCTCCAGCTCCTCGCCCACATGGCGGGAAAGAAAATCAGCAGTAAGTTTCTCTCTTCCTGGCCGGTGGAGAACTGTAAATTGATAGGGTTTTAGAGACAAGTACCAGCGAGTTATCCTGGCGTTAGAGTCCTTCATTTTATTCATCTATAGGAGGGCTCTATGGTCAGTCTCTAAAGTGAAATGCCTGCCCAAAAGTTAATATTTAAAAGAGTCCAAGGCCCATTTCACTGCTAAACATTCCTTCTCAATAGTGGAATAGCGCACTTCCCTAGGAAACAGTTAACAGCTAATGTAAGCCACAGGGTGATAAGTTCCCACTTCTCCCTGGAGTAACACTGCTCCTAGTCCAATTCCTGAAGCATCAGTCTGTAAACGGTTGATCAAACCTGGGACTGTGCAACACTGGACTTGCCTGTAGAGCTCCTTGAATATCCTGGAAAGCTTTCTGAGCCTGCTCAGTCCACTAAATCTGGTTTGGGGCATTAGATCTGTTAGGGCAGCAGCTCTAGAAGAACAATTGGGCACAAATCAGCGATACCACCCAACCAATCCGAGAAAAGGTCTTACCTGTTTCTTGGTCTTAGGTAGGGCACAGGACTCAATAGCTTGCACCTTCCCTACTTGTGGCCGAATGACCCCATCTCCCAGGACATAGCCAAGGTATTCAGTCTCTTTCTTCGCCAGGGCACATTTACCAGGATTGATTGTCAGTCCCGCTTCTTGAATACGGCTTAAAACCACCTGCAAATGCTTCAGATGCTCTTCCCAAGTTTCACTAAAAATCACAATGTCATCAAGGTATGCTGAGGTAAAATGAGACAAACCATGCAATACCTGATCCATCAGTCTTTGGAAAGTAGGCGGAGCCCCATGCAGGCCAAAAGGCATAGTCTTAAAATGATGTAGGCCCCAAGGAGTCCGAAAAGCAGTCAGTTCTTTAGAACTAGAACTCAAAGGCACTTGCCAGTAACCTTTACAGAGATCAACAGTGCTAAGATATTTTGCATTACCCAGACGTTCAATCAGCTCCTCAATATGCGGCATTGGGTACGAGTCAAATTTTGAAACTGAATTCAAATACCGAAAGTCAATGCAAAATCTTATAGATCCATCCTTTTTAGGTACCAAGACCACGGGACTGCACCATTCACTTTTAGAAGGTTCAATCACCCCCAAAGATGTCATCAGGTCCAGTTCCTTTTTAAGAGCTGGAAGTAGTCTTTCAGGTACTCGATAACTCAGTCTCTTTGGAACTGCATCCTCTTTCAAGACGATGTCATGCTCTGCTAGCATTGTTCGACCAGGCCTTTCTTGGAACAATTCAGGATGACACAGCGATTGAAGTTGCTGTTGCTGAGACTCAGAGAGATGATCTAGATTGAGCACTGCAGAATTCTGAACAGGAAAATACTGCTCTTCCACCTCTTCCTCATCTTTCACAGACCGAATCAGCAGACATTCCTTCTGAGGGGACCACTCCTTCAAAAGGTTTACATGCAGAATTCTCTTTGAACGTGCTTGTCCTGGGGTTGAGATCTCAACATTGTAAGTCCTACTTTTTTAAGTACTTTAAACGGCCCTTGCCACTTGGCTAAAAGCTTACTGGACACTGTGGGCAACATTACAAGCACTTGCTGACCTGGTACCAATGAACGAGTTCTTGCAGATTTATCATACCAAGATTTTTGTTTCTGCTGAGCCTCTGCCATATGCTCTTGAGCCAAATTTGTCATTCTTTGCAATTTCTCATGCATTGCCACTACAAAGGATGCAACATCCATTCCTTCCCCCTCTCCCCTCTTATTGGCCCATGTCTCTTTTAACAGTGACAACGGTGCTCTCACATCATGGCCATATAACAATTCAAAAGGGGAAAAACCTGTTGAGGCCTGGGCTACTTCACGATATGCAAAGAGCAAATAGGGCAACCATTGATTCCAATCTGAACCGGTCTTATTAATGAATTTACGGAGCATATGTTTGAGGGTTTGATTAAACCTCTCTACTAATCCATCTGTTTGAGGATGGAACGGCGTAGACTTCAAGCCCTTTATGCTCAATAACTCAAACTTGCTTTAAGAGCTTTGAGGTGAAATTGGTCCCACAATCAGTCAATACCTCTCTCGGAAATCCTACCCGAGAGAACAATTGAGTCAGACAAGAAACTACCTGCTTAGCTCCAATGGTCCTCAAAGGAAACACCTCTGGATACTTGGTAGCATAATCACTCACCACTAACATAAACCTATGCCCTGCTCTACTTTTCTCAACAGGACCAACAATGTCCATAGCAAGTCGTTCAAATGGAACTCCAATAACTGGAAGAGGATGAAGGGGAGCTTTAGAGGGGAGTCTATTAGAGGTCAACTGACACTCTGAACAAGTTTTACAGAATTTTACTACATCTGCTCTAAGGCCAGGCCAATAAAAGTGTCTCCTAATCCGGGCCAATGTTTTCTGTCTACCCAGGTGACCTGCCCAGGGAATGGAGTGACCCAAAGACAGGACTATATCTTGAACTGCCTTAGGTGCCAACATCTGCAAACTATCTCCCTGTTGTCGATACAACACCTCCTCTTGAAGGACAAACCTCTCACCTACTCTACCTTCTACAGATTTCTCACCTTCTCCCTGTCTTGTCAAAATAACTTGTTGATACAAAGAAGACAAAACCGGATCAGTTTGTTGCAACTCTGTATTACTGGGAATCTTAAACTCAATCAATTCATCCAGCTTACCTCCCTGTTCCTGACCAGCAGCTTCCACATAGCTATACTTCTCTTGCCTTCTCTGCCTTCTAGATTTCCTCACTTTAGTTGGTCCAGCCTCCAGCTCAGCATCAAAGAATGGAAGACTCTTAACTGTATCAAACTCATCTGCAGACTGCTTAACCTGAGCTTGGGTCATCACCATACTATAAGCAGAGTTAGAAGGCAACAGATTCAATAGTAAAGGAAAATCTTGACCTAAAATCACAGGATATGGCAATTTTTCTACTACTCCTACTTTCAACAAATAGGGTTGCTCTTGTACCAATACCTACACTTCAACTATAAGGTAAATCTGCTCCTCACCATGAACGCATCTAATGACAACATTACCTTCATTCTTTTCTGAATGCTCTGGAACCAACTGGCTTTCAACTAGCGTCAGCATACTACAAGTGTCTATTAATGCATTCACATTTTTCCAATTCACTTCTACAGGAACTGTCAGGCTTAGAGACTGAGTCAACAACTTATCTACCCCTGATTTAGGCACAGAACATATCTGGGAAGCCTTAGCAGATAACTTAGGACACATTGGCTTCTTATGCCCTTCCTGTCCACAATAATAACAAACGGGCACCTGACTAGATGGAGGTAGAGGCCTAGAGAACTGATTTTCTCTAATTTTAGGCTACTTACTAGAGGAATTAGATTTACAATCACCTCGACCAAATGTTGACGAACTCCTATTTTCCCTATTCCCCCTTTGAGCAGCACCCCAAGCTTGGGAACAAGAATGAGCAGCTTCAAAAACATCAGCCAGGGAAGCAGCCTGAAAAGCTGTACTAGGGTTATTTTCTCTTACCCATACTTGTAATTATGGTGAAAGCATTCTCAAATACTGCTCTAAAATAATCACTTCCCCCACAGCCTCTACAGTCTTTCCCTTGGATTGCACCCATTTTCCATAAAGTTCTCGAAGTCGTACATAAAGTTCCTTTGGAGTCTCATCAGGCTCAATCTCTAATGAGCGGAACCTTTGATGGTAAGTTTCAGGATTAATTGCGTACTTAAAATAGCAGATTTTACTTTTTCATACTCTAAGGTCTCCTCAATGTCCATATGCACATAGGCACTCCTGGCCTTACCAGTCAATAGGGGAACTAACCTAAGGGCCCACTCACTTTTACCCCACTTACAGGCCAGAGCAATTCTTTCAAAAGAGGTGAGAAAATGTTCAATGTCATCTGAGTCTTGCAATTTCTGCAACTTGGGCTCAATCATATCTCAAGCAAGATCTGAGGAAAGGGGCACCGAGACATTGGACACATTTTCCGGCATCTCAGAGGGAAAATCAGGTCCTAACAAACCTCCAGGATCAGGGGTGGTACAAATATCCACTTCCTCCCGAAGAGGGTTAAATTGATGCTGCATTGTTTTCCAGCGTTGCTCCTGCCGAGCTGCCTCCCACTCCATTCGGTCCTCTTGTCGTTGCTGAACCTCCAAATTTTTACGAAACATCTCCACCAGGTCCTGCAGAGTTGGTTGTCCAGGCTCATCAGCCATCTGAGGAACTCCTCCAACTGCCGCTGGCTCATCCTCCAACTCCTCCACCGAAACTTCTTCATCTCGTTGTTTAAACTGCGCCAATCTCTTTGGAGCCATATTGTCACTACTCAACACTGTCCTTTACTGGCCGAATCCCATCGCTGCCACCATTTGTGGTGGTCTTGGCCAAGAACAGGCAGGACAGGTAGTGAACAGGAAAAAAAAAAAGTTTATTAAAAGTATAATAATAATAATAATAATAATATACAGGGGCAGATATGACGAAAGTCGTTTCCAAATAAAGTACATACAAAAATCTAAGACTTAAGATGGCAGTTAACTGAAACTAACAAAAATTAAACAAGCCTAAGAAATAAATCTCCCCTGTTAACAAAGTAACAACAAAAACAGACAAAACAAAAACCACTAAGGTCAGCTGGTCATGATGTTATAATGGCTGATCGGCACTGACTAACTCTCATACTTTCATCACTGCTACATATACTCATTCAGCCTCTTCCAAACAAAAAGAGAGGTAAATATCAAATAATATGTTCCCAAGTAAACCCTAAACAGCAATATTTACAACCAAATATACACTTTATCATAACTAACATAATACAATGAACTACTTAAAGCACAATATAAGACTACTCCAAACAAACAAAACAAAAATGAATTGAATGAAATGAAATAAAAATAAAAAAAAACTCTGAATCAGATCATGATGGTACAGTTCAATTTCCTCTGGAACAGCACAAGTTGGGAGACTGAAGCACTGCCTCTCCCTTTGTTTGCTGACACATGGAATGTGTCCTGTATTTTCTTTCCTTAAATAAGGGAATTTAAATAAAGTAACAAACCATATTAAATTAAACTTCAAAATAACCAATTTAAATCATGGTAGAGGCCAAATATGTGAGGTGGGCTATGCACCTGTCACACACAATAAAGGTTTGGTTCCCATTTCAGTCATGCCAGATCTGATCAGTTGCTAAAATTAGCAGATCTAAATCTGTTTTTAAGGACAACAACATACAAAAAAAAAAAAAAAAAACATGCCTTTCTTGAGCTCTATTCCACTCTGATCTCATCTGGATGTAGTTATCACACAACAAGTCTACAGCAAATGCCTTTTTGCTGATCTTGTCAGTATCCAATACTGCTAAATGCATTCAATCTCCACCTGTTCTCACATATTACAACTCTGCTCAGGTCTCCACACAAGTTTCCTAAAGCTAACAGAATAAACTGCAAAACAATATTACTGGCCTGTAATCCACAAGCCACCTTCAGAGTGTACAGCCCTGCCAATGTTCACAATTCGCAGAACGACACTGACTCTAACGCAATTTTTTTCTTTCACATACACAAACCCAAATTATCCAAGGGCAGCAATGGGAGATGATCCTGAAGTGGTCCAATGTTTCCCCTGTGCCACTATTACATTTCACATGGTTCATTTAATATTCTTGACACAACGTAACACGAAAGAGACCCCACCACAGGCACAAATACGCGCACAAACTCACAGTGACGTCACCCTAAAACACACGCGTCAAACTCACTTCATTTCATGTGGCCGGAGAGCTCATTTCTGAAACGTAGGATGGCAGGGGAACGGAACGACTTACTGACCAATCAGTTAGCGCTTTCCTCGTGAATAATAATGAGCATTGCCCTGTCATCTTAACCTTAT
Organism: Myxocyprinus asiaticus; assembly: GCF_019703515.2. Classification (NCBI taxonomy): domain Eukaryota; kingdom Metazoa; phylum Chordata; class Actinopteri; order Cypriniformes; family Catostomidae; genus Myxocyprinus; species Myxocyprinus asiaticus. The sequence continues at coordinate 33,039,158 of NC_059350.1, forward strand.
GTTATTGGAGCGAATTTTGCTCGCTTCGAAAGCGGAATGATAGCCCTACCCGGACGATTTATCAACACGGCTCAATGGAGAGCAGCTCGAGTGTAGAGCAGGTGCAGTAATTCGCGTACTGGTCTCAACCGAACAGACTATTTTAAATGCGCTTGTGAACCAGTCACTGAGATGCGCGGCGGGGATCGTTAAACCATTTTAATGCGGTACAGAATTGTCTGTTGCAAGTCCAAATGTCTCAGTGATTAATCTAGTTTGAACAAACAGCCCCCACATTATAAACAGCATTGACAAAGAAAACAGGAGAAAACATAAATCAGAAGGCTTTTCAATCTGCACATCACAACGCTGACAAACATTTACCATAGATTTAGTAGTACTGTATTAACTATGGTAATTGTGACAAATGTTTCTAGATGTATTTAGACTGCTGTTTAGACAAAAATGGCAGAATTCTTTATATAGAAACCATATTACTAACCATGGTAGTGAGGAGCCATGCATGGTTTTACCTATGGTTACCATGGTCTTATTACAAATATTGTTAAAACTATGGATGTTATGGAACAACTATGGTCATTTTTTTCATAACTGTTATGGACCAAGCTATCAGTAAGAGCCTGATGAAAGGAATCTGTAAATAAGATCCAACTTAGTCACACTGTCAGTATATTTCAATTTAGCCATATAACATTAGGTGTTCATTTTTTCCACAGATGTTACTGTTGTTATTATAATTTTCATCTGCATCCCAACCTCAAAATCAATGCTGTACTGTCAAATGTGCATTTCATTGCACATAACATGTAATATTATTTGCATGGGTGCTACTATAGCAGGTTCCTGTGCCACATTTTCAATCTCCTTTAAGGGCACAAATAAACCCTGATGTGGCCCAGGCTAAAATTGAGTTTGACACTCCTGTTTTAAGCTACCCCTGCTGAAAAGCATCCTAGGGGAAACACTGTGGTCTGTATTTTTTTGTAATGAAATAAACAGCCAAACTGTTTACCTATTGCACATGCTCCACAACTACATTCCCTTGGAATAGTATTGACAATGGAGGGGAGGATGTCACTAAAACCCAATTTTACTTTTTTTCTGGTCTTATTATTCCAAACATAGAAGGTATCATTATTCCAAAGAAAATATGTTTGTCTTGCAAGCATCAAAATGCTGTGGTTGTTTCATGCTGACTTTAAGGATAGTCAATGTCCCAGAGCAAGTTGGAAACCAGTGTTTTCAGAACACCTAAATGGTTTTCATACAGGGCACGTTTGCAGCGGTCCGAACCTGATTGCGATTGTTCCATGCACCCCCTGCAGCATTGGTCTGGTTTCAGACACATTCAGATTCTGTCAAACCCTGGTGCTTTTCCGTCATTAACTTGCATCATCACAAACGTGCACATGATGGAGAACACAAAACAGGTGTTTTTTTTTATTTGGTGTCATTATGCACACCAGAGTGAACAACAATTGCGCCTCTGTGTGTCGCATGCATGCACGCACGCATAATTCAGCAGTTGTACATGTCCAGGAGAAGGTGACTATATCTGATGTTTACAAACAATCTTTTTTGAGGAGACAGTTAGTTATGAGCAATATATTTGCAGCACTGCTTATGTTCCCCTGCCACTCCAAAACACACTCACATGTGTTTTTGTGCAACTGATGACGTTGTCATGCTTAAATTGGCAAAAACCAAAGTTATTTTACTTCCTGAAAAAGTGCGGACCCCAATACAGGTTGCTTTCAAACTCATGCAAACTGTGCCACAGTTCCATTGCAACCGAGCTCAGACCATCTCCTACAGGTAGTCTCCAGTTCGGTACCACGGTCCGCAAAACAGCTGTCATATTACACATTTTTAATGCAAACCGTGCACTGTTTCGGACTAAACTGCCTGTGTGAAAGTGCCCTTAAAGCTACCCATGCTCTCAGCTTTTTATAATCTCTAGCTTTTATAATTAATAATAAAAAAAAATAAAAATAAAAAAATATATATATATATATATATATATATATATATATATATATACACACACATTTTTATATATTAAAACTTGTTGCTGAAAAAACATTGGAATCCACAAAAAGCACTCTGCATTCTTGTACTTTCTTGCGTTTGTTTTACACCTTTACTTTGGCTTCCAACAGGACACACAAACATACCTAAAACACATAGCTACTCTCTGACCTGTGCTGTTTTTGGAGGATGATGATGTCTCTTTGTCTGGTTTGCTCTTCTTCTTCTTGGACGAGCTAGAGGGCTCAGAGGACGCTGGTCTCCTCTCTACTGCAGGAGTGGATAGAGCTCTTTTTTTGAAGAGCTCTCGCTCTCTCAGCAGAGCTGGATCCATCCTACACACACATCACAACACCAACAATACAGTCAATATACATTCACATTTCCACTGTCTTCCTCTCTGAACATATGTTTTTCAGAATACTATTATACATTTGTTTTTTAGCAAAACCTACAATTACATTATTATGTTGTCACTAAAAAAAAAATCAATTCTCAAAACAAGTGCTATGTTACAGCTGGTCTGACAACTTCGTATGGTCAAGTACGGTCTGTGTATGTTGCACTACGAACTAGTGCAATAATAGCCAATTAATTCAAAATATAAAATATAAACAAGTATTTTAACATACAATGATAAGGAACACCACTGATTTACAAAGAGTAATGCATAAGAGATATATGTGGATTGCAAGATCATTGGTAACACGTTAATTTATCATTAATATTGCATATTCCTCTAGATGAGGTCTTTAATGCCAGATGGCAGTTAGGAGAAAAAATACGGGTTTAAAGTAGGGATTTACAGCTAACGCTGAATGGATAGTTAGTATCATCTTATCGTTAGACAGACACATGGAAAAGTTTATAATTCAAACGACGCTGAATATAAACAACAAAAGCTCACACTAATCATAGCTAATACAAAAATGAGCCAGAAACATCTTACATCACAGCATGGAACACATCAACAAATTAATGAAATGACTCCGCGTCACCTGAATATGTCACTGCCTTCTCTCTCAGAGAGAAACAGTTCGGTTAAACCTTAAGAAAGACTTTCAGCGATCATACGTTAATTCAGTTCAAAGAGAAGCTTGTCAAACGATGGTAGCGATGCTAAATGACTACATTACCTTCCGGCGGAAGCAGGTTGCTCTTCTTTGGTTTTGATTGTGGTTCGTGGAGATGCCCTCCGCCACCTGCTGGAAACGATCAGTATTGCATATGTCGAGCTTGTCGAATTTTAGATTTAAGTAATCTTTGTAGAAATTCATTTAGGTATTAACTGGACGTATAAATGGTTTTTAAAAAATAGATGACTCGATCCGTAAAAAATATTTGGAAAGGTTTGAACAACTAACCCCAACCAAAACTGCAATTGTTCCTCTCATATCGTCCACTAGTTGGCACATGTGGTAATTTCTCTGCAAGTCACGCCGATTGAGGATGAGGAACAGTATGGCAGCAACAGAGGCCTGTAAAGTGATTGTTTACGGAGGGAAGGGGGCTCTGGGATCAGCATGTGTGCAATACTTTAGAGCTAAAAACTGGGTGAGTTGCCGCACTGTTGTTGTATCAACCCAAAAGACAACAGAGAGCTTGCGTGGTTGCAAATGTCAGCTTTTTTATCAGCTTTTTAATGTGTCAGACATGCGCCATGTGTCTTATTGTAATTAATGTTGCAAATATAAATATTTGATCAAAGACGACAGTGCCATGCATTTACCATTAAATATGACTACAAATGATCAACAAGGTGGCAATTTCAGTGCAGCTGTGTTTTTACAGTGGGTTGCTTCAATTGATCTTAATGCCAATGAAGATGCCAATGCCAACGTCACGGTAAAGATGACCGAATCCTTCACCGAGCAAGCCAGCCAGGTGCCTGACACTTTGTTTACAGAATACATTTTATTGTTGACAGTTGTACCCAAATTTCAATGTCTGACGTAGCAGGTCTGCTCATAATTTTACACACCCCATTGCAGAATCTGCTAGATGTTTATCAGAGCGTCATAAAAATAACACTGCCCTGATTAAGCTATTTGAAATTTACATATATTCAACAATACAAAATAATAACTGAAATAACACAAGTTATCCTGTTCAACAGTTTCCCGTGTGTTGTCTCCTTGAGCTTCAGTGACTGTTTATTGCCTTTTGTGATGAGTTGCTGGTTTGTTCTGTGCATTAAAGCTGCCCACTGTTTAAAAAAAAAAAAAAAAAAAAAAAAGCCTCCTGGTCCTGTAAGTTATTATTAGGTTTACTTGCATGCACTGCATGTTTGAGTTCTCCCCACAGTGGCTTAATGGTACTGAGGTTGAACTTTGCTGCTCAGGACAATTATACACAATTATCATGGAAGGTTGCAAGCAGTCGAGGAGGCAAAACACTATATTAAAATCCAAGAGTATTTAATTTGTGTAATATGAGTTATTATTTTGTTTTTTGGACTAAACGTAAATGTCTGTTATTCAGCTTCCTGAGGACAGTACTGAATTAAAAATAAAATGATTTTTTGTAATCACTCTTAGAAGAACTATATAATACAAAATGTACATTCTGAATGTGATTAACTATGATTAACATTAATTAATATTGTATTGGAATTATAATATATCCGTCTTTCTCTTTCTTCTCATCAGGTGACAGCTGATGTTGGTGAGCTGTTAGGTGAAGGGAAGGTTGATGCTATCTTGTGTGTGGCTGGAGGCTGGGCAGGGGGCAGTGCCAAGGCCAAAAGTTAGTATAAACACACACACACACACACACACACACACACACACACACAGAGCCCACACATAACCCATGGTCCATGAAACCTCTTCACTAATGGAACTGCAATGCCAAAAGTCAAGAAGGTTGTCACATTTTCTATTTCTAGCACAGGGTTCAATGTCCAAAGCTTCTTTGATACAAAAAGTTAACATTTTCAATTGTATACTCTGTGTCTCAGCTCTGTATAAGAACGCTGATCTAATGTGGAAACAGAGTGTGTGGACTTCCACGATTTGCAGTCACCTAGCAACCAAACACCTGAGAGAGGGGGGTCTGCTCACACTGGCAGGGGCTAAAGCAGCACTGGGTCCGACAGCAGGTATGCATGCTGGCATTTAATATCTGAAATTTTGAACATCTGTTCTAAATACAGTATAGCAATACTTACTTCAAGGAATTGTTCATCCAAAAATACCCTCATGTCGTTCCAGAACACAAAAGTAGGAATTTTAAACAATCTTAATTAGGGTTGTCGATACAGTCAAATATCGATAAAATGCGATATTTTATCACACAATATATTATCGATACTTTTGATCCATGTTAGATATTTATATTCAACTATTTGTGTGTTCATGTCCAGCATTTCAATAAAGAAAAAGCAGGTCGTCTAAATAAGTGCAAACTCAGAGCGGCGTTCCTCAGGGCAGTCAGAGACGCTTCAATGAGGAGACTGACACTGAGCCTGCAGAATTCACAGTCCTCTCTCATGCGTTTTTTAGGGCTGGGCAAAAATATTTATTTTCTGCTTAATCGTGATCTTTATTTAAATGATTTTGATGTTGATTCTTAAAATCCAAAGATCGCTCTTTCTAAGCGTAACCCACTACAATGCGAGTAAATCACTCACATATGTGACTAAAATGTGTGTGATTAACCACTGCCTGGTCATTTCTCAGATTTCACTCACCAGTGATTGAGTAGTATAGTGGTGAAGAAGTTCAGCGCCGAGATCTTTTCACTGCGTGCTGAGGGTATAAGTTTGGTTTTACTCTTTCCGTGTAATTTGTGTCCAAATACGAGACCCATGCAGTCCATTTGTCATTGAATAATGTCTCGTTTTAATGCCCTTTCTGTTCTTTAAAGTAAACTATTGACAAAAACAACAAAATAAACATTTAATTATAATCACAAATAGCACGGATGCTGTAAAGAAGCCATTCGACCAAAACAAAAACTTCTGTCAAAGTCCCTGCTGCTGATCTTAAAGAGAGAGTACTGTTTTAACACTTGTTCTACATATCAGTGTAAATACTTGTAAATAGTACAAATTAGGCATGTAAACAATAAACATGTAATGATATATATATACTTATATATATATATATATATATATATATATATATATATATATATATATACTGGCAGCCAAAAGTTTGGAATAATGCACAGATTTTGCTCTTATGAAAAGAAATTGGTACTTTTATTCACCAAAGTGGCATTTATCTGATCACAATGTATAGTCAGGACATTAATAACATGACAAATTACTATTACAATTTGAAAAAAAAAAAATCAGAACTGCTTCAAAGAGTTCTCATCCAAAAAATCCTCCACGTGCAGCAATGACATCTTTGCAGATCTTTGGCATTCTAGCTGTCAATTTGTCCAGATACTCAGGTGACATTTCACCCCACGCTTCCTGTAGCACTTGCCATAGATGTGGCTGTCTTTGTCGGGCACTTTTCATGCACCTTACAGTCTAGCTGATCCCACAAAATCTTAATGGGGTTAAGATCCATAACACTCTTTTCCAATTATCTGTTATCCAATGTCTGTGTTTCTTTGCCCACTCTAACCTTTTCTTTTTGTTTTTCTGTTTCAAAAGTATCTTTTTCTTTGCAATTCTCCCATAAGGCCTGCACCCCTGAGTGTTCGCTTTACTGTTGTACATGAAACTGGTGTTGAGCGGGTAGAATTCAATGAAGCTGTCAGCTGAGGACATGTGAGGAGCCTATTTCTCAAACTAGAGACTCTGATGTACTTATCGTCTTGTTTAGTTGTACATCTGGCCTTCCACATCTCTTTCTGTCCTTTTTAGAGCCAGTTGTCCTTTGTCTTTGAAGACTGTAGTGTACATCTTTGTATGAAATCTTCAGTTTTTTGGCAATTTCAATCATTGTATAGCCTTCATTCCACAAAACCATGACTGACGAGTTTCTAGAGAAAGCTGTTTCTTTTTTGCCATTTTTGACCTAATATTGACCTTAAGACATGCCAGCCTATTGCATACTGAGGCAACTCAAAAACAAACACAAGGACAATGTTAAGTTTCATTTAACGAACCAAATAGCTTTCAACTGTGCTTGATATAATGGCAAGTGATTTTCCAGTACCAAATTAGCAATTGAGCATGATTACTCAAGAATAAGGTGTTGGTGTGATGGCTGCTGGAAATGGGGCCTGTCTAGATTTGATCAAAAATTACTTTTTTCAAATAGTGATGGTGCTGTTTTTTACATCAGTAATGTCCTGACTATACTTTGTGATCAGTTAAATGCCACTTTGGTGAATTAAAGTACCAATTTCCTTCCGAAACAGCAAAATCTGTACATTATTCCAAACTTCTGTTTCGGAAGGAAATTGCTACTTTAATTCACCAAAGTGGCATTCAACTGATCACAAAGTGTAGTGTTCTCTAGAAACTCATCTGTCAATCATTGTTTTGAGGAATGAAAGCTATACATTGCCAAAAAACTGAAGATTTCATAAAAAGGTGTACACTACAGACTTCAAAGACAAAGGACAACTGGCCCTAAAAAGGACAGAAAGAGATGTGGAAGGCCCAGATGTACAACTAAACAAGAGGATAAGTACATCAGAGTCTCTAGTTTGAGAAATAGATGCCTCAGCTGACAGCTTCATTGAATTCTACCTGCTCAACACCAGTTTCATGTACAACAGTAAAGAGAAGACTCAGGGGTGCAGGCCTTATGGGAAGAATTGCAAAGAAAAAGCCACTTTTGAAACAGAAAAACAAAAAGAAAAGGTTAGAGTGGGCAAAGAAACACAGACATTGTACAACAAATAATTGGAAAAGAGTGTTATGGATCTTAAATCCATTGAGCTTTTGTGGGATCAGCTAGACTGTAAGGTGCATGAAAAGTGCCCGACAAGACAGCCACATCTATGGCAAGTGCAACAAGTAGCGTGCGGTGAAATGTCACCTGAGTATCTGGGCAAAATGACAGCTAGAATGCCAAGGATCTGCAAAGCTGTCATTGCTGCACGTGGAGGATTTTCTTTTAATGAAAACTCTTTGTATTTTTTTTTTTAATTTGTCACGTTATTAATGTCCTGACTATACATTGTGATCAGTTGAATGCCACTTTGGTGAATGAAAGTAACAATTTCTTCCCATAAGAGCAAAATCTGTACATTATTCCAAATTTTGGCATTGATTTTGAAAATACGACTCAGATCAATAATGAAGTCCTTTTTTATAATAAATCTCCACATTCTGAAAGTCAAAGTGGAGAATTATAGTTAAAAAAGGATTTAAATATTTATCTTTTTCTCATCCAAAGTGATTGCATCACTTCAGAAGACATATACAGTTGTGCTCAAAAGTTTGCATACCCTGGCAGAAATTGTGAAATGTTGGTATTGATTTTGAAAATATGACTGATCAATTATTTAAGGATAGTGATCTTATGAAGCCATTTATTATCACATAGTTGTTTGGCTCCTTTTTAAATCATAGTGATAACAGAAATCACCCAAATGGCCCTGATCAAAAGTTTACATACCCTGGAATGTTTGGCCTTGTTACAGACACACAAGGTGACACATACAGGTTTAAATGGCAATTAAAGGTTAATTTACCACACCTGTGGCTTTTTAAATTGCAATTAGTGTCTGTGTATAAATAGTCAATGAGTATGTTAGCTCTCACGTGGATGCACTGAGCAGGCTAGATACTGAGCCATGGGGAACAGAAAAGAACTGTCAAAAGACAATTACCTGCGTAACAAGGTAATGTAACTTTATAAAGATGGAAAAGGATATCAAAAGATATCCAAAGCCTTGAAAAAGCCAGTCAGTACTGTTCAATCACTTATTAAGAAGTGGAAAATTCAGGGGTCTCTTGATACCAAGCCAAGTTCAGGTAGACCAAGAAAGATTTCAGCCACAACTGCCAGAAGAATTGTTTGGGATACAAAAAAAAACCCACTGGTAACCTCAGGAGAAATACAGGCTGCTCTAGAAAAGGATGGCGTGGTTGTTTCAAGGAGCACAATACAACAGTACTTGAACAAAAATGAGCTGCATGGTAGTGTTGCCAGAAAGAAGCCTTTACTGCACCAGTGCCACAAAAAACAACACCTTGACATGCCTCACAGCTTCTGAGACCAAAAATAGAGCTTTATGGTTACAACCATAAGCGCTATGTTTGGAGAGGGGTCAACAAGGCCTATAGAGAAAAGAATACCATCCCCACTGTGAAGCATGGTGGTGGCTCACTGATGTTTTGGGGGTATGTGAGCTATAAAGGCACGGGGAATCTTGTGAAAATTGATGGCAAGATGAATGCAGCATGTTATCAGAAAATACTGGCAGACAATTTGCATTCTTCTGCACGAAAGCTGTGCATGGAACGCTCTTGGACTTTCCAGCACGACAATGACCCTAAGCACAAGGCCAAGTTGACCCTCCAGTGGTTACAGCAGAAAAAGGTGAAGGTTCTGGAGTGGCCATCACAGTCTCCTGACCTTAATATCATCGAGCCACTCTGGGGAGATCTCAAACGTGCGGTTCATGCAAGACGACCAAAGACTTTGCATGACCTGGAGGCATTTTGCCAAGATGAATGGGCAGCTATACCACCTGCAAGAATTTGGGGCCTCACAGACAACTATTACAAAAGACTGCATGCTGTCATTGATGCTAAAGGGGGCAATACACAGTATTAAGAACTAAGGGTATGCAGACTTTTGAACAGGGGTCATTTAATTTTATTCTTTGTTGCCATGTTTTGTTTTATGATTGTGCCATTCTGTTATAACCTACAGCTGAATATGAATCCCATAAGAAATAAAAGAAATGTGTTTTGCCTGCTCACTCATGTTTTCTTTAAAAATGGTACATATATTACCAATTCTCCAAGGGTATGCAAACTTTCGAGCACAACTGTGTGTGTGTGTGTGTGTGTATATATATATATATATATATATATATATATATAATGTATGTGCACCAATGAGCCACAACATTAAAACCACCTACCAAATATTGTGTAGATCCCCCTCGTGCCGCCAAAACAGCGCCAACCCGCATCTCAGAATATCATTCTGACGTGTTATCCTTCTCACCACAATTGTACAGAGCAGTTATCTGAATTACCATAGACTTTGTCAGTTCGAACCAGTCTGGCTGTTCTCTGTTGACCTCTCTCATCAACAAAGGCATTTCCGGGAGTCACGTGACTCCATGCGAGGTTCGGACGTGTGAACGGCGAGCATGGCGCACTTTGCTAGTTTGAATACTTTTTATGTCATAAACCGGTGAGGTTTGATACACCCTGATTCTTAACTGTTGTAGGAAGACAATATGTCAAAGAATTCAAAATCCTCGGGCTCTGGAGACATTAAAAGACACTTACGTGCTCAAGCTGACGCCCCCCAGAGGCCGCAGACCAAGGAGTCAGTTTGTCCGGAGAAGTGAAGGAAATTCGGTATGAATTGCTGAACGTGTCAGCAATGCTGATGAAGGTCATTGCGGACTTGGAGGGTCTTGCTGTAATACGTTGATCGATCACTGCCATGGAGACAAAATTCACTGATATGGTTACAAGAGTGGGGGATGTTGAGAAACGGATCGATTATCTAGAGTCATCGGAGAGGAAATTAGCTGCTAATCCGCTAGTGACCAAAGTGGATCTGGAGTGTGTCTGGGAGAAGTTGGAAGACTTGGAGAATCGTAACTGGTGAAATAACATCTGAATTTTTGGAATTCCTGAGAACGAATAAGGTCGAGATACGGTGAAATTCCTGGACGGGCTTTTTCCGAGTCTGCTCGACATAACAGGCCATAAGCTGGAAATCGAGCGAGCTCACAGAGATCAGGCTCAGCGATCCACTGAGGGAGACATGCCCCAATCAATTCTGGCCAAATTTCTGAGATCATCCGATTAAGAACTTGTGTTACGCGAGGCGAGGAGTAAAGGAAGTCTTTCTTGGAAGAACCACAGCATTTTCTTGTTCCCAGAGAGAAATGTGATCGATTCAAGGAATGCAAGAAACTCTTACATCAACGGAAGGTCACTTTTGCAATGGTGTTCCCGGCCAGATTGAGAATAGATGCCAAGGATGGCCGTAATACATTCACATGCCCATAGCAAGCATTGTCCTTCATAAAGTCAATGGAGTAAGTTATTTTGTGGTTCTCACGTTGCTGCCGAGTAGACCGATTCACTGAACATTTACTTGACTGTTCGAGGAAACTAAGCGCCTTTTTTGTTTCTTTTTGTGCTGGTTCCACCTAGCGGCTGGAGTTTGTTTTGTGTAGCAGCACTCCTTCAGTACAGTGTTGTGGATGAATCTGATGTTCTATGTGCTTATGCCTCCTATTTGCTGGCGTTTGTTTTGTGGAGTATTTCTTGCAGGACATAGGAGTGATTGGGTCATTTGTTGCACCAATGTAGCAGTTGAATGGGCCGGCTCACTGAACATTCTTTTGAATGTATGAGGAAACTGAACAGCTTTTTTTTTTTTTTTTTTTTTGGTGTGTGTGTGTGCTGGTTCCGCTAGTGGCTGGAGTTTGTTTTGTGGAGGAACACACCTTCGGGACAGTTATGTGGATGAATCTACACGTTCTTTGTGTTTATTCACCTACTGGCTGGAGTTTGTTTTATAGATTATCTTCTGTTGTGTAATTCTGTTTTACAAAATTTGTATAGAAACACCGGACTTGAGCAATCCGACTGCAAAGTTGTCGCGGGGGCTCTCATAGGCATACATGGACTGTTTGAGTTTAGAGGGTTGGCGCTGTCATGCACAGGGTTAATGCGCATGTTTTCTTTTTTCTGTTTGTTTAGTTCGGGGAACGTTTGGGGTTTGATTGTTGTCTTTATAATTTTGTTTTTGACACACAATCTATTTTTTCTAATATGTCAATGTCAAATGTTAATATGAGTGGATTGTCTCTCTCCACGTGGAATGTGAATGGGTTGGGGCACCCCATAAAAAGAAGGAAGGGTATTTCTTTTCTTAAACATAAGAAATATGATATAGTGTTTCTTCAAGAAACACATTGTGAAGGACTCCACAAACAGAAGTGAAGGAGGACACAGGGAAGCGGGTTTTTCCAGACTCAGGTAAGGCTTTTAATCGGCCACTTCAATGCTTTACAGCTTCACGAACTCAACAGTCTCAGAGGCACATAAGCACTCAAACTCATTAGCTTCACAGACATAAACACATCAGCTTCCACAAGCACTGTTGGCCCTCTTGTGCCAGACTCTCTCTGCCTCTCTGCACATGGCGTGGCCATTTATATGCCGCTCTTCCCATGCTCACTGGAATTAGAGACAGGTGTTAGACATAATCTAGCTCAGGTGTAAGCACCCTGACCGCTTTCTCTTTCTCCGGATGGACGATCGACCACGCCCCCGTTGCAACATATCCCCACCGCCCGACTCAGGCTGGGGTGCCATCTGGCCTGTCTGACACCCCCCCCCCCCATTTCTGGAAAGGAAGTCAGCGACAGCCATCTGCACCCCCGGTCTGTGGACCACCTTGAATTTAAAGGGCTGGAGAGCCAGATACCACCGGGTGATCCGCGCGTTGGTATCCTTCATGCGGTGGAGCCATTGGAGTGGGCCGTGATCCGAGCAGAGGGTGAAGGCCCGCCCTAGTAGGTAGTAACGGAGAGTGAGGACCGCCCACTTGATGGCCAGACACTCCTTTTCCACGGTGCTGTACTTTGTTTCCCTCAAGGAGAGCTTGCGGCTGATGCACAGCACTGGGCGCTACTACCCCTCCACCACCTGTGAGAGTACGGCCCCCAGCCCTCTGTCTGAAGCGTCCATCTGCAATACGAAAGGGAGAGAGAAATTAGGTGCATGTAAAAGCGGCCCCCTGCAAAGTGCGGCTTTAATCTGCATAAACGCCTGTTGGCACTGCTCCGTCCACTGGACCAGGTCTGGAGCCCCCTTTTTAGGGAGATCAGTCAGCGGGCTGGGGACGTCTGAATAATTATGCACAAACCTCCTGTAATAACCAGTCAGCCCCAGGAACTGTCTCACCCCATTTTTGGTCTTGGGTCTCGGGCAGGTCGCAATTGCAGCAGTCTTGTCAATTTGGGGACGCACCTGGCCATGGCCTAAGTGGAACCCCAGATACCGTACCTCCACCCGTCCAACCATGCACTTCTTGGGGTTTACAGTGAGCCCCGCCCGTCGCAGTGACCTCAGAACTGCCCTCAGATGCTGCATGTGCCGTTTAGATGCATTTAGATGCGCTGAAACAAGGCTCCTCACATGTCCTCAGCTGACAGCTTCATTGAATTCTACCCGCTCAACACCAGTTTCATGTACAACAGTAAAGCGAACACTCAGGGGTGCAGGCCTTATGGGAGAATTGCAAAGAAAAAGCCACTTTTGAAACAGAAAAACAAAAAGAAAAGGTTAGAGTGGGCAAAGAAACACAGACATTGTACAACAAATAATTGGAAAAGAGTGTTATGGATCTTAAATCCATTGAGCTTTTGTGGGATCAGCTAGACTGTAAGGTGCATGAAAAGTGCCCGACAAGACAGCCACATCTATGGCAAGTGCAACAAGTAGCGTGCGGTGAAATGTCACCTGAGTATCTGGGCAAAATGACAGCTAGAATGCCAAGGATCTGCAAAGCTGTCATTGCTGCACGTGGAGGATTTTCTTTTAATGAAAACTCTTTGTATTTTTTTTTTTAATTTGTCACGTTATTAATGTCCTGACTATACATTGTGATCAGTTGAATGCCACTTTGGTGAATGAAAGTAACAATTTCTTCCCATAAGAGCAAAATCTGTACATTATTCCAAATTTTGGCATTGATTTTGAAAATACGACTCAGATCAATAATGAAGTCCTTTTTTATAATAAATCTCCACATTCTGAAAGTCAAAGTGGAGAATTATAGTTAAAAAAGGATTTAAATATTTATCTTTTTCTCATCCAAAGTGATTGCATCACTTCAGAAGACATATACAGTTGTGCTCAAAAGTTTGCATACCCTGGCAGAAATTGTGAAATGTTGGTATTGATTTTGAAAATATGACTGATCAATTATTTAAGGATAGTGATCTTATGAAGCCATTTATTATCACATAGTTGTTTGGCTCCTTTTTAAATCATAGTGATAACAGAAATCACCCAAATGGCCCTGATCAAAAGTTTACATACCCTGGAATGTTTGGCCTTGTTACAGACACACAAGGTGACACATACAGGTTTAAATGGCAATTAAAGGTTAATTTACCACACCTGTGGCTTTTTAAATTGCAATTAGTGTCTGTGTATAAATAGTCAATGAGTATGTTAGCTCTCACGTGGATGCACTGAGCAGGCTAGATACTGAGCCATGGGGAACAGAAAAGAACTGTCAAAAGACAATTACCTGCGTAACAAGGTAATGTAACTTTATAAAGATGGAAAAGGATATCAAAAGATATCCAAAGCCTTGAAAAAGCCAGTCAGTACTGTTCAATCACTTATTAAGAAGTGGAAAATTCAGGGGTCTCTTGATACCAAGCCAAGTTCAGGTAGACCAAGAAAGATTTCAGCCACAACTGCCAGAAGAATTGTTTGGGATACAAAAAAAAACCCACTGGTAACCTCAGGAGAAATACAGGCTGCTCTAGAAAAGGATGGCGTGGTTGTTTCAAGGAGCACAATACAACAGTACTTGAACAAAAATGAGCTGCATGGTAGTGTTGCCAGAAAGAAGCCTTTACTGCACCAGTGCCACAAAAAACAACACCTTGACATGCCTCACAGCTTCTGAGACCAAAAATAGAGCTTTATGGTTACAACCATAAGCGCTATGTTTGGAGAGGGGTCAACAAGGCCTATAGAGAAAAGAATACCATCCCCACTGTGAAGCATGGTGGTGGCTCACTGATGTTTTGGGGGTATGTGAGCTATAAAGGCACGGGGAATCTTGTGAAAATTGATGGCAAGATGAATGCAGCATGTTATCAGAAAATACTGGCAGACAATTTGCATTCTTCTGCACGAAAGCTGTGCATGGAACGCTCTTGGACTTTCCAGCACGACAATGACCCTAAGCACAAGGCCAAGTTGACCCTCCAGTGGTTACAGCAGAAAAAGGTGAAGGTTCTGGAGTGGCCATCACAGTCTCCTGACCTTAATATCATCGAGCCACTCTGGGGAGATCTCAAACGTGCGGTTCATGCAAGACGACCAAAGACTTTGCATGACCTGGAGGCATTTTGCCAAGATGAATGGGCAGCTATACCACCTGCAAGAATTTGGGGCCTCACAGACAACTATTACAAAAGACTGCATGCTGTCATTGATGCTAAAGGGGGCAATACACAGTATTAAGAACTAAGGGTATGCAGACTTTTGAACAGGGGTCATTTAATTTTATTCTTTGTTGCCATGTTTTGTTTTATGATTGTGCCATTCTGTTATAACCTACAGCTGAATATGAATCCCATAAGAAATAAAAGAAATGTGTTTTGCCTGCTCACTCATGTTTTCTTTAAAAATGGTACATATATTACCAATTCTCCAAGGGTATGCAAACTTTCGAGCACAACTGTGTGTGTGTGTGTGTGTGTATATATATATATATATATATATATATATATATAATGTATGTGCACCAATGAGCCACAACATTAAAACCACCTACCAAATATTGTGTAGATCCCCCTCGTGCCGCCAAAACAGCGCCAACCCGCATCTCAGAATATCATTCTGACGTGTTATCCTTCTCACCACAATTGTACAGAGCAGTTATCTGAATTACCATAGACTTTGTCAGTTCGAACCAGTCTGGCTGTTCTCTGTTGACCTCTCTCATCAACAAAGGCATTTCCGGGAGTCACGTGACTCCATGCGAGGTTCGGACGTGTGAACGGCGAGCATGGCGCACTTTGCTAGTTTGAATACTTTTTATGTCATAAACCGGTGAGGTTTGATACACCCTGATTCTTAACTGTTGTAGGAAGACAATATGTCAAAGAATTCAAAATCCTCGGGCTCTGGAGACATTAAAAGACACTTACGTGCTCAAGCTGACGCCCCCCAGAGGCCGCAGACCAAGGAGTCAGTTTGTCCGGAGAAGTGAAGGAAATTCGGTATGAATTGCTGAACGTGTCAGCAATGCTGATGAAGGTCATTGCGGACTTGGAGGGTCTTGCTGTAATACGTTGATCGATCACTGCCATGGAGACAAAATTCACTGATATGGTTACAAGAGTGGGGGATGTTGAGAAACGGATCGATTATCTAGAGTCATCGGAGAGGAAATTAGCTGCTAATCCGCTAGTGACCAAAGTGGATCTGGAGTGTGTCTGGGAGAAGTTGGAAGACTTGGAGAATCGTAACTGGTGAAATAACATCTGAATTTTTGGAATTCCTGAGAACGAATAAGGTCGAGATACGGTGAAATTCCTGGACGGGCTTTTTCCGAGTCTGCTCGACATAACAGGCCATAAGCTGGAAATCGAGCGAGCTCACAGAGATCAGGCTCAGCGATCCACTGAGGGAGACATGCCCCAATCAATTCTGGCCAAATTTCTGAGATCATCCGATTAAGAACTTGTGTTACGCGAGGCGAGGAGTAAAGGAAGTCTTTCTTGGAAGAACCACAGCATTTTCTTGTTCCCAGAGAGAAATGTGATCGATTCAAGGAATGCAAGAAACTCTTACATCAACGGAAGGTCACTTTTGCAATGGTGTTCCCGGCCAGATTGAGAATAGATGCCAAGGATGGCCGTAATACATTCACATGCCCATAGCAAGCATTGTCCTTCATAAAGTCAATGGAGTAAGTTATTTTGTGGTTCTCACGTTGCTGCCGAGTAGACCGATTCACTGAACATTTACTTGACTGTTCGAGGAAACTAAGCGCCTTTTTTGTTTCTTTTTGTGCTGGTTCCACCTAGCGGCTGGAGTTTGTTTTGTGTAGCAGCACTCCTTCAGTACAGTGTTGTGGATGAATCTGATGTTCTATGTGCTTATGCCTCCTATTTGCTGGCGTTTGTTTTGTGGAGTATTTCTTGCAGGACATAGGAGTGATTGGGTCATTTGTTGCACCAATGTAGCAGTTGAATGGGCCGGCTCACTGAACATTCTTTTGAATGTATGAGGAAACTGAACAGCTTTTTTTTTTTTTTTTTTTTTTGGTGTGTGTGTGTGCTGGTTCCGCTAGTGGCTGGAGTTTGTTTTGTGGAGGAACACACCTTCGGGACAGTTATGTGGATGAATCTACACGTTCTTTGTGTTTATTCACCTACTGGCTGGAGTTTGTTTTATAGATTATCTTCTGTTGTGTAATTCTGTTTTACAAAATTTGTATAGAAACACCGGACTTGAGCAATCCGACTGCAAAGTTGTCGCGGGGGCTCTCATAGGCATACATGGACTGTTTGAGTTTAGAGGGTTGGCGCTGTCATGCACAGGGTTAATGCGCATGTTTTCTTTTTTCTGTTTGTTTAGTTCGGGGAACGTTTGGGGTTTGATTGTTGTCTTTATAATTTTGTTTTTGACACACAATCTATTTTTTCTAATATGTCAATGTCAAATGTTAATATGAGTGGATTGTCTCTCTCCACGTGGAATGTGAATGGGTTGGGGCACCCCATAAAAAGAAGGAAGGGTATTTCTTTTCTTAAACATAAGAAATATGATATAGTGTTTCTTCAAGAAACACATTGTGAAGGACTCCACAAACAGAAGTGAAGGAGGACACAGGGAAGCGGGTTTTTCCAGACTCAGGTAAGGCTTTTAATCGGCCACTTCAATGCTTTACAGCTTCACGAACTCAACAGTCTCAGAGGCACATAAGCACTCAAACTCATTAGCTTCACAGACATAAACACATCAGCTTCCACAAGCACTGTTGGCCCTCTTGTGCCAGACTCTCTCTGCCTCTCTGCACATGGCGTGGCCATTTATATGCCGCTCTTCCCATGCTCACTGGAATTAGAGACAGGTGTTAGACATAATCTAGCTCAGGTGTAAGCACCCTGACCGCTTTCTCTTTCTCCGGATGGACGATCGACCACGCCCCCGTTGCAACATATCCCCACCGCCCGACTCAGGCTGGGGTGCCATCTGGCCTGTCTGACACCCCCCCCCCCCCCCATTTCTGGAAAGGAAGTCAGCGACAGCCATCTGCACCCCCGGTCTGTGGACCACCTTGAATTTAAAGGGCTGGAGAGCCAGATACCACCGGGTGATCCGCGCGTTGGTATCCTTCATGCGGTGGAGCCATTGGAGTGGGCCGTGATCCGAGCAGAGGGTGAAGGCCCGCCCTAGTAGGTAGTAACGGAGAGTGAGGACCGCCCACTTGATGGCCAGACACTCCTTTTCCACGGTGCTGTACTTTGTTTCCCTCAAGGAGAGCTTGCGGCTGATGCACAGCACTGGGCGCTACTACCCCTCCACCACCTGTGAGAGTACGGCCCCCAGCCCTCTGTCTGAAGCGTCCATCTGCAATACGAAAGGGAGAGAGAAATTAGGTGCATGTAAAAGCGGCCCCCTGCAAAGTGCGGCTTTAATCTGCATAAACGCCTGTTGGCACTGCTCCGTCCACTGGACCAGGTCTGGAGCCCCCTTTTTAGGGAGATCAGTCAGCGGGCTGGGGACGTCTGAATAATTATGCACAAACCTCCTGTAATAACCAGTCAGCCCCAGGAACTGTCTCACCCCATTTTTGGTCTTGGGTCTCGGGCAGGTCGCAATTGCAGCAGTCTTGTCAATTTGGGGACGCACCTGGCCATGGCCTAAGTGGAACCCCAGATACCGTACCTCCACCCGTCCAACCATGCACTTCTTGGGGTTTACAGTGAGCCCCGCCCGTCGCAGTGACCTCAGAACTGCCCTCAGATGCTGCATGTGCCGTTTAGATGCATTTAGATGCGCTGAAACATGGCTGGAGCCCCAAACAAGCCGAACGGAGCGTCACGAATTGGTGTAATCCAAACAGTGTGGAGAAGGCTGTTTTTTCACGGGAAACTGGTGTCAAGGTGATCTGCCAATAATCCTTTGTCAAATCCAATGTCGAATAAAATTGAGCAGTGCCTAACCGATCAAGCAACTCATCAACGCGAGGCATTGGGTATGCGTCAAATTTAGACACTGCGTTGACTTTTCTATAATCCACACAGAACCGTACAGTCCCGTCACTCTTAGGAACTAGAACAACCAGGCTGGACCAATCGCTGTGGGATTCCTCTATTACCCCTATATCGAGCATTGCATCCAATTCTTCCCGAAACAGTAGGGAGGGCTATGTACCACCACCACCGGCTCGGTCTCAATGTGGTGCTGGATGAGGTTTGTACGACCCGGTAGAGGGGAAAACACGTCTGCAAATTCCTGTTGCAACTTGGCAACCTCTGCGACTTGATACATTGGGAGGTGGTCTCCGCAGGTGATATGATTGATTTTGTATTCACCCGAGCTCCGCCCTCTCCCGAACTACCGTAGCCAACGTCACAGGGACCGCCTCCCTCCACAATTTCAGGAGGTTGAGGTGATATTTGACATGCGCCCCCTCTATCGGTTCGCTTTACCTCATAATCAAGATATCCCACTCATCGTGTGACCTCAAAGGGTCCTTGCCACTTAGCGAGTAATTTGGAGCTTGATGTGGGGAGTAATACATGTACCTTATCTCCTGTTATACAGTCGGCTCTGTCGTTCTTGAGCTTGTAGCAAATTCTCCTCTGTTAGTTGCCCCAAGGTGTGGAGTTTTGCTCTAAGATCAAGAACGTATTGAATTTCATTCTTACTGGCTGAAGGTCCCTCCTCCCAAGCTTCACGTATGACATCAAGCAGGCCATGCGGGCGCCGCCCATACAGCAACTCGAATGGGGAAAACCAAGTGGAGGCTTGCGGGACCTCTCATACTACAAATAACAGGGGATCGAGCCATTTGTCCCAATTTCTAGCATCCCGTGCACGAACTTACGAATCGTGTTCTTAAGGGTTTTATTAAATCGCTCCACCAGGCCATTTGTTTGTGCATGGTAAACGCTGGTGAGGATTGACTTAATGCCCAATAATTGTAAAGCTTGTGTAGTGTCCGTGACATAAAGGTTGTGCCCTGATCGGTGAGGATTTCTTTCGGAATCCCCACCCAGGAGATTATTTTGAAGAGTGCCTCTGCAACACTATTTGCAGAGATGCTGCGCAGAGGCACTGCTTCCGGATATCGCATTGCATAATCCACTAGGACTAACACAAAGCGATGTCCGCATGCTGACCGCTCTAATGGCCCGACGAGGTCCATGGCAATTCTCTCGAAGGGGACCTCGATCAGTGTAAGGGGGGCACAATGGTGCTTTTGGGGTGGCCGGTGGATTAACCAGCTGACATCCGCGGCATGCCTCACACCACCTGCGAACATCGCCGCCAATGCCCGGCCAATAAAAACGGGCTATTAGTCAGTTCAGTGTTTTTCTTTCCCCTAAGTGACCCGCCATCAGATTATAATGAGCCGCCTGAAACACCATTTCCCAGCGGCTCCGCGATATCAAGAGCTGGGTTGTATCTTCCTTTATTTGAGCATCCTGCATCACTCTATACAACCGCTCGTTTATAATTGCGAAATAGGGATATGAAAGTGCGACACCCGGCCGGAGCTGTTGACCATCGATCACTCCCACTTGATCAAAGGCATGCTTGAGGGTTTCGTCTCGCGACTGCTCCAAAGGGAAATCCCCTGAGGATGGGAGGGGCTGCAGCCTCTCCCCCTCACATCATCCTGATGTGGAGCTAACGAAGGTGGCCCCGGCTCCACCTCCCCTGACAGAGCATTGCACATTTCACATCTCGTCGCTTTTGTGCAGGACCCATCCACGCATATTCCCTTTAATAAATTTCTAAATTCAGGTCAATTAGTCCCCAGAATCAGCAGATGGTTGAGACAGGAACTAACCGCGGCCACCACTCTGTTTAATTCCCCGGAATTTAATCACAAGGGTCACCACAGGGTAGTTGTGAATATCCCTATACACACACTTCACCCTCACCATTTTAGCTGTGCCCAAAGTCTCGTGTTGAACCAAGCGTTGGTAGATAGTAGTTTGATTATAACCCGTGTCCACCAATGCTTGGTGTGTACCCCCCTTGACAATTACTGGTATCCGGTATGCTCCGGCCCGGTCGGGGGCAGCCTGCGGAGTGTTGGAGAGTCACCCCCAGCTCCATCACAGGGCATTGATCCCAGAAATGTCCTGGATTCCCGCAACTCCAGCAGGCTGGCCCAGGCGCCACGCCCGCACCTGCATCGGCAGACACTTCCACTTGAGGGGGAGAGCGGTGGGGCACTGTAGATGCTGGGGGCGGTGTAAACCCCCACGCATGGGGAACTGGCCACGGTGGCGGGGCTCCTCACCTCTGCAGGTCAGGAACAGGCTCTGGAGGGAGAGCAGAGTGAGAGGGAAGAGGGGAGGGAGAAGAAAACGGGGAACACACAGGGGGAGAGGAGAGAGAGTAGGAGGGCTCTTCCGCCCTCGGGAACGCCACCATATGGTCCTCCGCCAGTCAGACAGCTTCCTCCAGTGATGCCGGGCAGTGGCACTGGACCCACTCCGCCGTTCCTTTTGGCAGCCGATGGAATAGCTGCTCCAGCACCACCTGGTCGATCACTTCCACGACATCGCAATCCATTTCCGGCATGCGTCTCAGAGCCGTTGGGAGAAAGCAAATGGGCGGCTGGTCCTCTCCAGTTTC
Source organism: Myxocyprinus asiaticus (assembly GCF_019703515.2). Lineage (NCBI taxonomy): Eukaryota > Metazoa > Chordata > Actinopteri > Cypriniformes > Catostomidae > Myxocyprinus > Myxocyprinus asiaticus. The sequence continues at coordinate 33,060,885 of NC_059350.1, forward strand.
ATAGATCGAAAGAGCTGGCGGTACTGCTCTGGACTGCGGCCAACCTGCTACAGGATGGACTTTTTCAGGTCCTCATAAAACAGGAGGTTAGCCGCCGGCAGTTGTTGAGCAGCAAGCTGGGCTTCCCCGGACAGCAACGGGAGGAGCCTGGCCGCCCACTGGTCATGTGGCCAGCCCCAGATCGCTGCGGTACTCTCGAAAATATTGAGGAAGGCTTCAGGGTTGTCTTCCACCCCATCTTCAAGAGCGTGAGTGGGGGCAGGGGGCTGTGGTTGTCCGGGGTCACGGCCGGGGCTCTCTCCTGGCTGAGGAGACTCCGGATTGCATGCCGGTCCTCTGCTTGGGCTCGTAGGATCTCGAAGAACCGGCGATCTTGGTCTTGGTGAAGCTCAGTCAGGGATTGTTGGTGGGACTGATGTAGGCCAGCAAGGGACTGGAGGATCTTTGCCAACTGCGAGGACTCCATGGGGTGTACTAGTACCAGTGCGAAAGACTCAACAAACAGAAGGGAAGGAGGACACAGGGAAGTGGGTTTTTCCAGACTCAGGTAAGGCTTTTAATCGGCCACTTCAATGCTTTACAGCTTCACAAACTCAACAGTCTCAGAGGCACGTAGGCACTCAAATTCATTAGCTTCACAAACATAAAGACATTAGCTTCACAAACATAAACACATCAGCTTCCACGAGCACTGGTGCCTCTCTGCTGGTGGCGTGGCTGTTTATATGTTGCTCTCCCCATGCTCACTGGAATTAGAGACAGGTGTACACTGATAAGCATCTACAATTCAAATGTCTCAAACAGATTAAAGATAAATTAGGAAGAGTCATTATTGTTTTAGCTGAAATTCAGGGGCAGTGTCTTATTTTGGCTGATATTTACGCACCTAACGCTGATGATCAGGGCTTTTTTATAGATCTTGAAGGGATGATGCAAGACGCCGGCACCCCTCATGATATAATCTTTTGATGGACTCAGTCCTTGATCATAGTGAAGCAAAAGTGTACAAGTCCCCTAGAGCAACATTGACGCTTCACAGGATGTGTAAAAATCTTGGTCTTACAGATATTTGGAGATTTTTGAACCCGTCTGGTAGGGGCTATACATTTTATTCATCAGTCCATAAGATTTTTTCTAGAATAGATTTTATATATATATATATATATATATATATATATTGGTGGTATATATATATATATATATATATTGGTGGTATATATATATATCTTAGTCCCTCATTTCATCTGTTGTTGATTGCTCAATTGGAAACATTTTAGTCTCCGATCACGCACTGGTGAGTTTAGAGGTGTTGCCACATACGGAGAAAAAGAAATCATATAGTTGGTGCTTTAATGTATCCCTTTTGCAAAATCCTGAATTCCAACAAAAGCTGAAGGCTGTAATCAATGTTTATATGAAGACCAACTGGTCCTCAGTATCCATTGTGGGCATGGCTTGGGAGGCTCTTAAGGCGGTTCTTAGGGGCCGGATCATACAGTATGCCTCATTCATCAAAAAATCCAAAGCACGAGAGCTCATGGAGTTGGAAGGGAATATTAAAAGTGCCGAGGCAGAGCTGAAGCGCCGAATGTCTTCTGATGGCCTCTTTGAAATACAGATATAATACTATTTTGTCGCAGAAGGTGGAGTTTTGGCTATTCAGAGCAAGTCATACTTTGAGTCAGGGGACAAAGCAGGGAAGCGTTTGGCTAGATATATAAAGCAGAGAGAGTCTTTTTCTACCATTCTCTCAGTGAAATAATTTGGTGGTGAAATATTTACCTCAGCCATTGGTATTAATAATGCTTTTAAAGAATTCTATCTTGATCTCTATAGTTCCATGTCTTCGTCTACTGATGAAGATATTAGAAACTTTATGGAATCATTAGAACTTTCTAAACTGATGACTGGGCAAAAAAATTCTCTTGATTCTGAGATAACCTTGGAGGAGCTTGGCGAGGTGTTGCCTACAAGCAAGGCTCTGGGGCCAGATGGCTTTGCCGCTGAATTTTTTAGATCTTATGCTACAGAACTGGCTCCAATTTTGTTAGAAGTTTATACGAAATCATTAAAGAACGGAAAGCTTCCGCCAACCATGACACAAGCCCGGATCAATCTGATTCTTAAAAAGGACAAAGTGAGCGAGTGTAAGAGTTAACATCCAATTTCCCTGATCCAGCTAGACGATAAAATATTGTCAAAAATTCTGGCTAACCGATAAAGTAAAGTTATGACATCTCTTATACATATAGATCAGGTGGGGTTTATTTGGGGCCGTAGCTCTTCTGATAACATTAGGCGTTTCATCAATATCATGTGGTCGCTGCCATCTCACTTGACGCCAAAAAGGCGTTTGATATGGTAGAATGGGACTATCTTTTTAAGGTACGGGTTCTGGAATACTTTTATTGGATAGATTAAGTTACTTTATAGACACCAGGTAGCGGCGGTACAAACAAATGGATTAATTTCAGATTATTTTACTCTGGATAGGGGCACCCCGCAGGGTTGGCCTTTTTCCCCATTATTGTTCTGTCTTGCCCTGGAACCATTAGCAGCCGCGATAAAATTGAGGATGATTTTCCAGGGGTGTTGGCGGGAGGTATGGCGCATAAGTTTTGCTTTACGCAGATGATATTTTATTATTCGTCTCCGACCCCACTAGATCTATGCCTTGCCTCCACAGAATTATTAATTTATTTTCTAAGTTCTCAGGATACAGAGTCAACTGGTCTAAATCTGAAGCTTTGGCTCTGTCAGCGTACTGCCCAGTAATGGCTTTTCAGCCTGGCGCCTTCCAGTGGCCCAAACAGGACATTAAGTATTTGGGCATTTTATTCCCATCAAATTTGTGTGAATTTGTGTTTGTTAGCATAGCGAAGTCCTTCATTTGGAATGGTAAGCATCCCAGATTACATTTCAATATGTTACATAGGCCGATTGACAAAGGTGGGCTAGGCCTACCCAAGATTTTGTTTTATTATTATGCATTTGGTCTCAGACATTTGGCTCATTGGTCGCTTCCACCTGAGAGAGCCCCTCCCTGGTTTTGTATTGAACAGGAAATTCTTGCCCCTTATTGTTTTTTGAAAGTATACTTTTTTTATGTTTTTATTTTTATGTTCTAATTATTTATGACCACTGTAGTGCGTGTTTGTGTTGGGTGGGGAATGTTTGGGGGGAGGGGCATAATGTATATAATTTGATTCCGTATTTTATGTTATGTTTATTTATTTTATGGATGGAATCAATAAAAATTGTTAATATCAAAAACAAATTGTGTTGCATCAGGTTATACATCTATAACATTTGGTCATGAGATAGCAGTACTAAATTAAAAACAAAATCCAGTCTGCGCTATAGCCAACAATTCTCCTTTTGTGTACGATGGAAAAAAAACAGCATACAGTTTTGGAATGACAGGCTTGCAATAAATGATCCCTCTATCTCTCTTTCTGTTTTCTCTCTCTCTCTCTTATTGTAGGATACATAGGTTATGGTATGGCTAAGGCAGCAGTACATCAGTTGTGTCAGAGTCTGAGTGGGGCAGATAGCGGTCTTCCCCCAGGATCTGCTGCAATTGCAATACTTCCGTAAGTGACAGTAACAAAAACTCATTTACTGGCATTCAAATCCTTCTGTTGCTAAGTTTAATGATGACCAATATTTAACACTTGTAGAGTAACTTTAGACACGCCCATGAACAGGAAGTTCATGCCAGATGGTGATGTGACTTCCTGGACACCACTAGAGTACATAACCGAGTAAGTGTGCATATGAGTGGCTCTTAGCATTATGTGTATTATTATGTTAGGTGGTTGTGTGCAGTGCTGTGCATGTGGACTGTGCAGTGATAAGCTTTCTGTGTTCTAGGCTGTTCTACAAGTGGACTACAGGAGATGACAGACCTCCTTCAGGTACTTTGATGCAGCTTGTTACAGCGGGCGGAAAGACGGAAGCTACACCAGTGTTATGATCAATATAATGTATGTGCAATCAAAACATTCAAGCCAATTACCAGCTACAGTCACTACTTTAGTTATACTTCATCTTATTGCCTTATTGTTTACTTGTAAATGCCATGTCCACAAATGCTGTACATTCTGTCCCTTAAAAATATGGTAAATACATATAAATGTTGAATAGATTGTTTGGTACACATGTGATAAATAACAACGAAACAAATTGTTTTACTCTGATTTCTTTTTTGCACCTACAACAATCCAATGTACTTTTGATAATCACACTGACTGTTTCTCACCATTGGAGGGCGCTGTTGATTAATTAATAATACAAAAATGTGACTACGGTGTGTTCAGCCTGGAATAGTGAGTCAGCATTGAGAAAAGCTGCATTCTATAAGTAATGTAGGATTTGTAAGTTGACTATTAAACATTAATTTTCAGGTGGCTCAGTATTTGCCCTGTTTTCTGTTTGTGAATTGGTCTTTATTGTAACAAAGAATCCAAAGTAGAATAAGTTGTTACAGAAATTAGCTTGAAAAGTGATTTTCATAAAACAAGTCTTTAATTGTGAGTTATTTAGATTAAATGGGAAAAGGTAATTGGATTCTAGAAATTAGAAAGCCACTAGAAAATATCAATCACCTAACAACATAAAGAAATGTACATGTTATTTATAGACTAACTATATCAAATTATTTCCACATTATTAGAACACTACCCAACAAATACACTGTTGTAATCCCCCATTATTGTAATACTTATTATTCATTTCTCAGTATTTCCAAAATAATAAAACTGACATTTTTAAAACAAACACCAACAGTACATAAAGTGTAAAACTGGTAATTGGTAATGGCTTTCTCTTTTTAGCATTTTAAACTATCTTCAACACTTGCCTGATTACAAAAGACAACATTGTTGAGTTCCCAACAAGTCACTGTACAAATGACATACAGAGATGCCTCTTGCCTTGCATACTGTTATATAACGAGAAAATATTGTTGTGATGCTGCTTTGGTTCTGTGTAACTAAAATGCAGCATCTGAGCAGCCTTAAATTTTGTTGTAGTCATGATAGAGCATGTATTGCATAATTTATAGTTTCATATTTAAAAATATAATTTCTTTTTATATTTCACATATCACATCAGATACAGTTTCTTTGCAGTGTAAAGATGGCTTTAGATGTTGCTCCTCATGCAAGAGACACTTCTTTAAATCTATCCTAAACCTTCAGTATACTTAATACTGTCCAGGTTTGACATCCAGGATTCGGTTCACGGCCAGAATGAACAAGACATAGCTGTAAATGTATGACCTTGTAGTTTTTAGAATTATTTTTAAAAAGTAGCACAAATCAGTGAAAAGAGGCAGAGACTGCTGAGTGGTATAAAAAAGCCAGCAAATGGGGGGTCAATGAGGAGATAATTATGCTTTCAGATGATAGCTTGACCTCTGTGAATAAAATGACTCTGTCTCTGCAATCGTCCCTCTGTACATTGCTTTAATGTACATGCATTGATGACTTCTCACTCTTATTGGTGCCCTGGCATATGATGTGGTAGGATTATGTGTCAAGATGTTATATGAGTATTAGGTGAGTGCCTATAAAGCAGAACGCCCATTCTACCTCATTCAGTCCTACTGAATTAAGATCTAAAGACTGCACTGGAGTGACTGTCATATCTGTGGAACCAGCATGAGATGATGTTTGCATTTAGACTTGCTGGAAGTGTGCATTTGAAAAGCGTGCAAAATATGGCCATAAACTGATGTACATGATCAGCAACAGTAATATAGTATTCAAATGATGTTCAAGTTGACCAAAAAAACAAACATGTACGAAAACATTAAATTGCTATTCAAAACAATTTGATTATATCATTTTAACTAAAATGCTGAAATTTTGCCCTAAAAATTAAGGAAAGAGGTATACAATTTTGCCACCAATTTTATTATTGAGTCTTGATGAGTGACTCACAAAATCCATTTCTAATTGGGGAATCTCTTGGAGATCCTTGACAATAATGCTATATGTAGTAAGAATAAGCATAAAAGTAGCTTTACCTGTTTGTTTGAATGCTAGCACATGGGAGTCTGATAAAAACTGTAAATAGCAGAAAACACCATATCACACCAGATTTTTTTCTTTTTGCCTTACATTACATAATTATATTGATGTGTCTGCTGTGTTCATAGATGCCTTTTAGCTACAGTAAGTGGAGTTAAAACCGATGTGGTTTTCTGTTGCTTTGATCCATCTGCTGCACGCTTCAATCAAATGTGGGATTAAAGATGCCCTTCCACACCTCGTGCTTTAAGATGTGTTGAGTATTTGAAATTCCTGTAATTTCTGAATTTACTTTCTGTAATTTTGAACAAGTTTCATTATTAGTTGTTTTTCCCTGGATTTTTGGGGGATTTTCTCTGTAAATCCTATAGAGTTTCTTCTCAGACAGTAGTTGCATAGCAGCATATAGTTAGCTTAGTTTAGCATAATCATTTGCATTAACATTTATTCTCAGTTCAGTGCCTCATAATATTGTGATTTCCATCTGAAGATTTTTTGGGTTTAAAATCATTTACAGTAGTGAGAATTTTTAATGTTTTAGGATTTCATGTTTATGGGCTTATATTAAGATCATGTTTTATGAGGTGTGCTATCTTATCTTACAGATATTGTATATCAGTTATTGGCCATAAAAAAACAACCTTCTAATAGGAATCAGCCCCAATTTCTACAGGATGGTGCAACCATATCTAACGTCAAAAAAGCAAGATAATCTGACCTAAGGCAAAGACAAAACCTCTCCATCTTTTTTGTTTTAAATTGTATTTCTATTTGGATTCAAACGTCACAAATGAATGTAACATCTCACACATCTAACCTGAATTTTATTCAGTCTAAAAGAGGACGTTGTACTGCTATACAATATACTTTATTACATGGGCCATTCTTAATTTATGAGTTCAAGCAATTATTTATTTAATGAGTTATCATACTATTTCTGTCTTGCTGCATTTTTGTACATGAGACATTACATGGGGCTGAAGTTAAGTTCTAATGCACTTTTATTAATATAATTTTTATAAAATGTAATATTAATAATAAACTATGATTCATTTGTGAATTCTGTGGTTGAATTATCATAGAAAGATAATTTAATAATTTCAGAAATGACAGGATGTCATTGTATCGCAGCAACTAACGAGACAAACTGGAAAAACATTTTGGTCGCTCTCTCTCTCTGTGCCTGTTATCAGGCAAGGCAGCCCATAATTTCAGAGCTGAAAGAACGAGGTCACTGAGTTGAGGTTGCTACAGCAACATCACATCTAAAGAATAGTGAATGGTAGGAGCATCCAGCAAGCAGAGCTGGAGTTGTGTTTGTTAGTAAATGTGTATGGAACCATGCTTCCTCCTTTCATTTTTATTTCTTTTTCACTCTTTACTCATTTTTTCTATATTCGTCTTTAGATAACCAGGCTTTAGCTGTTTAGAATCGGTTTAAAAACTTAAAGGGTGCTTTTCTGTTTGTCAGTTAATGGGAACCTGGATAAGCTTGCAATTTTAACACCATTTCTTAAATATTCTCTCATTGTTATACAGGTATAGGCCTACAATGCAAATTACAAGAATTGTCCATTTAAATGCATTCATCAAAAAAAGCACTGATTTAAAATAAAATGTGAGGTGTGTTGTTGCTATGGCTTGTAATGTAGGAGGTCTGGATACGTAGAGATTGTAGGAACAAAAGATACAAGAGACTGGGAACAAGAAAACACTGGTACCAAAACAAACCTACATAACAGCCTACAAAGGATAAGAACTGACAAAGACAGAGAACATGAGGGCATTATATACACAGAGACTAACGAGGATAACAATGTTAATTGACTAGACACACCTGGGAGACAAACAACAAGGGAAACAGGAAACAAGTGCAGTACTTTAATATAAAAGACACATAAACCTATCACCCTCTATTGGATGCTAGAGAAATTCCCATATATGACAGAGCCCCCTCCTTAATGGGTGGCTCCTGATGGCCAAATACAACAAAGGAAAAAAATGAGCAAGCTTGAGAAGGCAAAAAAGCAGGAGACCAAGAGGGGTGTTGATGTGGAGTGTGAAACTACAGAGGATCAAGAGAGGTTGGAGACCACGGGGGATCAGGAAAGAGAAGGGACCACTGGGGATCAAGAGGTACTGGTGTAGACCAGGGTGACCAGGAGACCACTGGGGATCCAGGGGTGACCAGGAGACCATGGGGGATTGAGAGGACGACCAGGAGACCATGGTGGCACTGGTGGAATGCAAGTTGGAGGCCATGGACTTGGGGACTAACGAGGTGTGGGAAGATCAGGAGACCATGGTGGATCCACTGCACCAGGGGAGTCAGAAGAGAACAAGGGCAAGGCAACTGGGGACCCCAGCAGTGTCAAGACAGCTCGAGAATTTTGCATTGTCACGGCAACAGGGGACTTCTGGTCAAGGCGGCTGGGGACTCTGGCAGGGTCAAGGTGGCTGGGGACTCCGGCACTGACACAGCAGCTGGGGACTTCGGCAGGGTCACAGCAACAAGGGACTCCGGCGATGGAATGTCAACAGGGGACACCAGCGAGGGCACAGCAATAGGGGACTCCAGTGAGGGCACAGCAACAGGGGACTCCGGCAGGGTCAATCCGGTGAGGGAACGTCAACAGGGGACTCTGGTGAGGGCACAGCAACAGGGGACTCCAGCAAGGTCAATATGGCTGGGGACTCCAGCAAGGGCATGGCAACAGGGGACCCTGGCGAGGTTAAGGCAACAGGGGTTCCCAGTGAGGTCAAGGCAACAGTAGACACTGGCAATGAACCAGGAACCTCTGGGACCACCGAAGCTAGAATCACTGGGACGACCAGGACTGGAACCACCATGGCAGGGACATCCAGGGCCAACAGATAAGGGAGTGGAGGGGCCACTGTCAAAGGAGTCTCTGGGACCACCGAAGCAGGGAGAGGAAGGACCTCTGTCATAGGAGTCTTTGGGACCACCAGAGCAGAAAACAGAGAGGCCTCCGTCGTAGGAGTCTCTAGGACCACTGAAACAGAGAGTGGTGGGGCCTCCGTCGTTGGAGTCTCTGGGACCAATGGAGCAAGGACCGGAGGAGCCTCTGTCATGGTGGCCTCCTGTACCACTAGAGAATGGACCTCAGAGATGGCTACAGTGGAGAGTGAGGAAGGAATCTCCACCATTGCAACTGGAGCTGATTCCTTTTTATCCTCTCTCCTACTCTTAGAGCTCGCCACCTCTGGTAAGAGAGCGCTGGGTGCAGCCTCTGGCGAGAGAGTGCTGGTCTCATCCTAACATGAAAGATGTACACTTTCCTGAGTGATGTTGACATACTCCCTCCATGTGAGTTCTCTGATAACTGGAAAATATGTATTGCCATAAAAATTTGTCCAATCCAATTAATTGATTTTGATGGGTCATCCCATTTTCACCATTTTGCTAAAGCAACAAAGCAAGCAGAGTTTTTCAAAAAAGGAGGTCCTGCCTAGCATAGTTCCACAAATTCAGCTGCTAGTTCCATGGTAAGGTCAGTTCTTCTGTAATGTAGGAGGTCTAGAGACGTGAAGATTGTTGAAACTAAACACAGCTTTAATGTGAAACTATTGTGATAGTAAGAAACTAGGAACAAAAAAACAAGTAACACTGGAAACCAAAACACAACAACACAACAGCCTACAAGCAATAAGTACTGACAAAGACATAGAGAACATGAGGGCATTATATACACATAGACTAATGAGAATAAAAAGGCTAGTAGACAAGACACACCTGAGAAACAGTCAACAAAGGAAACAGGAAACAAGGGCAGGACTTCAATATAAAAGACACACAATAAACCTAGCGCCCTCAAATGGATGCTAGGGAAATTCTCATATCCGATTTGGCTATTCAAAATAGCATACTACCACTACCATTCTACTATTGCTGCAGTGTGTGTATACTGTGCACAGTATACAAATTTTCTGTTTGCACATAGTACATCTTTCTTTACTTACACTATTATCTGAATGCACTGTAACATGTTTTAGACATTTTTACACCAAATTTGATTAAAAAGGCAATAAAACTATTTTTATATTCAAGTTAATAACTGGGAGCCACTCACTAAATTACTAAATATGCAATATAATGAGTTCATGTGACAACAATGTAGCATGCCATACTTTTTAAATGTTTAGCATGAAATAATGCCTACTGTTTCACATACATTTGGGCAGTATACAGTATATACTAAGCACTATTCTGTAGTAGTAAGCTAATATTCCATTCCAAACACAACCTATGTGTGTAAGTGTTTCTGTATGTGTGTGTCAGGAATACCCAGACTCAAAGATGGTGTTGAACCCAACGGCAGGAGTTTATTGCAACACAAACAAAAACAAACAGAAACCAACAGGTGAATAGTAATCAAGCGATATGGTTCTGATGTGTAGTGACAAGCAGTGATGAAGGACTGGGATAATTCTGGAGAGGGATATTCTTAAGGTGGCGAACGTACAACTGGGTGCTTACGTTGGCGAGGATGATATCGTGATCGCTGGAGTGGAGAGGAATTGCTAGGAGTCTTGCGAGGAGGATGCTTGGAGGACCAGGTAAGTGAGTCTGTATTCTTTGTCGAGACCAGACAATGATTGAAAGTAGAATGGGGTTTAAGTAGAGGAGCTGATTGACGCGGTGATGAGAGACAGGTGTAGGTGATCAGTAATCAGGAGAGAGAGAGGATTGAGTGAATGTGGCAGAAGGGTCAGATGGATCTGTGACATTACCACCCCCCCATGGACCACTCCAGAGGGACGAGCTTCCCGACGCGTGACCGACCCCGTCCACGCGGAGGTGGTCGGTAAAGGGGGAGAATCGTGGAAGTCGGAGAGTAGGGTCGGGTCCAGGATGTCGTCTCAAGGAATTCAAGATATTTCCTCGGGGCCATAACCCTCCCAATCCACGAGGTACTCGAGACGACCCCTACGGCATTGGGAGTCCAGGATGTCTCGGACTGTGTAGACCAGTCCGTCTTCTAGGATAAGCGGCTGGAGGGGTCGTCAGAAGGATCAGGTTCTGTGGGATGAGGAGAGAGAGATGGGTGGTAAGGTTTTATAAGGGAGATGTGGAAGGTAGGATGAATACGATATTGGGGGGGAGTAGGTAAGTGACAGGATTAATTTGTCTGGTGATGGTAAAGGGACCAATGTAACGGGGACGTAGCTTTTTGCATGGAAGGCATAACCTGATGTCCCTCGTGGAGTGCCACACCTTCTGCCCAGGTTGGTAAATGGGAGTTGGGGACCTCCGGGCATTGGCATGGATCTTCTGGCGACACACAGCTCGCTGCAGGTGGTGGTGAGCTAAGTCCCAGACCCTCTCGCTTTCTCTAAATCAATGGTCGACAGATGGGACATCAGATGGTTCTCCAGACCAGGGGAAGAGAGGAGGTTGGTAGCCGAGTACGCACTGGAAAGGTGCGAGGTTCGTGGATGGCTGACTAAGGGAGTTCTGTGCATACTCGTCCCAGGACAGGAAATGTCTCCAATGGTTCTGGCGGTGATGGCAGAAGGTTCTGAGGAAGTGGCTGATCTCCTGGATCTTCCTTTCTGTCTGCCCATTGCTCTGTGGATGGTACCCAGATGTGAGGCTGACGGTCACTCCCAAGAGAGAAAAGAAAGCCCTCCAGACTCTGGAGATGAACTGGGGACATCGGTCAGAGATTATTTCTTCTGGAATGCCATAATTTCGGAACACATGGTTAAAGAGCGCCTCTGCAGTTTCTAGGGCAATGGGAAGTCCCTTGAGAGGGATTAATTTGCAGGCTTTGGAAAAACGATCCACGGTCACCAAAACGCAGGTGTATCTCTCAGAGGAAGGCAGATCAGAGATAAAATCGACCCCTAGATGTAACCAGGGTCGGCGCGGGACGGGCAGCTGAAGGAGTTTACCGGTAGGAAGTTGTCATGGAGTTCGAGATATTGCACACTCCGGACATCCCTGGATGAACCTTCAGACATCTTTATCCATGCGTGGCCACCAGAACCGGTCCTGGATAAGCGAGAGGGTCCTATTGGTCCCAGGGTGGCCAGTGCCTAAGGAAGAGTGTACGGAGTCAATGAGTGATAAACGTTGGGAGGAAGGGACATACGTTTTGTTGGCGGGGTACCCCGACGGAGTTGGTTCAGTGGCAGTGGCTTCGCAAATGCTATCGTCTGGGACCATCGGATGGGGTTTACTACGACGTGAGGAGGGAGAATGGTGTTAGGTTCTCTCTTCAGGAGTGTAGAGGTGGGAAAGGGCATCTGCTTTGGAATTCTTGTCACCTGGATGATAGGAGATGGTGAAGTTGAATCGTGTGAAGAAGAGGGCCCATCGTGTCTGGCGGGGGTTGAGGCAGCGAGCCTCTCTGAGGTAATCAAGATTCTTGTGGTCAGTCAGCACCAAAAAGGGATGTTGAGCCCCCTCTAGCCAATGCCGTCACTCCTCCAGGGCCAATTTGATAGCCGCCGGGGAGAGCTTTCTGGAGAAAAAGGCACATGGGTGAAGTAGAGATGTTTTCCCCTGCTGCTGAGTAAGGACGGCTCTTACACCATTCGTGGAGGCGTCAACTTCAACTACAAATGGTTTGTTTGGACCTGGGTGTACAAGGAGTGGGGCTGAGGTGAAAGCGTCCTTAAGGAGTTGGAAGGCATGTGAAGCCTTGGGGTTCCATGATAGTGTTTTGGGTTTAGATCTGAGAAGGGAGGTTAAAGGAGTAGAGAGGTTAATGTAGTTCCGAATGAAATGACGGTAGAAGTTGGTGAAACTGAGGAAGCGTTGGAGCTCTTTGATGGTGGAAGGAGTGGGTCAAGATTGCACAGCCTTCACTTTCCCCTTGTCCATCTGAATGCAATCCGGGCTGATGATATAACCCAGGAACTGGAGGGAGGTTTGATGAAAGGAACACTTCTCAGCCTTAAGGTACAGATGGTATTCTTTCAGCTTTTCCAACACAAGCGTGACGTGTAGACGATGGTCGTCTCGTTCCGGGAGTATACTAGAATGTCATCGATGTAAACAAGGACGAATCGATAGAGATACTCTCGGAACACCTCATTCATGAAGCCCTGGAATACGGAGGGGGCGTTGACCAAACCATACGGCATCACCAGGTACTCATATTGGCCAGTTGGAGTCAAAAAGGCTGTCATCCATTCATCCTCCTTCCGAATCTGAATGAGGTTGTACGCACTGCGAAGGTCCAGCTTAGTGAAGATAGTGGCTCCTCTAAACAGTTCCAAAGCAGCAGGGACGAGGGGAAGTGGGTACCGGAACTTGACCGTGATCATGTTGAGGGAGCGGTAGTCGATACAGTGTCTTAGTCCTCCATCCTTCTTTGCTACAAAGAAGAAACTCGAAGCAGTAGGGGAAGTGGAAGGCCACATGTAACCCTAATTGAGGGCCTCCTCAATGTATTCCTCCATGGCCTTTTGCTCAGGAATGGATAGAGGGTAGATTTTGCCACGAGGCACTGGCTCACCAGGGATTAGGTCTATTGCGCAGTCCCACGGTCGATGAGGAGGTAGTTGTGAGGCGCGAAGGGGGCAGAAGACGTCCTGAAAGCGGGAATAGCAGGATGGGATTTCCATCAGCGATGGAACTGGTAGGGCTCTCTATGGAGGTTGTGTTAAGACTGAGAGGAAGAATTTTCTTGGCAGAAACCTTGGGTCAAGGAGAGGGAAGTTGTGGAAAATAGGAAGGAAAGCACTGGGGTCCCCACTTCAGGACGTCACCGGTGGACCAGGAGAGTGATCCGTGACAGTGTGTTTGTGATTGTGTGGTAGTGATAGACCAGTTAATCAGCCAGGCAAATTTACTAATTTATTTACAATTATAAAATGTACTACTTGAGACCAGCCTATAACCATTCCTATTCACAAAAGTGTGTCAGCTCCAAAATGAATCAACAGCTTTCTAAAATTAGAATTTGATAAAATACTCTGTGAAATAAATGTTAGTTTAATTTCAACAATTTTGTGCACCTCATTTGCTAGTATGAAATTGTATTATATATGCATATGTGCAGTGTTGGGTAAGTTACTCTAAAAAAGTAATTAACTACTAACTACTAATTACATCATCTACGGTGTAATTAGATTACTGTACTAATTACTCTGTCTGAAAAGTAAATGCATTACTTATTACAAATTGCTTTCTAAAACATTTATCATCCTCGACCAGATGAAAAATACAAGGATAGACATGAAACTGTTCTTTTAATTCTTTCAAATAAAACATATAAAATTTAATAAATTATTCATGAACTGGCCAAAGAATTTAAGGAGGCAGCGTTAAATTAGAAAACATATATTTTAACATTAGATGTTAAATTTTGATTTTAAATTCACTATTGTTTTATATAGAATTGTTCTATAGTCTATAAAGTATTTAACACAATTACATCAGAAGTAACTAATTAAATTGCTAAAAAATTAAGAGTAATCCCTTACTTTACATTTTCAATGAAAAATTAATTTAATTACTTAGTAATGCATTAAACCCAACACTGCATATGTGTTCTCAAGATATTGGCATTGGTTATTGAAAAACATACAACACATACCGAGCCCCTATAGTGGAGGGGTGTTTTCAGTTTGTCTGTAAGTGTGCACTGAAAAAAATGGCTGTTAGAAAATAAGAAACAAAATTTAAAATGTAGTGAGGTTTATGCAGAAAACAGCTGGACAAAATACACTTATATTCAAGATACACTGATTGGAAACAAGTCTTTATGCCTTAAAAAAAATGGTTTCTCACGTAAATGTATCTAGTTTCAAATATATTTTTCCTGGAAAACCAGAGATACAGATTAAGATTTATTTTCAGTGTATGGGAGTGGGAGTGCGGATGTTGGATGCTTCTGTGTGTGTTTTTAGTAAATGTGTAAGTGTGTGTTTTGTGCAGTGTTTTCAGTAAGTGTGTATACAATAAGGAAGGATCAAGGATGAACACTAGTTTCTATCTGCAAAGTAGACTCTTCCATGTGTGTGTGTGTGTGTGTGTGTGTGTGTGTGTGTGTGTGTGTGTGTGTGTGTGTGTGTACTCCCTCCTATATTTTGTGCAGTGTCTGTGGATTATTTTTTTAAGAATTTCAAGTTGCATTAATATTTAATCAAAGGATTCAACAATGAAACCCACGTGGATTTCTCTCCCTCTTTCTTTCTCTCCCTCTTTTGGACTTTCTTTGTCTGCCTCTCTATATTCTCTCTTTCGTTTTGGATTTACATAGACCTATACATGCATGCATGGGTGTGTGTGTGCAGTAATTGGATGACATACACTTATGCACACTACTTAGAGTAATTGCCAGTGTAGGGTCAGAGCGGGCAAAGCCTACTCTAAATGTTGAGTAATGTTCTTTGACATTCATTATGTCTGCATCTCACTGTGCTTTAATTACTGTATACACCCATTTATTTATTAATCTCTTGCATTTCCTTTTATTTAGTGGTTAGGTAAGAACCTCACATATTATAATATGCATATTTAATTTCAAACATATATGTTACTCACTTCTTCATATTGACAAATATAATTTTGAAGCTAATAGGCTATTCTTCACCTTAGGAGTTGTCTCATGTTTCCCCACAGCCCCATCAGAACCCCTTCATTAAAACCAAACCAGAAATGTAAAACCTATAATTTTTACATGAATGAATAGACCATCAGAGGCCTTCTGCAGCTGGCCAGCTGCAAAACATATTTGTTATACATGTCAAATATATGTAATATGTCCATGCTTATGGAAAGTAATTGTATTTAAATATTGCAGATTTGCATTGAGTTCAGTTTTTGCATTTCATGTGCATTTCGATGCAATTCGAGAAATATACTGTAGAATCTGCATTTATTTTATAACTGTATTTAACTGATATTTAAGACATGCAGATGAAGGAGAACAGGACAGAACTTCATAGTTTTGTAAAGGCGAGTGAAGTACGAGTGAGATGAGTAAAGAGTGCTATTGCAGAAATCTACCTCTGTCCGTTGTCTTTCAGTATGCACATATATTCTGCCACGAGTGCCTTCCACAGAAATTTTACTTTCACACATTATTATGATTAATTACCATAAAAAGTAACTGGGGAAAAAAATCATTAGTTCTTTTTACCTATTGACAGTCCTATTAATTTTAGGCCATCATTTTTGTTTTAGATGTTTAACAATCATTTAATAATCATTGCCTTAGAGAATAAGACTGACCATCTCAGTAGCAAATACTAAAATCTTCTAATCTAGGCCCTCCCGTTCAAGAAACAAGTCTTTAACATTAACAAGATGTTCCCAGACCTCCGGTGTAGTCGGGCCTGACGCCTGCAATGAACCAAAGGGGAAATCAGAGAGTGACATCTTGTGGTCATATTTGATCAAGTCACAAGAGACAGAAGGAAAACTGAGAAACACAAAGACATGGATAGAGAGCCCTCATATCCTGCTCTCTCTCTCTCTCTCTCTCTCTCTCTCTCTCTCTCTCTCTCTCTCTCTCTCTCTCTCTCTCTCTCTATCTATCTATCTCTTTAAATTTCAATTTCAATTTCAATTTAAAGTACTTTATTAGCATGATTGTGTTTACATACAATATTGCCAAAGCATTAATACACAAATCAGATAATGACAAGAGAAATAATAATAATAAAACAGTAACAAATAACAATAAAAATAGAATTAAAATAATTCTCTCTCTCTCTCTCTCTCTCTCTCTCTCTCTCTCTCTCTTCATTTATACAGCAGTGCAGTGGGCAAATTCCATTCCTTTAGACCCCCTCTCCCCCTTTCTTTCCCCTCGAGACACAACTCACACAAAGAGCCCAGCAACCACTCTTATTAACTGACCTGAAGGGGGAGGGGTGTGCATATGTGTGTGTGTGTGTGTGTGTGTGTGTGTGTGTGTGTGTTCTCATATTATTTGGTATACCTAGGGTTTGCATCATGTTTTAACAGAGAAAATTCAGGAGCACTGAGCTATCATTCAAACATGCACAAGATGAAGCAACAGGCACTGTATGTGTATCTGTATGTGTGAATGTGTGTTACTACACTATTTTGCAAAAAGAGGGAGTGTCTTGGTTTTGGCCATGGGAAAGAGAAACTGAGCGGGAAAAAAAGTGAAGAAAAGGAGGTGAATTCTTGGGGCCCTGCTTCCCCCCTAAAACAAGAGAGTAATAGAATCCAGATGTACTCTCTCTCTCTCTCTCTCTCTCTCTCTCTTTGAGCAATAATTATGTGCAACACACAGCTTAGTCTATTTATATTTATCCAACATACCATGCCTCTTGTGCCATACATTCCCTTGCATCTGTATGTAACAGATTTGTATTTGTATTTGTATATTGTACACACACACACACACACACACACACACACACACACACACACACATATATATATATATATATATATATATATATAATATATATAGTCTTATTGTGTATTTCTATATATACTATATTTTCTATTCACTTTTTATTTTTATTCTATTTTTAAATTTTTATTATTATCTCTGTTTCGTTGCTGTATTGTTTGTGCACTGGAAGCTTCTGTCACCAAGACAAATTCCTTGTATGTGTAAGCATACTTGGCAATAAAGCTGATTCTGTTTTTGGTTCTCTCTCTCAATTATCTCTCTCTCTCTCATTCTTTAGCTACATGTCTGTCCTATCTGTCTCGTAATGAGAGCTTAAAAGAGAGTTTTATTGAAATTATTAGTAGAAAATGTAAAGAAAGAGTAAAAGATCGCAAAAAGGAATAGTGAAAGATTTGTGTCTAAGCACTGGGAGAGAGTGGAGGAGGAAAAAGAAAGAGAGAGACTGTACGTATGTGGGAGAGCGGGTCTCTTGTGTGAGTCATAAAGAAAGAGATGGAAAAATACAAGTAGAGAAACACTGCAAACACACGCACATAATCTAGTTGCAGACAGCACTGCATTAAATATGTGCAATGCAGTGTTCAATTCATTTACACATCACATCAGCAAACTGTTATCTTTCACCTACAGTAACAGAGCTGCAGTGTATTGTTAGTGAGATGTCTGGTTAGGTTATTTGGGTTATGTAACATAAAAGCAAACAGTGATTGTATTACATCGAATTTTGCGCTAATTGGCCAACTTGTCAGGCTGTACTGTAAGGAAAGACCCACCAATTTAAAGAAGTCTCTCTCGGCTCCTCACCCCCGCCCCCCGCACTACCTTCTTTCCCCCTCTCCTCTCCCTGTTTCGCTCTTCTCTCTTCTCAAAGCACAGCGCGCGTGTGATTTGACAGTCGCATCTTTCCGTGTGTCCGTGAGCGCGCGCGTGTGTATGTTTACGATCGTCGTGCTCCACGTGCGGCGTGTGGATGCGCTCCTCGCACGCTGTCGGTAACAGAAACCATGACCGGCGTGCCGCGCGACCCCTTCTACTCTTCTCCGTTCGGTCCGTTTTACCGGAGACACGCGCCCTACCCGGTACAGCCGGAGTACCGGATGCACGAGCTCAACAAACGGCTCCAGTCCCGGCCTGAGGTGAGTGAATACGAATAATAAACAAATATCTCAGACTGAGAATAGATTAGATTTCCCAATTACAATCGGCATACTGTTATTATTATATTTTAATTTCAAAATAAAGAAGACATTAAGTTCTAGTGGAATCTTACAAACTCTATACTACAATGTATTTAATACAACACATTCATTTTAAATAACATTATATAGATTAATAGATTCATCATACAATAGAGACTAATAAATCAATGCATTCCATTTACATCACCAAAGTGTGATTTCACTGTTCAGTTACAAACTTACTCAAGGAGTTTGCATTGGATTGGATCTGACTGAGTGCACAGCACTAAAGCTCTTTCCACTGGTTTGGTAAAAATACCAAATGCCCTGTTGATTATAGTGGTTTTCAAGAACACAAATAACAAGATAATGTGTGGGGTAATGTTTATGTGCTGGTGTGATTTATTGTGGTACTTGAGTCACTGGCTATGCTTTTACAAACAGCACACTCTCCATAAGAGAAGGGACAAACAGTGCAATGTGACCGGTATTGCTGTACCATGTGTATTTAAAAGAGAACAGAAATCTTCTTTCTCAATGTCCCATTATAAATCGCAGCACAAGCTGTGTTAATATTGCTTGATTCCTTCAATATGTGTGCAAAAATAATCCACTTTAAATTGTACTTTTAGAATATCTCCTCCACAGATCAATGTGAAAAAAAGAAGAGGAAAATAAAATATATCAGCAGAGGCAGCTCAGCACACCTGGAGTCAAGGAAATTTGACAGATGGCGCTGAGATAGAGACTGAACTGTTGGAAAGATGACCAGTAGAAACAGCCATTATTCACAGGATAAATGTTAAAAAAGATCTAAATATCTCTTTTTACACATTTAGAACACACGGACACTGTATTTTCTGATGTGCAAAGATTTTAGAGCTGTAAAAATGCAGTTTATTGTAGATTATGGGCCAGTTTTGTCATATCCAATTAATACGCTCAAGCAGTAGTTGACTCGATCTGCGGTTTAAATTGCTGTCTTTAATGGGGCAAGTCAACCTTGGGTGTGTGTTTATAATAAACAGAGTGCTTTGAAATGATAATCACTGTGCCAAGCTTAATTATGGTCATTTTGGGTCATTCAGGGGCCAAGTACTTCTGTGCCTCAATATGACTGAGTGTGTGTGTAAATATGTGGTCCCACAGGACTGTGATATTCTGTGGTGGGATGCATTCTGCACTGAGTTCTTTGAAGAGGATGCCACATTAACACTCTCATTCTGCCTGGAGGAGGGACCCAAGACATATAGTAAGTGCCTGTGTTTGTAAATATCATTACATGATTAAATCATGGTGTCCACTTGATCATAGTTACCATTACAAATTAATTATCAAAAAAGTAGGATAAACGCAGTGGTTCTTATGTGGTTTTGCTTCAGGACCCACATTTTAAATTGGACATGAAGTAGCGACCCAACACACTACCAACATTTCGTATCATACAAAAGTAGGGATGCACGATACAAAATTTGTGTGAAACAAAAAGCACATTATTCAAGGAACAGTTCACCCAAAAATAAAAATTCTCTCATCATTTACTCACCCTCAAGCCATTCCTGATGTGTATGACATTCTTTCTTCTGCAGAACACAAACAAAGATTTTTTTAGAACAATGTCTCAGCTCTGTATGTTCATACAATGCAAGTGAATGGTGACCAAAATTTTGAAGCTCCAAAAAGCACTTAAAGGCAGCATAAAAGTAATCCATAAGACTGCAGTTGTTTAATCCATGTCTTCTGAAGCAATTCAGTCGGTTTTGGGTGAGAACAGACCAAAATATAACTCCCTTCTCACTATAAATTTTGACATCAGCAGTCTCCTTGGCCATCATGATTTCAAGTTCAATCACACTTTCTAGCACTCTGCGCATGTGTCAAGCACTAGGAAGTGTAATCGAGCTTGAATTCATGATTGTGCCTAGAGACTGCAATGGCAAAATGATGTACAATGAAAAAGGAGTTATATTTTGGTCTGTTCGAACACAAAATCGATTAGATCGTTTCAGAGGACATTGATTAAATCACTGGAGTCATATGGATTACCTTTATGCTGCCTTTAAGTGCTTTTTGGAGCTTCAAAATTTTGGTCACCATTCACTTGCATTGTATGGACATACAGAGTTGAGATATTCTTCTAAAATATTTTCTTCTTAAATAATGAAGCGTGTTCCTTTTTGGCTGAAGCAGCCTCCACTTCAGCCTTAAGAAACGTCCTTGCTGTGTTGATCAAATAAGTTGTGTTTTAATGATAGTTCCACCTCTTGAAATTGCAACTCTGCTGTCATTGTCAATTGAAAGTAATTCCACACAAGAGACTTTTTTTTTTCCACAAACAGCAGAGTTGTATGCTAATTTTCCACCCCTTTTAATTGACAGAAAATAATCAGCACTGATGATCCACTGTTTTACTGTAAAAAAGATAATTGCTTTAATCAACTAATACTGACGATTGGGTGACACATAGATGCATCACTATACAAAAGTTGTCAAATATCAAACATTGAAATATATAAATATTACCATTAACTGCATAGGTCCAACAATATGCAAAATGATTAACAACATGGCATAGCAACATTTCTAAATGTCTTTTAAATTTTAAAGGGTACATGCACTCGGCAGTCAATAATTCACAAAAAACATTGTTTATCTTTGTTGAAAATGATTTGATATTTAATGCAGTCTGACTGTATTGTCTTTTATCTTGCATAGTTTTATTTATGTTTTTTAAGGATGAAGGCATATCATGCATTGCCCATATTGGCATTTGCCTAATTTGGCTAGCTTTTACCAAGTTACATGAATTTGCTCAGAAATATTCTAGAGTTTGATTGACGTCAGCAACAAAAAAATATGAAAAGCATTTTCTGTCTCCTTTTAAAAGTTTGTTCAGCTGCAGCAACAGATCTGCGACCCATTTTTGGGTTGCGACTTGCGAATGTGTATAAGTGTGTTTGTGCATAGATTGTGGTGAAACTGGTTATAGTTTTTCATATCGGAAAATTCATATACTGTGCAGCTTTCTTTTCATGCATCTCTCTCTGCCTGTCTGTCCTCATTCAGATCTTTCCCTGTTACAATCTTTATATTTAATTATTTTCAAATTCATAGTAAAGAAGACATTAAGTGTTAAGTACAATATAATTAATAAAATAAATACATTTTAGGTCACAGAATACAGATTTATAGATTAGATTACAGGAACGAGATAGCTCTTTGTCTGATGGTGTCTCCATCTCTCTTTCTCTTGTTCCTTTGGTAGAGTGTAAATGTATAATATTTTTTGGAGTTAGACAGGGACTTGTGCTGGATTTCACATTCTTATTCATTCCTTATTCACTGTGTATGTGGTGAGATTTGATTGACAGGTCTGGAGTGTTCAAATAAATATGGGCCTGCAGACATCAAACACCTCTACTGCAGTGATTGACAGCTCCAGAGCACTAACTGTTCTGTGTACACGCACAGCCTGCTGGACTTAATGCCTGCGGCTCTATTCAGTAGCCTGTTTGTTTCTAACTCTTAGGGGACCACACACAGAGACACAAACTCACACACACAAACACAATTATGGTTGCCATTTAAGGTGTTTGACCAGTATGCAACTTAACTTTGAGTCTTTTCCATCATATGAGCACAAACAAATAAATAAATATTTGTGTTTGGAGTTCATAGCACTCTATTCTCCGCTTTTTGGTAATCAGCGAACACAACTGAAATGTGAATTAAATGTCTCTCACTCTCATTTCTTCGTTCAGCCATTGGACGCACCCTGATCCCTCGTTACTTCAGTTCTCTATTTGAAGGAGGAGTCTATGAGTTGTTTTTTGAGCTGAAACAGACAAAGGAGTCGTTCAACAACTCAATGATTACTGTCGACTCTCATCACTGTACTATGACAACACAACATGGCAAACCTACTTTCACTAAGGTACTATACACATGCAATCATTCACACACTGTCAGGCTTTGTGTGTCTTTGCTTCCTCATTTTTAGCACTAATGTATTCCTCATTGTGAATTCTGGCCTGGAACTGCACAAAACAAAAAAGGAAAAAAATAACCCCCTCTCTCTCCCTCACCCTCCTGCTTTTTCTTTGCTTATTCCTCTCTCTCTCACCCTCCCTTCTTCTCACCCTCTCTCTCTCATCCTCTCATTCTATCCTATTGGTTTATGTTCCAGGATTGTAGAATGGTCATAATGAAAAGTCTGCTAGTTACAGTGTTGTGAAACCTCTAATATATTCTCATTAAGGAAGTATATTACAATACAGTTCGGAAAATGTTCTTGCTTTTATCTAATTTGTTTCAGGTGACACTGTTCTCAAACAAAGCCGTCGTGTTTGTAAGACTGCAGGAATCCATGATTTCCAGCTATTGGACTGGGTGTCCTATGCAATATTCATATGATACGCCACTATAGCATCCAAAATCTTCCACCTGTCAATTAGAGAGAGCGAGAGAGAGAGAGAGTTTTTTCCAACTTTGCTCTTTAGTAAATGAACATTTGTGAATTAAATATTGATTTGGAAGACTGTATGTTGTAGCTAAGTTATACAGATACCGTTCCCATGTGTGTGTGAGTGTGTGTGTGCGTGTGTGTGTGTGTGTGTATGTACCGAAGGCATTGATCAGAGCGTGTCTGCTGGGATTACATCCCTCCCGTTGCTATGCCAACCTTGCAGTTACCCTCCGTTCCCCAGCAACTGAATGTTGGGGTTCAGAGTTCCACACAGATAATCATGCGCTGTGCTGAAAATACTGCTTTATTGAGAAAAGTGTATAATTTGATTTGATATAAACTAATGGAAAACAAATAGTTAAAAGTAGTTCTCTGTAATGTTTTTCACTGGTCAAGTCGGCATGATGTTTTCAGAATTCAAAAGATAATCAGGAAAATAAGGAAGATTACATCTCTTATTTGTCCTCATTGTCTAAAAGTTTACATAGTAAATAAGCGTTAATTAAATGATGAGTAACAAAGGAAAAGGGGGAATAAGGGACAGCCACACTAATTACACAAAGACCTGATTCTGTTCCTGTTTTTCCACAGGTGTGTACAGAAGGTCGTCTGATTCTTGTGTTCACTTTTGATGACCTTATGAGAATCAAAACATGGCACTTCACTATCACACACTACAGTGAGCTCATTCCTCGAAGCGTTTTGGCTGTTAATGTGAGTCACTTTTCATATAAATCAAATGATGTTCAGTCATGACAGTCCTAAATATTCCTCATACAAGATCATATAATGTTATATAATGTTAATTTAATTAATTTTTTTTGCTAATTTGAGTCAAATTCTGCTCATATAAGTTTGGGTATGTTAACTACCATACTATTACAGTATGCATACTATGTATTTTCTCAGTGTGAGAAATTAACTTTTACATTAAGGGGCAATATTTGCTCCCTGGGTTTGATTTTCAGGGGCATTTTACCTTTATTACCTTTTATGAAGGCATTTTTGTTTTCTAACCCTTTAAAACATAAACTGTACATTTATGTCAAATACTTATATGCAAATTCTCAACACTGAGATTTATTACCTCTTACCCTAAGTATTAAATCAACATTAATTCAGATTTTACGCCATAATATGTATAACTAGGACTATACACCGATCATCCACAACATTAAAACCACCTGCCTAATATTGTGTAGGTCCCCCTCGTGCCGCCAAAACAGCACTCAGAATAGCATTCTGCGATACTATTCTTCTCCCCACAATTCTAGAGAGTGGTTGTCTGAGTTACCGTAGACTTTGTCATTTCAAACCAGTCTGGCCATTCTCTGTTGACCTCTCTCATCAACAAGGCATTTCCGTCTGCAGAACTACCGCTCACTGGATGTTTTTTGTTTTTGCCACCATTTGGAGTAAATTCTAGAGACTGTTGTGCGTGAAAATCCCAGGAGATCAGCAGTTACACAAATACTCAAACCAGCCCGTCTGGCACCAACAATCATCCATGCAATTATCTAATCAGCCAATCGTGTAGCAGCAGTGCAGTGCATAAAATCATACAGATATGGGTCAGGAGCTTCATTTAATGTTCACATCAACCATCATAATGGGGGAAAAATTTTATCTCAGTAATTTCGATCGTGGCATGATTGTTGGTGTCAAATGGGCTGGTTTGAATTTTCCTGTAACTGCTGATCTCCTGGGATTTTCACGCACAACAGTCTCTAGAATTTACCTACACAATATTAGGCAGGTGGTTTTAATGTTGTGGCTGATCGGTGTAATAGAATATTAAGAACTATATCAAATTGTACAAATTAAAAACAGAAGAATTAATGTCGAAGGCATTTTTTGCCTCCACAGTTTGAATTTTGGGGGCATGTTTGTCATTTTTGGTGGCACTATTGCCCCGAACCCCCCTACATTTCTGAGACTGGCATGTATACTGTATGCATGGAATACTTGGATGATCTACATTTGCCAAAATGATAACTGACCATCACATACAAAATTAAACATGCACAAAACAAGGAAATAATGATTGTTGCATAATATATATTGTTTCATATACTGTTTTTAACCCTTTAAGCTCGCCGGCGGGCACGTGAGAAAAAAAATAATCATCAAAATATTAAACAACTACAGTCTTGACCAACACAAAATAGGAAGCTCTACTTTCCAATGCATGTAGGCATTATGACCAAAACTGAACATGTGGTTTGAAATTTGCAGACAAATCAAAAGTGTTCCGTTTTGATAATTTATTTGAAAAAAATTGCTCTGTACATATTATTGCAATTAGTAAAAACATCAAACTGATCAAACAGTCATGTGTCATATGTTGTTAGAAAGCACTCAAAGAATAGAATACAACCAGCCTATTTGTTTTACTCACAGACAAAAATATAGCAAGTAATAACTAAGTATATTTCTTTGACAATTATGTTGGTGTTGCTTATATGCCGCGTTTTCATTGATACCTTCAAGAAAAATAAACGGAACATAAAATATAACATACCATTATTTAGAGGTGGTAATTATCTTTCAAACAGGCTTGCACACAAGGTAATCTGATGCAAAGATCATTAGATAATCCACACAAAGCACAGTGTTACATTTGGCCACCAGGAGATGGCGACATGTAAATGACACAGACTGAGTCAAATGGCACTCATTTTGTGAAATCTCATTACTAAAATCATGTCTCCATGCTCTGCATACTTTTAGTCATGGTTGTGTTTCCATATGTAATTAGTTTTGTATGTACAATTATGTTTTATTTGTTTGGAGAAGCTTTTGGACACATGGATATGTTTTTGGACACTATGATTAATTATATATGTAATGCTATAACTTTTGATTGCTTTGTCGTAACAACACAACATTATTCTCAGATACAGCTGACATGATTGGGAACAAAACAAAAGTTTTTTGGAGCTTCCTAATTTACACCTAGATATATATATAATGTCAAATAAGAAAAAAAAAGGGGGGGGGGGGGGGAGTACATTTTTCAGCAGTTTATTAGGCTGAGAGTCTCAGAATGTATCATAATCTATATCATTAAAATTTTTTGAAAGTTTTCTTTACAATAATACCAAACACTTGACTCTATTTTATTTATTTAATAAAAATGTATTAAAAAACAAATTTATTTATTTGTCAAGTTAGCCTTTAATTTTGGGTATGTCACTGAAACAGGAAAACTTTAAATACACATTCGTAGTTTAAAAGATTAAAAAATAGTATGCAGTATTCAGTGTTTACTGTGCAGTAAGCAGTACCCTAGTATTCCATTCCATACACAGCCCATATTTGTGACTTATATGTTAATATATTAAATAATATATGAGATGAGATGGCCAAAAGTTAGGACATTTTTAGACATAATTGGATTAAAAAATAATTGTATTTACTATTTATCTCCAAGAACTGGACACCTCTTAGTAATTTGAACAATGTGAGGTCAAGTAGCAAAGTAGCAACAATTTAAGATGTTTATTGTTGCATACTGCTTACTGTTTCACAAACTATTTAAAAAAACTGTATGCAGTATACAGTAAATACTTTGTAGTATGTAGTACGCAGTATGTTAGTATTCCATTAAAGGAATATTCTGGGTTCAATACAAGTTAAGCTCAATCAACAGCACTGTAATCACTATAATGCCACAAATGCTGTCGATTGAACTTAACTTAGAATGAATCCAGAATATTCCTTTAAGAACATTCCTGAAATAATGCTCATGTGTGTTAAAATTAATGGGTTTACTGAATAACATAATATGAATAAAATATTGCTCATGTAAAAACAGATAAAAACAGTTTATATAAGTCAAATTCATTCTGTGTCAAATAAGTAAGACACTAATTATTAATGTGACTCAAACAGGGCACAGTTCATATTATTTAGACACTGTGTGTGAGTTCAGTGTTATAATCATAAGTCAATTGTTCTTCACATCAGTCAAATTCCACTTATATAAGTGCACTATTGTAGAGTTAAAGTGAACTTTTTAGCAATTGTCACCTACATTGTAGATTAACATTTTGCCTAAAACATTAGGCTACAAATAACAATTAAACCCTTTCAATCAAGAATAATCTTCCCAAGTTGTAGGTTATGTGGTACAGCATGCATCTGTTTGCATTTTAGCATACTCAAGGTATTGCATTCACTGGTAACAGGCTGGGATCCAACAAAATACATTTCAGCCCTTTTTTATCAATCAAGGTGAAAGCATCCAAACCTTTTAGCTAAGCTGTCATCATATTGCTATGGAAACATATCCTGTTATGAATTAGAGCTCTATCTGGATGGAGCACAAAATAAGAGAGAATAAATGGACTTGTTTGTGTGTGTGTGTGTGTGTGTGTGCGCGTGTGTGTGTTAGGCACAAGACCCTGGAGCTGTGGAGCAACTGTCCAAAAACATCAGTCGAGTGGGACTTACCAACCTCACACTGAACTACCTCAGAGTATGTTAAAATCACACATATAAACACATTCACTCATATTCAAATGGCCATTTAAAACAGGTGCAATTCTTGTTAAGCAATTAGTATGTTTGTAGTTGTGTGTGATTCTAGAGCCGATGCAGGAGCTAATGTCTAGGCATAAGACATATGGACTGAGTCCCAGAGACTGCCTGAAGACCTGCCTCTTTCACCAGTGGCAGAGAATGACAACACCACCAGGTCTCTCTTTCTCTCTCTCTCTCTCTCACACACACACACACACACACTCAAACTTGTTTTTATATCATTGTGGGGACTCTCCTTAGACTTCCATGCATTTTATAGATTTTATACAGATCTAACGCTAATTTCTATCCCTTAACCCTACCCCTAAACCTAATCCTCACAGAAACTTTTTGCATTTTTACATTTTCAAAAAAAAACATTTAGTTTAGTATGTTTACTAAGCCATTTTCCTTGTGGGGACCGCTGGCTGGGCCCCACAAGGTAGGTGATCTCAGGTTTTACTATCCTTGTGGGGACATTTGGTCCCCACAATGGAGGATAAACATGTACACACACTGGTTTCCATGTTTTATGGGGACTTTCCATAGACATAATGGTTTTTATACTGTACAAACTGTAGATTATATCCCCTAACCCTACCCCTAAACCTAACCCTCACAGAAAACTTTCTGCATTTTTACATTTTCAAAAAAACATCATTTAGTATGATTTATAAGCTGTTTTCCTCATGGGGACTGACAAATTGTTCCCACAATGTCAAATATTTTGGGTTTTACTATCCTTATGGGGACATTTGGTCCCCACAAAGTGATAAATAACCGCATACACACACACACACACACACACACACACATTTACTTAGCTATTTAAAGGAATATATACTGCCCTACAAAGGCAAAACGCATTAAATACAGCAACATTTTTTAGTGTAAATTTTGAAGTTACTGCAGTTTTTACACTCAATTTTCTCTGAAACTGAGCATAATGGAGCTAAAAACCCCTGTGTCATAGGACAGATAATTATCTAAGAGACCTGATATCGGTAATAACTCAGTTTTGACAAAAATGTGTTGTTACTGTGTTTTGTCTTCGCACAGCAGCATAGACTTCTATTGTGTTTATAAAAAGGCAACAAACCAGTTTTGAATAATATAGACTGAGCCTAACTCAAACACCAACCTTAAACATTTTTGCATCTATAGAAAAAAAATAAAATTATTAATGAATATTTTTTTTTTTCTAATGAGGACTTCCCCAAATGCCAGCCCCCAAATGCCAGCTGGAGGCTGTAAAAACAGCCTCCAGCCTTTGATTTTTTCTGTTGTATTCCTCTTTAAGAGGTACACAATATCATTACATTTGTCTTGTTTTCATATATTGTAAACATATTTTATATTCCTTATTAACATTTCAAAGTACTGTGCAAAAGCTGTTAAGGGTGTTGTGAGCTGCTGTAAATAATGAAGGCTTTGACCTTGCATTGTTATTTATGTTATTTTACCGCTCTTTTTAAAAAATAACTACCTCCTGCTGTTTTGTGACAATAATTTATTTAGCTTCACTGAACAATAAGCTCATTGTTCTTCTCAGACAGCCTTCTCTCTTTCTCTGTGGCTCTCTGTTTCACTTTCTCTTTATTGTTTTCATCCTTGTCATTATTTATTGAAATACTGATAATGTTCTCAGTATATGATTGTTTATTACTGGATGACAGAAGGTTGTGCATTTTGACTATTGTTAATTGTTTCATTTCAGTTGGACCCTCGCCCAACTTCAAGACAGAAATATTTCCCTCTAATTCCAAAAAATGTATGTATGCCTATCTGTGCACTTTAATTTCTATAGAATATCGATACTTGGAAAAAAAGGACAAAGATAAAGACAAAGTTCCCACAACGTCCTTGAAGTGCTTAAAGTGCTTGAATAAGTTTTTAGAAATATGAGTATTCCAGGAATACCTGGAAAAATTGTTTCTTTTTATTTAATCATTTAATTCAAGGTCTGTTAGGAACTTAAAGTGTGAAAGTTTGCATACTACACAGTCAGACATAAAACAAGTGTCAATACATTCTCAACATAAATTAAAAGTTAATAAAATATAGATAACTTATCAAATAGATAACTTAAATAGTTAAAAAGGCAGAAAAATATAAAATTCACTGTCCTTGTTAAAAAGTTTTCAGGCGCTTGAAAAGTTTTCAGATGTCAAAAAGCTTAAAGAGATAGTCCCCAAAAAATTTAAACTCTAATCTTTTACTCACCCTCATGCCATTCCAGATGTGTTTGACTTTTTTTCTTCTGCAGAACACAAACAAAGATTTTTAGAAGAATATCTCAGCTCTGTAGGTCCATACAATGCAAGTGAATGGTGACCAGACCTTTCAAGCTCCAAAAAGCACATTGAAAGTTAAAGTGGAGATTTATGGTAAAAAAGGACTTAAATATTGTTCTGTTTATCACCCACACTTATCATATTGCTTCTGAAGATATGGATTTAACCAGTGGACTTATGAATTACTTTTATGTGGCCTTTATGTAATTTTTGGAGTTTCAAAGGTTTGGTCACCATTCACATGCATTGTAAGGACCAACAGATCAGAGATATTCTTCTAAAATCTTCATTTGTGTTCTGCAGAAAAAAGAAAACCATAGACATCTGTGATGGCATGAGGGTGAGTAAATGATGTGAAAATTTTCATTTTTGGGTGAACTATCCCTTTAAAGCTTGAAATGAAATTGGAATATGTGTATGGACTTAGCACAACAAAAACAAAAAATTAAATTCCAGAAATCAGTCAGTAAGTAGATTGTGGGCATCCTGAGGTGGTGTACAATTTGCAATTCTTTTCAGTGAACCATTTGAACCAATTTGAAAATTGGAGTCTGTTGGACAACGTACTTACTCAATGAATCGGTATTTTGGAAATTGCAATGGACTTGACTTGAAATGGACCATTAACATTGTTTATGGGTTAAATCATGCCTGACAAAAAAGGTTGAGTTGGATAAGACTAGCTTATTGTATTTATTTACTTAAAGGTGCACTCAGTAATTTTTTTCCTCATTAAAAAAGTTGCATTCATTTAGAAATTAATAGTAATTTTGAAATATAAAAATAAATGTATAAAATCATGAGAACTCACAAGATATGAAGACTCCAGTCTTATCAGTAACTTTATAATAGCGATTTTATTCTACATGGAGAGGGTCCTCTCATGGGGGCTGCCATGTTAGGATCACATGACCAGCCAAATACTATCAGCTTAATCTCAGTAACCACACTGTTATTGGACACTTTCACTCATTGTTTAAATTAATCATGACTGACTGTGAATAGTTTATTTCTACAATGGCATGTGTAACTGAATACTATTGCCTTTAAATTATGCTGCATCCATGCCCCTAGGTGTCAGTGTAAGTCCAAGACACATGCAAAAAAAAAAAAAAAAAAAAAAAAAAATGACTGAGTCCATCTTTAAGCCAAATACCATGAAATTTCAGGTTTTGGACATCATCAGTCAGTTAAAAAAAGTGTATTGTGTGAAGTCCTTTTAAAATGCAGTATTGGTACTGTAAATAGTACCTGAAAGTCTAAATTTTTATTCTGTGATGTCCATATTAACCCTGTAAAGATAAAGATTTTCTAAAGAATATTAGGATTGCAGCGTTGATTCAGTTTGCGTTACGTCGATTTTACTTGTTTTGATTGACAGCAGAACCAGCCAAACCAGCAACAAAGAGACGGCGGAGGAGGAACTCAGCTGGTAGCGCATCCAATAGCAGCACAGGAAACAGCAAGAAGCGCAGCCCAGCCAATAATTTCAGCCTACCCTCACAGGTATGTCCACATACATGGCTGTGTCTAGAAGGTAACGACCCGGCAGCCTAAGTCTAGCAAGAGTCTCATTCGCTATTGCTAACGTTAAGTTTAGGGTTACATTTAGCAGTAGGGTTAAGGTTAGGGTTAGGTTTAGGGGCAGTGGTAGGTGTAGGGTTTCCGTGGGACTCCAAATAAACACAATAAGTACAGTGTGTGAACGTCGCATGCGGCTTTCGCGATACTTTCGACAACCGGAGTGTTACCTTCTAGACACAACCCACATACACGTGTAGAGAAGCAGTGGTTCACACTAAAAAGAGAATATAGGAGAGATATACTTAAATTAACTCTTTGATGCATCTTTCAAAGCCAATTTTATCCATTCAGGGTGTTATATTTAACTCTCTCAAAATACATCATTTTTATTTCTTTAGAAAGTAATTTTGTTTCCTTTGTGATTTAATAAATCATGCCTCAAAGGATTAATATATGGGGAATGTCTGAAAGTTTGCACATATGTATGTATTTGTGTGTATATGTGTGTGTGTGTGTGTGTGTGTGTGTGTGTGTGTGTGTAAGTGAAAAAACAAAAGAAAGTATAGAGAGGGAAAGACAGAGTGAGCAGCTTAATAAATTGAGCCATCTTAAATAATTTGTTTCTCTAGATAAAAATATTTCCATGCTATGTTTTATTAATTCAAAATAATTTTAGTACAAATCATTACTTGAATTATGTTGCTTTTATTGTTTTTAATTAGTAACAGTGTCAGTTTCCAATGTGATTGTCATTTGTATTTCTAGTAATTTTTAAGATATAGTCATTTGTCTAGTCTGATTCATTTGTTTGTAATTGAGACTTATTAGCCGTAATTTATTTGATGATAATTAGTATTGTCCGTCTCTGGTCCCCAGCCTAAACGTGTCGCCGGGGAAACGAGGGGTGGCGGGTGGCTGGAGGCGGAGCTTAGGTAGGTGAGTGACACATTCAGACAGTTATCACGCAGCATGTGCTGTCTTAACGAGCTACTTAGCAATGCAAATGTGTTTAATTAGCACATGTGTTGTTATTGAGGTATTCTTTATCTGAAAAAATCTAATTAAAGACCAAAAAGATAGTGTCTGCAGACAAGGTTGTGTGCATGTGCGTGTTTGTGTATGAGTGTGCATTTTAATGAAGCTTGCGTACACTACACTCTGTTAAATGCAAGAATATTCATTCTCATACACATAATTTTATCTTAAACATCTGTAAAAATTCTCTAAAAACAGCATCTACTCTGTGCATGCATTAGCCCTATTGTAAGTTTTGCAAGGTTTTCCAGAATATCATCAATAAATAAATTATTCTCTCTCTCTTTCTCTCTCTCTCTCTGACTTTCTACTCCCCCACCATTCTCTCTCCCGCTCTCTCACTCAACCCCCTGCGTCTCTGTTTACGTCAACTCTCTCTCTCTCTCTCTTGCTGTAGGATGTAATGTTGGTAGGGGAGCCCTCTCTAATGGGAGGGGAGTTGGGTGACGTGGACGAACGTTTGATCACACGCCTAGAGAATGAACAATATGACCCTGTCAACGGTCTCCATGACTACACTAACTCACCGACACTTGGAAACGGCAGCTCCTGGAATGGACAACACCCTAGCAACCAGGACAGTAAGCCTGATACCATGGCAACGCAGCAGTTGGAGTAATGCAATATGACAATGGGTAGCTATGGCAACGGCGCTGTCAAGGGATAGGGGTATTTTCAACTGTAGAAGAAATTGCTGGAGAGAAGGTGTATGTGTGTGTGCATGCTTGCGTTTATGTTGGTATGTGATTTGGTATTCCATACTTGAGACATACAGCTTTAACCATTTAGTGTAATGTATAAAAAATAAAAAATAAAATAAAAAAACTGCTAATTGCTCTGGTAATCAGCTGGGTAAAACCCAGGGAAAGCCTTGTATATATACAGATCTATCCATTTCATATTAGAAATTTTTCAGCCTTTTTTAAGGCTCAGTGGATGTCTCAGCTTCGTTCTGTACGTACTGTTTGGTTTTGCTACAGCAACTTGATGAAAAAAGCCCCATTGTGAACACTTTAGCATTTTTGACCATAAACGCAGATATCTTTATTGCCCTAAAGTTGAATTCATATTGTAAAACACCTGCAGATTTGTGCTGTTCTGTATTTTATGTATGGTTTTCAATTATTTGCATTAATAGAATGTGTTTGGTTATTATATCTGACTAATGTCTTGTCATTCATTCAATACATATGTAGTGTTCTTGTTGTCGCTGAGGAAACAGAGTGATTTTAATTTAAATTATCTGAAACAAAGTATGTGAGAACAGTAAAAGGAGATGAGTTTGAGATGTAAAGAATGCAATTTAAAGGAATAGTTCACCCAAAAATGAAAGTTCTCTCATTATTTACTCACCCTAATGCCATCCCAGATGTGTATGACTTTCTTTCTTGAACACAAAGATTTTTAGAAGAATATCTCAGCTCTGTAGGTCCTCACAATGCAAGTGAATGATGTACAAAATTGTGAAGCTCCAAAAGGACATAAAGGCAGCATAAAAGTAATCCATAAGACTACAATGGTTTAATCCATGTTTTCTGAAGCACTATAAGTGTGGGTGAGAAACAGATGAATATTTAAGTCCTTTTTTACTATCACTCTCTACTTTCACTTTCACATTCTTCTTTTGTTTTTGGTGATTTGCATTTTTTGTGCATATTGCCACCTACTGGGCATGGAGAAGAATTTATGGTAAAAACTTTTAAAAAAGTAAAAAATTGATCTGTTTTTCAACCACACCTATCATATCTCTTCTGAAGATATGGATTTAAACATTGGAGTGTTATGGATTACTTTTATGCTGCCTTTATATGCTTTTATAAGCTTCACAATTTTGGTATCCATTCACTTGCATTGTGTGGACCTACAGAGCTGAAATATTCTTCTTAAAATCTTTGTTTGTGCTCAGCAGAAAGAAGAATGTCATACACATCTAGGATAGCATGAGGGTGAGTAAATGATGAGAGAATTTTCATTTTTAGATGAACTATCCCTTTGTATGTGTCTCCCTCTAGTGGTCGAACATATGTAGTTACTTTGCACACATAAATACGATTTAATATGTAAACCGATATAAATGCAGTTGCTATGTGTGTGTGTGTGTGTGTGTGTGCTGGGGGGGGGGGGGGGGGGGGTTCAAAAATCTAATTACAAGGGTATTATGCTATAAATGTGGTTTATGAGGACATTTCTAGTAACCCCATAATTCAAATCGCTTAATAAAACATACTAAACGATGTTTTTTTTGAAAATGTAAAAATGCAGAAAGTTTTTTGTGAGGGTTAGGTTCGTACATAGTAAAAATAATTTTGTCTATGGAGAGTCCTCATAAGGATAGCCGCACCAACGTGTGTGTGTGTGTGTGTGTGTGTGTGTGTGTATTTTTTGTCTTTATAGACTTGAGGGGTTTATTAAAAACGAGGCACGTGACGTGTGTTCATTTTTCGCATAATCCGAATAATATGAAACTGGTTGATGCTGATACTGGTTGATTTGAACGCATTCAAGTGTCTTGTTGAATATGCCATTATTATCTCTGAATGGGTAGGCATACATAACTGAGCAGCCCAAGAACCGATAACTGATAAGTCATAACTGATAACTCACATGATAAAGAAAAATATAGCTACACAAACACACACACACACACATTTATGTTTTAATGCATTTAAACGCTACATTTGTATTTGTATTTTTTGACAGTGCTGCATTATGGGAGTTTTGTTCTTTTGACATGTGTAGTGACGTATGTCGTGACGAGTGAATGTTGTGTCTGGGTGAAAGATGGCGGACTCAGTAGCGGCTGGTCTTGGGGACGAGAATGAGACCGAAAACGAGGATAATGAGAGAGAGAAACGGCTCTTCAGCGGCGTCAGAAAGACGGGGAAACATGCTGGTGTT
This sequence comes from Myxocyprinus asiaticus, assembly GCF_019703515.2. NCBI lineage: Eukaryota > Metazoa > Chordata > Actinopteri > Cypriniformes > Catostomidae > Myxocyprinus > Myxocyprinus asiaticus. The sequence continues at coordinate 33,096,210 of NC_059350.1, forward strand.
TCAGACGTTACAGAATCTCTTGGATTTTACGAGAGGAAGGCAAAATGTAAAGAGAGAAAGAGCAATGTGTCGGGTAAGAGTGACAGACAGCGGCTCTGTGCGTTTCAAAAAACATAAACTGTGTTCCTTATCCTAGTAAGCTGCCTACCTAGACATTATGTTTTGGCATCATAGGTAGGCAAGGCTCGATCAAACGTTTAAACGCGCAAAAATACTGTCTAAATAGGTAGCTCACTAGGTATTGACACACACACACACACCCACACCCACACCCCCACCGACCGCCCGCCCGCTCGCTCGCTGATTGCATCAATACAGTCTGAAGCATCATTTACCGTTAACAAGATCAGGTTGTTCGGCATCCAACAACATCTCTGGTTTAAGGTAAAGGTAATGTGGCTCACGTGTCAGATTAGCTGCTTGCATAATGAGACAAACATTAGAGGTACAGTATGTGTATCAACAGAGCAGAACTGTGACAGTCAGATGTGTGAAGATGTAATTAAAGACCAAACCTGAGCTGCATCATTCCTATCTCGAAGTTAACATCATCCCCATTTTCCTTTGGGCTACAATTGGAAGTACTAATCTTATAAAGTTGCTGGTGCTGAGAATAAATCTGGTGTGTGTGCGCTGTTGTCAAAGATCTTGGTTTACATCAGGGTTATTCCTAAAACCTAGTACCTAAACCTTTCTCATTAAATTGATGTTATACATTCCTGTTTTGTACATATTCATATGTAAATGTACATGAAGCACTGATTATATTGCATAATGCTTGGTAGTTAGTTGAAGTTATTATAAAGCAGGGTTCCCATGGTCATAGGAAACCTTGAAGTATCAGGGAATAATAATAAAAAAAAATAACAAATAAATAAATAAAAGCCTGGAAAAGTAATGGAAATGAATAAGATCTTAAATAGTCATGGCAAAAATATGCATCTTTATCTAGTGAATATAACACTTTATAGTTAGGCTTCACTCTAAAATATTTACTTGGCTAGAAACTGCTCTTTGTTAGTGCAGTTTCTGTATACAATTATTTAAAAAAATCGTTATACAGTAATCACGAATATCATGGAAAGTCATTGCTTAAAAGGTGTAAGAATATCTTAGTGTTATTAATTACGTATGGTATCACTGGAAATCTTATAACTTAAATCTTAAAAATCTGATATGTCGACCAAGAGTGGGAACCAGTGTTGCTGTGTGAATTGAATGTGATGATATTAAAAGACTGAGTAATGCAAAATAATAATAATAAAAAAATAAAAATAAATAGATAACAACAATAAAAAAAGAAATAATAAACACATCTTTCTTACTGCAGGGAGGTCTAAAATACCTGAAGAGATCCATTAGAAATCCCATTCAACTCATCAGCAGTTGCTCGTCTGGAGCATTCAGGACCGAAGTATGAATCTTGGATGCTGCCATCTTTGTTTAATAGTTCAGGAAACGTTTTTCAGATCTTTTTCACACTGCTAATAGCCCTTTAAACTAGCGTTTCTTAATCTATGGGTCGCATAGCCATGCATGTTGGGTCACGACGTATTTTAATAAATGTTCAGAAATTTCCTGAGTAAAAGTGAATAAAATTGCTAAGAGCAAATTTGCTCTCTTCAGTCCAGTCTTCCATGCTGTTGCGCTGGCTGTCTTTCGACTCTTTTATTATGATGATATCATCCTCAGTATCATTTGACAGGCACACTCTCTCTCCGTGATATCAAGCGAAGCGGAAGCGCTGTCACTCAAGCTTGACATTTTCATGACACAGCATTTACTGCGTACACTCGTCGAACAGAAAGATTTCCTTATTTATTTGGTGTCGGTTTTATATAGGCCATTTCTGTAAATATTTAAGAAAGAGCCAGGAGTGCCCACAATACATTATGTGGGCAAGTTCAAAGTAATGAGTCTGTATTAATAGCAAAATAAGACAATTGTCTCTTTGCACAGCAGCCCCCGCAGCTCAAGAAAAAGCAGCAAAAATTCCGAACAAGGTGAAAAGCAGTTCTTCAAGTAAGTCAGGAAAATAGTTAAAGCTGAAAAATGTAACTTTTTCTGTGTTAAAATACTTTCTCCTTAAAATGCAGAGACCACTATAAGTAAGCCATTTGTAGTTTTTTTTTTTTTTGAAAACTGTAAACATAGTGTCTATAAAAATTCCTCTGTTTTTTTTTTTTTTTTGAGTGACACTTCTCAAGGGAGACAATAACATTGACTCGACCAATGGAGTGAGTTGGGGGCGGGACTATCTGTTTGTTCCATCAACTGCGAAAGGGAGCATATTCAGAAAGCTGTTTTGAAAACAGTTTATTTTTGCAGTTCCGTTCTGTGGTGCTAATGTCACAGAAATTACATACTTCAGCTTTAAGAATTTATGAAACGGTTAAGATAAGCAGAAATACTTGCTTACAAACAATCCCTCTGTACTGGTGTGTAAATAATGGTCAGCTTGACACTAATTATTGATCTTATCTGTTCTATTGAAACTATTATAAAAAATAAAAAAAAATGTATGAACCTTTTACCATGGTAACCATAGTTTCTACCAACATATCATAGTTTCTGCAATTATTGTTACTAGGCCTACTATAAAACTTGAAATCCATATGGTATCTCCTGTGTAAAAAGCTTTCAATCTTTTCTAATAAGTTACCACCAGTTTTTTTTATTTTTATATGCTGAGATATATATATATATATATATATATATATATATATATATATATATATATATATATATACACACACACACACACACACACACTGGCGGCCAAAAGTTTGGAATAATGTACAGATTTTGCTCTTATGGAAAGAAATTGGTACTTTTATTCACCAAAGTGGCATTCAGCTGATCACAATGTATAGTCAGGACATTAATAACATGAAAAATTACTATTACAATTTGAAAAATAAACGTGCATCAATGAAAGCTTTGCAGATCCATTCTAGCTATCAGTTTGTCCAGATACTCAGGTGACATTTCACCCCACGCTTCCTGTAGCACTTGCCATAGATGTGAATGTCTTGTCGGGCACTTCTCACACACCTTATAGTCTAGCTGATCCCACAAAAGCTCATTGGGGTTAAGATCAATAACACTCTTTTCCAATTATCTGTTGTCCAATGTCTGTGTTTCTTTGCCCACTCTAACCTTTTCTTTTTGTTTTTCTGTTTCAAAAGTGGCTTTTTCTTTGCAATTCTTCCCATAAGGCCTGCGTCTTCTCTTTACTGTTGTACATGAAACTGATGTTGAGCGGGTAGAATTCAATGAAGCTGTCAGCTGAGGACATTTGAGGTGTCTGTTTCTCAAACTAGAGACTCTGATGTACTTATCCTCTTGTTTAGTTGTACATCTGATCTTCCACATCTCTTTCTGTCCTTTTTAGAGCCAGTTGTCCTTTGTCTTTGAAGACTGTAGTGTACACCTTTGTATGAAATCTTCATTTTTTGGCAATTTCAAGCATTGTATATACACTATATTGCCAAAAGTATTCGCTCATCTGCCTTTAGACGCATATGAACTTAAGTGACATCCCATTCTTAATCCATAGAGTTTAATATGACGTCGGCCCACCCTTTGCAGCTATAACAGCTTCAACTCTACTGGGAAGGCTTTCCACAAGGTTTAGGAGTGTGTTTATGGGAATTTTTGACCATTCTTCCAGAAGCGCATTTGTGAGGTCAGACACTGATGTTGGACGAGAAGGCCTGGCTCGCAGTCTTCGCTCTAATTCATCCCAAAGGTGCTCTGTCGGGTTGAGGTCAGGACTCTGTGCAGGCCAGTCAAGTTCTTCCACACCAAACTCGCTCATCCATGTCTTTATGGACCTTGCTTTGTGCACTGGTGCGCAGTCATGTTGGAACAGGAAGGGGCCATCCCCAAACTGTTCCCACAAAGTTGGGAGCATGGAATTGTCCAAAATCTCTTGGTATGCTGAAGCATTCAGAGTTCCTTTCACTGGAACTAAGGGGCCAAGCCCAGCTCCTGAAAAACAACCCCACACCATAATCCCCCTCCACCAAACTTCACAGTTGGCACAATGCAGTCAGACAAGTACCATTCTCCTGGCAACCGCCAAACCCAGACTCGTCCATCAGATTGCCAGTTGGAGAAGCGTGATTCGTCACTCCAGAGAACGCGTCTCCACTGCTCTAGAGTCCAGTGGCGGCATGCTTTACACCACTGCATCCGACGCTTTGCATTGCACTTGGTGATGTATGGCTTGGATGCAGCTGCTCGGCCATGGAAACCCATTCCATGAAGCTCTCTACGCACTGTTCTTGAGCTAATCTGAAGGCCACATGAACTTTGGAGGTCTGTAGCGATTGACTCTGCAGAAAGTTGGCGACCTCTGCGCCAGCATCCGCTGACCCCGCTCTGTCATTTTACGTGGCCTACCACTTCATGGCTGAGTTGCTGTCATTCCCAATCGCTTCCACTTTGTTATAATACCACTGACAGTTGACTGTGGAATATTTAGTAGCAAGGAAATTTCACGACTGGACTTGTTGCACAGGTGGCATCCTATCACAGTACCACGCTGGAATTCACTGAGCTCCTGAGAGCGGCCCATTCTTTCACAAATGTTTGTACAAGCAGTCTGCATGCCTAGGTGCTTCATTTTATACACCTGTGGCCATGGAAGTGATTGGAACACCTGAATTCAATTATTTGGATGGGTAAGCGAATACTTTTGGCAATATAGTGTATATATATATATATATATATATATATATATATATATATATATATATATATATATATATATATATCTTTTCAATTTCAACATATTTTTTTTCTTTAATTCTACAAATCAAGAGTGTGCATTTTTGTGTGCTTGTTTTTTTTTTTTTTTTTTTTGAGTCTGAAAGAATAATAATGATTGCTGTAAGAGTCTGTCTAAATTAGAAATGCTTAGTCATAAAATGCAAGTAAATTAATGCATATAGCAAATACAGCATGTTACATGGTTTTGTATGTGTGGGTCCCAGGTAAACACAAAATGTTATATTTGGGACCTCCTGGGCCAAGAACCCCTGCTCTGAACAATTATGCACTGGTGGAACATCTGCTATAATAAAATGAATTTTTGCTATTTAATTTTATATAGCTGTTCAGTCCAAGTTGTGAATTTAATATATGCATAAAAAAACATAATTTCCAAAAACAATGTGCCAATAAAGCCTCATGTCCATCCAATGTGTTCAAAAGAACAAAATTGTCGCCACTATGGCTCTTTTATTAATAAAATACTCGCGATTTAGAGCACTTAGACAAAACACTCTTGAAGAACTTGTCTCATGTCTGGGAGCGACAACGCTTCACACAGTTCTGGGAGCACTATGTGTGTGCGTTCCTCCATCCTTGGGTGTTTGCCGTGCGGATTTACATTACAGTATATTTTTCAAAAGTGTCAATAAACCTGCTCTTCGGCACAGTTCAAGTTTGTAATCAACTTATTTGCTCTGCGAACTCTTTGCAGGTTTTGGATTTTCAGGACACCTTTATTTCAGGATGACCAAAAATTTCAGATGCAATGATTGGTCCTCTGGTTTGTCCAGTTATGAATGAATTATTCAGTCACATGACTTTTTTTGATGCCCATCTTGTATTCCTAATAAATTCAATAGCAGTTTATTCAGAAAATATTTTTCCATCATAGTTATGTGCATTTGTTCTTATCAAATAAATATGTATCCACCTCGAGTGAGCGAAGACGTTTTTTTATGTGCATTTTGGAGATTTTATTGTCATCTTAGTGTTTCCATCCAGCAGATTTTACGCCATATCCTAAAATGAGCATAAAAATACGTGGATGGAAACCCAGCCTATGTTTCATGCAAAAACTTGATTCCGTCAAGATAAACGGCTACTTTTGAATAGCGTCAATGGTAAAATTGCCGTTTTGCATCTACCTGCAGGGGCTGACTGCTGAAGCTAACAAGCCAGACCTTGACCTCCTGGTGTTGTCCGATTTACTACCGAATGACTCTTTAATGAATCACTCAAAAAGGCTCACAAACTCAGGATCAGTCTAATAACTTAACAGGTGCTGCAAAAACATAATTCTGTAGGAAACTCTGGTTGTGCACTTGGGCTATAAGAGGTTACTTAATGTTATAAAGATTGCAGATAATACCACAAGAATTGCAGAGGATTAGGCCTCTTTGTCCTTCACAGGCTTCTTTCACAAGTTTAACAGAGACAGTTGTGCAGTTCAGAGTAACCGGAAGCCAAATTTCATCCAAACTAACCTCATCATCCATTTATGTACTTAATATATGAAACTGGGGGCCTCTTTTTCTGTCATGCTTTTTTCTTTTGCTAAGATCTTCTTGTCACAAGGTTTTACAGGTTGATTATGAGCTTGGATAACAAAATGCAAGGTTTTCTACAATAGAAGATGTTAATGTGTTTAGCAACTCTTTTACTAAACACACACACACTCACTTACACAAGCAGGTGCTGCTGTTATCTCTCTCACACTCTCTCTTTCCTTCGTCTCCTTGTGTTTGTTTTCTGTATTCTCTAGTTCTCTCTTACTGTTAAACATAGGAAGTTCTGTGTGTGTGTCTGCCACAAATCACGTTCACAATGTTTGTGGTTCATCTCAGGACACACTCTTGCTTTTATCATACCATGTTGGCCTTAGGTCAATGTAAACGTACTTTAAACAGCTCAGGCCATTCTGACTCTGATGTGTCTGTTGTACATGAAGAATGTTACCAGAATGGCATCATCAACACAAATCAGAAATCTTCTTTCACTACTTTGATATGAAGACGTAATGCAAAGAAAATCTTTTAGTGGCTTTGTGACAAGATTGCTTAAATTAGATTTAGAAGTTTTATAAAGGTAATTATTTGCTGTGTGTATATAAGAGAGAGATGGAGAGAGGTTTGTGTGTATATTCTCTTTTTATGGTGGTACACTCTTGTTCCCTCCCTTTCTCTCTCTCACACACACAGAGGAACAATCAGCTTCGTTTCCATCCTTTGCATGCATAGTTTTGTGTTTGGCTGGGCAGGACTATTAATAGTGTTAAATAATGAGTAGAATGGCTTCATTGTGCTGGATGCTATGGCCACACATTCATGTGTGTTTGTGTGTGTTTGTGCACAGATCTCTCTCTGTTGAGGTTTATTAGTGCTGAGTTGACTAGAGGATATTTTCTGGAACACAACGAGGCCAAATACACAGAGCGGAGGGAGAGGGTCTACACCTGCCTGCGGATTCCAAAAGAACTGGAGAAGGTACCAAGCAAAACACTACACGGTCCATACACAACTACATAATGCATGAACTCATCTATTCAGTCAACTAAGCAAAATATAAAGAAACAAATAATTCCTGATAAACAACCATTACAGTGTAATTTATCACACTGCACATCAATTCAGGGTTTCACAACTGCCAGTTTACAAACCCCTAGTGGTTCATGATGGACAATACATTTTTAAAAAATAAAATAAAATAAAATAACAATAGAAATGTAACTCTTTACTCTGAAAAACAATAATTAAACAAATTATTAATGGTATTTATTAAAAGATGAACACTAAATCACATTTAAAGTGCTTAATTTTGTTTTGAATATGTAAGCTATTTTGTTATTTTAAATTTTAAAGCAAAGTTGAAGGAACACTGTTTTATGAATAGGACCATTCAAAAAATATGACTGATAATCCCAAACACTGACTGTGTGAACATAGTCTAAATGTGAAATAGAACGTTTAATCTGAGTTGTGATTGGAACATAAGACATGTTAACATCATTAGTTTCATTTCCACAGTTTTACCTTCACACCCCTTTTCCTTTGCCCATTTCTTTAGCCTTATTCAAAGCTGAGGTGGGATTGAGCATTGTTAAAATAGGGGGTTTAATGACCCTTAAAATTTCAGGGGATAAATAATGTAAAAAGTACCTAAAATGGGCTTTAGTACCGCCAGTGGGAAAGGGCCTAAAAAGCCCTTTAGGTTGTAGAGGGACTGTGGTAATCCTTTTCCACTGATATGGTTCAGGGGCGGGTTCCTGGGCCGGTTCTGGGCCAGTGCAAATTCTCGAACTGTTCCACGAGTTTCCACCGCAGAAGAGGCTGTTCTGGGCTGGAAAAACTGGTGCCGGGCTATAGGGGTTCAGCAGACAAAAATATTGGAAACACCTTTGTTAAATCAACAGTTTGCTTAATTAAAAGTTAATAGATGTATTTAAGCTGTATTTTAGTAAAGACAGAACAATTGGCATGCGCATGACATATCTGCTCTAACTTGACGCGATGTTTGAGAAGTTTTAGTTCATATATGAGGTCAGTAAGTAACATGTTTACCACATCCAGGATTGTCACTGATCTTTTTCTCTCACTCTGTAGCTGATGATCTTTGGGTTTTTCCTGTGTCTGGATGTGTTTCTGTACGTGTTCACTCTGCTGCCCCTCAGAGTGCTGCTGGCCCTGATCAGACTGCTGACACTGCCTTGCTGCGGCCTCAGGTAACACACTTCATTCAGGATACACATAGGGGAATATTCCCAATAGTAGGACTTTTATAAGATTCTTATATTACAACAGGCAAAACTATCTGAACTGCCTACCTCATCATTTTACTGTTTTACTGCACACAGACACCGGGTTGAATGCCATTCAGAATGGAATTGAGAGTGCCTTTTAAATAACTGTTCAATTCCTGAATTTGAATTGATGTAGCAAACAGGATGTGTTTTTCAATTGTTATTTGAATTTAAAGGTGCACTCATTAATTTTTTGAAGTATGTCGAAGTGGCTTACATTGGCCTACACTGACACCTAGTGGCCTGGATGCTGTATCATTTAAACAGTAGTTTTCATTTACCTATGCCATTTTAGAAATTAACTGTGCAAAGTAAGCCAGGATAAAATCAAATCCATGAATGAAAGTGTCCAATAACAGGGCAGTTACCGAGATTAAGCGAGAAGTATTCAGCTGGTCATGTGATGCTAACATGGCTGCTCCCATGTGGCACCCCTGCTCCATGTAGAATAAAATAGCTTTTATGAGGTTACTGATATGACTGAGCACTTCATCTCACATGATTAGTCATGATTTTATACATATGTTTCAAAATTACTATTAATTTCTTTAGAAGTAAAACTTTTTAAATGAGGAAAGAAAATTACTGAGTGAACCATTAAGGAAGGAGATTAAAATGAAACAAAATTAAAAGAAATTCATATTAATGTGCTGAATGAGAAAACTAAAATCTTTTAGCTGTGATGGTTTATTAGTTGTTTTAACAGTTTTGACAGCTTAGTTTAGAGAAATATGTCTAATCGGTTGAGAAAGAAAAAAAAATCAGGAAATAAATAGGCGTAATTGCAAAAAAGAATGAAAAATGATAATGATTTAATTTTGAAGCACTAGTCCAATTAGTGTTGGACTAATGCAATTTCTAATTGAACTGATTGTGACTTTTTTTAATTGCAGTTCAGTAATTCCTCTTCCTGTTATTCAAATTCCAATTCAGCATCCTGTGGGCCGTGGTCAGTTCAAATTCCATCTCATGAATTGAAATTCTTAAATTCTGAATTTTGCCCAACACTGATACATGGACACAGAGGCCAAAATAATTGTTCATATGGGTGTAGCTGCTGTTCACTCTATATTCTTCTGCCTGCAGGGCTAGTATATGCCCCTACTGAAAAAAAGAGCAGGTATGCAGAAAAAATTGACTGCAGCTGTTTTGAACACACAACCGTGCTGGTATGAATGCAGCAGCTATGTTCAAATGCATACATACATACATTTTCATTCACCTTTTCTTTTTTTCTCACACAGGCTGCAGTCTAATCTTGTGCTTTTGTGCTTGGATTTTACCTTGGAATACTAAAACACTGTCCTCAACACAACACATCTAATGTTTATCTTTCAGTATTTAGATTGTACTTCTATGATCAGCCACAGGATGACAGTGTGATTAACTTAAACAAGTGAAGCTATAGAGCTGTTCAGGTTGTAGTTCAAAAATCCAGAATGGAATTTGCCATGGGTTCCCTTGGGATTTTTCTATAGGTTTTTTAATTTATAATAATATTTTTCAATGTGAATTTTGAAGCCATATTGAATTGCTTACTTTTTTTTAAAATAAACACAGTGGCTTCAAAATTTACGTTTGAGGTATTGAAGTGTGTAATTTATGTTGTAGAACAAAACGTCCTCATATCGGTGTAAAAATGCACTTGACAATGGAAATTCATTCATTGGTTACAGAATTTAATACTCAATTTATATTTATTGGAATGATATCCAATGAATTGCACATTCATTTATTATCCAAAATACAGTTCTTGGGCCTGTAAATGTAAAACCTAGCATTATTTTTTTTTCTTTTTTTCTTTCAGTATTCCACTACCATGTAAACTGTCCCTCACATTATATTTGTGACTCTAGCATGGTTTCTGAATTGACCAATTCACAGATTCTGTGATGCATCACATCATTTAGTAAATCTTAATCAAATGAAATCCTTGTCAGAGCAAATATTTACACCCTTAATCTTTAAAAATATTTAAGTAGTAGTATAATTTATGCTTTTGTTTAGAAATAATAATGCATTTTATTATTCTTTTAGAAAACCTGAACTGATCTTGTAATAGATGTGTTTGGTTATGTTTACATTTGCCCAGCACAAGTCATGTGTTTTGCATGATGCATGCACCACTGAGGATCTGACTCCTGATCACTAACCCAGTGGCTGTGTGTGAAAGAAAAATTGTTAAGTGGTTGGAATTGGCTAGTATTCAGTTACCTGATTCCAGATGTCTACAGAGCCAGTTTAACCAGGAGATTTTTTTCTGTATTTATGTGTGTGTGTGTCTGTGTGCGTCCGTGCGCAGTGGGTCTCGAATCTTACAGCCTGCTCAAGTATGTGATGTTCTCAAGGGTTTCATCATGGTTCTGTGTTTTTTCATGATGACCTATGTGGATTATTCCATGATGTACCATCTGATCCGGGGTCAGTCTGTCATAAAACTCTACATCATCTACAACATGCTAGAGGTACTGCAACACAACACTCACATATGTAACTGCAAATAATAAGAGCAGGAGCAATATGAACACACTTTCTGTCCATCCTCTAGGTGGCAGATCGCTTGTTTTCATCTTTTGGTCAGGATATTCTGGATGCTCTGTACTGGACTGCCACAGAACCTAAAGAGAGGAAGAGAGCTCATATAGGAGTGATCCCACATTTCTTCATGGCTGTTCTCTATGTCTGTATCCTTCACATCAGTGTTATAAAAAGTTCCAAATAGTCATATTTGATTATAAGTAAGGATACATTTATTGAAAGGGACTGTATTAAGTAAGGATACCTTTATTGAAAGGGAATATATTAAGTCATTGAAAGTTAAAGTAATCCATGAGGGAAATAAAACTAGTAGAAATGTTGCTACTAATATTGTATGTATTTTCTTAAGTATCAATTGAAGGAGTGAATGGCATAAACAAAAGCACAAGCTGGTCATAGCCATGACACCCAAGTTGAGTGGGCTAATAGTAGCTAAAAGTTACATGGAAATTTAGGAGCAACTCTTAAAAATTAGGGCCGTGTCACTCCTAATTTTAGGCCTCGTACAATTTTCATCAAAGTAATTCATTAATCATTTTAACACTAAAAGTAGCTCCTAAACCCACGACAGCTTAGAAGTCCTCCTGAGAACTGCTAACACCCTAAGAGTGACTCACAAACGATCTGAAGCATGGCTGCTGTCGTCAATCCACATTACAAACAATATATTAGAATATTATTATGACATTGACTGTTTAAAAAGGTATCACCTGAATCGCAATTGAGTCTATGTATTTTAATAATATAATATTGTAATATAAATATTATAATGTTGACATTGACCTTAAAAAAGGTAACTCCTGAATCGCGAGTGTGTTTTTATTATTGTAAACATAGTTAGAGATGCAGTTTCTCTCCCAAAAACTGAAACAACCCAATTACATTGCAGAGTTTTTAAAACCTTTATCTCCACTCCCTGGCCACAGGCAAAAATGAATGCTGTGTTTATGATGCTGTTGACAGGATGCACGCTCGTTTCTTTACGTCAACACAACAAATGTTCATCAACTGAAAAATATCTATCTATCTAATGTATTATGTATGTATATCGTCTGTCTTAGCTGACAAATAGCTGTTCCCTTTCTACCAGTCACAGTAGGTGGTTTAAAAGAGCGCGCTCAAAAAACGTGATGCCATCCATACCAATGAGGTCAACTCAGCCTTACTCTTATCTTAAGATTTCCTTAGTAAAACTTGCTCTTAGCAGTTTTGTGAATAGGTTTATAGCAAAAACTCCAAGTGGTAAGATAAAAATCTTTGTGAATACTGGCCCTGGTTTATTATGAATAATAGTTTCTATATAATACTGTGTTGCTGATGGTAAATATAAGTGCAGAATTAGATTAAAACAATACAAATTTTTTATCAAATTAATTTAGTGATGTGCTGATTAATTAATCGAATTAATTGCAGTTAATCGCATAACAATATTTACTGTGAAAGGCCCCCAAATAAAGGTAATTTAGAATATAATGATTAAAATAAATATTATATTTCCAACAATTCAAATACTTTACATTATATGCATATATTGTGGCAACAGACAAGTAAAAGCATTTAGACAATACAAAAAGTGGGTCCACCCCCCCCCCCCCAGTTTGTAATTCCTAATGCTCTCTAAGTCCTCGTGGTGGCGTAGTGACTCGCTTCAATCCGGGTAGCAGAGGATGAATCTCAGTTGCCTCCGTTGTCAAACTGTCAATCCACGCATCTTATCATGTGGCTTGTTGAGCATGTTACCATGGAGACGTAGTGCGTGTGGAGTAAAATTTTTGTCCTTAGGACTAAATTGTTCTATTGTTTTTTTATTTATATTTTATCCCCTTTTCCCCCATTTTGGAATGCCCAATTCCCACTACTTAGTAGGTTCTCATGGTGGCGCGGTTACTCACCGCAATCCGGGTGAGAGCCACGTGATAAGATGCGCAGATTGACTGCCTCAGAAGCGGAGGCAGTCAATCTGCGCATCTTATCATGTGGCTCTTTGTGCATGACACCACGGAGACTCGCAGCATGTGGAGTCTCATGCACTCTCCGCGATCCACACACAACTTACCACGCGCCCCATTGAGAGCGAGAACCACTAATCGCGACCATGAGAAGGTTACCCCATGTGACTCTACCCTCCCTAGCAACCGGGCCAATTTGGTTGCTTAGGAGACCTGGCTGGAGTCACTCAGCACACCCTGGATTCGAACTCGCGACTCCAGGGGTGGTAGTCAGCGTTTTTACTTGCTGAGCTACCCAGGCCCCGTTCTGTTATTTTCTTTAAACTTTCTGTTACATAAATACATAAACATTTTTAATAATGCCTGTATACTTGTAAAACATCTAAAAATAGAATAAGTAATAAGTGCGACTGCTGCAGGCGCAATGTTAATTTATAACAAGTTGGGGGTGGGATTAATTGCATAAAATTGACAGCCCTAATATATATATATATATATATATATATATATATATATATATATATATATATATATATATATATATATATATATATATTTTATTATTCACAGGGGTGGTTTAAATTGGCTGTTTTAAATAAATACTGTCATGTGCATATGGTAATCAGCCATAGGTTAAAATTTTCCTTTATTGCTAATGAGTTTTGCATGCCATTCTGATTATGGTTCAGGCCACCACACTGAACGTGGCTTTCAACTCGCACAACAAGTCACTGCTCACCATCATGATGTCTAATAATGTGAGTAAACACACACACGCACAGTCACAATCTTGTTACACTGCATATATGATTAGTTAGACTTAAATAAGAATTTAATCTCTTTGTCTTGTATATTTTGATACACAGCATTACATAATTTCACACCTACTCTTTAAAGTCCATCTTGACATATGTGGTGTTCTCTTTGTAGTTCGTAGAGATCAAAGGAAGTGTATTCAAGAAATTTGAGAAAAACAACCTTTTCCAGATGTCCAATAGTGGTAGGTCCAAGTATGCTTTGTCTCTGTATAAACGATAAACATGTTTAACTAAAACTTTGAGTCATTTTACTTATGTATTGTCTCAATGTTACTGTGTGTCTCTGTTATTATAGACATTAAAGAAAGGTTTACAAACTACATACTCTTACTAATCGTCTGTCTCAGAAACATGGAGCAGTTCTCCTGGAATCCAGGTGTGCAGTTGTCCACTGAGAATTCATCTTAGAATTTGTGCATATGAGTTGATGTGTGTATTGATTATTTATTATTGCTCATAGATCACCTGTGGGTGTTGTTTCCTGATGTGTGCATGGTCATCGCCTCAGAGGTTGCAGTGGACGTTGTCAAACATGCCTTCATCACCAAGTTTAATGACATCACGGCAGATGTGAGTTAAAAGTTTTGTTGCATGGAATGCCAGGTCTACGGTGCTCCGGTTTAACCAGGCCACATTGTAATACAATGTGAATGTGAAGACATTGTGCCAACATGTGTTCATATTGTTTAATCATTAATGTTAGTGTTTAATAATTATTTAATGCACTAATAATGTAAACTGTAAAGAATTAATACGAAAGTATAATACCCACCACATTCCATCCCTGCAATAAGTAACAACAAATTCAAACAGCGAGCGGTATCGTGATCTTACCATAAGCTGTGAAGGTATCATGACAACCCTAGTTTAGTTATGTAGAAATGTAGGACAATAATATGACACAATATGATAATATGATATTGAATATCTCCTTTTAAAAGAAGTACTGTAACTAATGCAGTACTGATTGAAAGCTTACAGTGGGAAGGTTTGTGAGTGTGACCTAATGCTACTCCAGTTTCAACACTTTTAATACATTTTCAAGTTCATGTTACTTTAGGCCATGTACCTCCTTTGATCAAATCAAAACATTGGTTTACCACCTAGATACACTAATGTTCCCTCTAAATTTTTAAAGTATGTGAGCAACATAATGCCATATTTTGATAAATATCAATATTCCTCTAATTAAGACAAATCTTTGTGCTGCAATACCCTCATCAGTCCCCAGACTGGCCCTTATGCAGATCTATGGAAGGACTCTTTCAGGCAGAAAAAAAAACATAAACAAAAAATGCACACCTCAATAAGACTAAATTTGTAATTTCTTATCAGTGCAGTTGTGCTAGTGTGCACTTTGAATGCGGTCAGCAAGATCTTATTCACATCCCACATTGCAAATATGGGCTAACCTTGAATGTAATAAAAAAATATTATTTTTAACAAAATGTAGGCATATATTAAATTTTACAGTCATGTTCATAACACTTTTGGACTCTCCACATACCATCAGAGATTCTGAAGTGCGCATCCACTGGACACTTTTCTATCCCATAATGCCTCAGAAGCTGAGGAGACATCATATTATAAATGTTTTAAATGGAATTTTTTTTAATTTTATATAAATTATAAATATACATTTTCTGATGCATTGTGATCTTCATTTGAATGATCTCGATATCGATTCTTAATTCCCAAGATCGAACTTTACTCTATGCGCAGCCCTCTACAATGATAGGAAATCACTCACATTTGCAACCAAATTTCACACTATTTGACAAAAAATATATATATTTGGCAACTGGCTAGTAAATGTTTAAATTTCACTCACCCAGTGATTGTGTGATATAGTGGTGGAATTTTCTGCAGTGACATCCTTTCACTGTGTGTTGAGAATAAAAGTTGTTCTGTGTAATGTTTGTCCAAAGACAAGATCCACGTGACCCATTTGTCATGGAATGTCTCTTTTAATACCCTTTCTGTCCTTTAAAGTCAGTTGTTAATCAAAAACAACAAAAAATAAACACTAAGTTCTAATCACGCATTGCACGGTTGAGATAAAGCCATTCGAGTCTCTAGTTAGCATGTGCTCATTTACAGACGCTCTTTACAGAAATGCCGGTTTTCTTAAAGAGACGGTGCCGGTTTTTAGCATGTGTTCAACAAATCAATGTAAATAGTACAAATTATGCAATTAAACAATATACATGTAACAAAAAAAAATAAAATATATGCAGTATAATATTATATTTATTGATTGAATACATGGATTTGTTCATTTTTAAAAAGCAAAATGTGATTTAATGATGAAAAACTAATAGAATATAATTAGTAAAAATATTATTTTCTTACTGTACTTAGTTAGAAGGTCCCTTGTATAATTAACAGCATTAGCTGGGAGAGAATTTCTTTCATATGTAAGCAAAAGGGACATTATAACTAAATATACCCATATGAATCAATATCGCAATCGAATCAAGAGCTTGTGAATCAGAATCAAATCAAATTGGGAAAACTCTTATCAATCCCCAGCCCTTCTGTATATATACACCAAGAATTTTTCCTTGTGCTTATATTGTACTTTTTTAACAAGACTAGAGTATATTATTATAAATATAAAATAATAATAATAATCATATAAATTATAAGTCATAGTTTTAGGTCACAAAACAATGCCCACATTTCCGGTTGAAGTAAGTAAAGTATTCATACCACTCACATGTATACCTAAAAAACATACTTTATTAACGGCTGAAAAGTATTTTCTTAATCAAATGCAGTACATACTCTAACAGGACCTGAATTCGGATGCCGTTCCTGAGAAGAATTAAACTAGATTAATCGGTGTCCTTAAAAAAACGTAATGTGAGAAATATGACCTGACCTAATTAAACCAAAGTGTCCTCCCACGTGCAGACTCTTCTGTTTTCTTTCTCTAAAACAACAAAACCCTCTGATCCAGTCAAGAGAAAGTCTTACAAAGAAAGACAGGTCTCCTTTGGGGGTGTGTCTGAAAATCAGCACCGCTCTCAGCATCTTAGATAACCCTGACTGCTCCACTGACCCAAATCTATCAGCACATACTGTGACAGAGATGGACAGACAGCAGTTCTCTGTAGCAATGGCATGGTTTCACAGCTCCTATCCAGTGCAGAGCTCCCATTTGACTGACTGTACTGTAGAGAAACACTTCAGATGAAAGATCAGTGACACTGCATATTAAACAGGGAGTGGGAAAAAGGTGGATAGAGAACAGGCAAAAGAGATTGAGGCTGTGGATGAGGGATAGAAATTATAAAAGACAGAACAAGCTGAGTGGTTACTGGCAGGGATTAGAGACACAGATCTGCTTAGTTTAGCCAGGAAGATTAGTCACAAACACACATACACACTTCTCTCTCTCTCCTTATCTTTCCCTTTCATTCTTGGACTTTCTTGTACTGCATTCTTTAGTTTAAAAATGTTTAATTTGATGTGTGTTTGTGTGTGTATTTGTGTCCTCTTTGCTTTTTAAAGAATGTGGTTATTTAAGACTGCTCGACCCCCTTACAGTTATTAACCCTGTCAGTCTGTTAGTTAGTCAGGACTAAAGGAGTGGACTTTAAGAGAAAAGATCATCCTAACTCACTGCCCACTCTCCCCTCCCCTCTCTCACGCTCTCTTCCTATAAGTATTTCTAACAATACTTTTTTTGCTTTACTGGCCAAAATGAAAACTAGAATTTAAAAGAAATTAATCCATTGGTACTAGGGTGCAACAATATGGAATTTCTGGGCCAATACGGATAACCAATAATTCACAGCTCTTTGGGGCCGATACCAATAACTAAAAAAAAAAAGTTATAATTTTTAACCCTTAAACCTGGAACTGCTAGCTAATTCATTAAAAGCTTCTCCTTTAAATATGTGTCATTTAAAATCTTACAATTTGTACTTGCTGCTATTTAATGTTCGGCGGATGTAACATGAACCAAAAATATGCTTATAGTACATATGAATGCTGATTTGAATGAAAAATAAATGACAGTACACGTGCAAAAATTGTATGGTGCCCATTTATATGAGTGTTTACGGTAATCCTGATGAATCTTTCAGAGAGAGAATATATTGAACTTGAAACAGCTGTAATGTATTAAACCAAAATGAGGCGATAAATTAACAGCATGTAATGAACATAAAACAACAAAACAGACAGTAAAAACTGTACGACGTCATTTTAGTGCCACGTAAAAAAAATAATCAAAAAAATCTAATATTTCGAGAATAAAGTCAAAATTTTGAGAATAAAGTTGTAGCATTATGAGATTAAAGTCATATTATTTTTGAGAATAAAGTCAAAATTATGAGAATAAAGTCGTATCACTAGGAGATTAAAGTGGTAATATTTTGAGAATAAAGTCAAAATTACGAGAATAAAGTCATAGCATTATGAGATTGAAGTCTTAATATTTTGAGAATAAAGTCAAAATGACCAGAAACAGCACGTCATTATCACAACGATAGAATGCCGAGCCAGCAGCTTCATCAATGCAAGAAATGGATGTAGATGATTTAGTTAAATCATACTTTAGTTTAGGATTTAGCAACAAAGAAATCCTTCGTCATCTTTTGGCACATCAGCACGAAGTTATTATTGGGATCTGGACACTGCAGCGGTTATGAATTGAATTTATTCTGGAGAAGCAGACAGACGTTCACGCAGTCTCGCTGGGCATGAGTGATGCTTGGGCTGGGTTTCCCGAAGCTCTAAGTTGAACGTTAGTAGCACTTAAATTGTACTTACTATAGCACGTTTCCCAAAAGCATCGTTATCTAAGTAGCACGTAAAAACGCTTGTAAATTAACTAGAGCTATGATCCGCTCTTAAGTCCGTAAATTACTACATGTATTGTTCTCGCATCTTTCACAGTTTATCAGATACAAAGGGACATTTAATAAATTATATTAATATATTTTGATCATTGTACACAGGGATAAAAAAAGTGTTGAAAAAATCACATTGAAATCAATAGGCAGTCTGTGCACGCCACGTGATAGGTGTAAATTTGGTCTAAAGATAGATCTAAATTTACATATTATCTTTGATAAGCATAATTGTAATCACAACAGAAATATATGTCCTTATTGAACAGATTTGCTTAGAAGACACATGTGATTAGTGTGACCCTGCAGTTTAAAACTTAAATAGGCCAAAATAAATAATGAAAATATGGTTAACAAAGGAGGGTGAGAGTGTGCAACGAGTGATTGATTCTCCCTCTTCCTCCTCCTCTTCTTCCTCCCTCCAATGAATGATTCAAATAGTCCTAGTCTGTTTACATGGCAGTCACAAATTGCATGCTGCATATTGGCAGTAAGGCTACAAATGCAAAGTAAGGCTGGGCGATATGAAAGAAATATATTCATGATATTTTTCGAAAACAATATAGCCATATCCGATTACATCGTAATTTAAATTTTAAATTCATGTATTGATACACAAAAAACTTCAATCAAAGATGTCTAAATTCAAATTACACTTCAAACTAAATGAAAAATAAATAATAAATAAAATAAAAAATAAAATAAAATAAAATAAAACAAGTATACTGATATTAAATGAGCATAAATTGTAGCTATAGGTGTTTAAATTGTATCAGGTGTAATTTCGCATTTGTCCTGCAAGTGTCTGCATAAGTCTATGTGCTTACGATGCTCTTAGCTCTGTATGATTACTCCAGAGCACTCATTAATCTACGAGTATTTTCAAGTACTACTTAAGTTATGATGCTTTTGGGAAACGGGTCGCAAATCTAAGATGAATTGTTAGATGGATTCTACGATCTACTTAGGCTTACGATGCTTTTGGGAAACGAGGCCCAAGTCTGTTTACATGGCAGTCACAAATTGCATGCTACATAATGGCAGTAAGGCTACAAGTGCACAGTAGGGCTGGGTGATATGAAAGAAATATATTCATAAAATTTGTTTGAAAAAAAATCACCATATTCGATTACATCGTCAACCCTCTGGCCGAGATCGGTGAATATATTTGCTTTATTGGTAGTGTTTTACAAATTACATTTATGTATTGAAACATGAAAAACTTCAACCAAAGATATGTCTAAATTCAAATTACAATTCAAACAAAACGAAAAAGTATCTGTCTACAACAGGTGGAAAATTACTAATACAAATTAAGATCTGAAGACAAAAATAAATGTAAACATGATAATGATAATAATAATTAAAATATATATACATTTTAGGTTCAAGGTGAACTCGTTTAGGTTGTATACACATCTGCTATATAAAGTGAACATGCCGCTTTATGTGTGTTACAAGAGACACGCTCCCGAATGGAGCTAAATTCATGACTAAAGTCTTTGAAGCATAAAAGCATGGTGAATTGCTCTAATCGAAAAAATAAATGCATTGTATTATCAGTGCTTGCATTTAAATGCGTTGAATTTACAGTGCTTGCATTTTGGGAGACTGAAATTTAACATGGTTGTATTTTTGGCATTGAATATTTCTTTTGGAAAAATTTCACAGCTAATTTCATTATTAAAAATATAAAAATAAATATTCACCTTCAAAAGTTCATTTCCAAAATATTCAGTTCATTTGAAAATACCATCTAGAGTTTTCGACAGTTAAAATTCAGCCCGTTCTATTTCGCTTAACAAAATTTGCTTCCTCAAATTTAGTGGTTCAAATTTGGTTGGAAATTCAACCTTCCATATCTAGGAACTGCAGGTAAAAGCAGCAGAGTACCAATGCACAATCTCAACCTGGTGCTATCCGTTCGCACCAGTAGGTGGTGCAATGCGATCGGGTGTTGACTGCTGAAGACCAAAGCTACAGGTAGAGAGAACAGCTGTGTATGTTTTTGATAGTTTTGATCTATGTTGGGCACTTATGGGCTGCTTTTCTTTATTATTTGGTCTAAGTCATCAATTTAAAAAAAAAAAAAACTTGTATTAAATTTTAGTTTTATAATGAAATAAATTAATATGGTGGCACAATTATATTTTTGTCTACAAAACTAATTTCAAACATTTAAGCATATGCCTTCAGATCAAAAGATTTAAGATTTTTTAAGATCATGAGAAACATTTCAGTCAAGTGTTTCAAAACTTTTGACCGGTAGTGTGTATGTGTGTGTGTGTGTGTGTGTGTGTGTATATATAGATATACACTGGGGGCCAAAAGTTTGTAATAATGTACAGATTTTGCTCTAATGGAAAGAAATTGGTACTTTTATTCACCAAAGTGGCATTCAACTGATCACAATGTATAGTCAGGACATTAATAATTAATTGAAAAATTACTATTACAATTAAAACTACTTCAAAGAGTTCTCATCAAAAAATCCTCCACGTGCAGCAATAAAAGCTTTGCAGATCCTTGGCATTCTAGCTGTCAGTTTGTCCTGATACTCAGGTGACATTTCACCCCACACTTCCTGTAGCACTTGCCAGAGATGTGGCTGTCTTGTCGGGCACTTCTCACGCACCTTACAATCTAGCTGATCCCACAAAAGCTCAATGGGTTAAAATCCATAACACTTTTTCCAATTATCTGTTGTCCAATGTCTGTGTTTCTTTGCCCACTCTAACCTTTTCTTTTTGTTTTTCTGTTTCCTGTGAGGCGTCTATTTCTCAGAGACTCTGTTGTACTTATCCTCTTGTTTAGTTGTACATCTGGCCTTCCACATCTCTTTCTGTCCTTGTTAGAGCCAGTTGTCCTTTGTCTTTGAAGACTGTAGTGTACACCTTTGTATGAAATCTTCAGCTTTTTGGCAATTTCAAGCATTGTATAGCCTTCATTCCTCAAAACAATGATTGACTTACGAGTTTCTAGAGAAAGCTGTTTCTTTTTTTCTTAAGACATGCCAGTCTATTGCATACTGTGGCAACTCAAAAACAAACACAAAGACAATGTTAAGCTTCATTTAATAAACCAAATAGCTTTCAACTGGGTTTGATATAATGGCAAGTGATTTTCTAGTACCAAATTAGCAATTTAGCATGATTACTCGCAGTGTGTGTGTGTGTGTGTGTATTTATATATATATATATATATAAACTCAGCAAAAAAAAAGAAATGTCTGCTCACTTTCAACTGCTTTTATTTCAGCAAACTTAACATGTGTAAATATTTGTACGAACATAAAAAGATTCAACAA
This sequence comes from Myxocyprinus asiaticus, assembly GCF_019703515.2. NCBI lineage: Eukaryota > Metazoa > Chordata > Actinopteri > Cypriniformes > Catostomidae > Myxocyprinus > Myxocyprinus asiaticus. Next base: position 33,118,259 of record NC_059350.1, read on the forward strand.
CTAAGTCATAAACTGAACAAGTTTCACAGATATGTGTCTAACAGAAATGGAATAATGTGTTCCTGAACAAAGGGGGGGTCAAAAGTAACAGTCAGTATCTGGTGTGGCCACCAGCTGCATTAAGTACTGCAGTGCATCTCCTCCTCATGGACTGCACCAGATTTGCCAGTTCTTGCTGTGAGATGTTACCCCACTCTTCCACCAAGGCACTTGCAAGTTCCTGGACATTTCTGGGGGGAATGGCCCTAGCCCTCACCCTCCGAGCCAACAGGACCCAGACGTGCTCAATGGGATTGAGATCCGGGCTCTTCGCTGGCCATGGCAGAACACTGACATTCCTGTCTTGCAGTAAATCACGCACAGAACGAGCAGTATGGCTGGTGGCATTGTCATGCTGGAGGGTCATGTCAGGATGAGCTTGCAGGAAGGGTACCAAATGAGGGAGGAGGATGTCTTCCCTGTAATGCACAGCATTGAGATTGCCTGCAATGACAACAAGCTCAGTCCGATGATGCTGTGACACACCGCCCCAGACCATGGCGGACAGTACGGACATTGCAATTTATTGCCCTGGCCACATCTGCAGTCCTCATGCCTCCATGCAGCATGCCTAAGGCACGTTCACGCAGATGAGCAGAGACCCTGGGCATCTTTGTTTTGGTGTTTTTCAGAGTCAGTAGAAAGGTCTCTTTAGTGTCCTAAGTTTTTATAACTGTGACCTTAATTGCCTACGCTCTGTAAGCTGTTAGTGTCTTAGCAACCGTTCCACAGGTGCATGTTCATTAATTGTTTATGGTCATTGAACAAGCATGGAAAACATTGTTTAAACCCTTTACAATAAAGATATATAATATATATAATATATACATATATATATATATATATATATATATATATATATATATATATATATATATATATATATATATACACTATATTGCCAAAAGTATTCACTCACCTGCCTTTAGACGCATATGAACTTAAGTGACATCCCATTCTTAATCCATAGGGTTTAATATGACGTCGGCCCACCCTTTGCAGCTATAACAGCTTCAACTCTTCTGGGAAGGCTTTCCACAAGGTTTAGGAGTGTGTTTATGGGAATTTTTGACCATTCTTCCAGAAGCGCATTTGTGAGGTCAGACACTGATGTTGGACGAGAAGGCCTGGCTCGCAGTCTTCACTCTAATTCATCCAAAGGTGCTCTATCGGGTTGAGGTCAGGACTCTGTGCAGGCCAGTCAAGTTCTTCCACACCAAACTCGCTCATCCATGTCTTTATGGACCTTGCTTTGTGCACTGGTGCGCAGTCATGTCGGAACAGGAAGGGGCCATCCCCAAACTGTTCCCACAAAGTTGGGAGCATGGAATTGTCCAAAATCTCTTGGTATGCTGAAGCATTCAGTGTTCCTTTCACTGGAACTAAGGGGCCAAGCCCAGCTCCTGAAAAACAACCCCACACCATAATCCCCGCTCCACCAAACTTCACAGTTGGCACAATGCAGTCAGACAAGTACCGTTCTCCTGGCAACCGCCAAACCCAGACTCGTCCATCAGATTGCCAGATGGAGAAGCGTGATTCGTCACTCCAGAGAACGCGTCTCCACTGCTCTAGAGTCCAGTGGCGGCTTGCTTTACACCACTGCATCAGACGCTTTGCATTGCACTTGGTGATGTATGGCTTGGATGCAGCTGCTCGGCCATGGAAACCCATTCCATGAAGCTCTCTACGCACTGTTCTTGAGCTAATCTGAAGGCCACATGAACTTTGGAGGTCTGTAGCGATTGACTCTGCAGAAAGTTGGCGACCTCTGCGCACTATGCGCCTCAGCATCTGCTGACCCCGCTCTGTCATTTTATGTGGCCTACCACTTCGTGGCTGAGTTGCTGTCATTCCCAATCACTTCCACTTTGTTATAATACCACTGACAGTTGACTGTGGAATATTTAGTAGCGAGGAAATTTCACGACTGGACTTGTTGCACAGGTGGCATCCTATCACAGTACCACGCTGGAATTCACTGAGCTCCTGAGAGCGGCCCGTTCTTTCACAAATGTTTGTACAAGCAGTCTGCATGCCTAGGTGCTTCATTTTATACACCTGTGGCCATGGAAGTGATTGGAACACCTGAATTCAATTATTTGGATGGGTGAGCGAATACTTTTGGCAATATAGTGTATATAAATAAAATCCATTTTACTACTATTATTTGTGGCAATAGCGTGATCTAAACTGCGCCAGGCAGTTTTTGTGAATTAAGCGCAATCTGCAATGAGCCTAACAATGGCTGGTTTCCCGATTACGTTGCAACTTAAGCGTTTACGATCATCTTGTCGAATGTTGCTCGTTATTTTAAGATGGAGTAACGTCTTGTCTCTCAAACCAGCACATAGATCCCTCGTTATAAAGTAGAATTTAAGTGCTTCGTTACGGGAACTGTCCAGTCCAAAGGTGCTGAAACTTTGGTCAAAATATGTCAAAGTTTGTCTTCTCAAAATGAAATAACGTGGAAATACTGAAAAGTTGTTTGTAACCTTGTCGAGGTGCCGAAATGTATTAACTATTACCAAATTTAATTACAGAAATGATGGCTTTAGTAAGATGGGGTTTCAAATGTATTAATTCTCAACTTCATAGAGATTTAATGAAAGTGACGCAAAAAAAAAATGCATGTAACATGAATGCACGCGATGTGCATTATAAGGGGTTCTCACGTAAAGTTTTGTTTCTTTGGCTGGGACCTGAACAGATGCACAAAGAACAGGATTAAAATGATGAACATCAGTAGGCTGAACTATAGACACAAAGACACGCGCTTGAAGAAACACACTTTATTATATTTTGAAGAACAGATGACAGAAAAGCCGTCGATGTGCATCTCTGATGCACTGTTTGTTCAGAGGAGTGCAGCTTGAGCGTGTTTCCTGGAACACACGTAAAGCGGCAGGTTCACTTTATATAGCAGATGGGTATACAACCTAAACAAGTTCACCTTGAACCTAAAATGTATTTATATTTTAATTATTATTATCATTATCATTATTATGTTTACATTCATAATTGTCTTCAGATCTTAATTTGTATTAGTAATTTTCCACCTGTTGACAGATACTTGTGTGATGGCAAAAGGAAGGGTGCTTATATTCTTTTTTTTTTTTTTTTTTTTTTTTACCACTTCATTATTCTTATAGCTTTTTCGTTTCGGTTGAATTGTAATTTCAATTTAGACATATCTTTGGTTGAAGTTTTTCAGTGTTTCAAGTGTAATTTGTAAAGCACAACCAATAAAGCAAGTATATTCACCGATCCCGGCCGGGGGGTTGATGATGTAATAGAATTTGGCGATATTTTTTTTCCGAAAAAATATCATGAATATATTTCTTTCATATCACCCAGCCCTACTGTGCACTTGTAGCCTTACTGCCATTATGCAGCATGCAATCTGTGACTGCCATGTAAACAGACTTGGGCCTCGTTTTCCAAAAGCATTGTAAGCTTAAGTAGATCATAGATTCCATCTTACGATTCATCTTAGATTTGTGGCCCGTTTCCCAAAAGCATCGTAACTTAAGTAGTACTTGAAAATACTCGTAGATTAATGAGTGCTCTGGAGTAATCATACAGAGCTAAGAGCATCGTAAGCACATAGACTTATGCAGACACTTGCAGGACAAATGCGAAATTACACCTGTTACAATTTAAACACCTATAGCTACAATTTATGCTCATTTAATATCAGTATACTTATGTTTTCTTTTTTATTTTATTTATTTATTATTTATTTTTCATTTCATTTGAAGTGTAATTTGAATTTAAAGTTTTTTTGTGTATCAATACATAAATTTAAAATTAAAATTATGATGTAATCGGATATGGCTATATTGTTTTCGAAAAATATCATGAATATATTTCTTTCATATCGCAAACCCTACTGTGCAATATGCAGCATGCAATTTGTGACTGCCATGTAAACAGACTAGGTCTATTTGAATCATTCATTGGAGGGAGGAAGAAGAGGAGGAGGAGGAAGAGGGAGAATCAATCACTCATTGCACACACTCACCCTCCTTTGTTAACCATATTTTCATTATTTATTTTGGCCTATTTAAGTTTTAAACTGCAGGGTCACACTAATCACATATGTCTTCTAAGCAAATCTGTTCAATAAGAACATATATTTCTGTTGCCATTACAATTATGCTTATCAAAGAAGGCCAAAAAAACATTATACTGTATTGTGTCATGTAAATTTAGATCTATCTTTAGACCTAATTTACACCTATCACATGGCGTGCACAGACTGCGGAGACTGCCAATTGATTTCAGTGCGATTTTTTTCAACACTTTTTTTATCCCCGTGTACAATGGATTTCCAATGATCAAAATATATTAATATAATTGATTAAATGTCCCTTTGTATCTGATAAATTGTGAAAGATGCGAGAACAATACATGTAGTAATTTACAGACTTAAGAGCGGATCATAGCTCTAGTTAATTTACAAGCGTTTTTACGTGCTACTTAGATAACGATGCTTTTGGGAAATGTGCTATAGTAAGTACAATTTAAGTGCTACTAACTTTCAACTTAGAGCTTCGGGAAACCCATCCCAAGCATCACCCACACCCAGCGGGACTGCGCGAACGTCTGTCTGCTTCTCCAGAATAAATTCAATTCATAACCGCTGCAGTGTCCAGATCCCAATAATAACTTCGTGCTGATGTGCCAAAAGATGACGAAGGATTTCTATGTTGCTAAATCCTAAACTAAAGTATGATTTAACTAAATCATCTACATCCATTTCTTGCATTGATGAAGCTGCTGGCTCGGCATTCTATCGTTGTGATAATGACGTGCTGTTTCTGGTCATTTTGACTTTATTCTCATAATTTTGACTTCATCCTCAAAATAATACGACTTTATCTCGTAATGCTATGACTTTATTCTCATAATTTTGACTTCAATCTCGTAATATTTTGAGAATAAAGTCAAAATTTTTCTGCATTACTAATTTTAAGCATTCAAGCATCAACTTTTAGATGAAAAGGTCTTACAGCTCATGAGAAACACATTCAGTCAAGTGTGTCCATACCTTTGACTGGTAATGTATGTATAAAGATGCTCTGCCAGTAATTGATTTTTAAAGTCTGTGTGTGTGTGTGTGTGTGTGTGTGTGTGTGTGTGTGTGTGTGTGTGTGTTTGCAGGTCTACAGTGAATACAGAGCAAGTCTGGCATTTGATTTGGTCAGCAGCAGACAGAAAAATGTAAGTGCATATTCACTAATCCCTGCTCGTCTAGTCTGTGACTGTGACTCTGTTAAAGAACATTTTGACCAAGTTTACTAATCAGATTGACTGATCATTCAGATGTGTGTGTGTATGTGTTTTCCAGGCATATACAGACTACAGTGACAGTGTGTCCAGGAGGATGGGCTTCATTCCACTTCCTCTTGCTCTACTGGTAACCTGTCTCATTCTCATTTCACATCAATAACAACACCAAAACTGTCATTCAGGACACAATGTTAAGGCATATTTACATCTAACAATGAATCATTGTGAAGCTACATTTTTCAGTACTTTTGAATCTGTTTACCTTAAGGTACTGGGATGTGTAGTAACATGATATTACACAGTGATATATTTTTAGTATATGATTGACAGTTGATCCGGGTGGTGACCAGCTCTGTGAAGATCCAGGGCTCTCTGTCCATTGTATGTGTTGTGCTCTTCTACTTGGGGTATGATTTCATATTTGTTTTAAATAGTTGTGATTTTTAATAGGTTATGTTGTTTAATGTTAGGTTTTCTTATATTGTTATTATTTGTAATATTGTAAAATATGTTTGATCAAAATTTGCCACTGACCCTGTGTGTGTCTGTTTATTCAGTATGATCACTTTGAAGGTGCTAAACAGTATTGTGTTGTTGGGGAAATCCTGTACGTATGTAAAAGAGGCAAAAATGGAGGAAAAGCTGTTTCAGAATCCCCCCTCTGCCACTCCCAGCAGAGTGTCCAGCAGAGCCCATCGTACCAAACACACACGAGAACCACCAGGTAACACACACACACCTACTGAATCACGCAAGAAACCCTGAAAAGAAAGAAGAAACTCTAAAATAGTTCATGAGTCTTATAAAGCTAAATGTGTCTACAGTGTGTTTATACTGTATAATGATATTAAACTTCAGTTAAAGCACCCCGCAGATTCATGACTCCCTCTGTGTTCATAACATGTTAGATTGTTGCAGCATCGGAAATGAACTTTGTTATTAAGGGGGAAATATTGCCCCCTTGAATTGATTTTCTAACCATATAAGAAAACACAGCATGCTGTCTATTTATGTCAAATCCACTTCAAATCCATTCTTAACTAGATAGACCTAGAATAGACATTAATTAAATATATTAAATGTTAGAGAACAGATATAAAATCTAAAGAGTACACTACATTTTTTCAGGGCATTTTTGTCACACTCTGTGGTATTTTTCTCCCATGCCCTGGTTAATAGCTGACCTTGGTGTGTAGTGTTTCTGGCCTGTCTTTTCTCATTTTTACTGTTACATCAGCAAGTAGATGTTACTCAGCTTGGTTAACTACTTACCACTAATTGTGGTTAACTAATCGGTCGTGAAAGGTTTTGTTCTCATTGACTAATTGTGTCCACACTCCCTCTTAAGGTGTGCCAGTGGAGGAGGAGTGCATGTCTGCGTCAGTCACAACTCAGCCCACTCACACGGATGAATACCCCACCCCTCAACTCCCCACCAGCGAATCAGATCAGTTCCTCACTACACCAGATGAATCTGAAGAGAAAAGCCTTATTCAGGATGAAACTGAACTTACACATAGGGCACCCAAAAAAGACTTGTTGGAGATTGATCGCTTTACTATCTGTGGTAACCGTATCGACTGACATGAATGCACGAACACTCAAGTTTGAGAGTGATGCCATGTATGCACTGAAATGCCCAGCCTCTCTGCCAGCTTGATTTTTGACCTGTGAACCAGAGCTCGTTGGAATGGGACAGTGAGAGACTGCAGGATATTTATTGATAAGTGATGCACCTAATTTATTTAAGACTGAAAATCAAACACACTCATACACAGACAATCACACAAACATACACACAGTCTTAGCCATTTGGACTCCACCCAGTGAAGTTTCTATACTTTCAGTAACTTGAAGGGAGTCCACTTTTGGATGGCGGGAAGATCTTGGTACACTGGTCTCTTTGCTGTCCTGTATTGGGGTATTAAAATGAAGACAAAGAGAGAAATGGATGGATTCTGTTCTAAAGTTATAGTTGTACCAGACATTAAACTACTAGTCTGAAGATTCCGTTCAAAGATGAATTCAGAAAGGGATATAAATAATCATGACTAACGCATCTGCAGGTCAGTAAACCAAATTAAAGGTCTAAGCTGGAATAGGCAATTTTCAAGTTTTGTCTTCATAATTTATTTCATTTGGAGTATCCCCTCAACTCTCCAATCTTTAATTACCCTTAAAAGAGTTTTTTTTTAAAATATCATCATGTTCACTGGGAGATGATTCTAAAGTGTAATTGTGAAATTACAGATGGATGATGCAGATTAATTTTTCAAGCATCATTTGAGGTAATGTTTTTAAAGACCATTTTAAGTATGTGATACTTCAATGAAACACATGCTGTGATAAGCTGATTCATTTACACCTTAAAAATGTTTGTTTTTTAAGGTCATCATCTGAACTAAAGGTTCACGGACGTAAGATAGAGCATGGGAACATAAAACTGAATAAGGGTTCAGGACCATAACATATGTTTTGCCACTATTCATTATTTTAGTAATTAAATAATTATTTTCCATTTAGGGATGTCCATTGGAAGTCAGGTTTTAACACACATCGGCATTGCATAGGAAAACTAAATTTCACCCACGACCAGACGAACCACATTATTGCATTTAGTCAACCTGTGGTGTTGCACACAGTCTGCCCAGCAGGGTTATTTTTTTTTTTTACCAAACTGTTTTATATGACTGTACCAAGGGTAGCATATCTAATGTACAATAATACATTGGTGCTAATGTTGGGAGCAGATACTAATCAGTCAATTACCAACATTCCAACAAGTCAGAATCTTGACCAAAGCAAAGCTGAAAATATTTGCTAATATCTTGTGTTTCACAGCCATGAATTTAAAGGTTTAGAAAGAATGTCATCCATTTACCCTTATTAAACAGTTTTTAAAGGTTTATGAGCATCAGAAGCCAGTTATGTAAGCTAATAAATATCAACCTTACTGTATAAAGAGCCGAAATATTAAATGTCAGATTTTCTTTATAGACTACTTTTAAACCAGTCACACCTGCGAAAGCCCATGAACTGTAACTTCACATAATGTATTGCTTATAAAACTTAAATGAGTGGAATGTCATCATAGATACTTTATACATTTACCTAGAATTGTATACTAACAGACCACACTGTCTTAAAACTCATTTTCTTGTGAACCTCTAATGTCATATCTTCTTAGCAGATCTGAATCTCAGAATGTAAGTTTTAGTTCTCAGTTGCCACAAGATGTTTTGCATTTCTGTTTATTGTCTAAAAGTATGACTGCTTGTTCAGTAAGAATTCATATAGTTCATATTCATAAATGTGTGGTTATAATTGCTTCATTTCATAACACCATCATGGTGGCATTAAATATCACAATTAAATATTTAATCTTAAATCTACTTTGTTACAAACATGCCCATTTGTAATTGCTGACATTAGGGTGTCCACGGTGGTCATAAGGCTGTCATATTGTGTGAATGAAAGTGCTAAATTTTCTCAAAAACCAAGCTGTTTTCATTTCATTTATTGTTTAGGAAAAATATTAATTTTGTGAACATTTAAAATATGCCAAGGAATTGTTAACTCTGTTATCTAACGCAATGCAATTTCTTTTAAACACTCAATAGCACTGTCGACACATCTGCAAAACCTTTTCAGAAGCACTCGCTTAAACTGCCAACATTACATTAAAGAGTGTTTTTTTTCTTTTGATGTCAGAAAAAATATCTGAATACTTCTCAAAGAGAACAGAATTTCTGTTTTCTGAATATTTCAGTATACATAGTCCCAGGGCTAGAGTTGTAATGCTTTATAAACTGTTCATAGATCACTATAAGAGCACCAGACGAGTTTATAATCTTCTAAAAACAAATTGCAGTCAATTTAGAGCCCATTGATGGCAAGCGTTTGGTTTTGTTGTGCTGCACTTTAAATGTTAAATACCTGTGCACTCCCACTGGGTAGAATCATATTTTGACATGTTAAGAGATTTTTATTTTTTTCTGTGAGAAGTTTGATTGTATTGGATCTGGATCAGTACTCAAAGGGATGATTTTGCTCTAAACATCCATACTTGCACGATTCTTTGTAATTCATATTCCTGTCTGTTCATTTGGACCAAGTTCTTTCCAACCTGCTGGATTTTACTGCTGTTTTCTCTCACCAGTGTCCTCAGTGACTATATTGTCCTTTTAGTCTGTTTCCCCTGTGTTACCCATATTGGCATAAGCATCCAAGGGTCTTATACATTTATGTTTCCTGAAGAAACAGAAAAGGAATGACAATGTCACATCCCTTGTTTGGGATGTTTCAAAGACAGAATTGGGGTAGGGAATGGGGGTGTTGTTCTATTAAAGTTTTGTTGTTTTTTACCTCTTTGTTGATCTCTTTTTCTGTGCTGGTGGTTGTTATAGAGTTTGCTGCCATGGTACCAGTTCTTAAAATGTGCTTTATTCAGGGTGGAAACCTAACACACACACAAACACATACTCCCACACAATTCATAAAATATCAGATAATAAATGTTCTATTTTCAAGTCCAGGTGGTGCACAATGTCATAAGCTTGTAAGAAACAAAATTACCAGTCAAATGTTTGGACATCACTGAATTTGTTACTCAAAATCTTAAAAACCATTTAATCTTAAGTCTTATGCTTAAATGATTGACATTATGACATTATTGCCTATGTATGAAGTTCGGTAGCACTTTATTTTAAAGTACTGTTCTACACTTACATACTATATAATTACAACAACTATAGTAATTACTAGGTACTAAACCTAACCTTAACCCATATTAAGTGCATGTAGTAACCTAATATTACTTAGTACTTTACGGGTAAGTGCACTGTAAGTATACTGAAAGTTCACGTACTGTAAAATAACTGCAACCTAAATTTCTTTCCAAATTTATTTATTTATTTATTTATTTTAAATGGATGAGGACCAGCACTCACAAGCTATAATCTATAATACAGGTGCATCTCAATAAATTAGAATGTCGTGGAAAAGTTCATTTATTTCAGTAATTCAACTCAAATTGTGAAACTCGTGTATTAAATAAATTCAATGCACACAGACTGAAGTAGTTTAAGTCTTTGGTTCTTTTAATTGTGATGATTTTGGCTCACATTTAACAAAAACCCACCAATTCACTATCTCAAAAAATTAGAATACATCATAAGACCAATAAAAAAAAAAAAAATTTAGTGAATTGTTGGCCTTCTAGAAAGTATGTTAATTTACTGTATATGTACTCAATACTTGGTAGGGGCTCCTTTTGCTTTAATTACTGCCTCAATTCGGCGTGGCATGGAGGTGATCAGTTTGTGACACTGCTGTGGTGGTATGGAAGCCCAGGTTTCTTTGACAGTGGCCTTCAGCTCATCTGCATTTTTTGGTCTCTTGTTTCTCATTTTCCTCTTGACAATACCCCATAGATTCTCTATGGGGTTCAGGTCTGATGAGTTTGCTGGCCAGTCAAGCACACCAACACCATGGTCATTTAACCAACTTTTGGTGCTTTTGGCAGTGTGGGCAGGTGCCAAATCCTGCTGGAAAATGAAATCAGCATCTTTAAAAAGCTGGTCAGCAGAAGGAAGCATGAAGTGCTCCAAAATTTCTTGGTAAACAGGTGCAGTGACTTTGCTTTTCAAAAAACACAATGGACCAACACCAGCAGATGACATTGCACCCCAAATCATCACAGACTGTGGAAACTTAACACTGGACTTCAAGCAACTTGGGCTATGAGCTTCTCCACCCTTCCTCCAGACTCTAGGACCTTGGTTTCCAAATGAAATACAAAACTTGCTCTCATCTGAAAAGAGGACTTTGGAACACTGGGCAACAGTCCAGTTCTTCTTCTCCTTAGCCCAGGTAAGACGCCTCTGACGTTGTCTGTGGTTCAGGAGTGGCTTAACAAGAGGAATACTGTAGCCAAATTCCTTGACATGTCTGTGTGTGGTGGCTCTTGATGCCTTGACCCCAGCCTCAGTCCATTCCTTGTGAAGTTCACCCAAATTCTTGAATCGATTTTGCTGGACAATCATAAGGCTGCGGTTCTCTCGGTTGGTTGTGCATCTTTTTCTTCAACACCTTTTCCTTCCACTCAACTTTCTGTTAACGTGCTTGGATACAGCACTCTGTGAACAGCCAACTTCTTTGGCAATGAATGTTTGTGGCTTACCCTCCTTGTGAAGGGTGTCAATGATTGTCTTCTGGACAACTGTCAGATCAGCAGTCTTCCCCATGATTGTGTAGCCTAGTGAACCAAACTGAGAGACCATTTTGAAGGCTCAGGAAACCTTTGCAGGTGTTTTGAGTTGATTAGCTGATTGGCATGTCAAAATATTCTAATTTTTTGAGATAGTGAATTGGTGGGTTTTTGTTAAATGTAAGCCAAAATCATCACAATTAAAAGAACCAAAGACTTAAACTACTTCAGTCTGTGTGCATTGAATTGATTTAATACACAAATTTCACAATTTGAGCTGAGTTACTGAAATAAATGAACTTTTCCACGACATTCTAATTTATTGAGATGCACCTGTATATTTTTTAGTCTTTCCCATTCATTTCCTATGGTCAGTCGATTTTGACCGTGAACAGTAAACGTGTCGCTTTTTTTACGACCACTTAGACAATTTTTGTGTGTGTTCAGATGGCAAGTGGAGGAAAAGTCACTTGTACCACTCAGATAAAGGAAACCATTTTATTACATCTGAAAAATTTATTTTGGTCAAAAATGACCGAACAGTATAGGAAGATTAATAAAGTGCCTTGTTGCACAGCCACTCATGCCTAAAGAGTGATTGCTAAAGCTTTAGTTATTAAAATGGAAATCCCCAGCTGAAGGGGCCTGGGTAGCTCAGTGGTAAAGACACTGGCTACCACCCCTGGGGTTCGCTAGCTTGAATCCCAGGGCCTGCTGAGTGACTCCAGTCAGGTCTCCTAAGCAACCAAATTGGTCTGGTTGCTAGGGAGGGTAGAGTCACATGGGGTAACCTCCTCGTGATCGCTATAATGTGGTTCATTCTCGGTGGGGTGCGTGGTTGCCGCGGTGGATGGCGTGAAGCCACCACACGCACTATGTCTCCGTGGCAACACGCTCAACATGATAAGATGCATGGGTTGACGATCTCAGACACGGAGGCAACTGGGATTCATCCTTGGCCACCCGGACTGAGGTGAATCACTATGCGACCACAAGGACTTAAAAGCACATTGGGAATTGGGCATTCCAAATTGGGAGAAAAAGGGAAAAAAATCAGCAAAAAAAAAAAAAAAAAGCTGAGACCTGGAGCAGTACAACTTTTTATTAATTGTTGCACAGTATGTATATATGTGTAACAGGTGATTGACTGAATAGATGATACATTTTAATTAAGCAATATCGCACGAGCAAGCCGAGTGCCGTAGGTAATCACAGCAGTGCCGATTTAGAGCCATATAGCACAATTGCAAGTGTGATATTGCTTATATATCAATGAACAAATAAATTGTAAAAAATTAGTTAAAACTGAATACAGTCATAAAAAACGCATTTGTGCATGGAACTACATTCTTATGCCGCGGATCAGAAACTGCTGTTGCTGGTTCAAACCAAATGATATGTCCAAGCCTTCGTTAGTAATTAAAAAATGTCACTTTAGAACTAGTATCACAGCTTGGGCTGTTTCTAACAAGTTATTGGAGAAACAAGGGTGTGTGTGTGTGAGAGAGAGAGAGAGAGATGGAGCGTGTGCCATCACCTGTTACCACTCCCAAGCAGAGATCCTGTAGTGTGTTAGTCAGCTTTCTGGAGATAATGTCATTTTAGTCAAATTCATCCTATTTTCTCAGTGGAAAAATAGCCGTGCAAGCGGGGATATTCCTCCCTATTTCGCGGTAGCCGGTGCGCAAGAGTCATTCACTATAGAAACCGCAATGTCCTCCACCATTTTGAACAGTATGTCCAATCCAATGTGGAAACGCTGGTAAGAGGTAAGCGCCTTGAGTTTGAGTAAATAATCAGTCTGTTGTGTCTCTCAGCTGTGATGAGCCTTAATGCTGAAGTTGTTAGTTTAAAGCCATTTAAAGCTATTTCCTAGCTTTAGTAGTGTAGTAGTAATACGAGCAATAACGTAGTGCAGATGAATGAAAACACTGACTGACGCTGACTTGCTTCATATCACCTGGCTCATATTACACACAAAAATGGTATTTTACTGCCACCTGCTGGCTAAAATATATATTGTCACAAAATTAAAGGTAAAGAGACATATATAGCTCTTAACACATATGCACTGCTCTTACACTTTAGTTTAGAATGGAACAAACACAAGCGGAGTGATTTTTTATTACAGAATCTGGCATTCGGTAATGCAAGGTGGAAGCAAGACTATACACTCACTGAGTACTTTATTAGGAACACCTGTCAACTTATCTCATCAGCCAAACGTGCGGTAGCAGTGCAATGCATAAAATCATGCAGACACAGGTCAGGAGCTTCATTTAATGTTCACATCAACCATCAGAATGGGATAAAAATGTGATCTCAGTGATTTTGACCGTGGCATGGTTGTTGGTGCCAGACGGACTGGTTTAAGTATTTCTGTAACTGCTGATCTCCTGGGATTTTCAGGCACAACAGTCTCTAGAGTTTACTCAGAATGGTGCCAAAAACAAAAAAACATCCAGTGAGCAGCAGTTCTGTGGATGGAAACGCCTTGTTGATGAGAAAGGTCAATGGAGATTGGCCAGACTGGTTTGAGCAGACAGAAAGGCTACGGTAGCTTAGGTAACCACTCTGTACAATTGTAGTGAGCAGATTAGCATCTCAGAATGCACAACTCATCGAACCTTGAGGTGGATGGGCTGCAACAGCAGAATACCACGTCGGGCACTTTGCTATGACCACAGTGTTCCTATTAAAGTGTACATATATATTTTAGTTAGTTAGTGTAACATCCAGTATCACATGCATTTCAGCTCTAACACAGGTTACATCATTCAGACACCATATAAAGGTACATGCAATTCCTTGCAAGTCTTAAAGAGCTCCTATTATGGTTTTTCAAATATTACCTTTCATGTAGTGTGTTATATAGCTGTTTGTAAATGTAAAAAAGTCTGCAAATTTTCGAAAATAAAAGTGCATGACAAATGGAGTTATTGACTCCCAAAAGAAAGAACTGATTCTGAACACCTGAAACGAGTCATTAGTAATTCCAGACTTACTTCCTGTTCAAACCTACATATTTTGGTAACAAAAAACCCACCTCTGGTCTTCATTGGCTGCTTGCGAACAGCTTTGACCCGCCCTCAAACACTACACTAAGCGGTAGACCAATCACAACAGACTGGGACATCTGACCAATCAGAGCAGTGTAGGCTCTCTGAATGGAGGAATTTAGAATGAATCCTTTAGAACGGGTCATTGAGCGAGCCATTTTTGACACTGGAAAAAAAAAAGGTAATGCTGCAATTTAAATTATGAGCAAATTAAAGTGTTTTTTGACCTTGGATGCATTTAAATCTATTGTATGAGACCTTTAAAACAAAATTAGGCACGTTTAAAAACCATAATAGGTGCTCTTTAATTTCCTTTCCACATATGTTAATAAAGTGCCTGGTTGCACAGCCACTCATGTCTACAGCGTGCTTATCTCACAATAGATTTAGAAATCGAAATCCCCAGCTGAGACCTGGAGCTGTAGGACTTTTTATTTACTGTTGCACTGTGCTGTATGTACTATATGTATATACTGTATGTGTAACAGGTGATTGATTGAATAGATGATACATTTTAGTTTCCATTAAATTTTCTTGTTCAGTACAGAAACTGGCATTAAGTAATGCAAGGTGGAAGCAAGACTGAATATACGTGGTATAGGTTTATAAATTTGTGCAGCAAGAATCCTGCAGGGTCAATACTGTGACACCACTTATATGAGTTATGTGCAAATGATTAATTCTCCCTGATAATCAAAACCTGTCATGATTGGTTGCAAAAGAGACCTATGATGTAGTTGTCAAGGATTGGATTAAACTGAACCTCTCTGACCCAATGCCAAAAATAGTCACTTGAAGATTATGTAACAGTAAACTGATCTGTATGAGATCTAAACACGAATTTAAACCGATTTAGATTTTGAGTTGAAGTGTGTGTAAAATTAGATCACAAAGAGTGAATGAGTGGTCTAAAGAATATTTATGTATATTTTTTTTAAGTTGTAGGATTTTCAACATTTAAAAGTAAATATTATGACATAAAATTAATAAGAAATACTTAAGATTCTGCATTATTTCTTTGGTAAAATAAGCACATTTGACTGAACATTGACCAACTCCTTTGTACAAAAATTTATATTTTCTTGTTTGCATTGAAGCGCACAAGATTAGCTAGAAAGGAAACAGTTCAGAGACACTTGCACTGATGGATATATAGAGAGAGGGGATTTATCATGCTTAAATCTCTTTTGTCTCTCTCAGTCTTATTTTCTTATTATCTTATTTTACTGAACATAACCTCAAAAGGGCTCTGTCTTAAACTCGATCAAAGCTCTATTTTTCCTTTTTTCTCTGTATAGTATGTGTGTGTAATGTGCATGCATGCCCATCTTGGTTGTGATGTCTGACTTTTTACAAATTGTGGCCTCTTAGCCCCCTCCTCTTTTTGTTGGTATTCCTGTCCATACACACACAAACACACAGAGTCTTTTCAGCTGTTCCAAATGTAGTTGTGGGACATTTCAGTAAAGAGGGAATGTCTTGGCAGAGTCTTTCCCCTCATTTAACTTTTTGACTGTGTAAAGGGAAGTGGACTATGTTTTTATGTGACCTATACGCTGCTCTGAAGCTGTGACCCTACCTACCAAGAGAATCGTGAGTGAATTCTTATCAGAGTTATCATCATTCTTTGGCAATTTATTGCTGAACCATTAAGTATCAGCAGACAATGAAAATCATGAGTGTGATAACCATGAGTAGGCTTTATGAATTAAAGGAATAGTTTACCCAAAAATGAAAATTCTCTCATCATTTTCTCACTTTCATGCCTTCTCAGATGTGTATGACTTTCTTTCTTCTGCTGAACACAAACGACGATTTTTAGAAGAATATTTCAGCTCTGTATATCCATATGCAAGTAAATGGTGACCAGACCTTTTACGCTCCAAAAATCACATAAAGGCAGCATAAAAGTAATCAATATGATGCAATCACTTTGGGTGAGAACAGATAAATATGTCATTCTTTTTTTACTATAAATCTCCAATTTCATTTTCAGAATGATTTCAGATTTACAGTAAAAAAAGACAACTATTGATCTATTTCTCACTCACACCTATTATATCGGTCCTGAAGACATAGATTTAACCACTGGAGTCGTATAGATCATACGTTTATGATACCTTTATGTGATTTTTGAAGCTTGAAAGTTCTGGTCACCATTCACTTGCAAATGGACATACAGAGCAGAAATACTCTTCTAAAAATCTTAGTCTGTGTTCAGCAGAAGAAAGAAAGTCATACACATCTGGGATGATATGAAAGTGAGTAAATGATGAGATAATGTTTACTTTTAGCTATATATAAATATATAAAATTATTGTTCATATATTTAAGCATGTATGTACATATTCAAATACTATTAGTACTTGGGTAAATATATATTACATATATGAAAATGGCCTATCTATCCCCAAGCTTTTAAACTTCTTTTAAACTTTCAGACAAGGCTTTGTCAAGCCAAATTTATTAATCTAGTTGTTTAAGTATTTTTCTTGCAAGTCCGTTATGTTCTTGCACACTAGTTCCTGGAGACATAGTATTTCAGGAGAGGAATGTCAATAAACTACTTTGACAAGGCTTGACTCACTTTGAGCCGACGCTGTGTTTTCCCTCTTAATCCAGTGCGCTTGCACGGAGACATTGAGGGCCAGTAGACAGAAGAGGTCGCATCTGCCGTTGAGCACACAGCGGGTCACAGAAACGGTGGCTGACAGTATCCGACTCATCCTGAGCTATACAGGTCGGAGGAATGTTTACCATGATACCATCAGAAGGAAACGGGGAGTAAACGCGTCAGCTGGATTCACTTTCCCCCCTTTTTTCTCTATGCCAGTTACTTTTTTTCTTTAATTTTTATTTTTGATGTCGTGGACTAAGGAGCATCCCAAAGAAACATACTCTTCTCTCTCTAGGCTGATCTTTGCCCTTCATTTTCCCTCCCATTATCAAAATCTTTCCGCGTAACGAACTGATGGATATGTCGTGGAAAGTGGGGCTCGTGCTGGTGATGTGCTGGAGTCTCACGAGCAGCGAAACGCACGAGCAGCGGCGGGATACTAAGCGCACCGCGATGCTCAAAGCGCCCGTGGAAACGTTGGACTTTGGCTTCGTGCCGTCGGTGGTGTACGAAACGCACGCTTTTTATGAACCTGGTGCCATCGGTATTCTTTTCCACATGGTCCACGCGTTTCTGTGCGTGGTTCAACCAAACCCTTTCCCCAAAGGTGAGCTCCATATTTACATATCGAGAGTTTTCCACACTCTCGAGACAGAATTTGTCTTTGCCTGGTCAAAGTTTCATAGCAAACATCAACATATAGCCTATACATTATATAAGTTGGCTACAGATTTTGGAGGGATGAGTGATACAGGTCCAGGCTTTGCTCAGCATGAGGTGGAATCAATAGGCATCTTCTGGGGCAGTTTTGGATATTGTACGGAAGCCCATTCATTACATTATCGTTGAGATAATATCACATAAAATAATGCCATGTCCAGATGTGTTCAGAGGTCAGATCATTATTTTGCGTTCTATCCCTGTAGAACATGTGAATGCAGGGGCGTAGATCCCCCCAATATCTGTATAAAATTGCAGTGAAGCACCTGTGGTTTCTTACTATGTCTACTGTTTGTAGTGAGATAGAGGAAGGCAGCTCAGTTCTGTAGAGATTATGTTTAAGGAGTTTTTGGATGCTGATGATTTAGGGAAAATTAAAAACTGCAGTGAGATATAAAGGAGTGCATATACAGTTTGGATTTGTGTTCAACATTGTATAACCATAACATTTCTATGTATGAATGTATCTTAACTAGACAGGGCTCACTCTCAGTCTCTCTCTATATCTATGTCTATCTAAGGTCAGGCTTTTGACAGGTGGGTTTCTTTGTGAGGTCAGTGTGTGTGTTTGTGTGTGTGTTTGTGTGTGTGTTATTAGAGTAGAATAGGATTGCACTGTTAAGTCCCTGCTGCCTAACCAATTAGCCGATCTGCTCTATGAGTCACCTGCCCAATCAGGTAAGCTGATAATCAGAGTGCCATATGCTCCAAAGGTACATGTAATACAAACGCCTGGTTCTGGAAACACGTACTAGTGAATGAACCTTATACAACCCAAACACAACCACTGTATAAATAGCTTGCTCAACATCACAGGTTTTACAGTAGATTACTGATTGTAATGCAAACGGAACACAGTGTACACTGTATTAAACCTGTAAACCAATGCTGTGGATTTAGAAGTAGAAACACATCAAATTCAAGACACAGACATTATTTCCTCACAATGCTGAAGTATCTTTTTAGTACTGCTAAGAATTCTAGGCAGTTTTTTACTCCCAATCCTATAAAAAAGGTACTTGTGACATGCATTTGAGACTGGATTACTGGATTATACAGCAGTAACATTTAGCTACTATTAGCAACACACACATACATACAGCTAGAGCCCGACCGATATGGGATTTTTTTAGACCGATACGATACTGATTTTAGAGAGGGAGAATTCACTGATTCCCGATATGGTGGCCGATATATTTAATGTTTATTTTACTTTCCAGCATTGTGTCTCACCAACTAGGTAATAACATAGCGTGAAATTAACATAACAGACACAATCCACCACCCCACAGTTGTCTGCTGAGCTGCAAAAAGATGCTCTGATGTTTACCTTTCAATCTGCTACATTACTGACTGCACTGACAAACTATAGCTGGCTAACAGCAAACAGACATGAGTGACATGGTTGTCAGGGACAAGGTTAATGTTATATTAGTTATATTGAAAAGGGAAAATGATGGGGTCATTCTTTATTAAGTTTCCAGTATGTATTTCACAAACTAGTTAACAATTTACCGTGATGACACTGCTGAACTCCGCCTTGTCTGTAGAACCACCGTCAGTTCAGAGTCAGCTCTGTAAACAATGGAGTCGGAGCATGCTCTGCTGGACAAACTACGCTATGACACCAATTCTAAAGCATTGTTTTCTGCATTATATGTTCTGAAAAAAAGTTTTCATATTGGCTAATATTGATATATTGGTCGGGCACTACATACAGCACTCACACACAAATGCACAGACAGTATACAGGCTGTTCAGGTTAAAGGCCACTATATTTCTCAATTTCGTCTGTCTGCAACCAACTGTTTAGCTCACTTTCCAAATTATTTACAGCTCACAGGTTTGAACACAGTTGGATAGTGTTGTTGGTAAAGGAATGGATGGAGGGAGGGATGCAGAGGTGCATGGCGCAACTTAGAGAGGCATAACAGAGCTTAGTCTGGATACATTCCTTCTGTCTGAGATGAGAGGGATGGACAGATAAAGGAATATAGGGATGTATATATACACAGTCTGGGTCTGTGGTTTAATCCGAGGGAGGGGATTCCCTCTGTCTCAGCTCAGATAAAGATTAATATCACTGATCACTGGATTAAAAAAATGCACTGTAAATAAAGCAGAGGGAGAACAAAACCCAGGATATTACCTATTTATGCTGTTATTGTCTAAGCACATGCATGTATTTGTTCATGTGCTATAGAGTGCAAGAGTGCGGTTCCAGAAGTAAAAAATTAGAGCTGTCAAAATTAACGTTAACACATGCAATAAATAAATAAAACACGTTTATTTTTCTTAATCACGATTAATGCATTTACATTTAATACAGCATAAACCAGCATAAACACTGGTTGGAAGGGCAGAAACTTTGTGATAATAAAAAGCTCATAATGCTATTTGTTGTAGAAAAAGGCCTAGATGGAACTTGTGTCAGAAATCAAGTATTTTTCTGCCTAAGTAAGGTGCATTTTAATTACCACAGAAGCACGGCAAGTCTTAACTTTCACCAAAATGCAGAATGATTTGCTTTTGTCTGCAAGCGCTTTTCATGTGGAGTTCAAAGAGGCGCTTGATGCAGCGTCACAATTGCTGTAACAAAGGAGGTGGCTACAGTCTGCCACCTGATTAATACTGTGGAGAATGAGCGTTTAAGAGATTTAATGTCAGTTGCAAAGAATATGCAACCTATGGGGAGACTAGTTCTTTCAATTAGTCAAACTCCCACTTAGACTTTGGGAAACGTTTAATGTTACTTGAATTGGTGCTATTTTAGTGCATTTCTGTCTTTATACTGTGGAAGGCTTTGTATGGAAAATAAAAGTAAAGCATTATATTGTTACATATTGTGTTGTTTTCTTTCCTAAGAAGGAAATAAATGCATTTTGACAGGAAAATAAGTATTTTTAGTCAAATTTGAGCACTTTTAAAATCTGCAATTAATCGCAATTAACTATGAAAAATTATGCAATTAATCGTGATTAAAATTTTTAACCGACTGACAGCACTAAAAAAACACATTCATTTTTTTCTATAGAGACATTGATTTTAAATGATAATGAAACCTTTCAAGACAGACATACAATGAGCTCTTAGGTTGTTAACCAATGACAAATGCTTCTGTAGAAGCCACAAGTCAGCATGATTTAGAAATTCTTTTTAAAAAAATTGCGTTTGATAGCCAAATTCCGGGTGAAGAACTACACTACCTATAATCCTGTTGAGAGAGCCACCAATCAGAGAAGTTCATGTTGCTATGGAACCGGAAATCTCAGTCATAGAGTTCAGCAGCCCATTCCCATGAAACACTGTGAATGACGTAATTGTGTCTTTTTATTCATTTTATTCTATCGTCTCTGTTAGTCAGTCAAAGTGTATCTGCACACATTTGTCATCATGTTATTCAATATCATACTGGACTGTTGTGAAAGAGGCTCACAGTCCTAGTCAGAAATATATTGTGTCTCAGTGTTTACACACAATGTGTGTGTTTCTGTCTCATATGGTTAAGTAACTAGATATGTCTAACTCTGAATATACTGTATATTGGCCACTTCAGGGAAGGTAGCAGGAGTGATAATTGGGGGTAGGCATAAGGATTAAATAATAGAGAAAGGTGGAGATTTTGGTAGAAGAAAGGGAGGAAAAAGGGAAAAGAGAGCTTTAGAAAGGGAGAGGAAACACTTAACAGCCCAACAGCAAGACCCCTGTAAGAGGATTAACCATAGGCCATTTTAACCAATGATACCCTCTTGTTCTACCAGGACTCTCATACACATACAATGTTTGAGCTGAAGATCAGAAAATGTGTATGAGCAGAATCTAATAATAACTAATCTTCTCTCTAGATTAATGTTTTTATTGACTATAATTAGAGATGCGTGATATTTCAGCATCCAATATTTTATTGGCCGATAAACGGGAAAATCTAAATATTATTATCGCGCCGAAAATGGAATTATGGCCGATATATTTGCGATAAATTGTTACGGTTTATTTGCCTGCGGTGGAGGATTTCTGACGGCCTGCAGCTCTTTCCTTCAAGGGGCAGTTACACTAGGCATTGAGCACAACTATTTTTTTTTGAGAACGCAACGGATCAGGATATGATGTCACGTGGGAGGGCTTCATACATAACACACACAAACCTCCACAGCACACAAAGTCTGTGTGTTTTGTTGTTTAATGTTCATTACATGCTGTTTGTCGCCACATTTTGGAGTAGTGCATTATTACAGCTGTTAGAAGTTAATTATTCTCTCTCTGTGAGTGAGCCATTAGGATTACCATAAATACTCATAAATGGGCACCATATAATTTATACAAGTCTATTGTCATTTATTTCTCATTCAAATCAGTATACATCTGTAATATAGGCACATTTTTTGGTTCGTGTTATACCCACCAAACCTTAAATAGCAGCAAGTCCAAATTCCAAGCTAAATTACACCTATTTTTCCAATGAGAAGGTTTGAATGAATTAGCTAACAGTTCCACAAGTGAAAATTAAAACTTTTTTTTTTAAATATCAGTTATTAGTGTCGGCCACAATGATCTGTGAGTTGTCGGTTATCGGTATCAGTTATCGGTATCAGCCCAGAAATTCCATATCGATAAATCCCTAACTGTAATGTGTTATATACCTGCTGAAAAGTCCACCAATATGTGTTATATTTTTGATGCTGGTGTGCTGATGTCCCTATCAGGCTTCTTGACTAGCTGAACCAGAATAACATCCTTAGTCAACCAGTTTCACTAGAAAGTCCATGCTGGTTGACCAGCTACATCATAGTTGTACATGTTTTGCTGGTCAACAACATGGCTATGTTGGTCCACCTGCTTCACCAATTCTGATCAACATTTACCCACCTGGACCAGCATAAAATTAAATAAAATTAATGCTGGTCTAAGCTGGTCTTTTGAGAAGGGTAGACTGTAGTCTAAATCTCAGAAGTCTGATGCATATTACACACAAAACGGCAAGAGCTGGCTAAAATCACCAGTTTCATTCTGACATGGGCATTTTCAAATAATTTTTTGGTCAAGTAGTGTACTTTAACCCTCATGAAATGAACAGAATACATTGATAAAAAATGATTAAAAAATAACAGTAATAAACATTTTCACTTACCTGGAGCTTAGGGTACATAGAAACCAATACTGTCAGCATTAGGGTAATGCACATATACAAACTCTGAGTCTACATAAAAAGGCTATCATATTTTTATTATTTCACATGTTATTATTAAGAGAAACAAGTGGTGAAAGTTGGCTCTTTTTTTTATCCCCTTTTCTCCTAATTTGGAATGCCCAATTCCCACTACTTAGTAGGTCCTTGTGGTTGCGCCGTTACTCACCTCAATCCGGGTGGCAGAGGACAAGTCTCAGTTGCCTCCGCTTTTAAGACAGTCAGTCCGTGCATCTTATCACATTGCTCGCTGTCATGACATCGTGGAGACTCACAGCATGTGGAGACTCATGCTACTCTCTGCGATCCACGCATGCGCCCCATTGAGAGCAAGAACCCCTAATTGTGACCACGAGGAGGTTACCCCGTGTGACTCTACCCTCCCTAGCAACCGGGCCAATTTGGTTGCTTAGGAGACCTGGCTGGAGTCACTCAGCATGCCCTGGATTCGAACTCGCGGCTCCAGGGGTGGTAGTCAACCTCAATACTCGCTGAGCTACCCAGGCCCCCTGAAAGATGCCATCATGTCTCCTCTCATCCAGCACCTCGACGACACACATCCACAGCATCCCCCAGTGAATTTAATTGTAACTGTGAGATTTGATGAGAGATCCAGAGGGAAGGGACAGGATAATTCAGTGTTGCCCACGTAAGGCAAATGCAGAAAGGAAAATTACTTTGCGATATTCGAGTAGTGTTTTTCATAGTTGACTAGCTGGTGCAGAATGATTACGTGACTAGCTGATTACTCATGCACATCCCTAATTCTTATTGGCTTGTTTTGTTAGCTAGTCTCCCACAACATCTGAGAAGTCAGGTTTTTATGTAGGGATGCACTGGGATGTAGTGCTCATGCCCTTTACTTGAACTCATTAAAATGCTCTGATACCAATAACTGATACCACGAAAACATACAGAACTGCGTTGAGATGCTGTGCCATGAGCAGATGCACAGAGTACATTGAGTATGCGTAAAGACTAGTGGTCGGCCGATATGGGTTTTTTAATGTCCGATGCCGATATCCAGAGAGCAGGGTGGCTGAAAGGCCGATACAATGCCGATATATCAAACAGTTTAATATAGTAACTAACAAACATACAATTGCTAAAAAAACTCTTAAAAAAAACTCTAAAAAAAAATTTATTTTAAATGGCAGTTTCTTCATATTTCTGTTTAGTCATTTAATTTTTGTAATTTATTTGCACATGAAGAAATTATTAATATATTAGGAAGAAGAAAATAACAGTACACACAGTAGTCCAGCAGCAATGGCTCAAAAAATACCGAATCAAACAAACTGTACATACAGTGCATAGTGAATAAAACATTTACTCATAGCACACGTGAAGCGCTTTTACCTTGGGCTGCATCCGAAAACGTAGGCAGCTGACTTGATACCTTGCTGTCTAATCAGTTAATGGCTTAACTGACAGCTGTTTTGAATGAATGGAACTCTTAAGGAAACTTGTCTCCGAACAGTTTGAAAAGCACCTTATTTTCATCCTATCTCCATATACAGCCTCCGGAGGCAGCATTTTCCTGGTTTCGGACGCAGCCTTTAAGTTGCACTCATGCTCTCGTGCGGATCCAGCACAAGCCTCAATCTCCTGACAGTTTAAATGGCCTGGATCGCCTACTTGGATTGTTACAGAGTTACTGTCATGATTTGTGAATGAAAGGAACTTTTGATCCTGATCCTGAAGTTTTTGATTCTGGCTGATAGAATATGCGCTTCAGAGGAAGATATTAGATGAGTTTTTGACGGGAAGAAAACGCTGGATTTTCGTGAGGTTCATGAATTACATCTGTTTAAATGAGATATCTGCATATTTACAAGTTGTATTGATATTTGCCTTTTATCATTAGAAAATTTACAGGGAACTGTTGAGGAGAGACTGTTAGAATACATGCTTCAGAGGACGATTTATGAGCGTTCCACAGGACGCTGGATCTGCTGAAGTTGTGTGAGGTTGATTTATTTCATCTGTTTAAATGAGATATGCGCATATTTGCAGACGGTATGTGATATTAGTTTTATTGATATTTGCCTTTTTATCATTAGACAAGACAATTGAGGAGTGAGAAGGAGAATGAAACAGGCGAGCACTTAAACATTATGAGCTCAGACGCGTCTGCCACGTCTGCGTCTCTGATATGCAGACCGTTTAAATGACACTGTGTTGCACATGATGGCATGTAACAACAAAACGATCCATGACTGGTCGTTTACATGTCTCAGTCGCTTCACATGCAAGCAGGCGATTCTCAGCACCCTCAAGAAAAAAAAGGCCAAACGGGAAAATGTATCGGCCGAAGCTATAATTAAATAAGTCAGAATATATATTGCCAATATATTGGTCGACCACTAGTAGAGACAAAGACGCTCAAGCACTCAAGTGTATGAAGAGCAGTTTCCTCTATTGCAAGTGTTGGGTAGTTTGATTCATTGTAGTGAATATTTTGGTGGAATTTCAAGAACGATTGGTGTGTTCACATGTTCCACAATGATTCACAACCCTGGACTATCCAACACTACATGAGAATGAGGACTAGAGAGTGCTCAATATGTTCACTTGAATGTGATAAAAATATTAACAACTCAAGGGCAGTAAAAGTAATAGAAGCTCTTTGATTTAAGTACATTTACATTTATGCATTTGGCAGACGCTTTTATCCAAAGCGACTTACTTATTACAGGGACAAAACCCCTGGAGTAACCTGGAGTTAATTGCCTTGCTCAAGGACACAATGGTTGTGGCTGTGGGGATCGAACCAGCAACCGTCTGATTACCAGTTATGTGCTTAACCCACTACGCCACAAGAAAAATAAATAATGTTTGAACTAATTAAGCCAAATTATATAAATCATTTATCTCTTACCCAACGGTAAGGATAATTTCTGCTGGCCTGGTGGGGCCAATAGTTCACATTTTCACTGGCCCACCACAAAAAAAAAATTACATTTTTAGCAATGTATTTTTGCAGGCATACAGTTGTGGCCAAAAATATTGGCACCCTTGGTAAATATGAGAAAAGAAGGCTGTGAAAAATATATCCTTATTGTTTATCCTTTTGGTCTTTCATTCAAAATATTCACAAAAATCTATCCTCAAATAGATATCAAACATGTCCAAACACAACACAAGTTTGATCAAAAAACAAATATTTTTGTCAAATATACTGTATGCGTGACAAAATTATTGGCACCCTTGTATTCAGTACTTTGTTCAACCTCCCTTTGCCAAGATAACAGCTCTGAGTCTTCTCCTATAATGCATAATGAGGTTGGAGAACACATGGCATGTGATCTGAGACCTTTCCTCCATACAGAATCTCTCCAGATCCTTCAAATTCAGAGGTCCATGCTGGTGGACTCTCCTCTTCAGTTTACCCCATAGGTTTTCTATGGGGTTCAGGTCAGGGGACTGGGATGGCCATGGCAGGATCTTGATTTTGTGGTCAGTGAACTGTTTTTGTGTTAATTTTGATGTGTGTTTTGGATCATTGTCCTGCTGGAATATCCAACCACAGCCCATTTTAAGCTTTCTGGCAGAGGAAATAAGGTTTAGATTTTTTTATCTGTTGGTATTTGATACATGATGCCATGTATCCAAACAAGATGTCCAGGACCTCTGGCATAAAAACAGCCCCACAACATTAAAGATCCACCACCATATTTAACCGTGGGCATGAGGTAGTTTTCCATATGGCTACTTCTCTGTGTGCACCAAACCCATCTCTGGTGTTTGCTGCCAAAAAGCTCTTATTTTTGTTTCGTCTGACCATAGAACCCGGTCCCATTTGAAGTTCCAGTTGTGTCTGGCAAACTGAAGATGCTTGAGTTTCTTGTTGGATGAGAGCAGAGACTTTTTTTCTTGAAACCCTCCCAAAAAACTTGTGGTGATATAGGTGACGTCAGATTGTAGTTTTGGAGATTTTCTGACCCCAAGACCCAACTCATTTCTGCAATTCTCCCGCTGTGATTCTTGGAGAATTTTTGGCCACTCGAACCATCCTCCTCACTGTGCGTGGAGGACACACATCCTCTTCCAGGCCGATCCTTAAAGGAATAGTTTACCCAAAAATGAAAATTTGCTGATAATTTACTCACCATCAGGCCATCCAAGATGTATCTGAGTTTCTTTCTTCATCAAAACAGAATTGAAGACTTTTAGGATTTAATTTCAGGCCTCCTGAATGAGAGGGATGATGTAAGCTCGTTGGTAAGGTCACGCGTCACGTGGAGGAGGCAGGAAGCGCGTCATTGTTTACAATAGAAACTGCACAGAGCACAGACCAAGCGCCATTCACAAACCAAAACAGTCCAAAACAATTTCAAAACAATATAAAATAAAATAAAAATCATTTCCAAATAATAATAATAAAAACAAATGTAAGCAATGACACGCTTCCTGCCTCCTCCTCCACGTGACGTGTGACCTTACCAACGAGCTTACGTCATCCCTCTCATGAGCGCACGTCACAGAGATGTACGGAAGCGAACATTTGTAGTTAAAAAGTATATACTGTAAGTATTGTTTTGTTTCTCAAAATGATCAATTGTTTGCGTTCAGAAAAACTTTATTTGTCGACTGGAGTCGTGTGGATTATTTTGATGCACCCTAAATATGCATTTTGGACCATCAAAAAATGGAGTACATTCACTTGCATTGTTTAGTGGAGGAGGCCTGAAATGAAATCCTAAAAGTCTTAAATTCTGTTTTGATGAAGAAAGAAACTCAGATACATCTTGGATGGCCTGAGGGTGAGTAAATTATCAGCAAATTTTCATTTTTGGGTGAACTATTCCTTTAAAATCTCCAGTTGATTGGCACTTCTTAATTATTGCCCTGATGGTGAAAATGGGTATTTTCAATGCTTTAGCTATTTTCAACCTTTTGCTGCACATCATAACTTACCCATTGTGATGGATGACTACGAGAATTTGGCCGGTGTGTTACCTCATATTTATACTCATTTGAAACAGCTATTTTTTTCATGGAAAGGTATGCAAAAAATGTTCCTACTCCCTGAAAGATATTAATGAAATAAGTGTCGTAAGATATCTCACCTGTCACTGTGACAGCTCTAGACACTGTAAACAGCAAATAAAAATGTGTCCGTGGTCTGCGGACAATGATGCTTTCAACCTGTCAGTCATTTTGCGTTTTCTCATAGCGTTGTAGTTGCACCGAATTATTGTGGCTTACTGACATTTTTAAGCCATGTTGTTCATAACAGTTGTCAGTTGAGGGCGCAATTTTGCTGCAGTTGTTTTAGACAACCATCACGATGTCAAAATCAAATCAAATCAAATCACTTTATTGTCACACAGCCATATACACAAGTGCAATGGTGTGTGAAATTCTTGGGTGCAGTTCCGATCAACATAGCAGTCGTGACAGTGATGAGACATATACCAATTTACAATAACATCAAATTAACACAACACAATTTAAACATCTGTTATACACATAATTACACTCAACAATATACAAATAATAACATACACTGTACAGTATACAATACGCGTTTTTTTTTTTTTTTTTTTTACTATATAGATACACGTTCAATAAAAATTAAAAAAAAATATATAAAAAAAAGTATATATATATATATATATATATATATATATATATATATATATATATATATATATAGAATGTACAGTATTGTACTGGTACAGTATTGTACTGATGTCGTTCTCAGTAAAGCTAATTTGGTAACTTTGGAGTGCGGGTTTTGGAAAGAGGGGGCTTGGCTAATCCAACGGCTCAGTCTCTTGGAAGTAGAAGAACTGTAATTGCTTACAGCACCTTTAATAGCATTGAATCTAGGAAAGAAATTAAAGTTTCTAATAGGCAGTATCAAGAACTGTACAGTATGCTGCTTTGTATGACTATATTCCACTTTAGTAACCAACTGTTGTTGGTCACATTACATATTGGTCAGACTGCCTCTTCCAGTCTAAGTGGGTGGTTTTTGACTAGAATACGATTTATAAGCTTATTAGCTCTAGATTAGAATTTATGCCTTTATAGTAAAAAATTAGGCTCTATGAGGCTATCTAGACTGTAACCTTTTGACAGTTGCAGTTCTAACGACCAGTACTTCAGTGTCACTGAATAGAATATTTGGAGCAGGACAATGTATCACTACAGTTACTGCTTGTATTTGGTCTGAAAATAAACTTTGAATTTATGAGGAACATAATGAGGAAATGTCATTCGTTTTCCCATTAATTTATATATTTGCTCTTGCATGAAAAATCTGACCTGTACCCCTGCCCTGTAGTTCAGTCATGGTTTCACCTGTGACCTGTAGTGAAGTGGTACTGCTCTGTTTGTGTTGTACAGTGCAGTCTTGGCCATGGCACTATCTTTTGGATTAATTGATGTTAAAACTATTCTGTTGGCCTTCTTGCAAGGTCATGCTAGTAAAATAGCTCCTAAATTTAGTACAACCGTAAAGAAGCTCAGCCTTTCACGTAAAGGTGTTTTAGGGTTAGGTGTTTGTTTACATTGGTGTGTGAGCATGTGGGTGTTACAGTGCGGAGTTCAATTCTGGTAACACTTTACAATAAGGTTCCAGCTGTTAACATTAGTTAACAACATTAGTAACAATACATGAACTAACAATAAAGAAAACTTATTAAGCATTTAATAATCTTAGTTAATGTTAATTTCAACATATAGTAGTACATTTTTTAAATCAAAATTTGTATATGTTAACATTAGTTAATGCACTATGAACTAACAATTAACAATAGTATTTTGTTTAACTAATATTAAAAAAGATTAAGAAATTATGTAAAACTATATTGTCAACAGGGTTGTGAGGGTTACTTTTGAAATGTATTCCACTACAGATTACAGAATACATGCTGTAAAATGTCATTTGTAATGTATTCTGTTAGTTTACTCAAATTCAGTAACGTATTCTAAATACTTTGGATTACTTCTTCATCACTGGTAGATTTTTTCACTTGTTTTGACTATAAAAACTCTGCCAGTACAGTAAGACAAAATACACATGTTAAAAATACATTCTCTGAAAAACATAAATATCTTGTGCAGTGTTGTTTCTAAAACAAGGATCAATCAAGTTGATCTTGTTTTAAGGATTTTTAGATATTTTTACAGGAAAACAATACACAAATTATTATCAAGAATACGATTTTTGCCCTAATATCAAAGCTCTTATTAGAAAAAAAAATGATTATCCAACGTGAATTTTCTTGATAAAAAAAATATGATTGTGCCTGGTAACGTGCATGTAAAATGGCTGGAAATAGCATTTCAGCTTAGCGTAAAGCTGACAATTTACGCAAGGTTTATATCTATTTCTTCTGCTCCAAACATATTTCAAACTTACTTCTCTGTCTGCTTGTATGAATGTAACACATCATAAGAAAGTGTTTCACTGCTGCTCAAATGCACTTTATATCACATTATTTATATGTATAAATGTTTTCCATCTGAAAGGACAAAATATTAAATGAAACAAATTACAATAAAATGCAAAGTAATCTCTTCAGTAATCAAAATACTTTTTAAATGTAACTGTATTCTAAATACCAATGATTTAAATTGTAACTGTAGTGGAATACAGTTACTTATATTTTGTATTTTAAATACGTATTCCCGTTACATGTATTCCGTTACTGCCCAACACTGATTGTCAATTGTTTGTTCATGAAACCTAATGCATTAACTAATGTTAACGAATGGAAACTTATTGTAAAGTGTTACCTCAGTTCTGTAATATACAGATTTGCCAGTAGGTGTGGAAACAGGTGTTTCACTTTATAGACGAAACTGTAACATTTATATTAGCATAGTTTCAAAGTTACATTTTAGTTTTACAATGGAACTACAGATTCTTTACTCTCGTTAAACTAATAGCATCAGATACATAAACTCACTGATCATTATAGAGTCACTCTATAGTGTGTATTAGAGCCCGACCGCTATTGGATTTTTGAGACCGATACCGATTTTAGAGAGGGAAAATTCACTGATTACCAACATGGTGGCCGATATATTTAATTTTTGATCTGGAATGAAAACAGACCTTTTCTATGTGGATTTTTCACCGATTTTGCACTGACATGACTATGCAAAGGTACTCAGAATGCTGCTTTCTTAAACAAATATTTTTATCAAAGAATATTTGACATTATTATTATACATTGTCAACAAATTCTAGAAATGAACACTGAGAAAATAAAGAATAAATAAAAATACAATGAATAGCTTCATAAACATCAGTACTGTATGTTTAGTATAAGTCAATTGCTGATCATTTAAATAAAGAATAAATAAAAATACAATAAATAGCTAAATAAACATCAGCACTGTATGTTTAGTATAAGTCAATTGCTGACCATTAAAATAAAGAATAAATACAAATAAAATAAATAGCTAAATATACATCAGTACTGTATGTTTAGTATCAGTCAAATGCTGACCATTAAAATAAAGAATAAACAAAATAAAATAAATAGCTTAATAAACATCAGTAGTACTGTTTAGTATCAGTCAGATGCTGACCATTAAAATAAAGAATAAATACAAATAAAATAAACAGCTAAATATACTTCAGCACTGTATGTTTTGTATCAGTCAAATGCTGACCATTAAAATAAAGAATAAACAAAATAAAATAAATAGCTAAATAAACTTCAGTAGTACTGTTTAGTATCAGTCAAATGCTGACCATTAAAATAAGTAATAAAGTGGAGAGTAAAAGATGGACATTGTTTATTTTACTTTCCAGCATTGTGTATTACCAACTAGGTAATAACATAGCGTGAAATCAACTCTCAAAAGACACAATCCACTACCGCACCATTGTCTGCTGAGCTGCAAAAAGATGCTCTGATGTTTACCTTTCAATCTGCTACATTACATACTGCATTGACAAACTATAGCTGGCTAACAGCAAACAGAAATGAGTGACATGGTTGTCAGGGACAAGGTTAATGTTATATTAGTTATATTGAAAAGGGAAAATGATGGGGTCATTGTTTATTAAGTTTCCAGTATGTATTTCACAAACTAGTTAACAACTTATCGTGATGACACCGCTGAACTCCACCCTGTCTGCAGAGCCACCATCAGCTCAGAGTCAGCTCTGTAAACAATGGAGTCGGAGCGCGCTCTGCTGGACAAACTACGCTATGAAACCAATTCTAAAGCATTGTTTTCTGCATTATATGTTCTGAAAAAAGTTTTCATATCGGCGCATATCAGTAAAATATACGCAGATACCGATATATCGGTGAAAGGCTAATATCAATAATATCGGCTGACCGATATATCGGTCAGGCACTAGTGTGTAAGTGTGGACATGTGCATGTGTGAAAGCTCATCTGAAATCATGTGTGTATGTGTCACTAAACACTGACAAACACAGTCATCTGTCTCAGAGCCAAAGGCCCGCCTTCTGTTTCTTCCAGTCGGTAGCTTATATTGTCTTGTACACACGTACAAAATGAACTCACACAAAAGTGATTTAACCAAATCATTGCTGACCATGTTAGTCAGAGCACTGTTGTCATATCAGCATAAATATTTAGAATAACCATAAAGATCACTTTAATAATCACAGTATGACTGCAAAATTAGTTCTTGGTAAATACAGTGGCCCCTAAACGTATTTGGACACTTAAGCCATGCTGTAGATTTGATTAAAAAATAGTAAACCAAGTGGCATCTGCAGGCAAATTATGCTAGACTTTTTCTCAAAACCAACTTTACTTTTCTTGGCCATTTTTGTAATTACATTTAATCAACTTTTTCAAGGTAATTTTAGAAGATCTATGTTCCCCTCAAGTTCAAACAGTTGCCCTGACAAATTAACCATGTGAAGTTCAGCACAATAACTATGGACATGTTCCAGTAAGTTTGACAACCAGAAAGTGTCCAAACACTTTTTATCAAACTTTGATATGTATTTAAATTGTTTTCTGATTTAACATCTACCAAACTTCCTTTTGTGGCCCATGTATATATATATATTATTGTTTTTAAGAAAACAGTACAAAATTCTCATTTAGAATTTTTATGGTACATTGTTGCCCTAATAACTATGTTACTAGAGAAAAATAATTATGTTATAACATGGATTTTCTTAACAGAATTCAAAATAAAATATAATCGTGACTGGTAACAGGTGCATGTAAGGGTTAGAAATAGAATTTTAGCTTAGCATAATGCTAAATCTGCAGGTAACAATTTACACAAGATTATCTATTTCTGCTTCTCCAAGCTTACTTCAAAACCTACAGACTGTACATAAAGACACCTTTTTCTGATCGTATGTGGATTCTGTTCACAGAATGAGTCAGAAAATATATTATTTTTAGCTTTTTATATGATGCTTAAGGCTATATTGGTTAGCATTTCTCATATAAATATCCTTTAGTCTTGTAAAAATACCCAAACCGTATAAAAAAAGATTAATTGTTTCATCTGTCAAAGTGTTTCTGACTGTTTTCTGTGAAGTTTTAGAAACATGCTGTTGTTCCTCTACTAAGCTCCATGGGAAGGTTCCTCCCTGAGGTCATATACTCCTATTCACTCACAACAGAGCCCTCTGTCTGCTTGTATGAATGTAACACATCATAAGAAAGTGTTTCCCCGGGGGCCTGGGTAGCTCAGCGAGTATTGATGCTGACTACCACCCCTGGAGTCGCGAGTTTGAATCCAGGGCGTGCTGAGTGACTCCAGTCAGGCTTCCTAAGCAACCAAATTGGCCCGGTTGCTAGAGAGGGTAGAGTCACATGGGGTAACCTCCTCATGGTCACTATAATGTGTGGTTCTCGCTCTCGGTGGGGCACGTGGTGAGTTGTGCGTGGATGCCGCGGAGAATAACGTGGGCCTCCACACGTGCTGCGTCTCCTCGGTAATACGCTCAACAAGCCACGTGATAAGATGCGGAGGCAATCGAGATTCGTCCTCCGCCACCCGGATTGAGGCGAGTCACTACGCCACCAAGAGGACTTAGAGCGCATTGGAAATTGGGCTTTCCAAATTGAGGAGAAAAGGGGATTAAAAAGAGTGTTTCCCCGCTGTTCAAACGCTCCTTATATCGCATCATTTAAGTGTATAAATGTTTTCCAACTGAACAGATTAAAAATTACATTTAATATCAAAAGTAATATCAAAATTAATCAAAATGCTTTTTGAAAGTAACTGTATTCTGATTACCAATAATTTAAATTGTAACTTTAGTAGAATATAATTACTAATATTTTGTATTTTAAATACGTAATCTTGTTACATGTATTTCGTTACTCCCCAAACCTGATAATGACTATATAATTACTATTTATATAAACTAACCCTAACCCACACCCTAAACCTAAGGCTAATAGAAAACGTTTTGCATTATTAGAATATTTTTTATTTATTTATTTAATTTATGTATGGATCGTTTTTCCATGTGAGGTCATCCCAAAATGTCCCCTTTAGGAGGTTTTGTCTGATTTAGCTCAATTTTGTCCTCAAACTCTAGCTAAGTACACACACACACACACACACACACACACACATGTTAGTGCGGCTATCCTTATGAGGACTGTCCACAGACATAATGATTTTTATACCGTATGAACTATAGATTCTATCCCCTAACCCTAACCCTACCCCTAAACCTAACCCTCACAAAAAACTTTCTGCATTTT
Source organism: Myxocyprinus asiaticus (assembly GCF_019703515.2). NCBI lineage: Eukaryota > Metazoa > Chordata > Actinopteri > Cypriniformes > Catostomidae > Myxocyprinus > Myxocyprinus asiaticus. The sequence goes on from NC_059350.1 coordinate 33,153,072, forward strand.
TACATTTTCAATATAGTTATAGTAAAATATATATAATATAAAATATAGTTTAGTATGTTTTTTTAAATGATTTGAATTATGGGGACACTAGAAACATCCTCATAAGCCACATTTATAGCATAATACCCTTGTAACTACCAGTTTGTAACCAAAATTAGTACTCGTAAACCACCCAAACCTGCCCACACACACATACACACACACACACACAAATGCCCTGTAACAATAGCCTCAGATGTATTTAGCATTTCGCAATTATTAGCAAACCACCATAGACAGAGGTGCAATATTATATTTATGCTCAATAAGCTGCTGCCTTTTAATAGCGATGCTATTACTATAGTAATTAATTATAGTAAAATGTAATAAGATACTGTACAATAATGTGTTACAAAAAGACTGATATAAAATTTTGGTAGGTAAGATGTTGAGTTCTTCACATTTGCCATCAGTGACACACTCACCTGAAAGGGGTGTTACATATATGCATGAATGCTGTGTTTGGTTCAGATAAGGTAAAATGTGTAAAGTCTATGCCTTTCAGATTAGAGTTACTCAGTAGTAAGTCTCTTATAAGCCTTTAAACCAGTTTTCAGCTCACACAGATGCACAGAACAGCAGATTTCTGTGATATTTTACATAATTAAGAAAACAAAACAACTAGTCATGACTCTCTCTCAAAATAGTTACACTGTTATGCATTAAGTTTTGCTCATTATTTTGTCAATATCTTGTAATATACTTTGTTTTTTATATATGAATCTAAATTATTCTGACAGTCTCAGTGGCCTTATTAAAGGGGTCATATCATACATTTTTCCCCACAATATTTTCATACCTTCACTCTGACCTTTATTAAACATTTGTTACTAGCTATACCCTTAAGACTTCTATGTAAATGCTGTCTTCACATGTGAATTGAGTAACAATGCTGACTCACTGGTTTTGGTCCAAAATAGTTGATGGTGCTGCCCCATCCTTCAATAACAGCCTCCTTGCAAAGCCAGCATTCTTAGTTATCAACTGGAATAATATAAACTTAATAATAGTAGCAATCCTACTTCCTCCATATTACCTGACTGTAACTGAATGGGCTGTGTAATGAATAAGCTTCATTGATGTGTAAATTTGTATAGATTTGTATAAATTATGTACATTTGGGCAGTCAGGTGTTAATGTATTTATAGGCTACTTACAGTAGGACATCACAAAAACAATGATTTTAAAAAAAAAAAACAGTTTTAGAGCTTAGATTCAATAGATGGTCATTTTGGACTGGTGAAGAAATTTGAAGTTCTGCAATTTACAGTATACTTACATTGTACACTGAACTGTTTTATTGAAGCAAATTTTATTTTTTATATCTGATGTTGGACTTATAGAAACATTACAGAATAATATTACAGCACTAAGTAAGTTTTTGGGAATAGAATAATAACATTGTTACTGTAAAAGTATGATTAATTGAATGCACTGTAAAGCTCTTTGGATAAAATTGTCCGCCAAATGCCAAATGTAAACTATAAACATTACATTTAAGTTTGTATAGACTGCAATCATTTTTAATGAATGTCTGTGTTAGAGTGTGTTGAAGACTAACAATAGCTATCAGGTGGTTTTTCACCTAAACACATGGGCATATCTAAATATTATAAACACACGTACTGTACACAGCTATGTAGGCAAAGCAGATGGTTAGTGACAGATGTTAGCAGAGCAATACCATTAGCAGCAAGCACAAGACTCTGATGTCATCACTGTCGCTGCACTGTTAACATAGCAATATCTCAGCAGGCACCTGCAGCGCTTTGTGCAGGTCTGTGATTAACAGTAATTTAAGCTGTTGTTGTAGCATGACGGTGCATGACTTTGTGTCTGTAACTTCTGTGTGAATCTTACAGCACATGTATACTGTCATAGTTCTTTTTTTTTTTTTAAACACACAAAAAACATACAATTACCTTTCATGCAGGTTAATCTAACTACAGTAGATCTTTTAAAGAAGAAATGACTCCCATATGACTTACCATTTCTTTCTTTTTTTCCCCCATTGAGCACCAAAAAGTGATGTTTTTGGCCCTAATGGGTGCTAATGTGTGTCATTTAGGAGCTATTAGCATGCTAGTAATAGTTATAATTATGATAAATAACATTAGATTAACTATCTAACATTATTCAACTATCTTCAACAAGGTCAAGCGTTTAAAATTATGTGGAACAATCCTAAGAATCACAGCACACTATTACACAGAGAGAGTTACACATATAGGTACCATTAAACATTAAAGCATCCTAAATGTTCTTTCTCATTATTTCTCATAAAAATTCCACAGAATCCCTTTAAATTTAAGCCATTAAAGAGATTCTGAGGAAAATGCAAAGAGCAGTAGCACTTTCTTGTAATTTAAAACAATCCAATCTCTGGATTGCCATGGAAATGTGAGTTATATTGAAGGGTGACTACCTAATGCTCTGTTTTGCCCATTGGATAATTTTTCAAGGGTTCAGAGTCATTGTTAGTATCACGGTTAGAAAAAGACTTGTATGTCTTTTCTGTGCTCATAATAATTAACACATTTTGTTTTGTTGAAAATAATCTGCTGAATTTCTTGTTGCAGAGCTCATTGTTAAGGTTATCCAGCAGAACATGGGAGGAATCAAACTGGAGGACTACAAGAAGGTGTGTGTGTGTGTGTGTGTGTTTCTGTTCTGATTATTAGATATACATTAATACTGATTTGGTGCAGTAAGAATGCCTGAATGTCTATAACAGACAGCATGCAGCTTATATACATTTAGACATCGCACAGATTTAACACTTTGAAGAATTTGTCCCATCTATACATTAATGGCTGTGTTTGCTTTAATATCTCATCAAGACAGTGCAGATTTAATCCCATCTGTTTACACTGGTAATTCATTAACAGCTCTGTTTACATTAATATAACCTAAAGAGGGGTATTTTGATTAAAAACCGTGCAGAGTCTCATGCAGGAGCACTGCATTCATCACAAGACACACGCGTGTGAGCATTTAAAAAGCAGCTGGCTGTGATCAAACAGCGCACGGGTAGCAAATTTAGTCAGATCTGGGTAATGCCGGTATTTTTTTAGCATCGGTCGGTGGCTCTTATAATATGTTGTACTGAGCAGAGATTCTGTCACACTTCTAGCTTATCGTGGCTGCACCTGTGCTGGACAAACGTCTTTGGCTGTTGCGTTTTAGTTTATTCAGTGTCTCTTGTAGGAGCGCTGTGTTTTGTAGACGCCATATAAAGTTTAAAAGATCAACATTTAAAAACGCGTCTTGAAGTGAATTTGTCATTTAAATTTGACCGCCTTACAAAGGCATGCCACGGGAACGTTAATATACATTGCAGAATCATTGTCATTTAGAAATGAGATTGCATGTGTGTCTGAATCGAGATCGCGATCTTTTAACGATTAATCGTGCAGCTGTACTGTGTATATATACACAATGTAATATCATTAGTGTTCATAGGTAATCGTATATAATGTGGTTCTAACACATACATTTTCGTACGTTTGGATAGACATCCAAACGTAGCTACAAAATCAACATATTGACAGCATCTAAAACCCTTTTACATATGAACAAATAAAGCACAATGTATTGAAGCTGCAAAATGCTCAAGGGGGTCCCCCTCGGTTGAATGGCAAAATGCTTGAGAGGGACCCCCGTCCCGCGTTGAAGTGCTCAAAATGCTTGTACACTGTTAAATCTAATTAGTCAACCTTACTTAAAAAATCTATGTAAATGTACTTATTTGGCAGTAAATATACTTATTTGGCTCAAGTAAAGTGAACTAGTAATAGTCCACTTTACTTGAGCCAAATAAGTATATTTACTTGATTTTTTTTTAAGGCAAAAGTTTTCCTCATTTTTTAAGTAAAGTCAACTTAATACATTTTACACTAGGTCCTGTTCACATGGCAAAAAGTCTTCATCCCTAACATAGACACACACACAAAGCACAATTACTTATAGTAATTACTTCTCTGAGGTGAATCACAACATTACAAACCTTGATTTGAAGCAAAAAAGTATATAAAAAAGACAGATGTACAAGACTGTGTTCATAAAGTTTTTCATGTTTTCTGGGAATAAACAGCAGTCCCATGATGCATTGCGAATGACGTGATCAAATAAAAAACAATGTAAAAATTATTCAGATATAAACAAATATGTAAGTAGTTTGAGGTTGTAGTGAGACAGTTTGGATTGCATCATTTACAGTGCAACATGGGAGTGCGGTTGCTGCAGAGCTTTTTGCTGCGGTTTGTTTGCCATGATACTCTAATTGGTGGATCTTTCCTTCAGGATCATGGGTAGTGTATTTATTCACTATAAATTCTGCTATTAAAAATGATTTTTCAATAAAGTGGATTGATGGCATCAACAGAAGCATATACCTTTGATTTTACAATTTACCCTAACTAACTCTAACCCTTACCAGAATGTTGTGCTCTATTGTTTTTAGATAAAGCTGATTATTGTTACAATAGGCCCTGACCCAAACCCTAACCCTACCCTTAAAAGAAAACGTTTTGCATTCTAGAGTAATAATAATAAAAAAATATATATATATATATATATTTTTTTTTTTATTGAAGAATACTTTTGCCTGCTAATGTCCCCAAAGGGAGGTTTTGTCAGATTTAGCTCACTTCTGATTTATCTCCAAACTATTGCTAAGTATGCACACACACACACACACAAATTGTAGGGTTCAGTATCTATCCAAATGTACAAAAATGTGTACACTTTACGAATGAATATCTACGAATAACCTACGAAAGAGTTCACTTTGTGTCATATGTGATCACATGTCCTAATCTCAGTTGTTTCTTTCTCTTTACCTTTGGCGTGCACACTAATGATGTCTCTTCAACCCAATGGCAAAGCAGCCAGAGAATGTTGTATTATTGCTTCAGGTACTGTTTAATCCAAACATCTCTAGTGACTTACAGTTCATGGCCCTTATTTCATGCTCACATACACTTTCTTTCATTCTGTCTTAACTCCAAAATGCCAGCATGACAAGCATTGTTCCTTGTGATGTCCATGGGGATGTCTGTTGTTCACTTTACATTTATACTGTACTTTTCATTAGCTGTTTCCATTAATTATTAGTACAGCAAGCAACAGTTTCCTTCTCTCCTCTTTCCTATTGTCAGGCTATCTACTATGAGCTTGGCTTCATAGTCCTGACAATTCTGGGGGTGTTGTTTGTGTTGCTGATGCCGATGGTGGGTCTGTGTTTCTGTGTGTGCCGCTGCTTTGAGAACTGTGGGGGTGAAATGCATCAGAGACAGAAGAAGAATGCTGACTGCCAACGAGGCTTCTACATGGCCACACTCATAGCTACCTCCATCTTCCTCAGGTGAGTCTTCCTCACAAACAGAGTTTATGATACAACAGTCTTTACATTTCACTTATAAGACTGAATTTGTTATGCAGAGAATAATGATGTGCGATGATGAGGGCGACTAAATGTGAATTTATGAACATATAAGATGTTAATATATATACTGTATTATACAGCCATTAAATGTAAAGGCAGGGCCGCTGCTGGTCAAATTGATGCCCTACGTGGAGCTCTGCGATCATTGGACTGGGGGGTGGGCAGGGGGGCTTTGCGCGAGGTGTGGTGCAAAAGTACGAGCGTGAGGCGACCATCTGGGTTCCACGACTGCTAGCTTGTCCTTGAATAACGTATAATATGTGAGTAAGAGCAGCCGAGGGAGTTTCTGGTTTCCCCCTAGGGTAAGATAGTGCCCCCTTGGGAGTTGGTGCCCTACACAGACTTGTGTAAGATCCGTATTTGGAGCGGCAGTTCTGTGTAAGGGATAATGAATAGTCAGATGGTCATTATTTCAAAATAAACACTTACAGGGTGATCAGGACCCCAGAAGTCTTGTATCACCCTCAAGGGTTTTATTTTGTGATAAAGACTAGCTGACCTTACATTATCCAGCTTATTACTTAACACATAGATATATACAGGTATATGGACTTGAAATATTGATTTAAAGTAAAAATGATTTATTATCTACCACAGCTTTGTATGAAATCACTTGCCTGGGATAACGGTCTATTATACAGTTTAGCGGTCATTATACAGTGCAAAAATATTTGACCACAGAATACCGTGATTGACCATTTAGAATAAAGTATTCCGGAGAGCTGTGTAATAATTGTATTTTTTTATTAAATGTTTACATGATTTTTGTAACACAGTCATGGAAAGGAAATTATTCTTTAGTCAGTTTTTCTAAAATCTTTTGTTACAGTTCAGTTTTTTCTTCGATCACTTTATGTTATGTGTGTGACAATAGCCAGAAATTCAGGCTTTTGGTGAATCCTTTTAGAGTTTTTTGCAGAATCTTCACCTAAATGGCACCAATGTTGGCAGCTGGATCTAGAAAGGCAATAGAAAGAACTATGATGTTAGGACACTTCAAGTTTATTTAGACAAGTTTAATATCAACAGGTCTTCACTCTCAGGGAAAAAAAAAAAGTGTTAAACAGTCAATGGTCGTCATTGGGATGGTACCCCTCAAGGGAACATTTTTGTACCTGTAGGTAGTTATAACTCATTTAAAACTCATTTACAAAGAATGTTTATTAACTCATTTTGGGTAAATAATTGTAGCCTAAGGGTCTATTGTGTACCTTTAAAGGTACATTTATATGTTTTACAAGTGTGACTGAGTGTGAGTCTGTAAATCTGCATAATGTTGATAAGCGAGACCTCACTAACTGACTAAATTCACACACTTCACACATTCATAAAAAGATACATACAAAAATGCTTTGTCTGTGATTAAAGAATGAAAACATATAGGGGAGACGGGGCTAGTTGACACATGGGGAAGTTGTCCTCATATCTCAGTAACTGTCCAATTACACAAACGTGTTTTTTCTAGCTGTTGTTTTGTACATTTTATTCGAAACGCCGAGTGACTATTTTCACTAGGGTTAAATAGCACCTGCCACACAGCACTGCCTTTTTGCACTCAAATAGTCTGGTGGAAAAACAGAAATTGAAGACAAGCTGCACCCCCAAATGTCACTGCACAGCTGTGGTCAAGTCAAGTAATTTTTATTTGTATAGCGCCTTTCACAACACACATCATTTCAAAGCAGCTTTACAGAAAATCTTAGAGTCATCATTGTGCAGTTTGATTAAATACAATTATTAAGTGTGTATAAAAAAATAAATTAAGTAATAATTGTATTTAGAAACTCAGTGAGCAAGCCGAAGGCGACTGTGGCAAGGAATACAAAAGTTCCATAAAATGTTGGTTAATGGAGAAAAATAACCTTGGGAGAAACCAGGCTCACTGTGGGTGCCAGTTCCCCTCTGGCTGAACAGCATGAATATAATACCAATATTACTTATTTATGTGCAGTACAAATCATGGTTTAAAATGATTAAACTAAGTGTTAAGGGTCAGTGTTTAAACAAAGATTTTGTAAGAACTGTAAGATTAATGACTAATGTCTTTGAAGTTCATCCTGGATTAACTGCAGAAGTTCATATAGATGCATTGCCCTTTGTTAGTTGGCTGATGAAGGCTTTTGTTGGCAATTTATTGATAGTCTATGTATTCCATTTTAAGAGTGTAGTCCATCATTAGACCAAGGTGAACGGCTTCGCAGTTCAACCGGCCGGTAATTTCGGTGAGATCTATCCTAAATCCAAGGTTCAGGCAATGGCATATGAATTATCCCATGTCTTATGGTTGGAGTTGGCATCAGTTCATCCTCTGAGGTCCATCGTAATAGACTGAAGTGATGTCTGGCTAGACTGAAGTGATGTCTGGCTGTGGTGTGTAAAGACGGTGTGGATGTGGTGGTTTGATTGCCCCTTTTGCCCTTTCTTTTTCTTATCCTGTTTCCGGTTAACACTCTTAATATTTCCTTTACTATAATACTATTTATAATAATAAATAAAAATTAATATAATGGTTGATTGCTTCGCAGTGATTTGGTCACGTGTGTTTTAAATGTTATATGTAATATTTTTGAAACTTTTTTAATTTTCATGAATTGTTTTGCTTTCATAATTGTTTTACTGTTTAAATAGTCTGAAAAGCCTATAATAAGCTGTTTAATGGCAGGTTCCATTGTGACAGTTTACCCCATATAGTGTTATAGCATAGTGGTCACAAGATCCATGAGTGTTTAACAAACTGTTTTTTTTTTTTTCTGGGCAAAAAATGTAAAATAATGTTAAATGGTGGAAATGTTAAATCATTTCTTTCTTTCTTTCTTTCTTTTTCTTTCTTTCTTTCTTTTTTTTTTTTTTGTAGCCACGACTTTAAGGAAAGTGTCTATACATAAATTGACCAAAAAAAAACAAAAACTTATGCCAATTTGTCTCACCTGTGTCTCACCTATAATTTAAAAGACTGAAAATATAAAAAATTAAAATGTAAATACAATTTATGTCAGTAAATAAAAATGTGCCGTTCTGCGTGGGGGGCTAATTTGTGTGCAAATATGAACAGTGATTCTAGTTAAAGATCACTATACTAATACAACAACTACAGCTAGACCTAGAAATAGAATAGAGGTCACAGACTACACTGAACCCTAATCATCCTATAACTATATCCCTTTCTTCTGTGTGATAAACACAATCCACATTAATATAGCCAAGCCCTGGCCAGGCTGTGAACTTGTGTGCCAAGTTAATAGTGACATTTTTTAATGAATGTTTTATTTTAATTTATTCACATTCAGAAATGTATTAACTATATAAAAAATTTTTAATAAAAAAAAACATTTTGAAGGTTTAAAGAAGAGTTTTTGGAGGTTTAAAAAGCTTGTACCATTGCTAGAGAGTCCAGTGAACACACCTGCAGTGGTCTAGAATGACTCACACAGAGACACATTCTCACATGTGACATTGATAGCCCTGAGTCTGTCTGGGGAGAAAGTCCCCTCTTTATTTCTGTCCCCCTATCTGTCCCCTTCTCTTTTCTGTGACAGTGCTGACAGCAGTTTCTTGGGTCACAATGGGCATTTGTGAGACATAGAGACTGCACTGTGAGTGTGTGTATGTGTGTCTTGATGGACTTACTGAGAGGTTTGCAGTAATTGTGCTGAATGAGGCCTGGGAGCAGAGAACATGACTGTGCGAATCTGCTCTCTTTACTCTTTTCTTTCTCTCTCTCTATGGCTTCCTTTGTTGAATCACATTTCCCCTTTATTAAATCTTTTTTTTTTTTTTTTTTTTTTTTACTGAGAGAGAGCGACAGTGAAAGAGGAACGATAGAGTGGGGGAAAGTAGAATGAGGTTTGTCTAGCAATAATCTGTAATCTGATCCCACAATTTAATATGTATTTGCACCACTAAATTAGTAAAGTGTGAGTGCCGGTGTACAGGCTGTGTGTGTACAGTCCAGGCCTGGTTCCAGATCAAAATCACTGATGGTGCTTCTAAAAATAGTGGGGGTGCTCTGTATAATGTGGAGATCGTAATTACACATTTTTAAATATATTAAATCATGTTTAAATGCTACTAAAATAACGTAAATAACAGGTTTTTTTTTTTTATGTACAAAATATTTATTGCTTCGTTTTATTCACATGATCTGTCGCTGAAAATGACAGCAAAATGCTGCGCGTGCAGATTAGGACATACTGATTTGCACAATCATACATGTTTATAAGTTTTGATGCAGCAATTGTGTGTTCACAAACTGCAGGGATTTTTGTGTGTTTGATGGGATTCAAGGAAATCTGCTTGCCAATTTACAATATTAGACTTACATATTCAATTGAGCAGAGGTGTACAATTGTTTTGGTATAGGGGGCACATCAGCCGTTAAGTAGAACATGAAAGAGAGAAGAAAAAAATGTCTGCATAGTTGTATCTTTTAATCCCAGAAGCTGTAGTTCACTCATGCACTCAATGAATGATGCACAATTTTCTGAAGTGTATTCTGAACCATTCTGCGATTGCTTGAAGTTTTGCTGCTACATTTCTATCACGTGTTAGTAAAACTGAATTAAGACTGAGTATAATTATTAATTGTTTATTTTTCCATACTTCAATGCAGTGGCAATTTAGTATTTAACACTCTACATCAGGAGTCTGGTTTAAAAGTAAAATAAAATATTCGGAAATTATAGATTCTAAAGGCTTATTTTAATGTTGGCTGAAAAGTGGACACATTTGTTTTATTCTCAGAACATTATCAACCAGTTTACACACTCATGGGTCATGATGTGAGTTTCGTCAATGTTTGGAATCCCATTCAGCACACAACTGAATAAAACAGGCTGCATGACACTGATAAATGATTACTGCCATAGTAACATTAACATACAGGTGTAAGTGACTTCAGCATTTTACAAATAACACAAAGAACAAACATATTCCTCTTCCATTTGGTTTTGCTCGCGTGTCCCCTCCGCATGCAATGATGCAAAAATCTATTGGGACTTTACTATAGTTCATCACTGAAAAGGTTTGCTTGCAGACTTGGCACTAAACAGCACATGCAGCATCACGAATGGACATGGAGTGACTGCATCACACTTTTCTTGGAGCAGAATATTACACTATTGAGCACTTTAAGGTTTTTTCTGAAGAGGAGAGAGAGAGCATGCACTCGCATGCATGGTTGCCATATTGCATAAATTAATTATGACATAAGATTAAATATTTCCTATTTGTGCAAGTATAAATCTCTGATTGGGGTGATGCAGCTATTATCTGGCAACCCTGAGCATGTAAAAAGCTTATGGATGCGGGATAGGTCCCAAAGCCAGATAAATGTAAGATCTAACAAAAAACGTTCATGATAAATCGACCCGCGGGCAGTGGTTTGCACTGGTCTGCAATTGAGGGTGCTCTAAGGTTCGTTAAGCACCCCCGTAGAACCGGGCCTGGTACAGTTACTTGTTTGTGTCACAAGGTGACAGGAGACATTTGATGCTATTTTCATATCTTAATGGCTTGTTCATCACTATTTAATGTAATTTATGTGTAAATGACTGAGATGATCTGGGAACATTACTATCATAACTCTGCTTTAATGTCTCAAACTGTTCTGAGATCAGGTATAATGAATGACTAAATTTACCAGTGTTAATATAACAACAGTACCACACTGTGGTTGGATGTTATTACTGCACGTCACTGACAGCATTATATTGCACAGGAATATTTACATTTATTAGGGATATTTGCTTCTTTTGCTCAAATCACCTTAAAATGTATATATACATAAAAGTATTTTTCAGGCTGGTATTCTAAAAAAAAGACATGCCTCAATCTAAAAAATGTTTGCTCTTTTAACTGAAAGGCAGGAATTTCTTGCTGCTGCCATATTGAGTGCTGTGATTTCTCCTATTCGTTTTTCTCTCCCTCCTTATGCTGATTATGATATATCAATAATCAATCATGAAATCCTCCCTCCATCAGAATGAGTGGTGTTTCAGGTGTAACGGGGCACTGACATGATAGGTCGCACTGTGTATATTCAGCTAGACTATCCACTCTGCTATAATTTCAAAATTTACAATTTGTCTTATTACTTCACCAACATAACAGAGTGTCATACCATGACTTGTAAGCAGTTGATTTGTGTGTGTTGTTTTGTTTGACAGTGTGGGAGTGGTGATCGCATACGCAGCAAACCAAAACATCACATCTCAAATCAAGAGTATGAGACGTCTCGTCAGCACCAACATAAGAGATTTGAAATCATTTGCCAACTACACACCAGCGGTAAGCCATAAACACAGAAACACACCTATACATAGACACTTGGTCATACACTTAAGCTAAATATATATATTTTTTTTCTCTTAACTTATAGCAAATAGACTACCTTGCCGCACAGTACGCAACAGCCAAGAACAAAGTACTATCAGACTTAGACAGTAAGTATTCTGTGTTTCTTTCTCTGTTTGTCTCTATGTCATTATACTTTATCCTGAGGCTGTATTATGCATTAATTTGTTTATTATCAATTTGTTTTATCAGATATCGGGCCTCTGCTGGGAGGACGGGTTCATAACCAGTTGGAGAGAGAGGTTGTTCCAGCTTTAGACAATGCTCTTCGCTTGACAGGAGGTACAAAAACAAATACATACACATTTGCACACAAACACAGAGAGCCCTGATTAGTGGAGTCAAAGGAACCTTGAGATACAGGGCACTTTCCAAATACCAAAATATTGAATATTTACCTACATGCAACTCTGTTATTACATGAATGTCCCCCATCATTGCAAAAAAATTACATTACTTAAAATTGTGACATCTACAAAGTAACATCATCTGGACCCCTTCTGCAGCATGGCAGGAAGACAAGTACATGGAGTAATCTTTCCATTTTCTCAATTTTTATAACAAATTGTAATGTTGACTGCATTCGTCAAGCTCAAGTACTCAACCCTGTTACCCAAGTTCAGTCATGACAACTCTCAGAATAAATTTAAAGGAATTTTCTGTAAGTTCAATACAAGTTAAGCTCAATGAACAGCATTTGTAGCATAATATTGATTACTACAAAAATTTATTTCGACTTGACTCTCCTTTTCTTTAAAAAAAGCAAAAATCTGGGTTACAATGAGGCACTTACAAGGGAAGTGAATGGGGCCAATCTTACTCACTGTTTCAAAAGTATAGCCACAAGACGTAAACAAGTATGTGTGTTAACATGATTTTAGTGTGATAAAATTGCTTACGAACCTATTCTGTGTAAAGTTAGATCCAATTTTAAAATTTTGTTACCATGACGAGTGATGACATAACTCACATGACATAAACCCTAAAACCACTGTAAAAACAACAATTTAAACAACTTTACAACTCAAACAATACACAAGTTTTAACAGAAGAATTAAGGAACAGTAAGTGCTTTGATAAAATTACCCTCCAAATATTGGCCCCATTCACTTTCATTGTAAGTGCCTCACTGTAACTTTGATATTTGATTTTTTAAGAAAAGGAGGGACAAGTCGAAATTAGTTTTTTTGGTAATCAACATTATGCCACATATGCTGTCAATTGAGCTTAACTTGTTTTGAACCCGAAATATATCCTTTAAGGTGTTATAATAGATATGACAGAGAGGAAGTATGAAGACTTACTACCACAAAATATACACAAATAATGCTGTGTTGTAAGCATGTGAGATACTGTATACAATTATACATACACACAATTATTTTGAAGCAGTTGTAGACAGGTAGTGCTGGGGAGGAGGAGGGTTTCAGAGAGAAAAACTCTTGTAGCATGCTGCAGTGGAACCTGCTTACATGCAAACAACTGAAGCAATTTAAATGTTAAACAAAGAGAGAGTACACAAGTTGATTGGCTAACAGATTACATGTTAAAGAACCGATCAGCTGCACCGTGCGAGCTGATTGGCTAACACGTTACGTTCAAAGGACCTATCAGCTTGCGCCATGTAGAGTTTCATGACTGAACTTAGAATAATTTATTGTAAGAAAAAGGAATCAAACAAATATGTTCCTTTCATTTGTAGGAATGAGAAATACAAGTTTATTAATAGCTAGGAACCAACATTACTTTATTACATTTACTTACAAGTCGCAACTTTGTTACATATGCTGGCTTAATTTTAATATTTGTGCATATTTAATTTTGATGTTTATTAATGTTTATTAATCAGTGTTTTAAACTAGACATTACTGTTTTAAAGTGTTTTAAAGTAGACATTCCCCCATAACAGGATTAGGCCATATTTTGTACTCAGTGAAAATTGCCACAAGAGAGAGCCAAAACAGAGAGAACAGAAAATCTGTTACTATGGGTTTATTCACTTTCAGTTCCTCGCTCTGTACTGTCAATTCCATTATCTTTCAGCCAATTTATGCTATTTCTTGCATGTGATTTAATTACTTAATAACGTAATTGAGATACTCTTGCATGGGGTTTATAGGTATATGCATTCCTGAAAATCAAACCCTAATCTAAGGGAAATCATACCCCTAATCTTAAATGTCATAATTCACTTTCTCTCATGCAGAACAATTTGACAATAACATGCCACAGTTATTCTATCTTGCTTTTACTCTTTTTCTGACTTTCCTGCTCCCACACATATACACACATATAAACACACACTCAAACTGATGTTATTGTTTTTTTATTCGCTCTTCTCTGTCTCTGTCATTGTGATTTTGGCTATAAGTTAAAGTGGAAGGTGCTATTAAAGGTAAAAGTCAGTGACCTCATCCACATATTCTGTAAAAATAGAGATTGTGGTTGTTGTTCGTGCTGTTGTTGTTTTTAAATATTGTTCATATCAGCAGACTTGTATGTTGTTGTTATATTAATACTGTGTGTGTTGTTGCCATCAATTTCTTTACGAGTTTCACTTTTTTTTAACTTGGCGGGGCAAGGGGGGTGTTGCCTCTCAACACCCCTCCATCTCCAACACAACATTTTTGTGTTATGATGAAAAGAGAACATGCAGTTTAATCTGCCATTTTCTCTAATGTACTTTGGGTTCACTCCATTCCCCAGCTTTCCAACATGCCACAATATTCAGAGAGTTCAGAAAAATATAGTCAGAGGGAGAAACAGAGATTTATACACTGTTAAAAACTAAAGTGGTACCTGCAGTTGTTACCTTAAGGAGCTATTTCAACCTGTTTTAATTTAGATGTTACCACAAGAAGTACTTTAAGTTAACATTTTTTTTTTTTCAGTGGATGAGAGTGTGCCAGTACAAAGAGAAAGAAAAGAAAGCTCTTATAGATCTGTTTTGTTCTACTTGTTCATGATTCAGAGGTTGATAGTTCAGTTCTATGATCAGTTGTGTGTTTGTTGTAGTAATCCCTCCCAAAATGTCTTAAGTGCATTAGTGTATGAAATGCATGTGAGCATGTAATAAAGGTGGTATGTGTGTGAACAGCCATGCGAGAGACTAAAGAAGCACTGGAGAGTGTGATTACATCACTGGAAACCCTCCAAGATGGGGCAGGCAAACTCCAGAACTCTCTCCAGTCTGAACGTGCCTCTCTCTCAAACACACTCAATGACCCCGCCTGCTCTAATGGAGACGTAACACACACCTGCAACACCATCCGCGGAACACTCAGCCAGCTTGCTCTCAGCGCAAACTTTAATGGGGTAACACTAATAAACACACCTATGTATACATGTTTACACATCTAGGGTCTTATTGGTATGGAAAGCAGCTACTGACTCCTCAACATTTCTAATATCATGGTCTCAAATAGGCAGTACTTAAAGGTGAAGTGTGTCATTTTTGTGCGTGTTAAAATACTTTCTTCTATCCCAGTTTATGTCCAGATACAAATGATCCTTAGTTCAGTAAATCTCTAAATGGCACAAACTGATAGGTCCTTTGAAAATGTAATCTGTTAACCAATCATCTTGCATACTCTATGGCCCAAGCTAATAGGTCCTTTGAAATATGAACTGTAAGTGAATCAACTTACGTACTCTCTCAGTTGTTTGCTGCTAAGAGATTGCAGTGTGTTATTAGAGTTTTCTCTCTGAAACCCTCCTCCTCCCAAGCACCACCGGTCTAGATCTGCTTCACAGGGACTGTATGTATGTCTAAATGTGCAGCAGCATGTCTTACATGCTCAACACAGCATGTCTGTTTTTTGGTCTGGAGCAAGCCATCATACTTGTTCTCCAATAGCAGTAGCAGCAGCAGCAGCGTAAGCAGATTTAGTCCGCCAGGACCTACCAACTTGTCATATCCATTGTAATGCCTTGAATGTATTCAGAGTTGTCATGACCAAACTAAAGTAAGCCAATCATAGGTTGACTTCCCTGAAGACTGTTTACTCTTTGTTTATCTCTTTACCGTTGAAAATGTTGCTCTTTTTGAGTGGTCCAATTTCTGGCTCAACCAATTGTATGAGTTTGGGGCAGGACTACCTGTAAGGTGCAAGAGCCGGTAAGAGTGTTTGGGAAACCTGTTTGGAAACAATCATCTGTTGGTGCCACTAGTAAAAAATGTACACACTTCACCTTTAAAAACCTGAAATGTGTGCAAGTTTAATTTGTTATTATGTGTGGTTCAATTGTGACTTATGTTTGTTATTCAACAGTTGCCTGACGTTGGGGACCAACTGGCCAACCTGGATGCAGTGCTTAAAACAGACCTCAGCAATATTGTACAGAAGGTCAGATGGGTCAAACTGCATCACAACCCACTGTAAATTCCCTGTAATATAATGTTTTTCACGATCTTCTCTCATTTATCTCTTCAGGGCTACTCTTCCTTCAACGACACACCAAGGTTGGTCAGCGAACAGACAAAAGAAATTGTGTCAGGTGAGGGAATTCTCTTTATTTATACTTGTGTTCCTCTGTCTACAGTATCATTCTACCTGTCAATATTTATATTTTGTATGTTTCTCTGCACTCTCTCACTTTGCTAAGCTTATGTGTTCTCTGAAATTAAAAATGTCTTAAAAGGGTGTTCATCAATTAATACTGATTCTGTACTGAACTTCGTTTTTGTTCCTTTGCATACGGAAACCTGTCTCTCTCTCTCTTTAAAAAAATCAGCTCTACCCAGTAAGTGTGCATCAACATTATACACATTATGCCTCATAGAGGTGTTTTCAGTGCCAGACATCACGTGGGAATACTGGGAACACTGCAAAAAAGCCTTAATCAGTAATTTTGTTCTGTATATAAAAATATATAAAAATATTTAAGCCTCCTTAATATAGAATAGAAGAAAGAAAGAAAAAACAAGAAAAAAATATTTACCAATGGGGTAAGAAAATATACTTATTTCAAGATATATTTTCTGACAACATGTCTTAATATTTTACACAAGTGTGCTTCTCAAGTAAATGTACACTGTAAAAAGTGGTAACCTGCAGTTGTTACCTTAAGGAGCTATTTCTGTCTGATCTAACCTTTAAAACAAGTTTTGTTGGTGTAATGTGATGGATTCAGGTCGATTCAATGTGTTAAGTGATATTTTGATTGTTAGCACATTTTTTTCAGTGTTTCTTATTTTAAGGATGTTCAATTATCTTTACAGGAAAACGAGACAAAAATACTGATTAAAAAAATGATATTTTGCTTGAAATGTATCAAAGTAAATATGTTTGTGATTATTTTAAATATGACCATATTTCAATTGATAACAATAATGGAAAATGACATATAAGCACAGTTATTGAAACCCCCATGCAGCAGTTATCATTCTGTACTCCATTTTCACAAACACAAATTCACTTTATCGCTCTTTCCACCTCTTTCTCTTAAAGGAGTGAAAAGTCTTCTGGATAAGTCAGGTGGAGAGATAATTGGTTTCACGAAGATGTTCCCTGTGGAACCAGCACTTGAGAACTTCACAAAGTTTCTGACTGAGAGCCAGAAGAACATTGAAGCGTTCTACCCCCAGATTGACCAGATGGACTTCTACAGGTATTTCTACAGTGCTTACAATTATGTAACCAAATACACTCCACCAAAACATGAGTTTACTGGTATCATTTTTTATAAGATAACCTCAGATTAACCAGAGCGGACCTCAATGACCTTAAAGACCCATTATGTTTGGTATTATTGACTAAATATTTTTATTGTGTACACTTTTGGATATTGAATAGTGTATACCTGTAGTACATACACTTTCACCTTTGGTTCATATCTTTATCTCTCTATCTCTGTCTGTCTCTAGATGGATAGGGTGTGTGGTGATTTGCTGTACGGTCATGCTGATTTTGGCCTTTAATTTCCTGGGGCTGTTGTGTGGATCATGCGGCTATGATAAAAATGCCACACCCACCACTCGTGGCTGTCTGTCTAACACTGGAGGAAACCTGCTGATGGCGTGAGTTACCATGACAACACTAGAGTATTGTCACATTAAACACTTAAAAGGACGTAGCTTAAGTTTCAAAACATTTGAAATTAACATAATTGCTTTGTGCAAATTGCATTTTAAAATGTTTTTTTTTTTTTCTGTTGGTGATCAGATCTGTTGGCTTCAGCTTCATCTTCTCCTGGGTGCTCATGGGGGTTGTAGTCACCACGTTTATTGTCGGAGGGAATGTTGAGAAGCTTCTGTGTGAGCCGCTTGCTAATAGACAGCTGTATAAGGTACTGATACACTATTCATAGATAAGATACAACTAATTTAATGAGGGTTATAGTGGTAGATAGATTCTGCTTTTGTTAAAGATCCAAGAAGGAGCAGATGACTCTACAGTAAGTAACTGATAATTATATCACACAGGATCACAAATGCATGTGTGCTAGTCTGATCTTTGGTGATCAAAGTAAAATACAAAAGATGGAAAGAGAAAATAGCTTAAATGAACACTATAGAATAAAAAGAAAAAATAAATAATTTGGAGAAAAATTCCCAGCAATCTTGGGTAACATCTTTTTCAAGTCTTATAGAAAATAGGAGATGCAAGTAAAAACTTTGTGTAGTTGTTGGAATGGACAACGAAAGCAGACAAGTACATTTTGAAACTTTTTATGGTGGTCTCCCCTCCAACATAGAGGAACACAAGCACTATATTCATGAGAGTAAAACACACATCTACAGGAAACAGCGTTGTGATTTGTGAGTGTGTGTGCACGAATGGAAATATGACTGAGGGTCTTTCAGAGTACTTGAGCACAAACTGCTGGTCTAAGACATGGAAATGTACAGCTTGTCTTAGTGTTTGTGCCATGAGATTAAAATTTAATACATGAATTAAACTTTAATCATAATATTATAACTGTTGCCAGATTAGAGGTTAGGAACTAACTGTTGAATTAATGTACAAAACTCATACAACACTGCAGTCCTTGTATTTATGTTAAACTGTGGTTTAGCTAGAGAGAAAGAGAGAGAGAGAGAGAGAGAGAGAGATGTGTGTGTGTGTGTGTGTGTGTGCATACTTAAACAGAAGTTTTAA
The DNA here is from genome assembly GCF_019703515.2 of Myxocyprinus asiaticus. Taxonomy (NCBI): domain Eukaryota; kingdom Metazoa; phylum Chordata; class Actinopteri; order Cypriniformes; family Catostomidae; genus Myxocyprinus; species Myxocyprinus asiaticus. The sequence goes on from NC_059350.1 coordinate 33,172,008, forward strand.
AAAAGGGGGTTGGAGATTTATGAGAAAATGTAAATCCAGGGTTGGTTTCTGAACATCCGATCATACACATAAGCTCTGTCTCGTTTCGAAATATGTTACTAGGTAGGACTAGAGCCTGACTGATATGGGATTTTTGAGACCGATACTGATTTTAGAGAGGAAAAATTCACCAATTACCAATATGATGGCCGATATAGTTAATCTTTGAGCTGGAATGAAAACAGACCTTTTCTATGTGGATTTTTCACCGATTTTGCACCGATATGACTATGCAAAGGTACTCAGCAGGCTGCTTTTTTAAACAAATACTTTTATCAAAGAATATTTGACATTCTTATTATACATTGTCAACAAATTCTAGAAATGAACACTGAAAAAATAAAGAATAAATAAAAATACAATAAATAGCTAAATAAACATCAGTACTGTTTAGTATCAGTCAAATGCTGACCATTAAAATAAAGAATAAATAAAAATAAAATAAATAGCTAAATAAACATCAGTACTGTTTAGTATCAGTCAAATGCTGACCATTAAAATAAAGAATAAATAAAAATAAAATAAATAGCTAAATAAACATCAGTACTGTTTAGTATCAGTCAAATGCTTACTATAGTAATACTGCCGAGTCAAGATAAACAGCGGCAGCGGTGTTACACCGTATTCTGTTATGCAAGTTATGGGGAAACTTTCAATGGTGGAAAACCAGACTTTTAAATATTACATTTTGTGAATGCAATGACTGGAATTGTTTGGTTGAAGGGGGTTCCAAATTGTGAATCCTGAACAAAACAGTTTGGTGAATACATGTTTACTCATTAGCTTCCACTCAGCTGACAACAATGAAATAGCTACGTGGTTAGCTAGTTAGCTATAAGCTCGTTGTCACGGAGAGTAAAAGACGTATGTTGTTTATTTTACTTTCCAGCATTGTGTTTCACAAACTAGGTAATAATATAGCGTGAAATCAACACTCAACAGACACAATCCACCACCGCACCGTTGTCTGCTGAGCTGCAAAAAGATGCTCTGATGTTTACCTTTCAATCTGCTACAATACTGACTGCACTGACATACTATAGCTGGCTAACAAAGCAAACAATAGCAAAGATAAACGCGAGTGACATGGTTGTCAGGGACAGGGTTAACGTTATATTAGTAATATTGAAAAGGGAAAATAATGGGGTCATTGTTTATTAACTTTCCAGTATGTATTTCAGCAACTTACCGTGAAGACACACAGCTTAACTCCGCCCTGTCTGCAGAGCCACCGTCAGCTCTGTAAACAATGGAGTCGGAGCGTTCTCTGCTGGACAAACTACGCTATGACACCAATTCTAAAGCATTGTTTTCTGCATTATATGTTCTGAAAAAAGTTTTCATATCGGTGCATATCGGTAAACATATACGCCGATACCGATATATCGGTGAAAGTCTAATATCGGCCGGCCGATATATAGTTCGGGCACTAGGTAGGACACATCCTTTGTAGGCAGCAGTATACCAAGCATCCTTAACTTAGAATTAGCTTCATTTAACATTTAAATGCATGGGAATTTCACCCAACACTCTAAAAATGTATCTATAAAATGACCACATAGTGTAACATTTTCAAAATATTTTCAAGATAATTAGAAAATAATAAAATAAAATATATTTTTATATATTTTTATGTTTTAGTTTTTATCAAAGAGATTATGCAACAGATCAGGACAACTCTGGAACAGGATTCATTACTTTCACACTGAAATTTCATGAGATGCAACTGGCTGTCAAATATTGAGCTACACATAACACATAATCTACACATAAGATACACATGTATTTTCTCAGGCACTTATTCTAAATCTAAAAAGATGCACAACTTACATAATTTCAATAGTTCACCCAAATGACAATAGTCAAATCATACTGTTCATGTGTTGTACTTGCTATAGTATACTTTGATTTTGTTTCTTAATCAAATAGCAATGTCAAATGTAAACCAAATCAATCACTGAAACAACAGCGCCACCTTGAGTAAGAAATAGCATATATATTATATATATGTATGTGTACATGTATATGGGATACAGATAATTTACCACTGTTGCACACACAAAAAAAAAAAAAAAAAAAAAAAAAAATCAATGTGATAATGTATTTATTTGAATGAATATAGTGCTCATTTTGATTGTAATAAACAAAGAAATAGAACAAAACAAAACAACACTATTACATACTGTATATAGGGTCTCTAATGACCCTATACACTTCAGGTACTTAAACCATTATAAAAATATATATATATTTTTACAATTTTGGCATTTTTTTGTGTTACACTATTTTTAAGAGATAGATTGAGGAATACTAAAGAGGTGTGGGCACAACTCGAAAAGAGGGATGTCTCTTAAGACCCGAGGTATGCTTTTAAGGGTGAAATGAGACAGCCTTCATAGGACAAATGGAAACAGAATATATCAAGGTTGCTATGACGGCACACAGCTCTCAACCTACACGAGCGCTCTGAGTGAGAAGGGAATCTCTGAGGTAAACTTCAGGAGAGTTATAAGGATCTAGAGAGAAAAGAAAATGGATTTTGCGGCTGTACTTTGATATTTACTTTATAATAATTTATCTTGCATTATTATAATTTTACATATTATATAGTTTACTCCCATCTACTGAGGTACTTCAACTTGGGAATTAACATTACTTGCATTTGAACAGCATATTTTCGGGTAAATCAGCATAATGTTTTCAAAGACATTATGTAATTTTCCATTGAAGCAAAGAATTGTGGGTTGTGAGTGCTAATTAAAGATACATCCTCTGAATTCCTGTGAAAGAAGGCCACATTCGAAGGCTGCATCCGGAGTGTCCTACTCACTTTTCTGAAACGAGACCTCTGTGACGTATGCGGCCAACAAATGTGACCTCCGGAGCACACAGCCTTCAAAACAAGACACAGCCAACTCATATTTGCATACACTAACTTATACACATAGGAAATCCTGTCTGTGGCTAATGACTTTTACATGGATTTGAGTGTGTTCATTCATCCTGTAATTAGAGAGTAAAATGCTCTTGACTCTAAATGGTCTGTAAGCATGATTATTATAATGGTCTAATATTCCACTGTAACACTGCAGAAGGTTATGCAAGCTAAATTATATAGGTCACACAAAGCAAAAATCTTTCACGTTATGATGCATGACAATTTGGATGCCTTTTATATACTAATACATTATCACCCATCTCCACTGTGGTAATTAGTTTAGAAAATTGACATATGTTTTTTAATAATGTGCAGATCATTGACACACCATATATGGTCCATCCTGCCAAAAAAAACTTCCTACCTGGCATGCTATTTCAAGATCCAAACATTGACCTTACTGTCGGCAGTATGTACCGGTAAGTGTGTGTGTGTGTGTGTGTGTGTGTGAACAGTACTTAGCTATAGTTTGGGTACAAAATTGTCCCCAAAAGTGAGCTAAATTTCACAAAACCGCCCTTTGGGAACATTTAGAAACCTTTTCCAACTGAAAAATGTATTAATAAATAAAGAAAATACTGTTTTGAAAAATTCTAAAAGGGTTAGGGTTAGTCTATAGTAATTTTAATTAGTGTTATATTAAAACAATTCAAGTCTGTGACACAGTATGCCCCCCTTACAGATAGCTAAGTAAACTTGTTTTGTTTGATGTCTAATGCTTCATTAGAAGGATTTGATTCAGTATGTAATTTGTTTTACAGTATGACACAAATGTTTCTTTTATCAGGAGATGTGTTGATTTACTGTTCTCTCCCTCTCTTTATCTCTCTCTCTTGCTCATAGAGATTGTTATGAGAATCATGGCTTATATTCAGCGCTACAACTGGAGACCAAGTTCAACTTCAACAGGTTCCTCAATGTCACAGTGGTGCGTTATAAGTGAACAGATTTCAAAATGACCAAAAGCATTTCACACCTTTTCGTGCATGTCAATATGATGTGAGGCCTGAGCTAAGCACAAATATTACTGTGCTTGTGGTTTCTTAACAGTATAACCAAGAATTGGCCAAGATATTTAATAGTGTGAGTGTGGATCTCCAAGGAATAATTCTTCTGGAACATGAGGGCAAAGATAACCTCATCGACTTCGCCAACACAGGCATTGGAGAAATTGACTATCAGGCTTATTTATCAGAGGTAACCCACACACTTTCATAAAGTCACTTAGAGGCACAATGACACAACACACTTTAATATGTGTGTGATTTGTTTGGCAGGTAAATAAAGGAGTGACCGTTGTGGATCTTCTGTCCTATGCTAATGACCTTGAGGCTCAAGCAGACCAGCTGGTGAGTCAAATGCAAATTAAACAACACAACAATCCTACTATTTTCCAGAGGGCACATACTGTAGTAAAACTGTATTGTGCAGAATTTGCTCTTTCATAATCAAAAATTAAATTTCTGTCATAATTTATTCACCCTCATGCAGTTGCCTACACTTAATACTTTTTTCTTCTTCTGTGAAACACAAAATATGTTAGACAGAATGTTAGCCTCAGTCCCCATTCACTTTCATTGCACCTTTTTTCATACAATGAAAGTCTGATCTCTTCTTAAACTCTAGAGGAGACACATGTAAGATTACTGGGGTCTTGAATGGAGACTTCAGCAAATGTCTTAATTTGCTCTCCATTTAATATCAGATATTAACAAGATCTCATATTTATTTTAATTTTTTTCCTATGGGGTACACTCACTTAGCACTTTATTAGGAACACTACACAGCAAAATTCCCGGTGTTAAATGTACACTCCTGGTGTTCATGTGGTTCTCACTCGCTGGTGTTAAAAACTAACAATGAAGCAGTGTTGAATCTACAGCAGATAAATAAATAAAGTAGATACACTCTCTGAGTGATGATTGATCATTAGTGATGACACCTGATGTTAACAAGCAGAGTCTACTGAAGGAAAGAGAAACAACAAGAACAGGAAATCAAGAGAACAGACCGGCAAACACCACAACAATTAAATCTGTCTTACAGCCACACAAAATTAGATGTACATCAACTGCAAATAAAATATGTTATTAGACAACAAATGAAATGTCTCAGCATCTGATGGGGGAAAGCTTGAAAATGCTCAAAATACAACATTGCCATGTTCTATTATTATAAGTAATTTTGGGATTTTTTTTCATGTGTGCAAAAGATTAGGAATTAATAAAGCTTTAGCTTCATTTAGCGTTGCTGATTTTGTGTTATTATTATTTATTTTATTTTTTTATTTTAAGTCAACATTACGGTGATTAGTGTTATCTTAGGTTAGGCATTTGAACCTTATTCTGTATTATCAAGTTCCCTATCTGTCACTCACTCGTCGTTGTGTTGATGTAGTGACACTAGGGGTCACCCTTGGGAGCCCCATACACCTCTGCTTTTTTGAAAAAATGCCAATGGGAATTGGCAAGTGGAATTTGCATGCCACTCCCCTGAACATACGGGTATAAAAGGAGCTGGTATGCAACCACTCATTCAGATTTTCTCTTAGGAGCCGAGCGGTTGTATTCAGTGCACTGAATTCAATTCCCTCCAAAGACGCACCTCAAAACTGCTGGATTTACGGCGCATTTCAGCGGCTTCTCCCCCTCTGCACCCGTGGAGTGCAGAGAATGCCCCTGGGCGCTTCGACAGAGTGAAAAAAGAGAGTATATTCTAAAAGAGTATATTTTTATTCACAAAAAGAGTGGCACACAAGGAACGTCTTTTTAAAGATGCCTTTCCGTTTGTGTGTTATTCCTGGTTGCGGTCGTTATGTCTCTGCTTCTGACAGCCACAATCTCTGTCTTACGTGTCTGAGCGCTGCCCACGTGGAGACATCGTTCGTGGATGGGTCATGTCCTCATTGCGAGAACATGACCATGGCAATGTTGCGGTCGCGGCTTGCTTTCATAAGAAAGCAAGCCACCCCAGCGGCTCCCCGCACCGGTCCTTCTACCTATGGGTTTGAGGCCACGTCGGTTAGCACTGGGGGCAATTTGGGGACATCAATGGGACCACCTACGCTGGGTATCCCCCCACGGACCTCCCATTCCCCAGCACGCTCGCTTGCCCCAGTCGGGCGCTCGGATGAGACCGCCGGCTCGTCTCAGGGCGAGTTCCACCTCTTGTTGGGAGCCCGGGAAGATGATGAGTTATTGAGCGCAGCATCGGAGAGCGGGCTCATCCAGTCAGATGCAGAGGCTTTGGCTGGGCTTCCTCCTTCGGGAATGGTAGGCCAGTCTCAGGCCGACGCGGAAATGATGGACATGATTTCCCGGGCGGCCGCGAGCATCAGGCTAGAGTGGAACCCTCCACTCTCCCCTGAACCCTCTTGGCTCGACGATTGGTTCCTGGGCTCAGGGCGCCGCCCACGGCCATGCCCCTCCACGGTTCCTTTCTTTCCAGAAGTGCATGAGGAGCTGACAAGATCATGGGAGGCACATTTTACTGCCTGGTGTCGGTCTTTCAGCTCCCCCGCTCTCAATACCCTCAATGGTGGAGCGGCCAGGGGGTATTCGGTGATCCCCCAGGTGGATAAGGCACCCGAAGCTCCCGTCCAGGGCCTGTAGGTTTACGTTGTCCCTGACGACTAGGGCCTACGGAGCCGCTGGACAAGCCGCCTCCGCCCTGCACGCCATGGCTCTCCTGCAAGTACACCAAGCCAAGGCGCTAAAAGAGCTACACGAGGGTAGTTCTGACCCTTGCTGTCCGGGTGACGAAGGTCACAGTGCGGTCTCTCAGGTAGACGATGTCCACCCTGGTGGTCCAGGAGCACCACCTTTGGCTCAACTTGGTTGAGATGCGAGAGGCTGACAAGGCACGGTTCCTTGATGCCTCCATCTCCCAGGTTGGCCTGTTCAGGGACACCATCGAGGACTTTTCCCAGCAGACGGAGGCCATACAACACATCCTGCTCCGGCGTGGCTCAAGACCCCGCACCCCATCTGCTCGTCGCCAAGGGTGTCTTCCTGCAGCAACAACACTGGCTCCACCGCAGCCCACCCCCGTGGCCCAGCCCCGGCATGGAGCCAACACAGGAAGCAGACGCCACCCATCTCACGGCCGGCTGCTAAGAACCCGAGGAAGGCTTCGAAGCGCCCCTGAGACGGGCGACCCAGGGGCGAGGAGACCTGTTTCTCTGGAGCTGGTGAACAGACCACTCCATCACCCGGTGGAGGGCTGGGAGGAGAATCCTTTGTTTCATTTTTTGCCGCATTCCCAAGAGGCTGCGGTAACCAAAAGTTCAACAAAAGAGTGGTTTTCTCGTTTCCTGGGTCACATATCCGGTGCACACGGCTGTTGTCACGACCACCATCCACCGTCCCATTTTTGCAGGTGTGGCACTCCAGCGGCGGACCCCCCGCCCCTGTGTGCCCAGCTGTGGCACAAACACGCCCACATGGGATTGGTTCCGGTGGACTACGGGGACGAGATTCCTCCTCCCCCCTCCTCGGCCAATCATATGGTGGGCAGCAGGAGCCAGGTATGTGCTTCAATGTATCTGGACTCAGCACGGCCATGGGCCTCGAGTCCCCTCGATGTGGCACCTTGAGCTCTGCCCCACCGCGAGGCCCCACCCGCCGGTATGTCCGACGTGATCATTCCCTTGGTCCCCCTCGCCGGGAGTTTGGGCGCGTAGCTTGCACTTTCCAACCCGTCGCGATGGCTGACCCGGACCGTCCGACTCGGCTACGTGATTTGGTTTGCCAGGCGCCTGCCCAGGTTCAGTGACGTCTGCTTCACCTCGGTGAAGGCCGAGAACGGCGCTACCTTGCTTGCGGAGATCGTGACCCTTCTGCACAAGGGCACGATAGAGCCTGTCCCTCCAGCCGAGATGACGAAAGGGTTCTACAGCCCTTACTTCATCGTACCAAAGAAAGGTGGTGGGTTGCGACCAATCCTGGACCTGAACCGGGCTTTGCACAGACTCCCGTTCAAGATGCTGACACAAAAACGCATTCTAGCGAGAGTCCGACATAAAGATTTGTTCGCGGCGGTAGACCTGAAGGAAACGTACTTCCAAGTCTCAGTCTTACCTCGACACAGACCCTTCCTGCGGTTTGCCTTCGAAGGCCAGGCGTACCAGTACAAGGTCCTCCTCTTTGGCCTGTCCTTGTCCTCTCGCGTCTTCACGAAGGTCGCAGAGGCAGCCCTTGCCCCGCTAAGGGAAGAGGGCATCCGCATCCTCAACTATCTTGACGACTGGCTAATCCTAGCTCACTCTTGAGAGTTGCTGTGCGCACACAGGAACTTCGTGCTCCGGCAACTCAGCCGACTGGGGCTTCGGGTCAACTGGGAAAAGAGCAAGCTCTCCCCAGTTCAGAGCATCTCTTTTCTCGGTTTGGAGTTGGACTCGCACCTCATTTGGAGATGATGGCGCGCCTCACAAACGAGCACGCACAGTTGGTGCTGAATTGTCTGAAGGCGTTCGGATGGAGGACAGCGGTTCCTCTGAAACTTTTTCAGAGGCTCCTGGGGCATATGGTATCCCCACATCAACCGTCAAGTTGGTCTACGCTCCCGTTGCATGTCACAACTCGCCTGCCGTCTCCTCCTCTGGAGTCAACAGCGCCTCAAGTCGCTATGAGCCACTCACATACCAGGCAACCTCAACACCGCAGCAGACACGCTGTCACAACAGGTTACGCTCAAGGGAGAGTGGAGACTCCACCCCCAGGTGGTCCAGCTCATTTGGAGTCGATTCGGTTGAGCACAGGTTGACCTGTTTGCTTCCCGGGAATCCTCCCACTGATCGCTTTGGTATGCCCTGATCGGGGCACCCCTCAGTATAGATGCGCTGGCACACAGCTGGCCCCCTGGACTACGCAAATACACATTTCCCCCAAGCCTACTTGCAAAGACCCTGTGCATGGTCAGGGAGGACAAGGAGTAGATCATCCTAGTAGCACCCTACTGGTCCACCCAGGCATGGTCCTCAGATCTCATGCTCCTCGCAACAGCCCCCCCCCCCCGGCGAATTCCCCTGAGGAAGGACCTTCTTTCTCAGGGACGGGGCACCATCTGGCACCCGCGACCAGACCTCTGGAATCTCCACATCTGGCCCTTGGACGGGACGTGGAAGACCTAAGTGGACTACCACCTGCGGTGGTAGACACAATCACTCAGGCGAGGGCTCCCTCTATGAGGCGCCTGTATGCCTTGAAGTGGCGTCTGTTCGCTAAGTGGTGTTCTTCCTGACGCGAAGACCCCCAGAGATGCACAGTTGGATCGGTGCTTTCCTTCCTGCAGGATAGGCTGGAGGGGCGGCTGACCCCCGCCACCTTGAAGGTGTATGTAGCCGTAAGTACTTGGAGAAGCACGACTTGGTCATCAGGTTCCTGAGAGGCACTAGGAGGTTGAATCCCTCCAGACCATGCCTCGTCCCCTCGTGGGACCTCTCTGTAGTCCTTCTCTGTGATCCTGAGACCCCGACCGGGCTATGTGCCCAAAGTTCCCATGACCCCTTTTAGCGATCAGGTGGTGAACATGCAAGCACTGCCCCAGGAGGAGGCAGACCCAGCCTTGGCATTGCTGTGTCCGATGCGAGCTTTACGCATCTATTTGGATTGCATGCAGAGCTTTAGAAGCTCTGAGCAGCTCTTTGTCTGCTTTGGTGGACAGCGGAAAGGAAGCGCTGTCTCCAAACAGAGGATCGCCCACTGGGTCATTGACGCCATCGCAATGGCATATCAGGCTCAGGATGTGCCACCCCCTGCGGGGTTACGAGCCCACTCTACCAGGAGTGTGGCGGCCTCCTGGGCCCTGGCCAGTGGCACCTCTTTGGCAGATATCTGCAGAGCAGCGGGCTGGGCAGCACCCAACACCTTTGCGAGGTCTACAATCTCTGGGTTGAGCCGGTCTTGTCCCGTGTATTGGCAGGCTCGAGCAGGTAAGTTCTGGGACAGCTGGCCGGGTGTACCGCTTGCGCATAGCACCTTTCCCCTCCCTTGAGGTGAAGACGTGTGCTCTTGACTCCCAGTCGTGTTCACAGACTGTGATCCCTGGATGACTTTCCTCCTTAGCCCTGTGGCAGTTGAGTTTGCGGAGAAACTCGCTGCTGGCCCAGTACATGTGCTAATGAGGCCCTGTACTGAGATAGGTGCTCCACATGTGCTGGTTCCCCGAAGGCGACCCCATGTGATATCTTCCGCAAAATTGTTTCCCTGTCGGTAAATTGCGTCTTCCTTGGGCAGAGGCCCCTCTGCCCCCGGTCGCCATGCTTTGTAGAAACTCCTCCCCCTTCGGGTAGGACTTACCATGGGACCTCTCCACATGACATACTTCCGACAAGACTCGGTAAGACCATGTGACGTATTCCACTCAAAATACTCTTTTTGGGTGGGGTGTGGTCTCCGCGGTGTCTTCCCCTTGGGAGGGACACCCCCTGACGTAGACACTTATGGCTCCCAGTCGGTTAACAAATTCCACTCTTTTTGGGGAGAAAAAAGAGGAAAAGAGGCCTCGGCTAGGCTAGCCTGTCCTTATTGTTGGGCAGTCGACTTGTTCCTGAAGCACCGTTCGACACTCATAAGAGCGTTCGGGGAGGTTACGTGATGGCCTGGTGCTCTAGCTACGAGGCACACAACGGTCTCGCACCGCCAGTCCACGTAACACAGTTCGGATAGTTGTGGCATTTTGTATAGGGACCCCTAGTGTCACTACATCGACACAGCGTTGAGTGAGTGACAGATAGGGAGCGTCATGGTTACTCTTGTAACCTCCGTTCCCTGATGGAGGGAACGAGACGGTGTGTCCCTCTTGCCACAACACTGAACTACCCGCTGAAATGGCCGGGACCTGGTTTTGGCTCCTCAGCACAAAACCTGAATAAGTGGTTGCATTCCAGCTCCTTTTATACCCGTATGTCCGGGGGAGTGGCATGCAAATTCCACTCGCCAATTCCCTTTGGCCTTTTTTCAAAAAAGCAGAGGTGTTTGGGGCTCCCAAGTGTGACCCTTAGTGTCACTACATCGACACAACATCTCGTTCCCTCCATCAGGGAACAGAGATTACGAAAGTAACCATGACGTTCTCTTCCAACAGTGCAATAGTATTTAATCTAAACAAGTGTTATTGTACTGTGATGAGAGAGAATACAATTAGCTGAAAGCAGGTTTTTCTTATTTTGAAAAGGGTCAGTTAGAAGTGTGAGTGTGTCTACTTTATTTAATTATCTGCTGTAGATTCAACACTGCTTCAGTGTTATTTTTTAACACCAGCGAGAGAGAACCATATAAACACCAGGAGTGTACATTTAACACTGGGGATTTTGCTGTGTATGGTCCTAATAAAGTGGCCGGTGTGGTCTTGTGCTGTTGTAGCCCATCCGCCTCAAGTTTCGACATGTTGTGCATTCTGAGATGCTATTCTGCTCACTACAATTGTACAGAGAAGTTACCTGATTTACCGTAACCTTTCTGTCAGCTCGAACCAGTCTGGCCATCCTCCGTTCACATCTCTCATCAAGAAGGCGTTTATGTCCACCGAACTGCCGCTCACTAAATGTTTTTTGTTTTTGGCACCATTCTGAGTAAACCCTAGAGACTGTTGTGTGTGAAAATCCCAGGAGATCAGCAGTTACAGAAATACTCAAATCAGCCCATCTGGCATCAACAATCATGCCATGGTCCAAATCACTAAGATCAAATTTTTTCCCCATTCTGATGGTTGATGTGAACATTAACTGAAGGTCCTGACCTGTATCTTTATGGTTTTATGCATTGCACTGCTGCCACACGATTGGCTGATAATTGCATGAATAAGTGTGCAGGTATTACTAATAAAGTACTAAGTGAGTGTATATTGATAAAATATCAAGTTATTCAGTTAATCTGTTACTTTAAGAAACATGGACACTTTTTTTTTTTAGCAGATTTCTTTAGTGAAGATTGCTGTGATATTTCAACTTTAAAACCTAAAGGTGCAGCAATCACAACCATATATTAGCAATTTATGACGTTGGATATTATTTACTTTGTATTTATCAAACTCAGTGCAGCATGCCTCACATTATCAACACAGAGACGTCAGTCTCTGGAACATTTTTAAACTTTTTATGGTGGTCTCCCCTCCAACATAGAGGAACACAAGCACTACATTCATGAGAGTAAAACACACATCTACGGGAAACAGCGTTGTGATTTGGGTGTGTGTGTACGCGAATGGAAATATGACTGAGGGTCTTTTAGAGTACTTGAGCACCAACTGTTGGTCTAAGACATGAAAATGTACAGCTTGTTTGAGTGTTTGTGTTATGAGATTAATATTTAATACATTAGTGAAACTTTAATCATAATATTATAACTCTTGTCAAATTAGAGGATAGGAACTAACTGTTGAATTTATGTACTTTTATCCTTTCATATTCTCTCTCTTTCTCAGCCACGTGGAGCTCTTGAAAATGCACTCAAGGGTCATGCCAGCAGCATCAGACAAATCCACAAAGAACAAGTGGTGCCAATGGAGCAGGCTATGGTAAAACACACACACACACACACACACACACACACACACACACACACACACACAATTAGAAACTACACTCTTCCAATTCAATAGATCATCCCTTTTCCTTACTCTTCCGCCAAACCTTCTCTTTATTCAATTTTTTTCAAATGGGACCACAGAAATTTGTGAAAGCAAGGGTAAGCCAACTGTTCAGATCATGTGTTGTGAAAGTCCAACGATGAAAATCAGTCTGACATCCATGTACTTTTGAAAACTGTGTTCCAGTAAATGTGGAGTAATGTTTAATGGGTTCAGTAGTTCTGATGTGTTTTTTAAATGTCTGTATTTGCAAGTTAGATTGTGTAAGGGGCTGTTCACACAGAATGCATTCTTGAGATTAAAAAAGCAAGACAACGGAACGGAACAAAGTGCAGGTCTTGAGAGGTGTTTTCTGAAACTCTTTTTTTAAAACTCAACACAGTGTCTTAAAAACATGGCATCCTTTCGTGTGACGCTGAAAAAACAGCTAGATGTGGTGCAGTGGTCAAAGACGTCCGTGTAGCGCATGTTTGCACATAAAAACAATAAAAAAATAGCACAAATGAACGTAAGAACGTGTCCTGTGTGAAAGTGTCCTCTTTTTTGCTCAGTGTGTTTGTGCAGAGTGATTCGTCAGGAGTTTTTCTGAACGACTTTGTGTTTATAGTGTCTAATAAATTGTGTTAGTGTATGTCTAAAAAACACATTAGAGCCTGACTTTCTAAAAAAACTTAAAAGAAAAACATCCTGGTTACTTTCGTAACCTCCGTTCCCTGATGGATGAAACGAGACGTTGTATCGATGTAGTGACACTAGGGGTCGCCCTTGGGAGCCCCAAACACCTCTGATCTTTGAGAAAAGGCCAGTGGGAATTGGCAAGTGGAATTTGCATGCCACTCCCCCGGACATACGTTTATAAAAGGAGCTAGCTTGCACCACTCATTCAGGTTTTGTGCTGAGGAGCCGATAAAAGGTCCCAGCCATTTCAGCAGGTAGCTCAGTGTTGTGGCAGGAGGGACACAACGTTTCGTTCCCTCCATCAGGAAACGGAGGTTACGAAAGTAACCAGGACATTCCCTATCTGTTACTCACTCGACGTTGTGTCGATGTAGTGACACTAGGGGTCCCTATACAAAATGCCACCGCTAGCCGAACTGTGTTACGTGAACTGGCGGTGCGAGATGGGCAGACCAATATGTGCCTCGTAGCCAGTGCACCCAGCCGTCACGTAACCTGCCCCAATGCTCTTACAAGCGTCGTACGGTCCCCTGCACCTCGGGGACAAGTCGACTGCCCAAAAAATGGGGACTGGCTGCCCCAGCCGTGGCCTCTTCTCTTCTCCCCAAAAGGAAAAATCATTCAGCTGGGGGCCATATAGTGTCTGCATCGGGGGGGTGTCACTCCCAAGGGAAAGACACCGTAGAGACCACACCCTGCCCAAGGGGGAGGAAATTATGTGGAAATACATCACATGGTCTTACTAAGTCTTGTCGGCAGTGTCTCATGTGGAGAAGTCCCCGTGGTAGGTCCTACCCGGGGGAGGAGCTCTACAAACACGGGTGATCAGGAAGACGCGGGTTCACCAACGGGGGAACCGTCTCGCGGAAGATACATCACAAGGGGTTACATATGGGCAACCAGCGCATGTGGAGCACCTACCCCAATACATGGCCAAGTTAGCACATGTACTGGGCCGGCAACGAGTTTCTCAGCAATCTCGCCTGCCACAGGGCTAAGAAGGAATGACATCCAGGGTCCACGACTTCGTGAACACGACTGGGGGTAAAAAGTGCACGTCTTCGCCTCCGGGAGGGGAAAGGCACTATACGCAAGTGGTACATCTGGCCAGCTGTCCCGCAACGTACCTGCTCGTACCTGACAACATGGGACGAGACCTGCTCAACCCGGAGATTGTAGAACCTCGTGAAGGTATTGGGTGTTGCCCAGCCCACTGCTCTGCAGATTTCTGCTAAAGAGGCGCCATTGGTCAGATCCCAAGACGCCACCACACGCAGACACAGCAACGACAAGGCTGGGTCTGCCTCCTCCTGGGGCAGCGCTTGCAGGTTCACCACCTGATCCCGAACCAGTTGGGGTCTCAGTACCATGTGAGAGTATCCCGGACCGAACTCCAGGCACGTGTCACTGACAGAGAACAACTGCAGGTCCCCTACCCTCTTGATGGAAGTGAGCACAGTCAGGAGGGCAGTCTTCAAGGAGAGTGCCTTTAGCTCAACTGACTCCAGGGGCTCAAATGGAGCTCCCCGTAGGCCCCGAAGGACCATGGAGAGGTCCCACGAGGGGATGAGATGCGGTCTGGGAGGATTCAGCCTCTTCATGTCTCTAAGGAATCTGATGACCAGGTCATGCTTCCCAAGAGACTTACCGTAAACTGCATCGTGGTGTGCCGCTATAGCGGCCACGTACACCTTCAAGGTGGAGGGGGACAGCCGGCCCTCCAGCCTCTCCTGCAGGAAGGAAAGCACTGACCCGACTGTGCATCTCTGGGGGTTTTCGCGTCGGGAAGTACACCACTTAGCAAACAGACGCCACTTCAAGGCATACAGGCGCCTCGTAGAGGGAGCCTGAGTGATCGTGTCTACCATCGTGGGCGGTAGGCCACTTAGGTCTTCCGCGTCCCGTCCAAGGGCCAGACGTGGGGATTACAGAGGTCTGGTCGTGGGTGCCAGATGGTGCCCCGTCCCTGAGAAAAAAGGTCCTTCCTCAGGGGAATTCGCCGGGAGGGTGGCTATCGTGAGGAGCGTGAGGTCTGAGAACCATGTCTGGGTGGGCCAGTAAGGTGCTGCTAGGACGACCTGCTCCTCGTCCTCCCTGACCTTGCACAGTGTCTGTGCAAGTAGGCTCACTGGGGGGAACGCATACTTGCGTAGCCCCCGGGGCCAGCTGTGTGCCAGCGCATCTGTGCCGGTCAGGGCATACCAGAGCGGGCAGTGGGAGGATTTCCGGGAAGTGAACAGGTCTACCTGCGCATCAGAGGTGTTTGGGGCTCCCAAGGGCGACCCCTAGTGTCACTAAATCGACACAACGTCGAGTGAGTGACAGATAGGGAACAATGGGAAACACCAGTGACTAAGGTATTGAGTGATGATACAGTGATTGAAGTATTGACCACATTTTTTTTTTTCTTGTAGAGCACCCTAGGTCAGAGCATCAGACTACTTCAGAAATCATCCAAAGAACTTCCTGTAAGTAAACAAACACTCAATTTACAGTGCATTCAGAAAATATTCAGACCCCTTAATTTTTTTCACATTTTGTTATGTTGAAGCCTTATGCTAAAATGCTTTAAATTATTATTTTTTTCACATCAATCTACACTCCATTCCCCATAATGACAAAGCAAAAAGATTAACTTTGATAATTAATTAAAAAGAAAAAAAATGAAATATCACATTGACATAAGTATTCAGACCATTTGCTATGACACTTGAAATTTAGCTTAGGTACATGTTCTCTGGATCATCTTTGAGATGTTTCTACACTTTGATTGGAGTCCACCTGTGGCAAATTCATTTGAGTGGACATGATTTGGAAAGGCACACACCTGTCTATATAAGGTCTCACGGCTGAAAATGCATATCAGAGCAAAAACCAAGCCATGAGGTCAAAGGAACTGTATGCAGAGCTCCAAGACAGGATTGTGTTGAGGCGCAGATCTGGGGAATGTTTCTTTTTAATACATTTGCAAATTTATCAAAAATCTTTTTTTTTTCTTTGTTATTATGAGGTGTGGAGTGTAAATTGATGTGAAAATAATTTAAAGCATTTTAGCATAAGGCCGCAACATAAAATGTGAAAAAAAATGAAGGGGTCTAAATATTTTCTGAATGCACAGTATATTAATGTACAGTACACTGACCCCAACAAGTATTTTGACACTTAGGCCATACTGAAACTGAATTTCTTTCGTTGCATTATTGGCTTTTGCAAACAAATAATGCTACTACTGTTCTCATATATATGATGAACTACTTCTTCGTCCAAAAAGTGTAACAAATTACATTTCAAATTCTTGTAGTCAGGTTACAGCTGCTGGCTTTCAGTTACATTACTTGGATTGCACATATTACTAAAATAATATTATTTATGTAGAATATATTTAAAACATGAATTATGCTCATACGTACACCTGTTAGCATTTCTGTAAGAGCTGAAGGACGTGGTGCTGATTGTATGACTTGCATATGTCATGGACAAGGAGGAAATACTGTATAGACATTATTTTGAATTCAATGAGCTGAAAACAGAAACTGTTCTGTGAAAAGTGTTAGGGGTTGTAGAAAGTTACCATCTTTAGAAAGTTAGTAATGTG
The DNA here is from genome assembly GCF_019703515.2 of Myxocyprinus asiaticus. Lineage (NCBI taxonomy): Eukaryota > Metazoa > Chordata > Actinopteri > Cypriniformes > Catostomidae > Myxocyprinus > Myxocyprinus asiaticus. The sequence goes on from NC_059350.1 coordinate 33,188,846, forward strand.
ATCGATTACTTTAGTGATTACTTCATGGAAAAAGCAGAGTACAGTTATCTGTAGTGGAGTAATTTTCCCCACACTGGATATTTGTTAATGCAATACCATTCATACCCTTGGCTTACAGTAAGCATTTAAATACTTTTTGGGGATACTGTAGTACAGCAAGAAATGTGTGAATTTGCATTCCCTTATATATGGATTTTACCCACATTTATATTTCTCACAACCTTTTCTCTAGATTAAAGTGACAAATGTCCTGAGTGCCATTGAGGCAGCAGAGTATCTCATCTCCAACAATGCCTCACATGTGGTCAAACAGGTACAAATACATTCATTTCTTAAGTTAATATCTTTATCTATATATTCATACACTGCATTTTCTTAATCAATATTTTGTCTTGTATTCCAGCAAAAATATATAAACTTCCTTAAAACAAGATACATTTACATGAAGCTATCATAAGATTGTAACAAGACCTTTAGCTCCATGGAATGAGGAAGCGGGAAACGGTGATTCCAATACAGGAAAATTTGTTTATTCAAACAAAAACGTTCGATTAACAGCGATAAACGAAACCAACAGTGATATAAATAAATCAAAGGTGGAAACGTTCAACTGCTTTTATTTTCAGCAAACTTAACATGTGTAAATATTTGTATGAACATAAAATGATTCAACAACTAAGTCATAAACTGAACAAGTTTCACAGATATGTGTCTAACAGAAATGGAATAATGTTTCCCTGAACAAAGGGGGGTCAAAAGTAACAGTCAGTATCTGGTGTGGCCACCAGCTGCATTAAGTACAGAACGAGCAGTATGGCTGGTGGCATTGTCATGCTGGAGGGTCATGTCAGGATGAACCTGCAAGAAGGGTACCACATGAGGGAGGACGATGTCTTCCCTGTAATGTACAGCATTGAGATTGCCTGCAATGACAACAAGCTCAGTCCGATGATGCTGTGACACACCGCCCCAGACCAAGATGGACCCTCCACCTCCAAATCGATCCCGCTCCAGAGTACAGGCCTCGGTGTAACACTCATTCCTTCGACGATAAACGCGAGTCCGACCATCACACCTGGTGAGACAAAACTGCGACTCGTCAGTGAAGAGCACCTTTTGCCAGTCCTGTCTGGTCCAGTGAAGGTGGGTTTGTGCCCATAGGCGACATTGTTGCCGGTGATGTCTGGTTAGGACCTGCCTTACAACAGGCCTACAAGCCCTCAGTCCAGCCCCTCTCAGCCTATTGCGGACAGTCTGAGCACTGATGTAGGGATTGTGCATTCCTGGTGTAACTCGGGCTGTTGTAGTTGCCATCCTGTACCTGTCCCGCAGGTGTGATATTCAGATGTACTGATCCTGTGCAGGTGTTGTTACACATGATCTGCCACTGCGAGGACGATCAGCTGTCCTTCCTGTCTCCTTGTAGCACTGTCTTAGGTGTCTCACAGTATGGACATTACAATTTATTGCCCTGGCCACATCTGCAGTCCTCATGCCTCCATGCAGCATGCCTAAGGCACGTTCACGCAGATGAGCAGAGACCCTGGGCATCTTTGTTTTGGTGTTTTTCAGAGTCAGTAGAAAGGTCTCTTTAGTGTCCTAAGTTTTTATAACTGTGACCTTAATTGCCTACCCTCTGTAAGCTGTTAGTGTCTTAATGACTGTTCCACAGGTGCATGTTCATTAATTGTTTATGGTTCATTGAACAAGCATGGAAAACATTGTTTAAACCCTTTACAATAAAGATCTGTAAAGTTATTTGGATTTTTACAAAATTATCTTTCATATACAGTGTCCTGAATAAGGGACGTTTCTTTTTTGCTGAGTTTATGTATTCCCTCAAATTTCTCACATTCACCCCTGGATCCCAGTGGCTCTGCCGGGATTGATTTGATTGTCTCTTTATTATTGTTTTGAACTCTGATCTACTGTATGGAATTTATATATCTACGTCACTTCTTTCCGTTGCCTCTTTCGCCAGCTTATCTGCAATTTCATTCCCTCCTACCCTACATGAGCTGGGACTCACAAAAAAAAAAAAAGAAAAAAAAAGTTTTATATTTCTTTGTTCCGAAATATACAAATGTTGAAGTATTTCTACTACAATATTCTGCCTACTATTTGACTGTTTAACTTCCAGACTTAATTAAGAAGAGGTAGAGTCTGAGCAGATAACTGCCTTCATAGTCCTTATTTCATTTATTTTTGTATGGCCATCCAAATTGCCATTAGTTCTCCTGTGTATACTGATAAGTAGTCTGATATTCTTTTCTTTTCTGCAACTTCCATTTTTGGAATAACATGCTATCACTACATGATTCCTCATATGATCTTTTGAAGCATCTGTAAATATTTGAGTACAAAATCTATAATTATTCCAGATATACTCCCTTACCATACTAGCTTCTTGAACCATGCTTCCTTTCTTTTCTCTTGATTTTAACGAAGTTAAGTCAACTGCTGGACTAAGTAGAATCCACTGAGGAACAGCTGAAATAATCAATCTTGGAATACTTTCGTGATTTCCTAATTCCATTTCATTCATGTTTCCAATTATCCATCCAAAACTTCTACACTTTCCTTTCCCATACTCCCAACATGCTTTTATTACAGATTTCTTAGGGTGTGACTCATCTTGACCTTTTAAATTTGTCCAATACACTGTCCTCAGTTGTTTCCACCTAATACATAGCAGCATTTCCCCTACCTCTATTTGCAACACTGATACCAGTGTAGATGGATATGCACCACAGCAGATTCTCAATGCTTGGGAATGTATTCTGTCTAACCTTAATAACTGTATCTTGCTGGCTGAATCATAGACTATACACCCATAATCCAATACTGATCTGATCATTGATATAAATACCATCTTCAGAGCTTCTCTGTTTGCTCCCCACTCTCTTCCAGCTAAACACCTCATTACATTTAAAATACATAAATGTTCTATTTAATCTATATGACTTTTCCATGTTAATTTTGTGTCAAACCATACCCCCAAAAGCCTTACTACTGGTACCTGACAATGCTTTCTCATATAATTTAAGATTTACCTTACAGTTAACTTTTCCCTTTGTGAAAACCATCTGTGTTTTTTCAATGGAAAATTTGAATCCCCATTCTTTTGACCAGTTCCCTACCTGCATCAATGCTTTTTGCATTTTCCTTTCACAATATTGTATGTTCCTCCCTCCACACCAGAAAGCCCCATCATCAGAAAATAGAGATTTACTTACTGTCCTTTCGACTGTTTCAAATACATCATTTATCATAATTATGAACAATAAAGGACTTATGATGCTACCCTGTAGGATTCCATTTTCTGCCACACCTTTCTCTGATATTTCCTCTCCTACTTTAAATTTTATTACTCTTTCAGCAAGAAAATCTTTTATCCAATTATATATTCTACTCTCTATCCCCAACTTCTCTAGTTTAATTAATATTCCCTCCTTCCATAACATATCATAAGTTTTTTTCTACATAAAAAAAAAAAAAAAAGCTGCTATCACTGATTCTTTATTTTGTAATGCTTTCCTTTATATCATTCTCTAAACACACAATTGAATCCAATGTACTTCTCCCACTTCTAAACCCATGTTGGTATGGGGAGAAAAATTTCCTTTTTTCCAAATAATATATTATTCTATCTGCTATCATCCTCTCCATTAATTTACATAAATGAGTCGATAGCACTATTGGTCTATAATTTAGCGGGTTACTTGGGTCTTTCCTTGTTTTTGTTTTTTATTGGTACTTATTAATAGCTTCTTTCCAACTCTGGGGGATTTCCCCTAGCCCAACGCTCAGCAGTTCTCGACGGTGAAGCAGCAGATGGAGGCTCTCCGGCACATCCTGCCCCGGCGCGGCTCAAGATCCCGCACCCCGCCTGCTCGTCGCAAAGGGCATCCCTCTGCGGTGACTGCACCGGCTCTGCCGCAGCCCGCCCCTTCGGCCCGGCCCCGGCGTGGAGCCCACCGCAGGAAGCAGATGCCACCCATCTCACGGCCAGCCATCAAGAACCCACAAAAGGCTTTGAAGCACCCCTGAGATGGGCGACCCAGGGACGACGAAACCCACTGCCTTTGGAGCTGGTAAGCAGACCACTCCATCCCCCGTTGGAGGGCCGGGAGGAGAATCTTTTGTTGCCTTTTCATTTAATTTCACCGCATGCCCAAGTGGTTGCAGTACCCAACAGTTCAGCAAAAGAGTGGTTTCCTCGTTCCCTGGGTCACATACCCAGTGTGCACGGCCGTCATCACGACCACCGTCCACCATTCCATTTTGGCAGGTTTGGCACTCCAGCGGCGGTCTCCCTGCCCCTGCGTGCCCTGCTGTGGCACAAATCCACCCCCAATGTGACAGTCTCCACGGGTCACTAAGGACAGGCCTCTTCCTCCCCCGTCCCAGGCTGTTCTGGGGGTGGTCACAAGGAGCCAGGTAAGTGCTTTGATGTCCCTGAATTCAGCATGGCCACAACATGGCGTGGCACCTCAGGCTCCGCCCCGCTGCGAGGCCCCACCCGCCGATAATCCGACGAGATTGTCCCCTTGGTCCCCCTCGCCCGGAACTTGGGTTCAGCGGTATCCACTTCACCTCGGTGAAGAGCGAGAATGCTGCTACCTTGCGCGCGGAGATCGCTACCCTCCTACGGAAGGATGCGATAGAGCCTGTCCCTCCGGCCGAGATGAAGAAGGGGTTTTACAGCCCCTACTTAATTGTACCAAAAAAGGCGGTGGGTTGCGGTCAATCTTGGACCTGCGAGTACTATACTTTGCACAGACTCCCGTTCAAGATGCTGACTCAAAAACGCATCCTAGCGAGCGTCCGGCATCAAGATTGGTTTGCGGCGGTAGACCTGAAGGATGCATACTTCCACGTCTCGATTCTACCTCGACACAGACCCTTCCTGTGGTTTGCATTCGAGGGTCGGGCGTATCAGTACAAGGTCCTCCCTTTCGGCCTGTCCTTGTCCCCTCACGTCTTCACGAAGGTCGCAGAGGCAGCCCTTGCCCCGCTAAGGGAAGTGGGCATTCGCATCCTCAACTATCTCGACGATTAGATAATCCTAGCTCACTCTCGGGATGTGTTGTGTGCACACAGGTACCTGGTGCTCTCGCACCTCAGCCGACTAGGGCTTTGGGTCATCCGGGAAAAGAGCAAGCTCCTCCCGGTTCAGAGCATCTCTTTTCTCGTCTTGGAGTTGGACTCAGTCTCATTGATGGCACGCCTCACGAACGAGCACGCACAGTCGGTGCTGACCTGTTTGAAGGCGTTCAGACAGAAGACAGCGGTTCAACTGAAACTTTTTCAGAGGCTCCTGGGGCATGTGGCATCCTTAGCGGTGGCCACTCTGCTCGGGTTGATGCATATGAGACCGCTTCAGCACTGGCTTCAGACTCGAGTCCCGAAATGGGCATGGCGCCACGGGACACATCGCGTGGCCATCATGCCGATCTGTCACCGCCTCTTCAGCTCTTGGACCGACCTCACATTTCTACGGGCAGGCATTCCCCTAGAGCAGGTCTCCAGGCGCGTCGTGGTTACGACAGACGCCTCCAAAATGGGCTGGGGCGCTGTAACGGCACACAGTGGTCTGCCCGTCACACACTGCCAGTTCACGTAACACAGTTCAGCCAGTTGCGGCGTTTCGTATAGGGACCCCTAGTGTCACTACATCGACACAACGTCGAGGGAGTGACAGATAGGGAACGTCCTGGTTACTTGCGTAACCTCCGTTCCCTGATGGAGGGAACGAGACGTTGTGTCCCTCCTGCCACAATGCTGAACTACCCACTGAAATGTCCGGGACCTTGTCTCTACTCCTCAGCACAAAACCTGAATGAGTGGTTGCATACCAGCTCCTTTTATACCCGTATGTCCGGGGGAGTGGTATGCAAATACCACTTGCCAATTTTCACTGGCCTTTTATCAAAGACCAGAGGTGTCTCGGGCTCCCAAGTGTGACCCCTAGTGTCACTACATCGACACAACGTCTCGTTCCCTCCATCAGGGAATGGAGGTTACGCAAGTAACCAGGACGTTTCTTTCTTCATCAAAACAGAATTTAAGATTTTTAGGATTTCATTTCAGGCCTCCTCTAAACAATGCAAGTGAATGTACTCCATTTTTTGACAGTCCAAAATGCATATTTAGGGTGCATCAAAATCATCCACATGACTCCAGTCGACAAATAAAGTTCTTCTGAACCCAAATGATTGATTATTTTTAGAAACAAAACAATACTTATATACTTTGGTAAGGTCACAGGTCACGCGTTACGTGGATGAGGAAGCAGGAAGTGTGTCATATAAAATAAATGTCTGCGCTTATTTTGATTCACGCTTATTATTTTGGGATTTGTGAACGCAATACTTTTGATGGGATTTTGATCCCATACATGTGGAGGCTCATGCTACTCTCCCCAATCCATGCACAACTTTCCATGTGCCCCATTGAGAGCGAGAACCACTAATCTCGACTGCGAAGAGGCTACCCCATGTGACTCTACCCTCCCTAGCAACCGGGCCAATTTGGTTGCTTAGGAGACCTGGCTGGAGTCACTCTGCACACCCTGGATTTGAACTCGTGACTCCAGGGGTGGTAGTCAGAAAAACATTTTGCCATTTCTTCTCATTTTAAGCATAAACATCATAAAATTCTGTTAGATTCATGCTTGAAACAAGAAAAAAGTATTTGTCTATTGGGTAAGAAAAAGAAACTAAATTAAAGAAATATTTTTTTAAAACCAGCCTTAATATTTGACAAATGTATCTTCTTTTAGAGATGTATTGATATATTTACTAGAAAACAAGACTAAAATGCTCATTAAGAAAATTCATTTTTGCATTGTTTTTTTTTATTTTTTAATTTTTTTTATAGCTGTTTTAAATGCTGTAATATCTATGGGGTTTTATTGTTTTATATGTCTTGTTTGTATGGTTATGAACAAGTATATTTTCATTTTTATTTCTCACCAATCACAGGAGACTGATAAATTCATTAAGAGCTTTGCAGGATATTTTACACAATACACAGAGTGGGTCAAACACTCGGTGAGTATGCTAAGATTACATATATGGTAAAATAAAGTCCGTAATTTTTCTGAGGAGCTGCACTTTGTCACGTAACACTTCATGTTGAAGTGGTTATATGCTAATGTATGTCTCTGTATGTGCAGCTGTATATGGAAGTCGCCCAGTGCAAACCCATCAGCAATATCGTGGACTCTCTGGAGATCGTAGCCTGCAGCTTTATAGTTGACTCAGTGGTAAGATTTACAACACCACTTTTCAGACATATAGTAACACTTACAGAACCCACACAAGAGGCAAACAGGATATACCCATGAACATACAAATATGTCCCCCAGCACAAACACACACACAGAGCAGAACAAGATTGTCACTGTTTACACCCTGAGCCCCCTGATGCAGCGGAAGAGGGATGTTGTTGCAGATGTGTGTGTGTGTGTGTGTGTGTGTGTGTGTGTGTGTGTGTGTGTGTGTGTGTGCGTGTACAACCGTGACCTTACAGAAACATACAATCCTTAAGCACACACACACATGCTTTAACAGTGCTATAAAATTGGGGGCTTGGTATGCTCTGAGTTCTGTTGTCCTTAAATTAAATGAATAATTCTCCCAAATGAAAATTCTGTCATTATTTACTAATCCTAAAATTGCTCCAAACCCATATGATTTTCTTTTTTTTCCAAGGAACACACCAAAAAAAAAAAAAAAATCTCCACTGCTTTTTGCCCAATTTTTTACATTGAAAAATTACCCCGGCTGGCAAGCTCCAAATCAGCTTATGGATGATTTGATTTGAGAGCGAATAACAACTTACATTTCAGTCTGTTTATAAAATAAGTGATCATATGGCTTCAGAAAATATAGTGTACAAGTCGTATTGACTACTTTTTGCTGTAGTTTTATGGTGTTTTTTTTTTGTTTTTGTTTGTTTGTTTGTTTTTTGTCCTTTTTGGAGCTTGAAAGCTCAGAGTCACTGTTTACTTTCACTATATGGTGAAAAGCCATAGGGATATGTTGTACATTTTTCCTTTTGTGTTTCATGGACAAAAGTTGTATGGGTTTGGTGCAGCGTTAGGGTGAGTAAATAATGACAGCAATTGTAATTTTTGGGTGAACTATTCCTATTATTCTTGAAGCTAATTATAATAACAGTATACAAACCCTGAAACAGACATGTTTACTAAGCAGTTTTAAAACATCTTTTTATGCATGTTTTAAAATGAAAACAGACATTATTTAGTCTCTTTATGAACATTTTTGTCTTTTTAAAGAGATCTCTAAAAAGATTTATTATTTATTTACTTATTTCAGATTTAGCAATTTTGTGTTTTTAAAATTTCAGCTATGTCACTCAGAAAAACTCAAACAACCAAACAATCTGGAAAAGGGTGTTAATGTCCGGTGCTTTCGACAGTGTAAGAGGTCTTGTGAGGTTGACAGATGGATGTTTACAGCCATAAACTCAATCTCCCTGCAAACTAGGTCAATCCATTTAACACAGATTTATCACACCAAGACACAAAGATAGCTATAAGATGAGGACAAAAAAGCGCTGATCGTTACATATTATCCTTAAAGACAAACATTTCACAGTAGTTACTAAATATTTAAAATTATGGAAATTATCACCTGCTGTGATGCATAAGTATGTGCAGTAAATTAAGAATAAAATTAAGAGGCTAATCAGATTATGGAAAATGACACATTCTGATGTTTATTATAGTTTTGATTTTTTACATTTAGTTTTGTATTGTATTTTTAATTTGTCCTTTCAATTTAGTTTAGTTTTCATTCTCTCTATGATTTTTGTTTTTATGTTTTCAAGTTTCATTTGAGTTTTAATTTCTCAGTTTTTTTTGTTTTGTTATAGTTTTGATATTTTAGGGCTTAGGTTTAAGATTTAATATGTTAACCGATATCATGTAAATATGTTTAACACTAATTTCTCAGGGCCGTCTAGTGTTACTGCTATCTAGTGGTATTTTCATGTTAACATTTTCATAAAAACTACAACTAAATTTAACTAATGTTAATTTTATTATAGTTAGTTTTGGAGTGTTGTAAATTTGTTAGTTTTTATTTTATTTCAGTTACATAAGGAAAATATAAATAATAGTATTGTTCTAAAGATGTACAGTTATTTACAGTGGAAATGTAGGGGTCATGTGAGATGTCTTAGGCCTTTTTATGAAACTATATTTTATCATATGGTTCATTCCTCAGTCATTCTGTGTACATTACTATAAATGAAAAAATATGCCAAAATTTGTTTAATACTTTTTGAAAGCTGGTTTTGTGAGCTCTTCATTGTCACTAGTACTCATGGGTTTTCTTATTTGTGTGTTTTAGAACACATTCTGGTTTGGTCTGGGAGGATGCTGTCTGTTCCTCTTCCCCAGCATCATTCTGTCAGTAAAACTCGCCAAATTCTATCGCAGAATGGACACTGAGGATGTCTATGATGAGTAAGTAACTGCATTCTTTCTGAATGTCAACCAATACTGCTTATAAGATAGCACAATCTGTCTATATATAGCCTTATAAAATGGATCAAGTTTTTCCTTAAAGGCTTTAAATTCACAGTCACACAATAGCAAAATGTGCAAAACAGTCAATACCTTTGATTAAATAAAAAATAGAAAATGGACTTAAGACTTTGAAGACAGCCAAGGCATCAGTTAACGTCCTGGTTACTTTCGTAACCTCCGTTCCCTGATGGAGGGAACGAGAGGTTGTGTCGATGTAGTGACACTAGGGGTCGCCCTTGGGAGCCCCAAACACCTCTGATCTTTGAGAAAAGACCAATGGGAATTGGCGAGTGGAATTTGCATGCCACTCCCCCGGCCATACAGGCATAAAAGGAGCTGACTTGCAACCACTCATTCAGGTTTTGTGCTGAGGAGCCGAGACAAGGTCCCGGCCATTTCAGCGGGTAGTTCAGTGTTGTGGCAGGAGGGACACAACGTCTCGTTCCCTCCATCATGGAACGGAGGTTACGAAAGTAACCAGGACGTTCCCTATCTGTCACTCACTCGACGTTGTGTTGATGTAGTGACATTAGGAGTCCCTATACAAAACGCCACAACTAGCTGAACTGTGTTACGTGAACTGGCAGTGCGAGACGGGCAGACAATTGTGTGCCTCGTAGCCAGCGCATCCGGCCTTCACGTAACCTCCCCCAACACTCTTACAAGCGTCGTACGGTCCCCTGCACCTCGGGGACAAGTCGACTGCCCAAAAAATGGGGACCGGCTGCCCCAGCCATGGTCTCCTCTCTTTCTTCTCCCCAAAAGGAAAAATCGTTCAGCTGGGGGCCATATAGCGTCCATGTTGGGGGGGTGTCACTCCCAAGGGGAAGACACCGCAGAGACCACACCCTGCCCGAGGGGGGAGGAAATTGTGTATAAATACATCACATGGTCTTACCGAGGCTTGTCGGCAGTGTCTCATGTGTAGAAGTCCCCGTGGTAGGTTCTATCCAGGGGAGAGGATCTCTAAAAACACAGCGACCAAGGAAGATGTGGGTTCACCAATGGGGGAACCATCTCACGGAAGATACATCACACGGGGTTACATATGGGCAACCAGTGCATGTGGAGCACCTAACCCAGTACAGGGCCAAGTTAGCACATGTACTGGGCCGGCAACGAGTTTCTCCACGAACTCATTTGCCACAGGGCTAAGGAGGAAGGACATCCAGGGTCCACGACTTCGTGAACACGACTGGGGTAAAAAGCGCACGTCTTCGCCTCCGGGAGGGGAAAGGCGCTATACGCAAGCAGTACACCCGGCCAGCTGTCCCGCAACTTACCTGCTCGTACCTGACAACACACGGGACGAGACCTGCTCAACCTGGAGATTGTAGAACCTCGCGAAGGTATTGGGTGTTGCCCAGCCCACTGCTCTGCAGATGTCTGCTAAAGAGGCGCCATTGGTCAGAGCCCAAGAGGCCGCCACACTCCTAGTAGAGTGTGCTCGTAGCCCCTAGGGGCAGCCACAGGGCTAAGGAGGAAGGGCATCCAGGGTCCACGACTTTGTGAACATGACTGCCTGCAATCACTTACCGTCAACTTACCGTCAACTGCATCATGGTGCACCGCTCTAGCGGCCATGTACACCTTCACCTTCCAGCCTCTCCTGCAGGAAGGAAAGCATTGACCCAACTGCGCATCTCTGGGGGTCTTCGCGTCGGGAAGAACACCACTTAGTGAACATACGCCACTTCAAGGCATACAGGCACCTCATAGTGGGAGCCCTAGCCTGAGTGATCGTGTCTACCACCACAGGCGGTAGGCCACTTAGGTCTTCCATGTCCTGTCCAAGGGCCAGACGTGGAGATTCCAGAGGTCTGGTCACAGGTGCCAGATGATACCAGAGTGGGCAGTGGGAGGATGCCCAGGAAGCGAACAGGTCTACCTGCGCTTGACCGAATCGACTCCAAATCAGCTGGACCACCTGGGGGGTGGATTCTCCACTCTCCCCTGAGCGTGACCTGCCGTGACAGTGCATCCGCCATCCGGACCAACACGTGCTTGTCCTGGATCAATGGCTGAAGCCTCTGCAGGGCGAGCAATACTGCCAGCAGCTTGAGGCACTTGATATAACAACGCAGTCGTGCCCCGTCCAGGGGCCGGCGACTGCGTGCCCAGCCACTCTTGGAGGCGTCTGTTGTAACCACGACACGCCTGGACACCTGCACTAAGGGGACCCAGAAATGCAAGGTCTGTCCAAGGGCTGAACAGGTGGCGGCAGATTGGCGTGATGGCCACATGATGTGCCCCGCGGCACCATGTCCATCTCGGGACTCGAGTATGAAGCCAGTGCTGAAGTGGTCTCATATGCATCAACCTGAGTGGCGTGACCGCCGCCGAGGATGCCATATGCCCCAGGAGCCTCTGAAATTTTTTCAGTGGGACTGCCGTTCTCCACCTGAATGCCTTCAGACAGTTCAGCACTGACTGCACGCTCTCGCTCGTGAGGCGCACCATCATAGAGACTGAGTCTAACTCCATACCAAGAAAAGAGATGCTCTGAACCGGGAAGAGCTTGCTCTTTTTCCAGTTGACCCGAAGCCCCAGCCAGCTGAGGTGGCTGAGCACCAAGTCCCTGTGCGCACATAACAAATCCCAAGAGTGAGCAAGAATCAGCCAGTCATTGAGATAATTGAGGATGCATACACCCACTTCCCTTAGCGGGGCAAGGGCTGCCTCTGCAACTTTCGTGAAGGTGCAAGGTGACAGGGACAGATCGAAGGGGAGGACCTTGTACTGGTACGCCCGGCCCTCGAAAGCAAACCGCAGGAATGGCCTGTGTCGAGGTAAAACCAAGACTTGGAAGTATGCGTCCTTCAGATCTACCGTTGGGAACCAATCTTGATGGCGGACGCTCGTTAAAATGCGTTTTTGCATCAGCATCTTGAACGGGAGCCTGTGCAAGGCCTGGTTCAGTACTCGCTGGTCCAAGATTGGCCACAACCCACCGCCTTTCTTTGGTACGATGAAGTAGGGGCTGTAAAACCCCTTATTCATCTCGGCAGGAGGGACAGGCTCTATCGCATCCTTCCGTAGAAGGGACGCGATCTCCGCACGCAAGGCAGCAGCATTCTCGCCCATCACTGAGGTGAAGCGGATGCCGTTGAACCTGGGCGGACATCTGGCGAACTGAATTGCGTAGCCGAGTCTGACGGTTCTGGTCAGCCACCGCGACGGGTTGGGGAGCAAAAACCACTCCCCCAAGCTCCGGGCGAGGGGGACCAAGGGAACAATCGCGTCAGACGTACTGTGGGGGGGCTCGAGCCCCGAACTCGTGGCCGTGCTGAGTCTGGGGACATCGAAGCGCTTACCTGTCTCCGTATACCCACCACAGGACCGGTCCGGGACAGGGGAAGAGGGAAATTGTCCTCGCAGCCTGTCGCAACCGTCCTGGCCTGGGTGCAATTGTGCCACAGCTGGGCGCGTGGGGCCTGCCTCCGGAGCGCCATGCCTGCCATAAAGGTGCGGTGCCTGGAGGTTGTGATAACGATGGCCGTGGACACCGAATGTGTGACCCAGGAAAGGAGGAAACCGCTCTTTTCTTGAAAATGTGGGTACCGCAGCCCTTTGGGCATGCGGCGAAGTCATAAGAAAAGGAAAACAAGGATTCTCCTCCCGGCCCTCCACCGGGGGATGGAGTGGTCTGTTTACCAGCTCCAGGTCTGTTGCGGGTCTCCGTCTCCCTGGGTCGCCTGTCTCAGGGGCGCTTCGAAGCATTCCTCGGGTTCTTAGCGGCAGGCAGTAAGACAGGTGGCATCTGCTTCCTGTGGGTGGCTCCACACCGGGGCCGGCCTCCTGGGGCGGGCTGTGGCGGAGCCGGTGTTGCTGCCGCAGGGGGACGCCCTTGGAGACGAGCAGACGGGGTGCGGGATCTTGATCCGTGTGGCGGCAGGATGTGCTGGATAGCCTCCGTCTGCTTCTTAACCCTTGAGAACTGCTGGCCAAAGTCCTCGACAGTGTCACCGAATAGGCCAACCTGGGAGATGGGGGCGTCAAGGAATCGTACCTTGTCAGCCTCCTTCATCTCGACCAGGTTGAGACAAAGGTGGCGCTCCTGGACCACCAGGGTGGACATCGCCTGCCCGAGAGACCGCGCCGTAACCTTCGTTGCCCGGAGGGCAAGATTGGTCGCTGAGCGCAGCTCCTGCATCAATCCCGGGTCAGAACTACCCTTGTGCATTTCTTTCAATGCCTTGGCTTGGTGCACTTGCAGGAGAGCCATGGCGTGCAGGGTGGAGGCGGCCTGTCCGGCAGCACCGTAGGCCTTAGTCGCCAGTGACGACGTAAGCCTACAGGCCCTGGATGGGAGTCTCGGACGGTTCTGCCAGGTGGAGGCATTTTGTGGGCACAGGTGCGCCGCAACTGCCTTATCCACCTGGGGAATCGCCGAGTACCTCCTGGCAGCCCCACCGTCGAGGGTAGTGAGAGCGATGGAGCCCATAAATAGGGTCTGGCAGTGAAAGGTGCCTGCCACTATCTCGTGAGTTCATGCACCTCCAGGAAGAAAGGAACCGGGGCAGGGCGCTGCCGCGAGCGGCACTCTGAGCCCAGGAACCAATCGTCGAGCCGCAAGGGTTCAGGGGGGAGTGGAGGGTTCCAATCCAGCCCTATGCTCACAGCCGCCCGGGCAAGCATGGCTGCCAGCTCTGCGTCAGCCTGCGACTGGGCGACTGCACCCGAGGGTGTAAGCCTAATCGAGACTGGATGAGCCCACTCTCCGATGCTGCGATCGAGAGCTCATCCTCTTCGCGAGCCCCAAATGAGATCGCGAACTTGCCCTGAGACGAGCCGGCGCTCTCATCCCAGAACTCGACCAGGGCACACAAGCGTACTGGGGAATGGGAGGTCCGTGGGGGTTTCCCAGTGGAGAAGCTCCCATTGAGGTCCCCAAATCGCCCTCAGTGCTAACCGCCGACAAACAAAGTTCTCCACAGTATAGAGACAGAAATGCACTAAAATAGCACCAATTTAAGTAACATTAAACGTTTCCCAAAGTCTAAGTGGGAGTTTGACTAATTGAAAGAACTAGTCCCCAAAAAGGTTGCATAATAATTGCAATTGACATTAAATCTCTTAAAATCTCTCACTCCACAATATTAATCAGGCGGCAGACTGTGGCTGTCCACTTTGTTACAGCAGTCGTAAAACCGCATTCATGATTCACCTCAGGGTGTCTGCACCAGCTTCAAGTGCCACTTTGAACTCCACATGAAATGCTTGCTGACAAAAATGTCTTATTCTGCGTTTTGGTGAAAGTTAAGACGTGGCGAGCTTCTGTGGTAATTAAAATGCACCTTACTTAGGCTGAAAGATACTTGATTTCTGTCACAAGTTCCATCTAGGCTTGTTTTGTACAACAAATAGCATTAAGAGCTCCTTTCCCCATGACTTTATCACTGACACTGAATCACTGCTGTGTGTGTTTGTGGTGTGTGTGTCAGTGTAATGATTCCAGGCGAACACATCACAAAGGTTCCGCCCCTCCAACCAGTGTTTATGCTGGTTTATGCTGTATTAATGGTAAATACGTTAATCACGATTAAGAAAAATTAATTAAATTAATCGCATGCGTTTACGCGTTAATTTTGACAGCTCTAACTTTTTATAAATTATTTCTTTCATAAATTATGTCTAAAATCACATCATGTTTTACACTGTGAGCTATTCACTATCATGCATCTTCTCATTACATTTCTCATTTTCCAAATGGTTGATATTTATATTCATTTTCACCTTTTTCTTTACAGTAGTGTGGATATTGTTGTCAGTGGTTATCATAGTGAGCCTTTATATGGCATAAACAACCCCATGATGAACAGGTAGAGTTTACAGTGTTTCCCAGCCTCATCTCTGTGCATGCTTAAATCACGTTTTCACACCTGGCTCATTTGGAGCATTTGTTTCGGAACCTGTCATGTTTTCTCCTTTGGTTTAGTTCATTTAAGCATATATGAACATAGCAATTGCACTTGGATCAGTGGCAAAACAATCGGTCTGAGACCGCCTGAACGAGGTGGTCTCGGACCTATTGCAAAAGAACTCTGGAGCAGTTTGCTTGTGGTGAGAATGCAAACTGACCCAACGGGCCAACGAACCAACCTGCATCACAATGCATGATCACACAAATATTTAATTGTATTTCTACTAATACCAGGCTTAAAAATTGAACAGCTATGCATCTTTCATACTGTACATTATAATGATGTGATGCCTGAATGCACTTTTAGCATGCAAAACATTTTAGCATTATTTTATTATGGACAAAACAATATAGATTTGTAATATCAGACATTGTACCAGCCACAACATGAAATGTTTTTATCCTGTGATTAGTATCAGCCTGAATTTTTATATTGGTGCATCCTTAGTTGCTTAGACACCCCAAAATCGGTTTGGTTGTTTTCATGCTTCAGTCAATTAATTAATCAGTAAAAAAAAAATTGATTGATGTTTGTTTATGTAACAGCATGCCATTTTTTCCCAGCATGTACATTAGCTTTTTATATATACTGTATATATTTATATATCCGTTGCATGAGGGAGGACATTATGAACTAGCTATTTAAAGCATGTTTTCTGCTCTTCTTTGAAGTTTTAGTTTTAATCTGGCCATTTATACTGCCAAGTTTCAAAACTAAAGAGATTTATTCACAATTAACCTGGATGTGTTTCAGCTATCCATCTTATGACACAATGAGGTGGTATCCTCGGGCCTCTGCCCCCCCGAGACAGCCTGACTGGTGACACAAATTCACACACACACTTTTTCACATGGGGTATGCAAACCTAGACGCATCCTACAGGTATATAACCCTTCATCCATTCATCTCTTGACTGTTCGTCAGTTATCAACCTTTCTTCTGTCTTCACTGGCTGCGATCGTTTCTATGTTCATACGTTTCAAAACACATTCGTTCACATTACTAATAGTGATCCTCTTGTTGTACACTTCCTGCTTCTTTTGCCTCTGATGTCTCAACTATCCGAACATGAGCTTTCCTTTCTTTGCATTGTATTCATTCATTGCCTTATACACCATTACACTATAATACACATTTACTTATGTTTTTCTTCTTTCCATCTTTTTCACTATTCTTTGTTACACATGCAGCCTTGTGCATGTCCCATAAACTACTTACTTAAGGTTTCACTCTCAAATCATCTGTCATCTTTGATTTTTCAAGTTATTCAGGTAACATGTGCAAGCAGGCTTTGCTTGACTACCTATAACACCTTTGATAACATTATACATTACATCTTTGTATAAATTAAATAAATTATACATTAAATGTTCGTACTTTTTCTTTTACAGTGGTGCAGAGAACTGGAGCTAAAGAGAGTTTAGCAAGGTAAGACAATTACGTGTCTTTTAACCTCCTGAGACCCGAGCGTGACTACTGTGTGCATTTTTCATTTCCCTTTTTGATTTGTAACTAGTAGAACCTAATAAAAATGGCAGTAAATAAATAAATTGTAGAGCAAATAGTTTTCCTAAAAATGTATGTCCTCATATGTGGATGGTGGGATTAATTTATGCAATTTAAAATAATACCAATCTATAGAAAGTCAGATTTTTAAATCAGATTGCTTATTATGTTTCAGGAATGTTGGTTATTAATGTTTTTGAGACATTACAGACATTAAATCAGAAATTAGCATAAGTAATTCTGATTCAATTAATATCCAATCACTGCCAACCATGTTAAAATAAAATTATACATTATGAATTCTGAATCTATGTACTGATTACCATTTTCCTACTAACATGCTGAGTGGTCCAGACATCATCTGCAGCCTGAAACTGAATTTTTGATACGAAGTTTGGATTGTATGCAGCTATATTATGCTCCCTTTCTCCCTATTTAGGGAATTACTTAACCTCCAGTGTGCTGTCAATCTGCACTGGTCTCAGAATAGTTCGAAATGCACCTTATTTTCATCCTAATGCCATATAATTTTTTTATTTTTAGCTTTTGGATAAACCCATTGATCCTTAATTTGATAATGCACAGTAAATGTAGGATTTCTAAGGAAAAGATTAGCTAAAGGACAAATTAGTGTACATTGTGTTTATCAGCATAGTGAAATAAAAAAATGGCATATCGGATAAAACTAGAGACTCTAACAGGTTTCAATGTAAACACTTAATTAGGTTTCTTACCAGCTTTAGTTTTGTTGCCGTTTCTCCCAAAGACAAACTCTTCTGTGGTTGGGGCCATGTTGTTTTTTCACATGACTCTGACCGTCAAAACTGCCCAGAGTCTTCTGAACTGAGATCAGTTTAAATAAATTTTAATTATGCGTTGCATAGCGAAGCCAAAATACAACGTCCATGCATGTGTACGTGGGGTGGCACGAGGTTAAGACGTACAGTATGCTGAATGCATTCTTTCGGCCTAAATTCATGTTTCTTTTTTTAGCCAGGAGATCATCTGTGATATTTCGGATTCCAAAAAGTGAATGAAAAATGAAGAAAGGAAAAAAGGGAATATAATCAGTGAAAATAACATTAGAAAGAGTTAACTCCAGTTTCTTACTATAGAACATTCTCAGACCTGAACTGAAGAATCGCAGGTATGTAAATGCTACATACAGTTCATCATACATGGTAAACAGCAATTAATTATTTTTTACACTTTCAAAAAGTTTTTAAATTTTTCTTTATATTTTGTTAATACCCGTTTTATAAAACATGTCCTTTAGTGATCATTTTTGGTTTTTGGTGAACTTTTTAGATTTTAAGAAGAAATTAAAGGTGTAAGAAAGGTCTGTGATGTCAGTCTGTGCACTGTGATATTGTCTTGATGGTTCTTGTTTGTAGAATCAATCCAAGAAAATGTATGGTGTTTCTGAACCAAACAACCCATGTTTGTTCATTTAGATCAAAAGATGGTCAAAGCAAATTTCAGAGCATTTACAGTAGAAAAGTATGTCATTAACTCTAAGGTACCTTTTCATTTCTTGTGTAAAATGTTACTTTATCTACATTTTGTTGTTCAATTAATGAATTAAGTATTTAATGATTAGTTTAAAAAAAAAAAAAATCTTAGTAAAACACAAAAAGGTTTGAGCAATAAAACATCTCTTTGTATATTAAATGCACTGGAAAATGGCTTAGTGACTTTGTAGACAAATTAACTGAAGCCAAAGTCCTAAAATACTGTTTCATCATAAATGTTTGAAATGTCAGCACCTTTGATACATTGAAAAACTGAGCTGGAATAATTCCTTTTACACCACTAAAACCAAATGATAGATTCTACAATTAATGTTAAGCAAAAAGGTTTGTTTATTTTTGTTTTCTTCCTGTTGTATTCTTTTGAGTGTCTTACTGTATTTGATTATATTCTTTTTGTGTCCACATCAATACAATAAACTGAAAATCTATTTTAATATGTCCAGCTGGCAGTGTAAAGGTTCTGTAATCATTCCTAAAATGCACATTTCAGTACAGAACAGTGGTCATACAGTATAGTACCACATAGAGGCTCTCAATCTTTTGTACAAACCAAGTTTTTTCTTATATTCCAAAAATTATATTTGTGAATGAGATTCAATGGAATGAACTGTGATGTTCTAAATCTGTTACATAATATCAAAAATTCTATTAAATCAAAACTTCTCTCTCTCTTTCTCATGGCCTGCAGTGTGGCACTGTATGTGGTACAGATCTCCAAGGTCTTGTTGTCACCTATGTTTTGAGACTCCAGGCATTTGTACTGAGTGTTTTGGATTTCACAGTATGTGATACAGTATGACAGGTTCACATGGAATTCCACTTGAACATGGAGGATGTGTGACAGTTACAATAAAAAAAATCAGCTCAAGAGGGTTTGTTGTGTTCTTTGTGGAGGAAACAAATGTAAGAATTGGTTCTAAATGCAATAAAGACTCTATGTAATAATTTGTGGGCCCAAATGTAATAAAGGCCTCACTGATCCTTTAAAACATGGAACACATTCACCTGCCATTAGTTTTTAAAATGTCATTTTATTATTTAATTAGAGATTAAATAATCACTAGAATGTTGTTATTCGGTGCGTAATCTAACAACATTTACCTTATTTTTATTATTCTCAGGTTAGGTAAATTCAGTCAAATCTGGCCTACATTATAAGCATCTTAAAAAAAATACAACCTGGACAGAAACCTTTGCTCATGATCTCAAAACATAAAAAATCAAAGCCACGGTAGGCAAATTTCTTGTTCCCTATCTGTCACTCACTCGACGTTGTGTTGATGTAGTGACACTAGGGGTCACTCTTGGGAGCCCGAAACACCTCTGGTCTTTGAAAAAAGGCCAATAAAAATTGGCGAGTAGTATTTGCATACCACTCCCCCGAACATATGGGTATAAAAGGAGCTGGTATGCAACCACTCATTCAGATTTTCTCTTCAGAGCCGAACGGTCGATGCTCACTGAGCTGAATTCCCACGGCTGTTCATTCACCTCTGCTGGATCTGATGGCGCATTTCAGCGGCTTCTCCCCCCTCGAGCGCGCACAGTCGGTGCTGACCTGTTTGAAGGCGTTCAGACAGAAGACAGCGGTTTCACTGAAACTGTTTCAGAGGCTCCTGGGGCATATGGCATCCTCAGCGGTGGCCACTTCGCTCGGGTTGATGCATATGAGACCACTTCAGCACTGGCTCCAGACTCGAGTCCCGAGATGGGCATGGCGCCACGGGACATATCGCGTGGCCATCACGCCGGTCTGTCACCGCCTCTTCAGCCCTTGGACCGACCTCATATTTCTATGGGCAGGCGTTCCCCTAGAGCAGGTCTCCAGGCGCATCGTAGTTATGACAGATGCCTCCAAAACGGGCTGTAGCGCTGTATGCAATGGGCACGCAGCCGCCGGCTCCTGGATGGGCCCACAGCTGTGTTGGCACATCAATTGCCTCGAGTTGTTGGCAATTCTGCTCGCCCTGCAGAGGTTTCGGCCATTGATCCAGGGCAAGCATGTGTTAGTTCGGACAGACAACACGGCAATGGTGGCATACATCAACTGGCAAGGCGGTTTGCGCTCCCGTTGTATGTCACAACTCGCCCGCCATCTCCTCCTCTGGAGTCAGCAGCACCTCAAGTCGCTGCGAGCCACTCAGATCCCGGGCGACCTCAACACTGCAGCGGATGCGCTGTCACGACAGGTTACTCTCAGGGGAGAGTGGAGACTCCACCCTCAGGTGGTCCAGCTGATTTGGAGTCAATTCGGACAGGCACAGGTAGACCTGTTCGCTTCCCAAGAATCCTCCCACTGCCCGCTCTGGTACGCCCTGACCGAGGCCCCCCTCGGCATAGACGTGTTGGCACACAGCTGGCCCCCTGGACTACGCAAATATGCCTTTCCCCCAGTGAGCCTACTTGCACAGACCCTGTGCAAGGTCAGGGAGGACGAGGAGCAGGTTGTCCTGGTAGCACCCTACTGGCCCACCCAGACGTGGTTCTCGGACCTCACACTCCTCGTGACAGCCCCTACCTGGCAAATTCCCCTGAGGAAGGACCTTCTTTCTCAGGGGCTTGGCACCATCTGGCACCCACGACCAGACCTGTGTGGCCCCTGGACGGGACGTGGAAGACTTAAGTGGCCTACCACCCGCGGTGTTCAGTCCGGGCTACTCTCACACGATCCTGAGACCCCAACCTGTCTATGTGCCCAAGGTTCCCACGACCCCTTTTAGGGATCAGGTGGTGAACCTGCAAGCACTGCCCCAGGAGGAGGCAGACACAGTCCTGACGTTGCTGTGTCTGGTACGCGCTTTACGCATCTATTTGGATCGCATGCAGAGCTTTAGAGTCTCTGAGCAGCTCTATGTCTGCTTTGGTGGACAGCGGAAAGGAAGCGCTGTTTCCAAGCAGAGGATCGCCCACTGGCTCATTGACACCATAGCAATGGCATATCATGCTCAGGACGTGCTGCCCCCGGCAGGGCTATGAGCCCATTCTACCAGGAGTGTAGCGGCCTCCTGGGCCTTGACCAGTGGTGCCTCTCTAACAGACATTTGCTGAGCAGCGGGCTGGGCAACACCCAATACCTTTGCGAGGTTCTACAATCTCTGGGTGGAGCCGGTTTCGTCCCGTGTAATGGCAGGCACAAGCAGGTAAGTCCGGGACAGCTGGCCGGGTGTATCACTTGCGCATAGCGCCTTTCACCACCCCTGAGCTGAAGACGTGCACTGTTGACTCCCAGTAGTGTTCACAAACTGTGTTCCCTGGATGATTTCCTCCGAGCCCTGTGGCAGACGAGTATGCGAAGAAACTTGCTGCCGGCTCAGTACGTGTGCTAACTAAGCCCTGTACTGGTGTAGGTGCTCCGCATGTGTTGGTTCCCCATAGGTAACTCCATGCGATGTATATCTTCTGCTAATTCGTTTCCCTGTTGGTAAACTGCGTCTTCATTGGGCAGAGGCCCCTCTGCCTCAGTCACCATGTTTGTAGAAACTCCTCCCCCGTAGGGTAGGACCTACCATGGGACTTCTCCACATGACATACTTCTGACAAGGCTCAGCAAGACCATGTGACATATTTCCACTCAAAATACCCCCCCCCCCCCACCCGGGTGGGGTGTGGTCTCCGCGGTGTCTTCCCCTTGGGAGTGACACCCCCCCCGACGTAGACCTGGTGGCCTCAGTCGGTTAACTCTTTTCTTTTTTTTGGGATAGAGAAAAAAAAAGAGAGGATAAGAGGCCACGACTGGGCTAGCCTGTCTCTATCTTTTGGGCAGTCGACTTGTCCCCGAAGGGCCGTTCGACACTCACAACAGCGTTGGGGGATGTTACGTGTCGGCCTGGTGCGCTGGCTACGAGGCACACAGTGGTCTGCCCGTCACACACCGCCAGTTCACATAACACAGTTCAACCAGTTGTGGCATTTCGTATAGGGACCCCTAGTGTCACTACATCGACACAACGTCAAGTGAGTAACAGATAGGGAATGTCCTGGTTACTTTCGTAACCTCCGTTTCCTGATGGAGGGAACGAGACGTTGTATCCCTCCTGCCACAATGCTGGACTACCCGCTGAAATGGCCGGGTCCTTGTCTCTGCTCCTCAGCACAAAACCTGAATGAGTGGTTACATACCAGCTACTTTTATACCCGTATGTTCGGGGGAGTGGTATGCAAATACCACTCGCCAATTTTCATTGGCCTTTTTTCAAAGACCAGAGGTGTTTCGGGCTCCCAAGAGTGACCCCTAGTGTCACTACATCTACACAACATCTCGTTCCCTCCATCAGGGAACGGAGGTTACGCAAGTAACCAGGACGTACTCAATAAAATCAAATATATTAGTTACAGTTTATTTTCTAGCATTCAAAACGTTCTAGGTATAAAGGTATTTACAAAGTAAAAAATAAAGTACAAAAAACAAAAAAGTTTTTTCAATCAAAGGCAATATCAGCAAGGCATCTAACGTTGGAGATACTGTTCAAATGTACAATATCTGATGTAATGATCTTTGCATCAAGTCTTTTATAGACGACCTGTCTATCGGTAACAGCCCCGTTGGTGATGTCAGTTGTAATTCTGACTTTGCATCCTCTGTCGACGATGATACATTTTTTCCACTGCCATCCACGATGTCTCACCTGCAAAATATTATGCTCTATGGTAATATATCTTCTTTTACTTCTCCTGATTAAAAGTTTTTATTGATTCGTAGATATAATACAGATAATACAGAAAAACACAACATACAGTTGTGCTCAAAAGTTTGCATACCCTGGCAGAAATTGTTACATTTTGGCATTGATTTTGAAAATATGACTGATCATGCAAAACAACTGTCTTTTATTTAAGGATGGTGATCATATGAAGCCATTTATTATCACATAGTTATTTGACTCCTTTTTAAATCATAATGATAACAGAAATCACCCAAATTGCCCTGATCAAAAGTTTACATACCCTTGAATGTTTGGCCTTGTTACAGACACACAAGGTGACACACACAGGTTTAAATGGCAATTAAAGGTTAATTTCCCACACCTGTGGCTTTTTAAATTGCAATTAGTGTCTGTGTATAAATAGTCAATGAGTTTGTTAGCTCTCACATGGATGCACTGAGTAGGCTAGATACTGAGCCATGGGGAGCAGAAAAGAACTGTCAAAAGACCTGCATAACAAGGTAATGGAACTTTATAAAGATGGAAAAGGATATAAAAATATATCCAAAGCCTTGAAAATGCCAGTCAGTACTGTTCAATCACTTATTAAGAAGTGGAAAATTTGGGGATCTCTTGATACCAAGCCAAGTTCAGGTAGACCAAGAAAGATTTCAGCCACAACTGCCAGAAGAATTGTTCAGGATACAAAGAAAAACCCACAGGTAACCTCAGGAGAAATACAGGCTGCTCTGGAAAAAGACGGTGTGGTTGTTTAAAGGAGCACAATATGACGATACTTGAAGTCTTTACTGTGCCAATGCCACAAAAAAGCCCGGTTCCAATATGCCCGACAACATCTTGACACGCCTCACAGCTTCTGGCACACTGTAATTTGGAGTGACGAGACCAAAATAGAGCTTTATGGTCACAACTATAAGCGCTATTTTTGAAACGTGGCTAAGCAAGAGACTTGAGGGGCAACACCATGAGTGTTTGCCACCCCTAAGCAGAGATGCTGTCAGCTTTCTGAAGATCAGCTTTCTAGAGGGTAAAATAGCCGTCCAAGCGGGGGTATTCCTCTCTATTTTGTGGTAGCCGGTGCACTAGAGTCATTCACTATTGAAACCTCAATGTCCTCCGCCATTTTAAACAGTATGTATCCAATGTGGAAACTCTGGTAAGAGGTAAGCGCCTTGAGTTCTGTAATCAATGATTCTATTGTGTCTCTCAGCTGTGATGAGCCGTAATGCTGAAGTTGTTCGTTTAAAGCCGTTTAAAGCTATTTCCTAGCTTTAGTAGTGTAGTAGCGATAATGGAGCGCTGTTGAATGTAAACAGTGGCTGAAGCGGATTCACTTCACGTCACCAACTGGCTCATATTTCACACAAAAATGGTCTTTTGCCACCACTTGCTGGCTAACATATGTAATGCAAAAAAAAAAAAGACAAACAGTAGCTCTAACACATATGCACTGCTCTTACACTTTAGTTTAGAATGGCACGAACACAAGCGGAGTGATACACACACAGTGAAGCGTCCGAGTGCTGATGGTGTCAGACCATCAGTGCTCATGGAATGTCTCTCGCCCAATCAGATACGAGGACCGGAGCTAACTGTTGTATGTATATACAACAGTATAATCATAATCATATGTGTAATAATCATACACATAAATATAATAATCATACACATCCAAAACTATACCTCTCTTTCCACAGCCCCTCCCCGAGAGTCCCCCCAAAACACTAAATAACTGCCCCATTTCCAATCAAACAAATCCCAAAATCCCCAGCCTTCTATATGACACCTCCTCGAAAGCTGCCACCCTCCCCATCTCTGCACACCACTCCCGGAATGAGGGTGCTCCAGCCGACTTCCATCCCCTTAAGATAAGCTGTCTGCCTATCATAATACGGGTAAGAACCCAATTTTTTATTTTTATCCACCATATTGATGACCACCCCATCGCCCAAAATACAGAGTCTGGTGCAAAATGAAATATAAGTGCCCAATACGTCACACATAAAACTCTGAATCTTCAACCAAAGTTCTTGGATCTTAACACACCACCAAAAAACATGGGTTGTGTCTCCATCTTCTGATTGGCATTACCAGCAGGTGGGTGTGTCTTTAAGACCAAGCCTATACAATCTAGAGGGGGTCCAATAGAATCTATGTAAAATCTTGAATTGCATAAGGTGCACCCTTGTATCTCTAGATACAGACTTAACCTTTTTTAGAATCCTAGCCCACACTCCCTCCTCCAATACCAAGTTTAAATCTTTCTCCCATAATCTCTTGATAGAAGTTAAAGCTCCGTCCCCCAGCCTCTGAATTAGCAGGGAGTAATACACTGATGCCTCATGACCTTTTCCAAAGGCAGTAATCAACTCTCCCAGAGTATCTGCTGCTTCAGAGGGGTGTATGCTACTCCCAAAAATAGTACAGAGCAAGTGGCGCAGCCGTAAATACCTAAAGAACTGAGATCTGGGAATCCCAAAATGTTGAACCAAATTTTCAAAGGATCTCAACACTCCACTCTCATATAGGTCACTGAGCACATTAACCTCCCTCACAATCCACTCTCACCAGCAGAAAGGGGACTTACTAATACATAATTTGGGGTTCAGCCATACGCTCGAGGCAGCATTTAAATAAATGTCCAAATTAAACCCTCTGGACACTTTTGTCCATACCGAGTGCAAATGCAAGATAACGGGGTGTAACTTAACTTCTCTGATTAGTTTGATAGAAAGGTTTGGAATGGTGAAATAGGGGCAAGAACTTCCTGTTCAATACAAAACCAGGGAGGGGCTCTCTCAGGTGGAAGCAACCAATGAGCCAAATGTCTGAGACCGAATGCACAATAATAAAACAAAATCTTAGGTAGGTCTAGTCCACCTTTGTCAATCGGCCTATGTAATTTATTGAAATGTAATCTGGGACGCTTATCATTCCAAATGAAGAACTTCACTATGCTATCAAATTGCATGAAATAAGAGAGGGGGACATCTACAGGGAGAGATTGTAGCAGGTAGTTGAATTCTGGAATACAATTCTTTTTAATAACATTAACCTTCCCAATCATAGATAAATGTAATGAAGCCCACCTGCCCACATCGCTCGAAAAACTTTTTATTAAGGGGTCAAAATTAACTCTGGTGCTGGAAATAAGATGCCCAAGTACTTAATGCCCTGTTTGGGCCACTGGAAGGCACCTGGCTGAAAAGCTGTCACTGGGCAGTATGCTGTCAGAGCCAAAGCTTCGGATTTAGACCAACTGACTCTGTATCCTGAGAATTTAGAAAAGGAATGAATAATTCTGTGGAGGCAAGGCATAGATCTAGTGGGGTCAGAGATTAATAATAAAATATAATCTGCATAAAGCAAAAGTTTATGCGCCATACCTCCCGCCACCACCCCTGGAAAATCATCTTCCTTTCTTATCGTGGCTGCTAATGGTTCCAGGGCAAGACAGAACAATAATGAGCAAAGAGGGCAACCCTGCCGGGTGCCTCTATCCAGAGTAAAATAATCTGAAATTAATCCATTTGTTTGTACCACCACTAACGGGTGTCTATAAAGTAACTTAATCCATCCAAAAAAAGTATTCCCAAACCCATATATTTCCAAAATCTTAAATAGATAATCCCATTCTACCATATCAAACGCCTTTTCGGCATCAAGTGAGATGGCAGCGACCAGAGTCTGATCATTTGCCACTGACCACATGATATTGATGAAACGCCTAATGTTATCAGAAGAGCTGCAGCCCCGAATAAACCCCACCTGACCTATATGTATAAGAGATGTCATAACTTTACTTGATCAGTTAGCCAGAATTTTTGACAATATTTTTACATCTAGCTGGATCAGGGAAACTGTACGGTAACTCTTACACTTGCTTGGATCTTTGTCCTTTTTAAGAATCAGACTGATTGGGCTTGTGTCATGGTTGGCAGAAGCTTTACATTCTTTAATGATTCCGTATAAACTTCTAACAAAAGTGGAGCCAGTTCTGTAGCATAAGGTCTGAATAATTCAGCGGCAAAGCCATCTGGCCCCGGAGACTTACCTGGTGGCAAGGCCTTAATTACCTCACCAAGCTCCTCCATGGTTATCTCAGAATCAAGAGAATTTTTTTGCTCCATCGTCAGTTTAGGGAACTCTAATGGCTCCACAAAGTTTCTAATATCTTCATCAGTAGACGAAGACATGGAACTATAGAGATCAAGATAGAATTCTTTAAAAGCATTATTAATATTAATGGCTGAGGTAAATATTTTACCACCAGCAGATTTCACTGAGTGAATGGTAGAAATAGACTCTCTCTGCTTTATAAATCTAGCCAAAAGCTTCTCTGATTTGTCCCCAACTCAAAGTATGACTGTCTTGCCCTCAATAGCCAAAACTCCACCTGTCAAAATAGTAATATATGTATTTCAATTGGGTCAATTCTCTGAGGCCATCAGACGACATTCGGCGCCTCAGCTCTGCCTCGGCACTTTTAATATTCCCTTCCAGTTCTTGTGCTTTGGATTTTTTGGTGAATGAGGCATACTGTATAATCCAACCCCTAAGAACTGCCTGAAGTGCCTCCCAATCCATGCTCACAGAGGATACTGAGGACCAGTTGGTCTCCATACAAACATTGATTTCAGCCTTCATCATTTGTTGGAATTCAGGATTTTGCAAAAGGGATACATTAAAGCGCCAACTATATGATTTCTTTTTCTCCGTATGTGGCAACATCTCTAAACTCACCAGGGCGTGATCTGAGACTAAGATGTTTCCAATTGAACAATCAACTGATGAAATGATGGACTTATATATAAATATATATATACAGGTGCATCTCAATAAATTAGAATGTCGTGGAAAAGTTCATTTATTTCAGTAATTCAATTCAAATTGTGAAACTCGTGTATTAAATAAATTCAATGCACACAGACTGAAGTAGTTTAAGTCTTTGGTTCTTTTAATTGTGATGATTTTGGCTCACATTTAACAAAAACCCACCAATTCACTATCTCAAAAAATTAGAATATGGTGACATGCCAATCAGCTAATCAACTCAAAACACCTGCAAAGGTTTCCTGAGCCTTCAAAATGGTCTCTCAGTTTGGTTCAATAGGCTACACAATCATGGGGAAGACTGCTGATCTGACAGTTGTCCAGAAGACAATCATTGACACCCTTCACAAGGAGGGTAAGCCACAAACATTCATTGCCAAAGAAGCTGGCTGTTCACAGAGTGCTGTATCCAAGCATGTTAACAGAAAGTTGAGTGGAAGGAAAAAGTGTGGAAGAAAAAGATGCACAACCAACCAAGAGAACCGCAGCCTTATGATTGTCAAGCAAAATCGATTCAAGAATTTGGGTGAACTTCACAAGGAATGGACTGAGGCTGGGGTCAAGGCATCAAGAGCCACCACACACAGACATGTCAAGGAATTTGGCTACAGTTGTCGTATTCCTCTTGTTAAGCCACTCCTGAACCACAGACAACATCAGAGGCGTCTTACCTGGGCTAAGGAGAAGAAGAACTGGACTGTTGCCCAGTGTTCCAAAGTCCTCTTTTCAGATGAGAGCAAGTTTTGTATTTCATTTGGAAACCAAGGTCCTAGAGTCTGGAGGAAGGGTGGAGAAGCTCATAGCCCCAGTTGCTTGAAGTCCAGTGTTAAGTTTCCACAGTCTGTGATGATTTGAGGTGCAATGTCATCTGCTGGTGTTGGTCCATTGTGTTTTTTGAAAACCAAAGTCACTGCACCCGTTTACTAAGAAATTTTGGAGCACTTCATGCTTCCTTCTGCTGACCAGCTTTTTAAAGATGCTGATTTCATTTTCCAGCAGGATTTGGCACCTGCCCACACTGCCAAAAGCACCAAAAGTTGGTTAAATGACCATGGTGTTGGTGTGCTTGACTGGCCAGCAAACTCACCAGACCTGAACCCCATAGAGAATCTATGGGGTATTGTCAAGAGGAAAATGAGAAACAAGAGACCAAAAAATGCAGATGAGCTGAAGGCCACTGTCAAAGAAACCTGGGCTTCCATACCACCTCAGCAGTGCCACAAACTGATCACCTCCATGCCACGCCGAATTGAGGCAGTAATTAAAGCAAAAGGAGCCCCTACCAAGCATTGAGTACATATACAGTAAATGAACATACTTTCCAGAAGGCCAACAATTCACTAAAAATGTTTTTTTTATTGGTCTTATGATGTATTCAAATTTTTTGAGATAGTGAATTGGTGGGTTTTTGTTAAATGTGAGCCAAAATTATCACAATTAAAAGAACCAAAGACTTAAACTACTTCAGTCTGTGTGCATTGAATTTATTTAATACACGAGTTTCACAATTTGAGTTGAATTACTGAAATAAATGAACTTTTCCACGACATTCTAATTTATTGAGATGCACCTGTATATATATATATTCTAGAATAAGTCTTATGGACTGATGAATTTTTTTTTTATAGTGCCTACCAGATGGGTTCAAAAGTCTCCAAATATCTGTAAGACCAAGATTTTTACACATCCTATGAAGCATCAATGTTGCTCAAGGGGGCTTACACACTTTTACTTCACTATGATCAAGGACTGAGTCCATCAATAGATTAAAGTCTCCTCCCAATATTATATCATGAGGGGTGCCAGCGGCTTGCAACATCCTTTCAAGATCTATAAAAAGCCCTGATCATCAGCGTTAGGTGCGTAAATATTAGCCAAAATCAATCTTTGCCCCATTTGCCCAATTTCTGCTAAAACCTAATTTATCTTTAATCTGTTTGAGACATTTGAATTGTAGATGCTTACTTATCAGTGTAATGACTCCCATGCTCTTACTTGAGCCAGCACTAAAGAAAACATGTCCACCCCATATCTTCCCAGATTTTTCAGCTTCCTGCGGGGAAAGATGCGTTTTTTGAAGAAACACTATATCACATTTATGTTTAAAAAGATAAATAACCTTCCTCCTTTTTATGGGGTGCCCCAACCCATTCACATTCCACATGGAGAGAGACAATCCACTCATATTAACATTTGACATTTTGACATATTAGAAAAAATAGATTGTGTCTAAAATAAAATTATAAAGACCACATTCCAATATTAGTGCAACAATCAAGCCCCAAACTTCTCCCCAAACCAACCAAACAAACTGAAAAAAGAAAAACGTGCGCATTAACCCTGCGCACAACAGCGCCAACTGGCGTCCATCCCTCTAAACTCAAACAGTCCATGTACACCTACGATAGCCCCCGTGACATCTTTGCTGTTGGATTGCTCAAATCTGGTGTTTCTATAAAAATTTTGTGAGACAGAATTACACAACAGAAGATAATCTATAAAACAAACTCCAGCCAAATGGCAGAATAAGCACAAAGAATGTCTAGATTCATCCACATAACTGTCCCGAAGGTGTGTTCCTCCACAAAGCAATTCCAGCCTCTAGCGGAACCAGCACAAAAAGAAACAAAAAAGGCACTCAGTTTCCTCGGACGGTCAAGTGAATATTCAGTGAGTCAGGCTCACTTGGCTGCAACGTGAGTACCACAAAAAATGCTGTGGTTCTTCCAAGAATGCCTTCCTTTACTCCTCGCCTCCCGTAACACGAGATCTTATTCAGATGATCTCAGAAATTTGCCCAGAATTGATTGGGGCCTGTCTCCCTCAGCGGATCGCTGAGCCAGAACCCTGTGAGCTCACTCGATTTCCAGCTTATGGCCTGTTATGTCGAGCAGACTCGAGAAGAGCCGTCCAGGAATTTCACCATATCCCGACCTTCTTCGTCCTCAGGAATTCCAACAATTCTGACGTTATTCTGCTGGTTACAGTTCTCCAAATCTTCCAGCTTCTCCCAGATGCACTCCAAATCCATCTTGGTCACTAGCAGATTAGCAGCTAATTCCCTCTCCGATGACTCCAGATAATCAATCTGTTTCTCGACATCCCCCACTCTTGTAACCATCTCAGTGAATTTCGTCTCCATGGCAGTGACTGATCGACGTATAACAGCAAGATCCTCCAAGTCAGCAATGAGCTTCATCAGCATTGCCAACACGTTCAACAATTCTTGCTGAATTTCCTTCACATCACCGGCCAAATCGGCTCCCGGGCTTGCGGCCTGCTGCTCGGGGGCTTCAGCTTGAGCACATAATTGTCGTTTAATGTCTCCAGAGCCTTAAGATTTTGAATTCTTTGACATATTGTCTTCCTAGAACAGTTAAGAATCAGGGTGTATCAAATCTCACCGGTTAATGACACAAAAAGTATTAAAACTAGCAAAGTGCGCAGAGCTCGCCGTTCACACATCCAGACCTCACATGGCACCACCAAAACATTACATATATACAAAGTTGCTCGATTCAAATACATATTTTCTCTATTCTAATTAAAATAACCTTGACCTTATCTTTTTGACCTCAACTTCAACCCTGTGCAGCCATCAACTTGCACCTGGCTCATAAATCTTACTCTTCAAGCCATTTTCTCTCTCTTGGCACTCTCTCTCCTCTGTCTGACATTTTATCTGTACAACATGTTCAGACATGTCATATACACAGCAACATGTTCACTCTGGTCTTAACTGTAATTAATCCATGTTTACCTAATTTTATGCATACAAAATAAATGTTATACTCATTGTTTAAATGTGTAGCACACTTTACAGATAACTGCAGTTATATAGTTTCATGCATCTCTTGTAAACAAAATATTATGTTTAATACATACTACATGTGTATCAAAACACTTAAAATAATCAAACAAGGAGGGTGTCAGGGTTGTGTAGGGAAGAGCCGAGAGAATGAGGATCCAAATGCAGAACTTTTAATTATAAACAAACAGAAAATACAACTATGAAGGAATCTTATGAAGAAGGTAACACAAAAAAGGTGGCTCCTGAAGCCCAAAAGAAAAATGACAATAGTCCAGGGTGGAGCCGGTGGCCAGGGAAGTGGCTTCAGGAAGGGAGCAGGGTCTGGTGGTTTGGGTGGCAACTCCAGGAAGGGAGCAGGGTTCAGAGATCTGGGAGGAGGTCTGGACTGCGGAATAGGGCCTGAAAAGGCAGAGTGGCATGTTGGAATCTCAGGAGGCACGGCTGCTGGAGTCACAGGGGGTGGAGACGCTGGAGGCGGAGCTGCCAGGGATGGAGGCTCAGGAGGCAAGGGCTCAGGGGGCAGAGCCGTGGACTGTGGCAGTCATGGGTGCTGGCCGTGGCAGGGGAACGGCCTCCGTGGTGTGGACACTGGCAGCGGGATGGCCTCTGTTGAGGGGGTCTCCTGGACCACTGGATCTGAGTGCAGTGGGGCCTCCATTGAGGGGGTCTTCGGAACCACCAGAGCTAGGAGCAGAGGGGCCTCTGTCGAGGGGGTCTCTGGAACCACCGACACTGAGAGCAGGTCTGCCCTTATGATTTCAGAGAGAAAGTTTTGAAGAGACAGACTATCACAGTCCACAGGGACCAGTTTCCTCACCTGGCCAATGAGTTCCAACCAGAACATATTTCTGAGGGACCTCTCATACCAGTTCAATTGGGTGGCTAGACTCCAGAATTTGAGGCAGTACTCAGCTGCAGAAATGGACCCTTGGGAAACTGCTCAATAAGTTCTACTGGATCCATTTTGCTGGTCGGTCCTTCTGTCAGGGTTGTGTAAGGAAGAGGCGAGAGAGTCAGGATCCAAACTTTTAATTATAAACAAACTGAAGAAAATACAACTATGAAGGAATATTATGATGAAGAAGGTAACACAAGCATAACAGCAGTATGCTGGCTATCAGAGAACTACATACAAACAAGGACAGACAAAGGAACAAGGAACAAGAGGGCACACAAGGGTTAACAAGACGACGAGGAACACCTGTGTTACAATTAGTGCAAGGAACTGAAGACAGAGACAATGGAGGAAAACAAAAGGAACTTTCAAACTAAGAGTCCTTGTAAATTTCAAATTAAGAGTCCTTGGGGGGAAAACATAATGATGTGACATGACAGGGGTGGGTAATTGCATTTTCTCCATTTAAACTTGCATTTCCTCCATTTACAGCAGTGTCCTTAACACAAATGTACTATTTTATTTTCTCTTTATTTTAAAATTATATTACATTATCGCTTACTATAACCACCGTCCAAATAACATTACTCAATATTTTACATAGATTGAAATATATATGCCTATTTAAATTGTTCTTATTTTTTAAAGAATCAATACAATTTCTTAACCAAAGGAAGGTAAATTTGAAAGATTAAAAAATAAAAATATGTATATACCCTCTGTAAGGCTGTGTCCCTACTTTCAATGGTATCAGATATGTATGAAAACATTTAAAAATCAGCCTTCATTCCGAAGCTCCTCTTTTCATATTTCACCTGCTATGGGTTAAACACAGTCACACAGGCAATAATATACAGCAGGGGTCAGCAACCTATGGCATGCTTGCCAGCATTGGCACATGAAGGGGTAATCACTGGCACGACAGCAACGGTGAGAGAGGAGTAGACTATTTTATTTAAATGAAATTCAGCACCTGCATTCCAATCTACATCTTGATGAAATCCTTCCTCATGATCACGCAACATGTTTTCATGAGCTGAATGGGAGGCTTAACAAAAAGTTAAAATGTGACGAGACTGCAGTATACCCAACAGACTCGTGCAGCACATTTAAGCCATTCGCACATCACGAGCAGGCAGCGCTTTACTTTCGGTTAATCGCGTGAGTAAACTTTGCTTCGGTCAGGCTGCGCAGATGACAGCCTACATTCCATGTTTCATTTGTTTCTTTTTGCTTTCAGAACAACACGTGATGTAATAAGGAAACCACCACAATTAATTCTTGAGATTTCCAACCCAGCATACAGGTACACCCTCCTCGGCCCAGCTATTGACCAGGAAAATAAAAAATGGCACTCCATGTCAAAAAGGTTGCCGACCCCTGATATACAGTGTATATACTGTGTATGCCGTTGAAGTCAGACGTTTGCACACACCTTAGCCAAATACATTTAAGTTTTTCACAATTCCTGACATTTAATCATAGAAAACATTCCTTGTCTTAGGTCAGTTAGGATCACTACTTTATTTTAAGAATGTGAAATGTTAGAATAATAGTAAAGAGAATAATTTATTTCAGCTTTTATTTCTTTCATCACATTCCCAGTGGGTCAGAAGTTTACATACACTTTGTATTTGGTAGCATTGCCTTAAATTGTTTAACTTGGGTCAAACGTTTTGGGTAGCCTTCTCACAATAAGTTACTGGAATTTTGGCCCATTCCTCCAGACAGAACAGGTGTAACTGAGTCAGGTTTGTAGGCCTCCTTGCTCACACATGCTTTTTGTGATATACACTACCGGTCAAAAGTTTTGAAACACTTGACTGAAATGTTTCTCATGATCTTATCTTTTGATCTGAAGGCGTATGCTTAAAGGTTTGAAATGAGTTTTGTAGACAAAAATATAAATGCCACCATATTAATTTATTTCATTATAAAACTAAAATTAATTAAAAAGAAAAACGTTTTTGAAATTGATGACTTGGACCAAATAATAAAGAAAAGCAGCCAATAAGTGCCCAACATAGATGGGAACTCCTTCAATACTGTTTTAAATGCATCCCAGGGTGATACCTCTTGAAGTTGGTTGAGAAACACAGTTTTATTCATTTATTATTTTATGCAATGGACCCTTGTTTCAGCCTTTTTTAACAACGCAAATGTAGCAAACTTTTTTATATTTCCAATTTTTAAAATATTTAGTGTAAATTTATAACATTGTACTCTGTATTATATTACCCTGGAAAAGTTACCATAGCTGCAATGAGGCTTCTAACACAGCAGTTGAGGGAGTGGCAGAAAATTTGGCCTGTTTCTCTCTTCCTCCTGCTGTTATCCAGTGCTGTATATTTGTATCTTCTTTTGCAAAGCTGTGAAAGCATAATCGCTGATTTTTTCTTTTGCTTTTGGAGCAAACGGGTAAGCAAGAATTAAATTTGCTGTGGTCCCCCATTCACCGCCATTCAAGTTTAACCAACTATGATGGCTTCCGCTTCGTGAACACAGGCATGTGAAAAGGGTCCATTGTGCATATTTCTGTCACAACTATCATATATCAACAAAATTGTGATTTTTAGATCATGTCCCTCACTTAAAGTTCCATGACAAGCGCCCAACAAGCCAATCACACCAATAGGAAGTAATGAAAAAGCATGGGATGAACTTCACCTGAATATCTTAATAAAATGACAAAAAGTATTTTATAATTTCAATTTGTATTTAATAATTATATATCAGTTTACAGGTTATAGTGTAAAGGCTGCATTCCAATAAAAACATTTTAAAATATAACTCTTGCAAAAATTGTGTTTCATATCAAATTGAGTTGTTCGTTCAACCCAAATAAGTAATAAATCATGTTCATAAACACATACAAAGTATATACGAAAGCTTACTTATCTCTTACCTATTCTGATCCATCATACAAAACATAGTACAGCAGCTAATAAAACAAACTCAGTACCATCAGGAACAGTTGCTAATATCCTTTCCCCTTTTCCAATCCTGTCCACAATTAGTGCAGCAGTATTACAATTCATAGACTCTAATGCACTTCTGTGTTACACAGCATTCATCTTTGTTGCTCTCGCTGTATTGAGCCATCTTCTCTTCATTTTGCAATCCTGTAACTCAGCTTGTGATGTAGAAATCCTTCTATAGTTTTTGCATGGCCTCTGCCATAAGTTTGCATGCAGGCTTGTGCTTGGGCCAGTGTTTCACCTGACACTCCCTACAAAGAAATGCCAGACAAATAGAATTACCAGTAATGTAATCCTGTACCTCTTCAGGCTGGGACTTCCAAGGTCTGTCAAAGTGATTCAAAGATTGATTGCTATAGTACTGTACATGTGCTACAGTATGGCTGAAACAAATACTGGCAAAACTAAAACCTTAAAGTCTTTCATCAAGAAACTGAAGTTTAAAGGTACAAAGTGTTAATGTAGCAAAGGACGGATAAGTATTGAAAAAATTGTATGGGGCAGCACCAACTACATTGAACTTGACAGCAAACCTGCACTGTTACCTCAGAGGGAAAAAATACTTATTGTCTCTTTTATGTTTCAGAAATTACATTTTAACTTGTATTCTCATGTGTTGATATACCTGTTGCAATACCACTCTCCCTGACAGCGGGAGCAGCGTTTCACACCCATTGCTCCACAGGCTCCACACTTGGGTTTTTCTGGGATTAGATTCTCCATCACATCCAGATTATATGTTTGAGCCAACCTGATCATAAGGGCACAGACAAACAATTATTCAGAAATTAAGAGTTAATCTTCTCCCCATGCTTTGCATATAAATTTCAGATACACATTAAATCAAGTTCATCTCACCTGCTAGCTTGTTCTCGTAAGTCATTGCCAGAGGGGTTGAAAACATTTGTAACTTGGTATTTAGCTATGGCTTTCCACTTGTTGGAGTTCTCTGTTACAATACTATTCCATATCTCTGGCACCTGAAAGAATGAGAAAGGTGTTTTGTCAGAATCCCGCCACTTGGTGTAGGTGCCAACGTTAAGAATCTAATGTTGGGTTGACTTACATGGAGTCATGAAAATAACAAAGGTTATCCTTTTTTACTACAGGACTGATTAGATTAGGTGTTGTGCATGTGCTTGTGTATGTGTGTTTGTTAGAGTACCTGCTCCAAGACAAGATCTTTTTTAGGGGGCAAAGGATCTGTGACAGAAAGGTGACTGAGAAATTGCTTGAGATCAACTAGGTTTGGTAGCTGATCCATCACAGCCTCTGTCAAAAACCCACAAAGCTGCACACAAAGTCATATAAAGAATCATAATGATAGGTTATGAATCAATCCATTCCAAATGATAACCAAATATAAGGATTACACTGCTAAAAACATTAATCAGATATGGTGTCACAGGACAATACATGAACAGAGACTATGAGAAAGTTTATCATTCAGCATGAAAAATTACTGATTTTATGTACATTTTATGTAAAATAAATATATTGGTGTTGTCCCAATAAGCAATATTAAACAAGTTAAATTTGACAAAAGATTCCTTACAATCTGTGTTGTACAACTACAGTACATACACTTTGTTGTATGTTGTTTGTGTTGTAATGATTTTATTGGTAAAAAAACAAAACAACAACAACAAAATAAACATTAAAGCAGGTAAAAAGATAAAAAAATAAAACAGTGGTTACTTCTGTAAAGACACATAGGCTTGTAAAATATTATGCAGATGTTTGAAAAAGTTGGAAAGGTTTGTGCAGAGCAGGATTTTACTGATCAATCTTTTCAGATACTAGGGTTTGTGGAATTAGTGACTTGGAGCTGCATTTTATTAAACAAACAAGGAACTGAAGTTTATTTTGCACAAAACAAATAAACACACCATACATTGGACTCATATGCAGCATGCATATCCCAATCTGCTTTAATACACTGCAAAGGCAAAACACAGTAACTACACATTTTATCAGAACTGATTTAGGACTGAATTGGGTCTCTAAGACTATGATTTGCCCTGTGATAGATGGGTTTGGCTCTACTATGATCATATTTAGAGAAAACAGTGAACATTTGAAAATCCACATTTGGCAGGCATTTACTTCAGTTCAGTGCTTAATTTGTAAATGAAGAATTGCGGGATCAAAAACAATGATTAAGAGGCGTAGAGACCAATGCTGACCATACGACCTTAGCTTTCCCGGATCACACAATGACGTCACTAAACAATGACCCATGGACCGCATAGGGATGCCGTGGTGTGTGTTTTTGATGGTTAGATTACTGTCTGAGAAACAAAATGTTTAAACGGTTTTACATTATTTGCACATTTTCTTATTATGCAACAGAACTAAGAAAAACAATTAATTTCATTTCACAATTGAATGGGTTAGTGGACGCATACCTAAGGGATATATGGACCCTAAGTGCAGCTATAAACTAGGAAAACTGATAAATACACTAAATATAAATAGGAAGTATGCAATTATTAATAATAGACTCTCCAATATTGGGCACAACATCGCATTCTGCATCCCGGGCACGCTTGAACATTACAAAAAGTTGCATCTCTCAATTCATCCATTTTATAGCACCACAACAAAAAATATTAAACTCACTAGTTTGTTGTTGGACGACTTGTGAAACATCCTGTCCCATTGTTGTGTATCTTTATATGATTTCTGTCTTCTGACTTACTTACATCTGCTGTCTTCAGTAACCCTTGGTCATTCAAATGCTCCCAAACAGATGAATAAAGTTGCTTTTTTGGTGGATTTGAGCTGGCAGATCAAATTCATCTGTTATATTTTGGAGTTTGTGTGTTTAAACCCTAGTTTCACATGAACTGAAAGTTCCTCCTGATTAACATTATTAGCAGAGCTGTCCAGGGGTGCGGTTTCATTTTCTCGTGAACACTTTTGATCAGGAACACTATCAGCCTTACCTTTGTTTTAAATAATGAATATAAACTTGACTGTCTTTTCGACATTTTCGCTGAAATTAGCCAACTTTTATAAGAAAATATCGCCAGTTTGACGCCCGTTCTCCGCTTTCCTGTGCTTAGTGCGCATGCAACTACAAGCATCAACCAATGAGAGAGATTTTGCACTAATAAATAAAGCTGGCACACCTGCAAGCTCTCACTCTCTCTCTCTCAAACACACACACAAAGAGACACAGACTGTTTCAATTTGACAATGCTCTGGTTAATGCCGGATCGTCTAAAACAACAACTGGAATGCAAATATATTAGTATTTGGTAGCATTTCCTTTATATTGTTTAACTTGGATCAAACGTTTTGGGTAGCCTTCCACAAGCTTCTCACAATAAGTTGCTGGAATTCAGGTTTGTAGGCCTTCTTGCTTGCACATGCTTTTTCAGTTCTTCCACATATTTTCTCTCGGATTGAGGTCAGGGCATTGTGATGGCCATTCCAATACCTTGACTTTGTTGTCCTTAAGCCATTTTGCCACAACTTTGGAGGTATGCTTGGGCTCATTTGGAAGACCCATTTGCAATTAAAGAGATAATGTAGCAAATCAGGACAAAGCTAGAACAGGATTCATTATTTTCACACTGAAATGTCATGAGATGCAACTGGCTGTCAAACACATATCGAGCAACACATAACATATAATCTGCACATGTGTTTTGTATGTGTAACTTATGTGTAGCTTATGTGTATTTTATGTGTATTTTCTCAGGCACTTGTTGAGTAAAAATAGATGCACAACTTGCATTATTTCAGTAGTATACCCAAATGACAACAGTCAAGTCATACTGTTCATGTGCTGTACTTGCTATAATTTTACTTCAAAGTTGTTTCTTCATCTAATAGCAATGTCAAATGTAAATCAAGTCAATCACTGAAACATCAGTGCTAAATTGAGTAAGAAATAACATGTATATTATGCATGTGTCCATGCATATAAAATACTGATAATTCACCATTGTTGATAGTTCATTGTTGCACAGAAAGTCATGGTGATATAGTATTTATTTGTATGAATATAGTACTCATTTCTCTTGTAATACATAAAGAAATAGATATCCTGTGATAGTCAACTTAAATAGATATGAAATTATTATAAAAAATATAATTTATGGAACGGCAAAAAAAAAAAAGAAAGAAAAAAGAAAGACACTCTTACATACCTCGGGTCTCTAGAGACCCTATACACTTTTGGTACTTAAACCATTATAAATAAATAAATAAAAAAAATTTGTTGCAATTTTGGCATTTTTTTGTGTCACACTATTTATAAGATATAGATTGAGGAATACTAAAGAGGTGTGGGCACAATTTCCAAAAAATGGATGAGGTACAGGGGGTGGAATTAGGTCCTGGGTCTCTAAAGACCCGAGGTATGCATTTAAGGGTTAATGACAGATTTTATGTAATCCCTAAGGAAAAATGAATGGGGAAAATACTTCCGGAACCAAGATGGCTGGAAAAGTGGGCTGGCACTTTTGCTCTCTATTGCAGGTATGTTTTTTTACTTATTAACTTAATACAGTAGCCTATAGTAACCGTATAATGGCTCACTCAGCAATGATATTACATTTTATTTTGTCAAAACTGTGGAAAGTCTTACCTTTAAGAGTTGATTTTTGTTAAAGGAATTGAAATCATATTTTCTTTGGCAGTCTGGTTTGAGTATCAGGTTGAGTAGAGCGATCCACACTTGGCCATCATGTTTATTCAACTTTAGTTGATCCTCAGGCAGGATAGGCCTCCACTTCCCCTCTGTGTACTTCTCCAATTTACCTAGAGATAGAGACAAAAGACAAACGTATAAATTCTGACTGTGATAATATAAGGGAAGTGAGAAGAAATACAACACATATGCTAAAATACAACTGTGAGACCAACCTCTGTTCCATGGGCAATTTTCCACCAACTGAACCAGCAGACATGGCACGTTATGAGTGCTCAGCATCCTTGAGAGCACACTCAAACTCAAACTAAATAAGATGGGGAATATTCAACATTCGTTATTATTAGGCATATGTGTTTAGTGCATTTATATCATTTATTAGTGCATTTCTATAGTAGTCTGTAAAATGTAATCTGTTAAATATTGTTTCCCAGTGGTATATACAGTACAGTAATACCTCTCTATGTGATCAGTGATGTAGCATAGCACTGAAAGAGCCTTGATAGAGATGTCAAACTCTAACATATCACTTTGGCTTTGCAGATCCTACAACAAACAGTATACCGTTTATACACAAGACAATGTGCTACATCTGAATATTTTGATTAAGTTAGATGGACAGTTAGGAAAATGTTAAGACAATTTGCCGTATTGGAATTTGCCTGCCCTTAACTGTTAATGGCCCAACAGAAAACTGTGTTCTTCACCTGTAAAGATGCAGTGGCTGACATCTGTACGTCTATTATTCGGTTCTCAGCTGGGACCTCTCCGCAGACAGAGCGTCCTGCCAGCAGTGTGAGTTTGCGATGACAATAATCCACCAAGTCAAGTACAGCATCACCTGCAGCCTCACTGGACTCCTGCATGTGTATCCCACACACATCAGCATTTAAGAATTCTCATATTACAACCCTCTCCAAGGCCATTTATTTTAATTACATAAAAATGTAATTAAAAGAACTGCTTACCTTGTGGAACATAATTGTCTCCAGCAGGTTTATAATGGTAGCTTCATGATGAATCTGCGATTGTGGAAATTAGAGAAAAATGCAATGGCCCAAAGAAACTGGGGGAAAATGTACAGGCTTGATAACTGTAGATTACATGGTATTAAGCAGGCCATTATTGCACACACTCACCACCATGTAGAGTAGAAAGTTGCTCTTTGGATTAAAGTCCTGAAGTTTGCAAATTATTGTAAACACTTTATGCTTCCAGACTTCTGTAAGTATCATTGCATGTACCAGAGTGGGTATCTGGAAGAAGTTCAACAACAGCAGTTGTCATTTATTTAAATGTTTTTCATGTGTATGCACAAAAATCTGTTTCTTTTTCAGTGCATTAAAGTAGTGAAAAAAGCTAAACATAATTTATTCTCTAGTAATATATACTAGAGAATAAATAAATACATTTATTCTTTGTGTTATATTACCCTTTTATTATTAAAAAAAAAAAATAAGACACCGCTGCTGCTATGGGGTTTCAAATATAGCTGCTGAGGATCCTGACGAAGTGACAGTAAATTTTTTCAGTAAGCATCTTTCTCTTTTCTGACTGTCGCAATTTACTGCTATCAATTTTTTTCCTATATAGAAGGTTGTGGAAATGTAACAGCAATTTTTTTCTTTTCTATTGGTGCAAATGGGACGCAAAAAGAATATTTGCTATGGTCTCAAAATTACAGCTATAAAAATTCACCCCAAATAGTGTGTTCTCTGTTCCAGACTTGGAAATGTGAAAAGGGACCATTGTTGTTATGTAACAATACAGTGGTGCCACAAAAAAAATAAAAATAAAAAAAAATAAAAAAACGTATTTAGACTTAAAATATATTAAATTAATAGCATTAGATAATGTAGGCCTAATATCTTAAAGGCAGAGTCTATTTGCACTAAGTGCAATAGCAATATACGCTATTTACACTTAGTGTAAATAGCAACCTAAAGCATCTTCTTTGCACTAAGTGCAAAACATGTTAGATGCTATTTACACCCCGGTGCAAATAGTGGCAGATCCTATTTACACCCCTAATTAAATACTAACATAAAGTATAGGAGCATCACTGCAGCATGTTTATTGTGTTTATTTAGTGTCCCACAGAGACCAACCCCTACCCCTAACACTAACCTTCCCTTACATAAATTAACTATATTATCACCATGATATTTTGTGGTAAAAT
The DNA here is from genome assembly GCF_019703515.2 of Myxocyprinus asiaticus. Classification (NCBI taxonomy): domain Eukaryota; kingdom Metazoa; phylum Chordata; class Actinopteri; order Cypriniformes; family Catostomidae; genus Myxocyprinus; species Myxocyprinus asiaticus. The sequence goes on from NC_059350.1 coordinate 33,231,393, forward strand.
CATAGTAACCACAAAATTAAACATGGCAACTATATTAACACCATACTGTTGTAATACTATGGTTAACTGCATTAAAACTATTGCTTCTGCAAAAAAAAAAAAAATAAATAAATAAAAATAACCTGGTTACTACAATATTACTATAGTAAAACCATGGTTCATTTTACTCTTAACTCCCTGACCAAATCACTGCAAGAAAATCAACCTTTATATTCATTTTTATTTATTATTATACTTAGTATTTAAGGAAATATTAAAAGTGGAGACATGAAACAGGATGGGAAAAAGTGAGAAAGGTATAGCTGCAGACATAGCTCCAAAAAGGGGCGTGAGCTCCAAATCGCCATTAAAGATATAGGGAGCCCCTAACCTTAACCCTTTTGGAGTTGGCACAACCCCCTTTTTGGAGTAACCCCGCCCTCTTTTTAGAGATTCCGCCCCCATTTGGAGGTCTCCAGTGTTCTGAAATATTTGGTTTCTGAGATTTTCGGTTGCACTGGGCAGCACATACATAAATATTCATGAGTTTCCTGTTTCGTGTTAAAGCAACACTGAAAATATTAGTGCATGTGTAATGGTAGCCAGCTAATAGATAGCTGTGCAATGTGTATAAACCTCACTCTCCTGACCTCAAGAGGTGGACTAGCGACTGACGCTAGAGGCTGTAGCCTTTAGCCTCCTTGTTAGCGCACCTGTCTCCCATGCCGGAGACGCAGGTTCGAGTCCTGTATGGAGCAGGTAGAACAGGAGCGTCACAATGGTACCATGACTCGGATGGGAGTGAGGTATAGGGGGGTGAGTGTAACAGTAGCCAGCTAACAGATAGCTGTGCAATGTGTATAAATCTCACTCTCCTGACTGACGCTAGAGGTTGAACCTTTAGCCTCCTCCTAGTTAGCGCACCCGCCTCCCATGCCGGAGACGCCGGTTCGAGTCCCGTACGGAGCAGGTAGAACAGGAGCGTCACACATGCACAATCTAAAAATTTGAACAAAATGTGCCTTTTCACAAAAATGTCAAAATGAACATCAGATATTTTTTTAAACTTCACGCTCAGTCTTGAGGGTCCGGTGTACGCTCTGTTTAATGTTTTATGGTCAACATAAACAATAAAATGCCTACCATGTTGGTTTCACCCAATGACTTTGATTTGGTGGACAAAAGCGTTTTAAAATATAAATATTTTAGAACACAATTGTTGAACTTTTTTGTTTCACAAATAACAATAAAAGATTATTCTGCACTAGTTATGCCATCATTTATTTTTTCAGGAATTTCAGCTTTTAATGAGACTTTGACCTTTTTTTACTGTCTCCGGACACCACATGACATTTTTTAATTTAAGCCCCAGAAAAAATATCAACATGAATTTAAACTCAGAAATTGAAAATATGCTCATCATAGAAGAGGTGTATTCAAGTTAATGGTTTGTGTGAATTGCATTTTTAAATGTATTTTTAATTTTATAAATCTGGACAAAAATGAACATGACTTCATTGACCCATAGGACACATGGCCATAATATGCACCTGTTACCCTCTGTTACTGTATTTTATGATGAATTTTGTGAAAAGAATCCATGTTATGATCATGAAAAAGTTTTTTTTTCTAGATTGCTCACCCACTGTCACATATACGCATATTTTCTACTCCAATGACTGGACTAGTCAATGTAGTTTGGGCTGTTTCTACGAAGGATGCTTAAACAGTTGTGTAAAAAAGTTTTTTTGGGGGGTGAAACCCTGAAAATTGTTTGAATTAAAAACATGTACATGTTGTAACTCTACATTTGTCATAGCAATATCTTGCCTTATGTTCTCTTCTTTTTAAAGGTGCAGTATGTAAGACTCAGAAACCCTTGTTATTAATGACACCTGTGGCCATTAAGTGATCTGCAGCCAGCTACCTTTTGCTCGTGCTCGTGCTCATGCACACACTCCATAGGGACGCGAGAATCGGCCAAAACAATGACGTAATGTACAAAGAGACAACGTGATTCGCCGGCATCATGCTGACAGATGAGGTAGCATAATTAAAATTACACAGTTATGATTGTTTTACTACAAACTTTGAGACTGTATATTGTATTTGACTCAACAGTGCTGGAACAGGGCTAAAACAAAGTGTGGATATAGGTCTAGCTATGCGAGACTGTAGTTTGAAGTAATCACTTTTCTTTGCATGATACATTGACTGCATTTATACGATAGCCTATGTGGGCGATAGCTAGCTAACCAGCTTTATCAGTAGCTGTTAGCTAAATTTGGTGGATGATGACAGTAGCTGTTTATAAAATAGACTGTACATTATAAATATGTTGACACAATTCAGTATTGATGTGATTCCATCACAACTGTCATTTTGATATATTGATGCGCTATTGTTTTATAATAATAGAATATATATATTTTCTGTATAACCAAGTTACGTCACACTAATGGGTCTTTTTGCATTATCTTGAACACTGTCTAGCATTCATTTCATGTGTTATTGTAGTTTAGCTAAAATTACACAGATCAATCCTTATGGCACTATATTTCACATGCTTTGCAGTTATGTAAGCTTACCTGTCCAATAAGAAGAACACCAATTCAGGGTTGGTTTTGATCAACAAAACCAAACAAAGGTCCCTCCTGGAATCAAATGCCCTGCCGATGTTCACTCTAGTTTTCACTTGACCACGATCATGTTCCCGCTTAGCCAGACAGGATTCAGTAGATAAATGTTTTTTGTTTTTTTTTGGCTTACTCTGAGTTCGTGTAGGAGTCGGTGTTGTACTGGGTGCTGGATGTTTGCTGGATTCCATCTCTAAGATAACGTTACCTAGTGTTGCAGTTTGTTGTCACTGTTGAATAGCAGAAGAGAAGCACTGATTATCCTTTGGATAATCCCGGCAAAAGCGACCCGCTCCCTTCGCATGAAAATCAGTCTACAGGCTTTAATAGGCAACCTAGGAAGTCCGGGAAGGGCTCAAGTTGTGTTACAAGCCGTTCACACATTGGCAAAAAAAGGCAAATATTACATGAAAATTGTTACATATTGCACCTTTAAAGAAAGATAAAATATTTTCTTGAACTGTTTTCTTGACCATTTTTGAAAGTGAGTGAAACTTTTGAAAACTTGCATTACCTTCAGTGGTGTAAGTTTCATGTCAACACTAGGAAGGACAAGTCATCGCTAAACTCAAACATACCTGTCTTTTCGCTGTGGAGAAAGAGGTCGCGCGCTCAGGGTTGCCAGATTGCGTGACTAAAGTGTCACCCTAGCAGATTATTTCCAAACTGTACAAGTGTCAAGATCTAATTAGGGGATTTCACCTATAGAAATCTGGCAACCCAACACATGCCCTTAAAGTCTGTTATTTATCAAATGTAGAAAATAAAATATTTTACTTGCATGATTAGTTCTAATTTATACATGATACAATTAATCTAAAGAGGATGGTGGTTTTACAAGGGGGATGCCTTTTGGTATTTCTTGCAACAAGGGGGTTGAAATGTAGAAAATAAAATATTTTACTTGCATGATTAGTTCTAAGTTATACATGATACAATTAATCTAAAGGGGATGGTGGTTTTACAAGGGAGATACTTTTTGGTATTCCTTGCAACAAGGGGGATGGTGTTTCCTTGTCCTCTCAGACTTTGCTGATGACAGAGTAAAGGAGACTTACTGGGGCCAAGGCATTCACCCCCAGTGGGGCTTGGGACCTGGAGTACCAAAGAGTACAGTGGGCTGTCTTCGCAGAGGCGAATAGGCCCATATCTGCTTTGCCGAACATTACCCAAAAACTTAGAACCGTCTGGGGATGAAGTCTCCATTCTCCGACCATTGGTCCCTGGCGAGACAGCATGTCCGTTCCGCAGTTCAGACAGCCCGGAACATATGTCACGTGCAGGGAGAGGAGATGGCGCGTGCTCCACACGAGGAGGCATTGCACCAGGCTCATCATTGGTAGCGATTGAGTGCCACCCTGGCAATTTATGTACGCTACCACTGACATATTGTCTGACCGAATGTCAGAATGGAAAGCCTTCACAGCTAAGACGATGGCTAGCATTTCCAGGCAGTTGATGTGCCACACCCGTTTCGCACCCATCCAAGTGCCGAAAGTCAGGCGTCCATCGCACAGCATGCCCCAACCCGTGTCGTATGCATCCGTTGTCCCCACTTTCCATCTGAAAACCTGACCCTGCTGATAAAGGTTTGGAGCTGTCCATGGTGCTAGAGCAGCCAGACAGTGGTGCGTCACAGTGACATGGTACTTGATGTTTAGGCCAGCACTGGAGAGGTTTCATGTGTAAAAGACTGCCACCATAAAACCCAGCATTTTCTGAAATGACTTCAGTGGAAATGCTTTCCCCAGTTTGAACTGAGACAGACACTGATGAATGGTCTGAATGCGCCCGCTTGTGAGGTGCACACACATGCTCACAGAGTCGAGTCGAACCCCCAATAAAGGAGATTTGTTGGCTGGGAGAAAGTGTGCTTTTCACCCAGTTGACATTGAGACCTAGGCTGTTAAAATGGTGAAGTATCAAGTCTTGTGCTCGCATAGCAGAGCCTCTGATTGGGCCAGTAATAGCCAATCATCGAGGTAATTCAGAATGCGCACACCGTTCATCTTCAAAGGGGCGAGCGCTGCATCAACATATTTCGTGAATGTGCACAGGGCCAGAGACAATCTGAAGGGGAGGACTTTGAATTGATATGTCGTTCCCTCGAACATGAATCTCAAGAACAGCCTGCTTTTCTTTTTAATCCATCATTTGCTGGCAAACACACGTGAACAACATTTTGCACAACATCCCGGTCTTGGCGAACTTCAGTGAAAAGTGGAACAGCATGTGTGTTGTGCCGTGCTTTCTTTGGATCTGGGCCAAGTAGAACGGCGGGCTCCAGACTCCTCTTCACGGCGCTACACTGGTCAAGACCGCGCCTGCTGCCCCGGGGAGGGGGGGGGGGGGGGGACACTCACGCATCTTTGTGAGCGTTAACCAGACATGGCGGTCCAAAACCACCAGATGACCCATCGCTTTTCCGATGGCCTGCGCGGTAAACTTAGTAGCTTGCAGCGCCAGCGCTAGATCCTCCTCAGGTTCTTCCATCTCTACCTCGCGGCCCCGCCGTGCTTCCTCACGTGGTCCCTCGAGACTTTAAAAAAAGGAAGCAGTTGGGAGGGTGCAGGAGGCGGAATCGTCCCTCAGAACGAGGGCGACCCTAGAGCAGAGCGTCTTGAGACTCATGTCTTCACAGTAAGGGCAGTCTGTCTCCATTAGAGCTGCTTCGGCATGGGTGCGTCCTAGGCAGCGAACGCAGCTCTCATGTTTGTCTGACAGAGCGATGTGTTGCTCACAGTAACACTTGCGATACAACATCTTTGAAAAGACGCGTACATACAAGCGGCTCTTAATATAAGTGTTTTACAACACTTGGACAGAATATATATATATATATATATATATATATATATATATATATATATATATATATATATATATATATATACACACACACACACCGATCAGCCACAACATTAAAACCACCTGCCTAATATTCTGAGATGCTATTCTTCTCACTGGAGAATGGCCAGACTGGTTCGAACTGACAAAGTCTACGGTAACTTAGATAACCTGTACAATCGTGCTAAGAATAGCTTCTCAGAATGCTATTCTGAGATTGGGGTTGGCACTGTTTTGGCGGCACGAGGGGGACCTACACAATATTTTATTGTTGTGGCTGATTGGTGTGTGTGTGTGTGTATACAGGTGCATCTCAATAAATTAGAATGTCGTGGAAAAGTTCATTTATTTCAGTAATTCAACTCAAATTGTGAAACTCGTGTTTTAAATAAATTCAATGCACACAGACTGAAGTAGTTTAAGTCTTTGGTTCTTTTAATTGTGATGATTTTGGCTGACATTTAACAAAAACCCACCAATTCACTATCTCAAAAAATTAGAATACATCATAAGACCAATAAAAAAAACATTTTTAGTGAATTGTTGGCCTTCTGGAAAGTATGTTCATTTACTGTATATGTACTCAATACTTGGTAGGGGCTCCTTTTGCTTTAATTACTGCCTCAATTCGGCGTGGCATGGAGGTGATCAGTTTGTGGCACTGCTGTGGTGGTATGGAAGCCCAGGTTTCTTTGACAGTGGCCTTCAGCTCATCTGCATTTTTTGGTCTCTTGTTTCTCATTTTCCTCTTGACAATGCCCCATAGATTTTCTATGGGGTTCAGATCTGGTGAGTTTGCTGGCCAGTCAAGCACACCAACACCATGGTCATTTAACCAACTTTTGGTGCTTTTGGCAGTGTGGGCAGGTGCCAAATCCTGCTGGAAAATGAAATCAGCATCTTTAAAAAGCTGGTCAGCAGAAGGAAGCATGAAGTGCTCCAAAATTTCTTGGTAAACGGGTGCAGTGACTTTGGTTTTCAAAAAACACACTGGACCAACACCAGCAGATGACATTGCACCCCAAATCATCACAGACTGTGGAAACTTAACACTGGACTTCAAGCAACTTGGGCTATGAGCTTCTCCACCCTTCCTCCAGACTCTAGGACCTTGGTTTCCAAATGAAATACAAAACTTGCTCTCATCTGAAAAGAGGACTTTGGACCACTGGGCAACAGTCCAGTTCTTCTTCTCCTTAGCCCAGGTAAGACGCCTCTGACGTTGTCTGTGGTTCAGGAGTGGCTTAACAAGAGGAATACGACAACTGTAGCCAAATTCCTTGACATGTCTGTGTGTGGTGGCTCTTGATGCCTTGACCCCAGCCTCAGTCCATTCCTTGTGAAGTTCACCCAAATTCTTGAATCGATTTTGCTGGACAATCATAAGGCTGCGGTTCTCTCGGTTGGTTGTGCATCTTTTTCTTCAACACTTTTTCCTTCCACTCAACTTTCTGTTAACATGCTTGGATACAGCACTCTGTGAACAGCCAGCTTCTTTGGCAATGAATGTTTGTGGCTTACCCTCCTTGTGAAGGGTGTCAATGATTGTCTTCTGGACAACTGTCAGATCAGCAGTCTTCCCCATGATTGTGTAGCCTAGTGAACCAAACTGAGAGACCATTTTGAAGGCTCAGGAAACCTTTGCAGGTGTTTTGAGTTGATTAGCTGATTGGCATATCAAAATATTCTAATTTTTTGAGATAGTGAATTGGTGGGTTTTTGTTAAATGTGAGCCAAAATCATCACAATTAACCAAAGACTTAAACTACTTCAGTCTGTGTGCATTGAATTTATTTAATACACGAGTTTCACAATTTGAGTTGAATTACTGAAATAAATGAACTTTTCCACAACATTCTAATTTATTGAGATGCACCTGTATATATATATATATATATATATATATATATATATATATATATATATATATATATATATATATATATTACCGATTACCTGCATGCAAGTAAACTCAATAAAATAACTTAATAAAGGAAAGAATTCATAAACTGCCGGACCTTTTGCCATTCTTTGTATACTGTAGGTGTACAGTATAGACACAACATTAACCAATCACAACCAAGTGTGCTGAAAAGATGAAGTGCATGTGACTGCCCGCTGTTATCCCTGAAGCAGCAATAACCTACCTCAGCTTATTACAACCTTATTAAAGAAAAAAACTGGCGTAGGACCACATAGATAACTTTATTTTCCGTGCAGAGGCGCTTCTGTATCTCGTGAAAGAGCCAATGTGAACGTCCAATGCGACCGCCCCGCTCACGCGCCGCTCGTGTCTCGCTCGCCCTGCTCACGGAGGATGTGTGAACCCGGCGTTAGTGTATATGAATAGTATGTTTACTTCTATTAAACATCTAATACTTCATTGTGTGTGCGCGCATATTTGCATTGCTTTAACCCCTCTTTGTAAGTCCCGCCTTCTCGCACACCAGTTGGTCGATTGTAAGCGGCATGCAGTAACTATTGGCCAAATTCCTGCCTGTCAATCTCTCCGCGAACGCACGAAGCGCTGTTGTGTTCGGCATTAAACAGTTGCTTGACCGTAGCAGCAAATGACAGCTGAGTGGAAACAATGCCCAAACGAAAGTGCAAATTTACAGAAGATTTGCACAAAACATTCCCATGCTTTCGTCCAGGTCGAGATCCATGGGAAGCAGAATGTATGACTTGTAAAGCTGGCACTTATGTGTCAGTTGCTAATAAAGGTGCACTTTATGCACTGACTCTTTTATACGAAGCATAAGGTGAAAGTTCATCAGGTAAATTAACGGACTACTTTTTGCGACCAGGTAAAATTGTTATCACATTGCTTCATTTTCTATGGCCATTCAAAATAATAGTAATAGTAAATGAAGGTACACTCATGGCATACAATTTTTTATTTTAGTACACGGACATTCAAAAGAATGTTGGGCATTTTTATTTATTTATATATATTTGTGTATGCTAATAGAGTGTCTTTTTCACTGTATTAAAGTTTGCATTCATAGTAACACTGTTTTGAACCCTATTATTCCACCCCACCCCAATCCCCTTCAGCGAAAAAAAAAAAAAAAAAGGTGTCCTCTTTTTGGAAAACCAGAATATGATTACCCTAGAAGCCATGTCACTTAAAATAATTTTATTGAAAGAAAAAATACATTTAGGCTCTGGTAATGAAACAGCAGTATCACCTTTCCAAGATTTATAACTAGAAACTAACATTTCGTCGACTTTTGCCGCATCCCACAGCGCAGCACATTGAAGGTAAATGGAATTTTGGTCACAAACACGGCTGCGCGGTCATGCAATGACGTCACATTGTAAATATCAATACTGTAAATATAGACACGTTCCAATAAATGTTGCTGTGTCCGAAATTACCTATATTCCCTAGAGCATTAAACCAGGTTTCGGATATTTTGCAGTGTTGTCCGAATTCTGAATATTTCACTCATTTATACCAATAATACATTCTGGTTTACAGTGTAGTGTGGGTCAATGTTGGTTAGCGTGGCTCTGTTAGCCCCTGCTAGTAGATATCGTAACTACACCATCTCTGGGAAAAAGCGTCTTTCTCCATTGATAACAGATCAATTGAAACCCACATTTGCTTTCGAGTAAAATTAGGAAACAGACAGATTTATTATGGAACGTTGTTAATAAATAATAAATTACCTTTCCAAGTGAAATGAAGAGGTCTTTTATAAATTCCTCTTGATTGGCGCTGGCATTTAGAATAGCCTGCATATTGAGTTTCTCAATGAACTCATGCTGGCGAAACCACCTTTTCAAACAACAAACACGACGATGAGTATTGAATGAGGATAATGATTACATGCGTGTACTTTAGAGCAGGTTAACTTTTACTTTTAGATTGTATATTCACGTACCTTGGACTTCCGACATCACGCAATGACATCTTCTCCAGACTTTGAATATATCCTTCAGCTTCGCCGTGTAGTAGTAATGAATTCATCTCTTCTGGGTGTCCTTCGTTGTGAAAAAACAAAACAAAACAAAAACGACAAAAGTCTTGGCCACTTTCTATTCCTACAGACAGTGTGAAAACTGTTACTATGGTTACATGTAAACACTGACGTGCGAAAGTGACGGGACAAGCACTCGGGTTCGAGATGAAACGTTTTAGGAAATGAGAAAATTATCTACTACAGATGGTCAATACATAGACTAATTATTTATCTAATTAGTAAAGCATCCTCTTAAAATAATTACGCTTTAATTTGCACAAGAAATGCATTTTTTGTTTTGTTTTTTTAAATCTTGGTAATAGGACCAGAAACAAAAAGTACATTTTCCTAAAAAGGACAGTTCACCATTATCTCATTATTTACTTTATCTCAGTGTTTTAGCTCTGTAGGTCTATACAATGCAAGTGAATGGTGGCCAGCATTTTAAAGCTCCAAAAAACATATAAAGGCAGCATAAAATTAATCCTTGTGATTGGTGCAGTATGTAACATTACATTTTCATGTAATATTCACTTTTTCACAATGTGTTGGCAAAACGGCTTGTAACGCAACTTCAAAAATGAGCCAATCCTGGACTTCCTAGGTTGCCTATTAAAGCCTGTAGGTTGATTTTCATGCAAAGGGAGTGGGTCGCTTTTGCCTGGAAAATCCAAAGGATGTGACGTTTATGTGCGCTCCTGAGAGCCTTGCCTTAGTGCGTCTCTTCCGCTATTCAACAGCGACAACAAACTGCAACACTAGGTAACGTTATCTTAGAGATGGAATCCAGCAAACGTCCGGCACCCAGAACAACACTGACTCCTACACAAACTCAGAATAAGCCAAAAAAAAAAAAAAAAAAAAAACATTTATCTACTGAATCCCGTCTGGCTAAGCGGGAATGTGATCGTGGTCGAGCGAAAACTAGAGTGAACATCGGCAGGGCATTTATTTCAAAAACTTTCAGCGATCTTCTCTTTATACTAAAAGTCAGGTATACGGGATAAATTTAAGCAAATACGCTGGTTTCTTGATCGTAGTACAACATATGACATACAAAACATACAATAGTGCAACATAACAGTGCAGTGCAACAGTAAACTGTCTGGTATAGTTCGGTAGTATGTGGCTGTATGTGTGTTTCAGTATGCTATGTTATAAGTAGTGTGTAGTCTCAAAGTTTGTAGTAAAACAATCAAAACTGTGTAATTTTAATTATGCTACCTCATCTGTCAACATGATGATGGTGAATCACGTTCAGTATGCTCGCATCCCTATGGAGTGTGTGCACGAGCAACAGGTAGGTGGCTGCAGTTCACTTAACGGTGTGATTAATAACAAGGGTTTCTGAGTCTTACAAACTGCACCTTTAAATTAATGTATTCTAAAGCAATACGACCGCTTTGTGTGAGAAACATATCAGTGTCTAAGTCCGTTTTCACTATAAATTTTCACTTTTTAAATGTTCATTTTATCTTATCTATTTTATCAATAGATATTTAAACCACAAACCATAATGGTCACAACCAAAAAAATTAAAGTATAATATAACCTATTGATAATCACCACATGACAAATAACTGAAAGTGACAACAAATACAATAGCAGCAAAAATAATATAAGTAGTAAAATAATAAATAGTACACAGCAAACTACATAATTTATTCGTGTGCCAGTGCTTTGCTGGTAACTCGAGTAGCACATCCTGCATTACTATCCACAGACTCAACACCATACTGAAAAAAAAATTCCAAACTGAAAGACGTGCCAGAAGGATATTGATCAGGGAAACCGTCAAGAGGCCAAAGGCAACTTTGAAGTATTTACAAGCCCCTATAGCTGACATTCTTCATTCTGTGCATGTGGCAATAATCTCCCAACCTTTAGCTAACCTGTATGGCAGGGTCGCTAGAAAGGTGACTCTTTTGAAAAAGTGCCACACTGTCTCATTTGCACTTTGCGAATAAGACTGGAGGATTTTAATGTCATGTGGCAAAAGGTTTATGGTCAGATGAGACAAAAATTTAACTTTCTGGATTAAACTCCAAGCACTATATTTTGAGAGAAAGCCTGTGAAATCAAAATGAAAGTTTTGCTGCTTTTAGTCCATATCTATTAACTTTGGGGTCATCTATATGCCAGTGTACTTCTAAAGGTTGACATAATTAATTTTCAGAAGATATATGCATTTAAATTATGCTCTTCCAGCTAGAAAAACGCAGTGAAATCATGACATCAAACCATACTAGAGAAACTTTGTCCAATCAAATATGTTCTAGAACAAGAAGGCAACCGCCCCATTAATCTGCTCACCGCACATGGCTGTTTTCTCACCTGCGCTAATGGTTCCTTCGCAGGGCACTTCAAAGAAAGCACAAACCATGTTGTGGGGTCTTTCCAAACAGAATTTCCAATAACAATCACTGTAGAAGTGAGTTGTGACTGACTGTTATCACTCTTTATGGGAAGAATATAGTATCAAAATTATTCACAAATGTGTAAACACTTATCCATCAATTCAATAAATGTCATACATGCATCTTACTATCCAGCAGAGGTGGGTAGAGTAGCCAAAAACTCTACTCAAGTAAAAGTACAGTTACTTTAAAAAAATAATTATTCAAGTAGAAGTAAAAGTAATAATGTAAAAAATTACTCGAGTAAGAGTAAGAAAGTATCCAATAAAACGAATACTCAAGTAGTGAGAAACTAGTTACTTTCACATTTAACATAATGGATGTCTACTCTCCTATGTTCCAGTACATGATACACATTCATCATGCATTACAGAATGATTAATAATAATAATAATAATAATAATACTATTAATATTATTGTAAAGAATTTAAATTGTCATCATTCACCACCATGTTGTTCCAAACCCATATGACTTCTTTCTTCCATGCATCAAATTAAAGGGAAAGTTCACCAAGAAAAATAAAAATTTCTCGCCCTCATGCCATCCCAGATGTTTATGACTTTCTTTCTTTTGCAGAACACAAATTAAGATTTTTAGAAAAATATCTCATCTCTGTTGGTCCATACAATGTAAGTGAATGGTGACCAGAACTTTGAAGCTCCAAAAAGCACAGAGGCAGCATAAAATTAATATGACTCTAGTGAGTTTCAGAAGCAATATGATAGGTGTGGGTGAGAAACTGATAAATATCTATATTTTTATAATATATAAAGTCCTTTTTTACTATTAAATCTCCTCCCTGCCCAGTAGGTGGCGATATGCACAAAGACTTGAATCACTAAAAACAAGAAGAATGTGAAAGTGGAGATTTATTAGTAAAACAATTATTTAAATATTGATAAGTTTATCACCCACACTTATCATATCCCTTCTGAAGATATAGATTGAACCAGTGCTATTTGAATTCCTTTAATGCTGCCTTTATGTGTTTTCTGAGCTTCAAAGTTTTGGTACACATTCACTTGCCTTCTATGAACCAGCAGAGCTGAAATATTCTTCTAAAAATGTTTGTGTTCAGCAGAAGAATAAAAAACATACACATCTTGGATGGCATGAGGGTGAGTAAATGATGCGAGAATTTTAAATTTTGGAAATATTATTCCTGATAGATGTTAGACAGAATGCTAGCCTTAAGCATCATTTATTTTCACTGCATGTTTTTTTCCCCCTCCATATTTTGAAAGGAAATGGTGACTGAGACTGTCACTCCCTAACATTCTGTCTAACATTTTTTGGGTTCTACAGAATACAGAAAGTTTCACAGGGTTGGAAGAACATGAGGGCGGGGAAATTATGATATTGATTAAAGACTGAACTATCACTTTAAGGATGCTTCACAAATTTGGACGAATCTGTCAGTTAGAAGAGAAATTTGGAAAGCTTTCTCCAGTAATTATGGTGAAAAACGTGAACAATGTCACACAGTCACCAAGATACACATAATGTTTAATTATACACTGAAGCAAGATCATGATTTGTTCATGCCTTATTTCATTATTTCACAGCTTTTTACATCCTGCGTGAATTTAGTTCAGTGATGGTCCAGCACTGTCAGCATCAAAATAATTTAGATAATTATTTCTGTACACTAAGGGTAAATTACACCATATCTCTGTGTTTGTAAGCTTGTCCATAAGACAAAGCCGCCCGCATCTGTCAAAAGCTGTGCATGTGCCAACTTTGCACGTGCAGAAATGCTTACAATCGCGATAGGCAGGGCAAAACATTTGCACTTAACACGTATGTTTACAAGGAGTTATACAGTAGGCACAGATCTGTTGCAGTGCTTATATAAAAATTTAAACTTAGAAACTGAGGTCATAACTGAGCCCACAGTTACAGATTCATGCTGAAAATAAATGAGTATCACCATGACATAGACAAGCCCACATTGTCACAATCTCTAAAACTTACCTCACCGTGTTTTCTTAAGTTGGAGCTGCAACTTTAATCTTGAAATATATCCTTGTCTTGGTGAAAAATTAAGGCATTGAATGGAGTGAAGAAATGTTTGTCTTGCGCGCTTGCTGCTGTAGTATTGAACGCGACTCGAGTGAAGTTCCGCTGTCGTAAGAGTCCCATTCAAAAATATCAATAAATTACGCATTTATTAACACTTATTAAATTAAAATCAGTAATGTAACGACAGGAAAGCTATCCACTGTAACGAAGTAAAAGTAAATTTTTTTTCATCAGAAATGTACTTGAGTAAGAGTGAAAAGTACCCACCATAAAACATACTCAGAAAAGTAATTTTCCCCAAAAAGCTAGTAAATGTAGTGCGTTACTACCCACCTCTGCTATCCACACACAAATTTGTACAAATAGAGACATATTTGTGAATAGAAATGTTCCCTTTTGTATAAATGTAACACAATTTGCGTGTCTAACCAAATGATAACATTCCAAATTTATCACAAAATGGCCTTGTGAAGCATTGAATGTGCATTTGTGGATCAAGTTACACACGTGCATTCTTTGACATGATTTTGTGTCTATTGTTTTATTTCTTTGAATTTTGAGACTTTTGTTTAGCTCTTTTTACCATGGCCGACCCACGCACAAACAACTACCAATGAATAAATCTTAAATTCATCCATAAGTATGGACACATCTACCTACCAATTTGGGAAAAATTCACAAATGCGTGTTATTAGCCTTATACAAATGTCTTTTTACTTGTGTCTGTGTAATTTATTATTAAATAAATGTGCAGCTATATGTACAAATAGAGACATATTTGTGAATACAAATGTTCCCTTTTGTACAAATAAATCACAGTTTGTGTATGCAACCAAATGAAGATGTTCCCAATTAAACTCAAAATGGCCTCGTGAAGCATTGAATGTGCATTTGTGGGACAAGTGACACGCATGCATTTGTTGACATGTTTTTGTGTCTATTCTGTTTTATTTCTTTGAATTTTGAGACTTTTGTTTAGCTGTTTTCACCATGGCCGACCCACGCACAAACAACTACCAATGAATAAGTCCTAAATTCATCCATAAGTGTGGTTACATCTACCCATCAATTTGGGAAAACTTCACAAATGCGTGTAATTAGCCTTATACAAATGTCTTTTTACTTGTGTCTGTGTAATTTATTATTAAAGGTGCAGTATGTAAGATTTAGAAACCCTTGTTATTAATGACACCTGTGGCCTCTAAGTGAACTGCAGCCAGCTACCTGTTGCCCATGCTCGCGATCATGCAAACACTCCATAGGGACGCGAGCGAGCGAGCATCAACCAAAACAATGACCTAACGTACAAAGAGACAACGTGATTCACCGGCATCATGCTTGACAGATGAGGTAGCATAATTAAAATTACACAGTTATGATTGTTTTACTATAAACTTTGAGACTGTATATTATATTTGACTCTCCAGTGCTTGAACAAGGCTAAAACAAAGTGTGGATATAGGTCTGACTATGCGAGACTGTAGTTTGAAGTAATCACTTTTCTTTGCATGATACATTGTCTGCATTTATACATAATAGCCTATGTCGGCGTTAGCTAGCTTGGTGGATGATGACAGTAGCTGTTTACAAAATAGACTCAACATTATAAATATGTTGACACAGTATTGATGTGATTCCATCACAACTGTCATTTTGATATATCGATGCGCTATTGTTTTATAATAATAAAATATATATATTTTCTGTATAACCAAGATACGTTACACTAATGAATGGGTCTTTTTGCATTATTTTGAACATTGTCTAGCATTCATTTCATGTGTTATTGTAGTTTAGCTAAAATTACACAGATCAATCCTTATGGCACTATATTTCACATGTTTTACAGTTATGTAAGCTTACCTGTCCAATAAGAAGAATGCCAATTCAGGGTCGGTTTTGATCCCCAAAACCGAACGAAGTTCCCTCCAGGAATCAAGTGCCCTGCCGATGTTCACTCTAGTTTTCACTCGATCACGTTCCCGCTTAGCCAGACAGGATTCAGTAGATAAATG
Organism: Myxocyprinus asiaticus; assembly: GCF_019703515.2. Lineage (NCBI taxonomy): Eukaryota > Metazoa > Chordata > Actinopteri > Cypriniformes > Catostomidae > Myxocyprinus > Myxocyprinus asiaticus. The sequence continues at coordinate 33,247,279 of NC_059350.1, forward strand.
TTTTTTTGGGGTGGGGGCTTACTTTGAGTTTGTGTAGGAGTCAGTGTTGTACTGGGAGCCGGGCGACATGCAGGAAAATATCCTCCAAATTCTGTCTGAGAAGATTAACGAGAGATCGGATCAGATTGAAAGAATGGTAAGAGAGAATTCCTCCAACATAGAAGCTTTGGGCCAGTCTCTTACTTCAGTTCATAATGATGTCATGGATTTGCAAAAAGAAAACGCAACCTTAAAAAATGCAAATGCACTCCTGGAAAAAAAAGGTCAAGGAGGTGATCACGAAAATTCAGGAACGGTACAGCCACCGATGATGCCTGCGTTTACACGGACTGTCCGAACAATCTAACGAAAATGTAAAAATGAGAGTCATGGAGGTATGCAGAGCAGTGGCTTTGGATGCAGACAAACATATGGTAACAGATTCTCTGGATGTGACACATCGTCTTGGCAGTCTCAAAAATCTTGATGGCAGGAGAGTTAAACCAAGACCAGTGATCATGAGATTCATATCCCGTACTGCCAGAGACTTAATCTGGAAGTTTTCAAAAAACAACGAGTATCTGAACACCAAGGGGATGCGGTTTAAGAGGACCTGACTGCATTTGACATAGCAGCACGGAATCGTCTTTGGCCGGCTGTGGAGAGATCAAGGAAGGAAGGCAAAATTGCATACTTCAGTGGAGCGAGGGCTTTCATTGAGGGTAAAGAGATTCATTTTGAAGAGGCTACTTCGTTGAAGCCTGAAGTTGATGGTACTTTGAAGGACAGTGCTTATCTCCTTTGTTACAGGAAAATGAGTGAATTTGAACTTGTCTACAGTATAAGTGCTATCTGATGGTATATAATATTTTTATGCACTTTAAGCATTAGTTCAACTTTTGTAGCTGTTACAAGTTGTCTTTGTTCATTTGTGAGCATTGAATCCCACTGTGTGTGAAAGTTTAAAGTTTGGGCTATTTAGTCACTATTGCGTTTAATCTTTCAGTAATTCTTTTTGTACTTTATGTCTTTTTCTCTATTTTCTATCAATGCCAGAGGTATTCGTGATATTTTAAAGAGGAAAGCTTTATTTTTATATTGCAATGGGAAAAGTGCAGATTTTTGTTTAATTCAGGAAACACACGCATGTTCTTCAGATGCTACATTTTGGAAAAATCAGTGGGGAAAAGAGATTTAGTTGTCATTTAGCAGTAATCGCTCAGCAGGGATCGCTATTTACAAGATAAATTTAATGGCCAGATACTAAATTATGAAAAAGATGATTGTGGTAGATGGATACTACTCCTGATAGATAAAGAAAATGAACAGTTTGTATTAGTCAACTGTTATGCCTCCAATAACAAAGTGAATAATGAAATACTGTTTTCACATATTGAATCTAGAACTCAGCATTTCATTTTCTTATATGCTTTTGCCAGGAGGGGACTTTAATACTGTGTTTGATGAGACCATCGATAGATGGCCTCCTAAAAGTAGACCTGGTCCTTCTAGTGAATTGGATAATGTGTGTTCAAGATTAGGCCTTATTGACGTGTGGATATATAAGAATCCAGACAAGAAGGAATATACATGGTGTTATAAGGAATCTTCTCTTCATTCTCGTATTGACTATTGGTTAGTGTCTAGTGACATACAGTGGTTGCCAAAAATATTGGCACCCTTGGTAAATATGAGCAAAGAAGGCTGTGAAAAAAAACATGCATTGTTTATCCTTTTGATCTTTCATTCAAAAAATTCACAAAAATCTAACCTTTAACTGAAGTAAAACAATTGAAAGTGGGGAAGTATCTCATTATTAAATAAATATTTTTCTCCAAAACACGTTGGCCACAATTATTGGCACCCCTAGAAATGCTTATGAGTAAAATATATCTGAAGTATATTCCCATTCATATTTAAAAATTTTTAGTGCACCTGGGTGACTAGGAACGTGAAATTGTTCAGCCATGACTTCCTGTTTCACAGGGGTATAAATATGAGGTAACACAAAGGCCAAATTCCCTTAATCATCAATCACAGTGGGTTAGACTAAAGAATATAGTTCTGATGTGCAGCAAAATGTTGTTGAGCTTCACAAAATGGGAATTGGCTATAAAAAAATAAATAGCCAAAGCACTGAAAATGCCCATTTCCACCATCAGGGCAAAATGTACAAGTTCCAATCTACTGGAGGTCTTAAGAATCGGCCTGGAAAAGGACACGTATCTATATTGACTCCACACGCAGTGAGGAGGATGGTTCAAGTGGCCAAGGAATCTCCAAGGATCACGGCTGGAGAATTGCAGAAATTAGTTTGGTCTTGGGGTCAGAAAGTCTAAAAGAAATATCAGACATCACCTACATCACAAGTTGTTTTGGAGGGTTTCAGGAAAAAAACCTCTGCTCTCATCCAACAACAAACTCAAGCTTCTTCAGTTTGCCAGACATTACTGGAACTTCAAATGCGACTGGGTTCTATGGTCAGATGAAACAAAAAAAGAGCTTTTTGGCAGCAAACACCAGAGATGGGTTTGGCACACACAGAGATGAAGTAGTACCCAATGCCCACGGTTAAATGTGGTGCTGCATATTGTTAATGTTGTGGGGCTGTTTTTCTGCCAGAGGTCCTGGACATCTTGTTCGGATACATGGCATAATGGACTCTATCAAATACCAACAGATAAAAAATCAAAACCTGGCTGCCTCTGCCAGAAAGCTTAAAATGGGCCCTGGTTGGATCTTCCAGCAGGACAATGCTCCAAAACAAACATCAAAATCAACACAAAAATGGTTCACTGACCACAAAATCAAGGTTCTGCCAGAGGAATGGTCTCAAATCCCTTGCCAGGTGTTCTCCAACCTCATTAGGCATTATAAGAGAAGAGCTGTTATCTTGGCAAAGGGAGGTTGCAAAAAGTATTGAATAAAAGGGTGCCAATAATTATGGCCAATGCATTTTGGAGAAAAATATTTATTTAATAATGAGATATTTCCCCTGTTTCAATTGTTTTACTTCAATTAAAGGTTAGATTTTCGTGATTTTATTTTATTTTTTTAATGAAAGATCAAAAGGATAAACAATGCAGATTGTTTTTCACAGCCTTCTTTGCTCATATTTACTAAGGGTGCCAATATTTTTGGCCACCACTGTAACTAATAATGTGGCTTCTGTTCTGATAGAACCCTCCATAATGACAGATCATAACAGAATATTTATTTTACTAAATATGCATGGGAAATCAGTCAAAAAAGGTACTAGTTACTGGAAACTAAATAATAAATTGCTAGAAAATGAAGGCCTGGGAATTCAAATTAAACAAATTATTGAAAAATATAAGACAATTGCGTGTTTAGAAAAGTCATATGGAAAGTATTGGGAATTAATGAAATTTGAAATCAGATTGGTAACAATTAACCAAGGAAAATTGGAAGCAAAATACAAAAGAATGAAAGAAAAATTAATTATTGAATCAATTTTAAATTAAGTAAAAAGAATAGGGAAGCCTGGACTGATTGTGAGGTACAAGAACAAGATTTATTGCAAACGAATTAGATAATATCTATGAGGATAAAGCAAAAGGAGCATTTATAAGATCCAGACTTAAATGGTTAGAAAAAGGGGGAAAAAATACAAAATATTTGTTTGGCCTTGAAAAACAGAATAGTGACTTTGTCTCAGTTTCAAAATTAATGATTAATAACAAAATAGTAGATAACTCTTTAGTTATTTCAAAATATGTTGCCCAGTTTTTTAGTAATTTGAATTCTTTATCATTGGCTACTTCCAACATTGATACTACAGTGAGCTTTAAATAGCTTTGTGAGTGATACCAAAAAACAGACCAGAACTTTAAGAATCTGTGTGATAAAGAAATTAACATTAAGGAATTTATAGAATGTATTAACATGATGAAAAGCAATAAATCTCCAGGTAATGACGGACTAACAGGGGAATTTTGCAAGGTTTTTTCTAAAGATCTTTCACCCTTTCTATTATCAATATTTGAAGAAGCAATACAAATGGGTGAATTACCCGCTTCATTGAAACAGAGTTATAACATTGATTCCCAAACCCAATAAGGATAAATTATTTATTGAAAATTTGAGGCCCATTAGTTTGCTTAATAATGACAGTAAGTTGTTTGCAATGATTTTTTCTAGAAGAATGAAGTAAGGTCTAGATAAAATAATTGATGAAGAACAGTCTGGTTTTATGCAAGGCCATCATATTAGGAATAATTTTAGACTGGTTTTAGATATGATTGATTATAATAATTTTATTGACGATGATAGTTTTATTTTATTTATTTATTTTTATAAAGCTTATGATACGGTGAATCACGATTTTATGTTCAAAGCGATCAAGTTGTTAGGTTTTGGAGATATGTTTTTGAAAGCAGTTAAAACATTATACAATGGATGTAATAGTTCGGTCAAACTTGCTTATGGTACTTCACAAAGATTTGATATAAATTGAGGTATTAGACAAGGATGCCCTGTCTCTCCTTTTCTATTTCTGTTAGTCACTCAGGTTTTGGCAATGCCTTTAAAGAAAAATCAATTTTTTTTCTCCCAATTTGGAATACCCAATTCCCAATGTGCTTCCAAGTCCTCGTGGTCGCGTAGTGATTCGCCTCAGAGGACGAATCCCAGTTGCCTCCGCGTCTGAGACCATCAACCCACGCATCTTATCACGTGGCTTGTTGAGTGCGTTGCCACGGAGACATAGTGTGTGTGGAGCCTTCACGCCATCCACCGTGGCAACCACACTCAACTCACCACACGCCCCACCGAGAACGAACCACAATATAGGAGGAGTTTACCCCATGTGACTCTAACCTCCCTAGCAAAAGCAAATCCTGTTAGCATGGAATATGATCTACAAGCACAATTTTTCACCACACAGTTATTTTATATGGAACAACAAAGACATACTATTTCAAAATAAATCTCTATTCTATCATACTTGGTACAATGAAGGAATTATATCAGTAAGGCAGTTGCTTAATTCAAATGGCTATTTGTTGTCATATACTGAATTTCTTCAAAAATTTCAATTTCCAAGAGATTTTGCTATTGTTCTCGACGCAATTCCAAAGAGTGTGACGCTACTTTTAATGAACTCTAGTTCAATGTAAATCAACATTGTCGATTTTTGTGAACATATTTATATTGATAATGTGGATGTTTTAAAACAAACATGTAGCAATAAGGTCATAAGTAAAGCTCTTTGTTTAATTTCATTTCCTGCTGCAAGATGTTTTTGGTCTTCATAATTTGGCAATATTTACAGGGATAAAGCATGGAAAATACAAAATACATTTTGTATCAAAAACAAAATTAAAGAAGTATCTTACAAGATATTGCATAGGATTTATCCAGCTAAGCATGTTTTGGAAAGATTTAAGCTTAAAATTTCATAGACCTGTGAATTTTGTGGACAGGAAAAAGAAACAATTTTGCATTTGTTTTATCATTGTATTTACTTAAGAGTATTTTGGAAGGATTTAGAAAATTATATTAATAGAAAATTGGGTTGTGTGATAGAAATTTATGTATTTGATGTAATTTTGTATTTTCAAAATGACACATTGGAATGTAAACAGCAATACATTGTGCAGTTATTTATTTTATTAGGAAAATATCATATACACAAGAAGAAATGGGCGCTTTGTAAACCCAATTTTTTACATTTTATAAATGACTTTAAATCATATATAACCCTTTTGGAACAAGCCAAAAATCAAAAAGCACTGAAAACATGTATATTTTTGTTTCCCTCTGGCAATTTTTATGTTATAAATGATGTGACTATGTGTTATACCTCTTGTTGTTGTGGCACTGAATAAAAAATAAAATAAAAATAAAAGCAGAGCGCAAGTGGAAACGAGACAAGCTTCAGGTCTCTTATGATGTTTTAAAGGAGTGTTTAACAAACTATCAGAGAGCTGTAAAGGAAGCGAAAGCAAAGTTTTTCTCTACATTAACCTCTGATAATGCAAATCGACCAAAAGTATTGTTCATAACAATTGATTCTGTTTTAAACCCTACTAAAAATGCTTTCCTGGACGCCACCCAAGAGAACTGTGAAACATTTTTAAACTTCTTTACTCACAAAATTGAGCAGATTAAACGTGCGATTGTACTTTCATAATTTGATCAACCCCTAATTCCTTCCCCGTCCAGCTCCCTGACTCAATTTGAACCAGTTAGCATATGTAGTCTCTAAGATGAAGTGTTCCAGTTACAAGCTGGATATTCTTTCTCCACACCTTTTTCATGATTATAAGTTCCAGTGTGACAGCTATAATTAATAGCTCATTAGCAAGTGGAGTTGTTATAGTTTTAAACATGCAATTCTACATCCTTTGTTAAAAAAAAACTTTTTTGGATCCGGCAATACACAACAATTACAGACCAATCTCCAAACTGCCTTTTATTTCCAAGATTTTGGACAGAGTTGTTTATTCGCAGCTCTACTCCTATCTAAATACATTTAACATGTTAGATACATTTCAGTCTGGTTTCAGACCCATGCACAGCACTGAATCTGCATTGTTGAAGGTCACTAATGATATTTTTCTCTCTATGGATCAGGCCTGGCTCCAGCTCTAAGATGTAAAGTGGGCCATAGGACCTGCCGGGTGGGCCGAACAGTTGGAGGGGTGGGTGTAGGTGTAGTTCTCAAGATGGGCCAAGTTCATGATTGGGTGGGCCAGGCCCCCCTGTGGAGCTGGGCCTGCTATGGATTCAGGTTCACCTGTCGTCTTAGTTTTATTAGATCTCAGTGCCGTGTTTGACACTATCGACCATAATATTCTCCTCAATCGTCTAGAACAGGGGTCGGCAACCTATGGCATGCGTGCCAGCATTGGCACGTGGAGGGGTAATCACTGACACCCCAGCAATGACAAGAGAGCTAGACTATTTTATTTATATAAATTCCGCACCTGCACTCCAATCTACATCTTGATGTAATCCTTCCTCATAATCACACAACGTGTTTTCATGAGCTGAATATGAGACTAAACAAAAAGTTAAACTGTGACGAGACTGCAATGTACCAAACAGACTCATGTAGCATGTGCAAGTCATTCATGCATCACAAGCTAGCAGCGCTACACTTTCGGTTAATCGCGTGAGTAAACGTGCCCGCTACGCTTCGGTCAGGCTGCGCGGATGACAGCCTACATTCCGTGTTTAATTTGTTTCTTTTTGCTTTCAGAACAACACGTGATGTAATAAGGAAAATGCCACTGTAGAGCCGAGGAGGGCGGGGCCGGGCTGGAATGACGGACGCCCGGTCCCCAATCAGCCTGATGGGGCGCGTGAGGGATGAAGGCGGCCGGGGACGACAGTTCGAGAGAGAGAGAATTACAGGCAGCTGTAGTGTGTGTTTATGGTTGTGTGTTTTTGTTTAAGTTTATTATTAAACTATTATTTATATTCTCAAGCCAGTTCTCGCCTCCTCCTTTCCACTGAACCCCCTTACAGCCACTATTAATCATTGAGATTTTCAACCCAGCATACAGGTACACCGCTCTTAAACCATGGTCACACTCAAAATTACATTAAACGATTAAAAGAGAAAACATAAACCCACATCATTGGGTTCAAAAACCTATTTCAAATCTACTCAAAATATAAATGAAACGGTGCGATTCACCAAAAATGGCTAAATAGTTGATCGGCTTGTGATGCGCGAATGGCTTGCACACGCAGCGTGAGTCTCATCATACTTTATTAGTGTTTAGTCTCTCATCCAGCTAATGAAAACATGCTGCGTGACATGAGGAAGGATTACATCAAGATGTTGATTGGAATACAGGTGCAAAAAACTCTCTCACTGTTGCTTGCATGTTAGTGATTACATGATTACAATGACATAATATAAGAAATATTTAAGATTCCACACAATTTCATGATCAGTAATCAAATTCATTTTGTACAAAAGGACAGGTTTTCAAAGGCACAACCATTGACCAGGAAAATAAAAAATGGCACTCCATGTCAAAAAAGTTGCTGACCCCTGGTCTAGAATGTATGGTTGGCAACCAGGGTATGGCCCTCCAGTGGTTTTCATCCTATCTAAAAGAAAGGATGTTCTCTGTAAACGTAGATAATTTTTCTTCTACGTCGGCTCAATTACAGTGTGGTGTCCCTCAAGGGTCGATTTTAGGACCCTTGTTATTTTCACTGTATATGCTTCCTCTGAGCTCTATTTTTCAGAAGTACAGCATATCTTATCACTGTTATGCTGACGATTCCTAATTTTATTTCCCAGTGAGTGTAGACAAGAATTGTTAATCTGAGAACACCCTAAATTGCTTCAAAGATATTAAACATTGGCTGGCAAACAATTTCTTACAATTAAATGAAAGCAAAACCGAAGTTCTGATTTTAGGTTCCTCCATGTCCTCCTTACCTGGCCTGGTTGCCCAGTTAGGTCCTCTGTCGTCGAATGTACAAGATCATGTGAGGAGTCTTGGAGTGATTTTAGACTAATTTTCAATAAGCAGATCAGTGCTGTTGTCAAGGGTAGCTTTTTCCACCTGAGATCTATCGCTAAAATAAAAAAAATTATTTCCCATAAAGACTTGGAAATTGTGATCCACTCACTTATTACATCAAGGTTAGACTATTTCAATTGATTGTACATTGGTCTGCCCCAAACTGCGTTATCCCGCCTACAGCTAGTTCAAAACGGGCAGCTAGGCTTTTAACAGGGTCAAGAAAGAGGGATCACATTTCCCCGGTTTTAGCATCTCTACACTGGCTTCCAGTGAAATTCATGGTCGATATTTAATATTCTGATTGAGCAGGTATGTACTGAATACCTGTGAGTATAAAGGGGGGTACATATCAAGCCTTGGTGGATTCAGGTTGTAATCAAACTTCCATTCACCAAATCTTGATTTATTCCGAGGCTTTGGATACAAGCCGGCGGGTAAAGGTAAGGTGTGTGCATGGGGATGTTCACGATTACCCGTTAGTGATGGTCATCATTCAATTTCAGGGACAAAAGCATAGTGTAGAGGCTGCGGTTAGTCCCCGTCTCACCCATCCACTAATTTTGGGTACAAATTGGCTGGCATTTACTGCTTTGTTGAGGGAAATTTGTGTGGATGGGTCCTGTAACAAAGTGTCTTGGTATGTGGTTTGCGATTCACTGGCTGGGGAGGTGGAGCCGGGGCCGTCTACTTCAGCTCCATGTCAGAATGACGTAAGGGAGGGGGAAGTTCTGGTTTCCCCAGCCCTTAGAGGATTCCCTGCTGGGGATTTCCCTCTGGAGCAGACATGAGACAAGACCCTTAAACACGCCTTTGATCAAATAAAAGTGATTGATGGTCAACGTCTCCAGCCAGACATCACACTCACATATCCGTATTTTTAAACTGTTGTATCGAGTAACACAGAACTCAGACAAAGGAAGATACAACCCAATTGTTAGTACTGGAGAGCCATCGGGAAATGTTATTCCAGACAGCTCATTATAATCCACGGGTCACTTAGGGCATGAGGAAACACTGAACCGTCTAATGGCCCATTTCTATTGGTCAGGCATTCACGAGGATGTTCGTAGATGGTGTGCAATATGCCGTGAATGCTGGTGAATCCGCCTGCCAACCCAAGAGTGCCATTGCGTCCCCTTCTGTTGATTGAGATCTCCTTCGAATGAATTGGTATGGGCCTTGTCGGGCCATTTGAGCAGATGGCACGCGGGCATCGCTTTGTGTTGGTTCTGGTGGACTATGCAACGCAATATCCGGAAGCAGTCACTCTATGCAACATTTCAGCACGTAGTGTTGTGGAGGCACTCTTCAGAATAATCTCTCGAGTGGGGACTCTGAAAGAAATCCTTACTGATCAAGGCACGACGTTTATGTCACTTACACTGCGTGAACTGTATGAATTATTGGGGATTAAATCTATTCGAACCAGCGTTTACTACCCCCAAATGGACAGCTTGGTCGAGCGATTTAATCAGACATTAAAAAATATGATATGTAAGTTCATGCACGAAAATGCTCGAAATTGGGACAAGTGGCTCTAGCCCCTATTATTTGCAGTTCGAGAGGTCCCGTGAGCCTCCACAGGGTTCTCCCCATTTGAATGATTGTATGGATGTCGACCACGCAGCGTGTCCGATGTTCTACGGGAAAATTGGGAGGAGGGACACTTTGGGTAGGGGTGGTCAATATGACTAAAATTCTATATCACCGTAATGGTATCAATCACAAAATAATATATTTTCCTTGGAAAAAAAAAAGGTTAAATAACCATGTGATAGGGGTGGGCGATATAAGCAATAAAGTATATGGTAATAGTATTTAAATTTTTGGTCAATAATGACATGTATGATATGGAATATAGCCTACACATTTTGATGGAAGTGATTCAAAAACGTATGAACAAATAATAAGTTCCTTTTTATATAAAATGATGCCCAATGTAGCCTAATGGAAGACCTGTCATGTCCATTACAATGAAAACTTTATCAATAAATAAATATTAAAAATAATATTTGATCTGCTTTATCTACTCTGCATCACTTTTCAATAAAAGCACAAATAGGCTTTTCTATCTGAATATAAGCATTTTCTTTGATTCTGAAGCAAAGCCCACAATCAAGGATTTGTTTTGGATTTTGTCTTCCATTAGATACTGGAAACAGTTTTAGTAACTATATAGTCTACTTGATATAAATGCACTGTTTGACAAAGGTGTTATTTATTAATTCCTGATGTAATTGCGATCACTTCTCCCTCCGTGCTTGCGGGAGAACAGTCGGTAAGAAAGCTTGAAAGTGTCAATGGTAATTAATTATCAGCAGCTGAGGTGCACACTGTGTACATGCACATCATATACAGGGCCCTCATCCAGTAACGTGAGACCACACCTTTTAATGCAAAAATATATTCCTCCTCCTGCGTTTGACTTGTTTCGGAGTCGTCCTGCATTCTGTTTGTTCATCTGTATCCATGTTTGTTCGTCTCTCTCACTATCAGTCTCCCCTTCAGCCAAGTAGAGCACTGCATGAACAGATATTTGCATACCATAGTATAGACAATATACAAACATTTCTACCAATTGACACTTTATTCTGTTGCCACGATATATATTGCCATTCCGCCCAGTCCTATTGGATACTACAACATTAAGAATTGTACTCATGCTTTGACTACACAAACAGATATTTCCCATTGTGTTCCCAAGTTAAGATTGAAGTAATCGAAGTAGTAGACCCAGTGTTGGAATCCTATTAAGGATGAAAGATACTGACATGTAACACAAACGTATTGTCACCAGGACTTACACTGTAAAATGGGCTTTTTTTTCGCCTTTTGCAATGTGACAGGACATTATCCTTGGTTGTATATGAGAAAAATTGAGACAAACCTTTGATTCATTCTGCTGATGTCAGACGCCGTTTGTTTAAAGTGGCGCTTATAAACTGTGCATGCCGAGAGACCTGGGTAGGGTTGCACCAGCTGTGCGTAAGGTCTCACTTAAGTTGAGACGTAAAGTTAAAATTAAGGGCTTAGTAACTACTAGTTAGTTTGTAACTAAGTCAGTGCTTAATTTAGTGCTGTTCTTAAGTCAAGACTTAACTAGTAGGTTGTAAGCTCTCCGTAAAGTAATGCGTAGTCACATAATATGACGTTTACCTGAATTTAACCAATAAGCAGCCTTCAAATTTGTACACAGAAGTGTTAAAAAGCTGTGAATTTCAGTTTGATCTTGTTACGGTGATGTTCAAACCTTGTTTGCTCATGTAACTGTCAGCTGTAATAAATATATCCCCATTAAAATACGATACGTAATAAAACAAGATTTCATTAATGATATAAGCTATTTAGCTTATGTAAATAACAATATTCAATAACTGTATCTAAATGAATAAGGGACAATTAATAAATACTAAAACAGGCTGGAAAAATAGACATTTATTCATTATAATATTTTATATATTTCATATATGTTGAAACTTGTCACCGGACGGAATACACAGGAAAGTGCACCATTAGATTGGTTGAATCATGTTTTTTTACATAATGTTTTCTGCCGTAAATGTAAACGAGTGTAAATGCCAACATCATCATACTGTATATGTCGAAAGGACTGAAGCCTGTCAACCAAAACATGAGCTCACTGATGTCATTAAGTGAGTCTGCTTTTTTATTCCATCCGTTACTCCTGGTCGGAGGCTTCCATAAAGGGTTACATTCTACCTAAATTGAATGGTGCAACACTCGAATATTTAGTAGTGCGTAAATTGTAACTTAGTGCCCATTTATGCCACAACTAGGCTTAGTTGTAACGTACATATAGCTGGTGCAACCGGCCCCTTGTGAATAAACCACGGCCACCTAATGATACATCTGTAAAATGAGACTGCCGTCTAGTTGTAGCGTGTGGATCGTGCAAGGCAAAACCAGCAGAAAGGAAGTCTCAAAATTCAAATGAATGAAACAGAAAACACAAAAAAAGATGTCAATAAATGCATGCGTGTCACTTGATCCACAAATGCACATTCACAAGGCCACTTTGTGTTTCATTTGGAACATCTTCATTTGGTTGCATACACAAACGGTGATTTATTTGTACAAAAGGGAACATTTATATTCACAAATATGTCTCTATTTGTGCAAAGAGCTGCACATTCATTTAATAATAAATTATACAGACACATGTAAAAAGACATTTGTATAAGGCTAATAACATTCATTTGTGTATTTTTCCCAAATTGGTGGACAGATGTTACCACACTTATGGATGAATTTAAGACTTATTCATTAGTAGTTGTTGTGTGTGGGTCGGCCATGGTAAAAACAGCAAAACAAAAGTCTCAAAATTCAAAGAAATAAAACAGAATAGATACAAAAACATTTCAATGAATGCACGTGTCACTTGATCCACAAATGCATATTCAATGCTTCACAAGGCCATTTTGTGTTTAATTTGGAACATCATCATTTGGTTAGACACGCAAATTGTGTTACATTTATACAAAAGGGAACATTTGTATTCACAAATATGTCTCTATTTGTACAAATAGGTGCACATTCATTTAATTTGGAATTTCACAGACACAAGTTGAAAGGCATTTGTGTGTGGATAAATAAGATGCATGTATGACATTTATCGAATTGATGGATAAGTGGTTATGCATTTGTGAATAATTTTGATACTATATTCTTCCCATAAAGAGTGATAACGGTCAGTCACAACTCACTTCTACAGTGATTATAATTGAAAATCCTGTTTGGAAAGACCCCAAAACATGAATTGTGCTCTCTTTGACGTGCCCTGCGAAGGAACCATCAGCGCTGATGAAAACACAGCCATTTGCAGTGAGCTGATTAATGGGGCGGGTGCCTTCTCGTTCTAGAACACATTTGATTGGACAAAGTTTCTCTAGTACAGTTTGATGTCATGATTTGACTGCGTGTTTCTAGCTGGAAAAGCGAGACTGCATAATTTAAATGCATATATCTTCTGAAAATTAATTTTGTCAACCTTTACAAGTACACTGGCATATAGATGACCCTAAAGCTAATAGATATGGACTAAAAGCAGCAAAACTTTCATTTTGATTTTACAGGGTCTTTAAACCTTTTAGTCTAGTAGAGTAGACCATTCCATTTAATGGAGGCCAGTGTTGTTTAATTATGTTCGCTTGTTTCCTTAAGAGCTATAACAAAACGTGATATAAAAAATTAAAATAAAAATTATTTAAGAGGGTTTTGAACTAGGTGTTTAAAACTAACATCCAAAACTTCTGCTAGAGAAAACTTATTGGAGTTTTGACTCCAAATCTTATAATTAGTGAGATATAGCGATTGTGGCAACTTCTCCCAGTCTCCCCTAAATACAGTATGCTAATGAATGTTCCATTGTTAAGGCAAAGTTTGCTTTTATATTTTGTGAATGAATACAGTAAGGAACTAAATGTGTTTTGTGTATAATGTAACTACATATGCTGATGTAGGATGATTTATACATTTTAAGTGATCTGGATTTGAATACATATGTTCAAAATGTTTTGACTGTCTCAACATTTCAACTTCAAGTGAAGAATCTGAGTTCATCCCAGGTAAGGCAGGATAATAACAATAAAAAAGAAGTGCTGGTAATGAGCCAAACCTACCTACATGAATTATTTATGACATTTTGAATTCCTCAAATTATTATATAGAAATACAAAGACACCACTTGAGTCACATATTTTATCTCTTTCTCTCACTGTTTATGTTGGGAAACCCTTTGCTTTGCAAAATAATGTACTTCAAAAAAAATTACAGAACAGCACGTTTAGTACAACTAAATTGGATGTGGCAAGTATGTTCATAAAACATCACAAGAAGAATTTGTAAACAATTATCTAGTGGTAAAACGTGTCCAATGTCCTGTACAATGAAGAGTGCATGGAAATGAAGTCACACAGATTGTGATCAGATAAATCTTTTATTGGATTATAAAGCCGCTGAATGGGTTCTTTAAAAATAAATAATCAGATGGCTCAATAGTAAGCATAAATGAGCTTTTTATCTGAAAAATAGGAACCAAAGATGATACAGTTTTGAACAGACATAGCACTTAAACGTTAAATATTATGACAAAGCATGAAGATGAAACTGTCTTGGCTCATGAGCAAATGACAAACTGATAAAAACTAGCAAACGATAAAAACGCAGCACATTCATACCAACAGCACATTATTTATCTTTAAGCAAACAGGCAATAACAGTAGACATAGACAAGTGTATTGTACAAAACAGTCAACTAATTTATGGCCATAACTGATGGCAGTCATTAAAGCAAAAGGTAGCTCTACTAAATATAAAATCCAAGGGTATGATCACCTTTCAAATGATTCATGTTTATCATCTTTTATACATTTTTGGAATTGTTGCCTCGAATGTTGTAAGGCAAAATTTGTAACAAATTTTTTTAATGGGTTTTGATTTCAGGCTGTAAGACCAAAAAAAGTACTGTTCCAAAGGGGTATGATGATTTTCTATAGGCACTGTACAATGCATGTAACATTATTATTGTTTACACACACACACACACACACACATACGTGCACACATGCGCGCGCACAGACACACTATAATTGCGACTATAGCCACCTAAGCACAATATATAAAGTGACGCATATCTATAGAGTACATACTGTTCACACATGGATAAGTCTGCAATCTTGTTTTTAATGTAAATTGACAATAATTCCTCCTAACTGAATCCTACATATGTTGCCACAGACAACACAACAACTAAATATTTTCATTGCTTGTTTTCAGCATCCTTTTCATTGGCCATCTTTGTTTAAAAATGGATTTCCCATGGCTCCTCATAAAGCATATAGTACACATTATATATATATATAGTACCTCACGCAAGCCAGATGGTAAATGCATATTCACTAGTTGAAGGGTAAGTTAAGGAAACTTAAATGAGTTCCAGGTGAATTACTCTCCTTGTGTCTTCTCATGAAACTGAAAGGTCTTTCACATCAATAGTCAATAGCTCACTTATGTTGGCATGTACGATATGATTATAGAAATTTTCGTGAAGGATTTAGAACATTATGGTACCATGAGTATAACCAAACCCATGCCCCACCAGCACCACCATCAACACATGCTCAAAGTAGAAACCACAATATCATCTACACAAATCACACTAGGTGTCAAACAAATACTGTACCAGGCAAAACTAGACCATTCTTAATGTACTCAGTTTTATTTATCTAATGCATACACTCTCTAAATCACGTACACACTGGTCCTATCTAGAGTAAATTGCTAACACACACTATACGTTGTCACAATCAACTCTTTCAGGCAGCTCCAGACTGGAGGGGGCTGGGATGTGGGCACTCTGCCCTGCTCAAAGACCTCTTTGTGGGAGCAGTATTTATAAAAACCAGCCTGCACCTCCAACACCTTCTGCAATCTGTCCCTTCTACATCTCCTTTGAGTACCTTCTCCACCTCTTCAACCCTCCATCATGAGAGTCGGATGCAATGCTGCTCTCCTTCTGGGCTACTTAATTTGGGCCATCGATGCTCAGGCTCAGAGCAGCCAAAGCAACAGTAACCAAGGCAACACTAACCAGGGGAACAGCGCCAACCACAACGATAGCATCCACAACAGCCGACAGCAGAACCAACCTCAGCCAAAAGGAAGCACCTGGGATGAGCCCATTCGTTTCAACACCAAAGCAAAGGATGCTTGCAGCATGGTAATCTCTGGCCCAAGCAACTTCACCAAGCTGCGTGTCTCCTGCAAGAGCAAGGGCAAATCTTACTGGTGCGATTTCCTGGGCAAACCAAACTTGTGTAGAGCGTACAATAACAACCCACGCCACTACTTCACTCAGATAATGTGGGACATGAGAAAGCTCCACAATGCCTGCCAGGGATCACGGGTTTATAAGCCACAGATGTGCCGCTCTGCATCAGATGAGGTACAAATGGCTTTCCACACCTCTTGGCCCAAAATCTCCATCCCAAAACCTACCCAGGCTACTCAAGACCACAACCAGAGCCAGCAGAAGCAACAGCAGCAGCAGCAGCAGACAACCAAGTCCATTACCACCCCCAAACCTCCCACCCAAAAGCAGCAGCCTAAACCCCAACAACCAGCCAAACCAGTCAAGCCCGCAGTTTCCAAGCCTGTGCATCCACGTAAGCCCGCCAAGACCATCACAGCAAGACCTACAGTCGCAGAGGAGAGCCATGCCACCAAGCTGGCACAGGAATACTGCTGGAAGAGTCTCCAGGACATCTGCTCCTACTTCATTGGCTGGATCAACAATTAATTACCACCTCTGGTAAGAACACAGACAATATAATTTCATACTCAAAGATATATTCAGTTTTATAGAAATTAACCAGTCAACAAATTGTATATCATGTGAAAGAAAGGATCAACTGCAAACTTTTGCTTTCAGTAATATGAATGAGCTTTTTAGGAAGCATCATCAACATGTTAAGTAAACTAATTCCTGAAATTGTTAACTTTTGATTTGAGGAACATAGTACTAGACTAAAATAGTGTATGCTGCGAATGAAATACTGTTCTACAGAAGCTTTTTTTTTTATTTATTTATTTTTTTTATGAAATGCTGTAACTGTATGCAATGGAAAGTAAATATATGTGGACAGGAACTTTACACACACTTGCCTGTCTCTCCAAACTACAGTAAACAATAATTTTATTTTACACATCCACACTTTTCCAAAATAGCCCAATGGAAATTGTTTGGACTGGATGGGATTCACAATTATCTCACTGTGCATTGAGGAAAGCAAAGTTATTAAGCACAGAAGGCTAAACTGATTGAAAGGGGTCACTGAATGTGTAGTAAAGCTGCAGTAAGACTACTCAAAGGAAAAGCAAATATTACTGTATTTATATAATTGTTTTTCATTGAATCATTCTCTCATTTTCTTCATTCTGTAGGTTCACAGTATTAAAGATTTCAGAGTCTCTGACTACCAGCTAAGAAGTTCGAAAGACCGGGGCTGTTTGTGTGTTCATGTGGTTATGACTTGTATGCTGGGGTGTATGTTTCTGTGTGTATCTATGTATGTGTCAACAGAAAATTATCATAATATAATTAGCAAAGATTCTTACAAACAAACAAACATACAAAAAAAAAAAATTTACATTATAAATCATACATTTTTCCTAGATGACAAAAATAGATTTATATCCACGATAAAGATTTTTGCTAAAGAAAAATTGATCTCAAAATGATAAGGCAGTATCATCCCCCAATGAAACAAGCAAAAATATTTTTTGTTACAGATGAAGTGTAGTGAGAGCGCATCAACACCACAGGGGGGCAGTGTTACATGACTTCTGGGAAAACTCGAATGGCTGTAAATGATTTCAAAATCCAAGAGATTTAATGGTTATACAGACATACTGTGGAACTTCTAAATGTCATATCACTGTGTTTATATATATGGACAGATTTCTTCTATATTCTGCAAGCAAACTTTTAGCAAAAATAAATAAGAACATTTATTCTGTTACGAGTGCTATTCACTCATTGATCTATGTTAAATCTCTAACATTGTGTGTGTGATCAGAGTGCCCTGTAAAGAAAATTTCATTTAATTTACTGATAACTAACTCTATAAAAATATTATTTAGTTGTACAATTGAAAATGTATCTTAATCTATTGATCCCATGGTAAATAAGTAATGTACAAGGAAACTTGACTTTCTTGTGTGTAACTGAAACTGTGAATGGTTGACTCATTGTTCATGAATCAAGCAAAGCTCCAGTTATCCCACGCAAAAACATGTGATTGACTGTGCAACACCTGTACTGTTAAATGAATGAAAATACAACATATTTAATGTTCCTTTTGTTAAGGATTTATGAAGTGGTTCATCAATGACTAAAAAGTTATTTATCAATACATTATAAATGATATGCAGTTATAACAACATGAATTAAAAGGGCAAATTTCATGCAATACTTACCAGATAGTGAGCATTTTAATTTGCATGTTATACATGCTTAATAAATACACTAATTCGTACTTGTATTAATCAAATACACAAAATTACCTTATTCATGATTTATGTCACAATGCAGCACAAAATAAACTATTATAGTTAGACTTTAAAGGAGGGATTATGTCATTTTGCTACAATCCTCTTTGTGTCATTTTTCTTGTCATGTTGATGTAAAAAAAAAAAAAAAAGTCTAAATTTGCCTAGTCCTAGTTACCTAAAGCCCTCTGCAAAAACATTTTTGACATCTTCATGCTCATTCACAGCATATTTTTAAAATAAAGACCATTAAACCACACGGAACTTTATGTACATACAGAATGTTTCTAATGTTTGCAACTCCTTAATACATGCTTCATACACTCACCAGCCACTTAATCACTTTATCTGAGTTACCGTAGCCTTTCTGTCAGCTCGAACCAGTCTGGCCATTCTCCGTTGACCTCTCTCATCAACAAGACATTTTCGTCCACAGAACTACCACTCGCTCATTGTTTTTTGTTGTTCGCACCATTCTCTATACACTCTAGAGACTGTTGCACGTGCAAATCCCAGGAGATCAGCAGTTACAGAAATTCTCAAACCAGCCCGTCTGGCACCAACAAT
Organism: Myxocyprinus asiaticus; assembly: GCF_019703515.2. Classification (NCBI taxonomy): domain Eukaryota; kingdom Metazoa; phylum Chordata; class Actinopteri; order Cypriniformes; family Catostomidae; genus Myxocyprinus; species Myxocyprinus asiaticus. The sequence goes on from NC_059350.1 coordinate 33,266,406, forward strand.
CATGCCATGGTCTTAATCACTGAGATCACATTTTTTCCCCATTCTAATGGTTGATATGAACATTAACTGAAGCTCCTGACCCATATCTGCATGATGTTATACATTACACTGCTGCCACATGATTGGCTGATCAGATAATCGCATGAATAAGTAGATGTGCATGTGTACCTAATAAAGTGGCCAGTGAGTGAATGTGGCAGCTTTACTTTAGGTCAGTTTTAATAGGTTACTTATGTTGAATAAGTGTTATTAAGCTTTTATAACATGTGAGATAAAATGGCTGAATATTTGGAAGGTATGAAAATCACCTTTTTGATGCATGTTGTTATAACTGCATATCATTGATGATGTATCATGCATTTGTAAATGAATTATTAGTCATTTATAAACCCCTTTATATAACCTTAACAAAGGGAACATTAATGTAAAGGGTTACCATCTTTTCTTTATAAGCTCCTTTATTTTTACTCTCTCAGTCCTTTTTTCTCTTTTCATGAGTGCATGTGCTTATATGTACCACATTTCTAACCCCCTGCCCTCCTAAGAGGCCTCCATTCATTAAAATACACTGAACATTCCAACAGTACAGATACACAACACCAGAGAGAGATTGTCTTTGCACTATTGTTGTTTTCCTTTAGATTATCATTTTACACTATTGTAATTGTACACGAATAAGCTGCAAAAGCTGTCACAATCCAAATGAACTATTAATCAATAAAGCATATTAAACTGAAATAAGGGGGAGGAACTGCAGTTTATCTACAAAATTAGGCCACAAGGATCACAGGCACCCCTTACCCCCTTCATGTGAGTACACACTAACAATGACCCACTAACATGTCCCAAACATGCTAACATTCCACAGTCATATGACAAGACTACATGGTTTAAAATGTAAACTTATAGCATGGCTAAATGATTATAAGCTAAATAGTGGGCGTTTTTGCGCATGAACCTATTTAACCAGTTCAAATATGCAGATTTGATGAAACTCAGACCTGGGGACCCGACAGGTTGGCTAATTTCTGTTAGTTCAGTCCCCCAAAATGCAAATATATGAATGACGCATGCAATGGATTCATGCATGTTTGCAGGAGCTCATTGAAGGGTATTTCTCATGTAATCCGATGGTCGCGTCGTGAGTGGGTGTGTCTCTCAACACATAAAATACGACGAGTGGGTTCATTCTGAGGTAAACTTGTCAGAGAGAACACACAATATCCTCGTACGGACTGTTTTGGTAAGATCAATGAGTGACATAATGACTGAAATATTTTTTTGTTGTAAATTACTGTAGACTAATTGATATTTAGGCTTTTTGTTTTCCTCGTAACTTTTAAAAGGGTGCTGGCTATTTACAGGCTTGAATAAATTGAAACTTGAGTAAAACAACTGAAAAAAAAAAATCATATTTTTACCTCTTGATTAATATTTCGTAGATCATTGCGTCACTGATGGAAATGTCGCTCCGTAGAACTCTCGCGCTCTTGCTATTCCTCGCGTGTCTCTCACAACTCATCTTCACTGCTGAGACTGAGAGCATTAAGGAAAGGAGGAAAGGAAAGAGGCAGGAGAGCAGAGGTGATAATACCATTGCTGTACTCAAAGGAAAGTTCACAACAAGGGACAAGGCGCAGTGCTCGTGGGTGGCGCGCGGAGAGGACATGTACACCCTGACAGTTACATGCAAGCCTGGTAAAGGGGATGGATTAACCTGCAGATACACTGCAAAGCCCGCGACATGCCCTGAATATGCGTCTAACCGTAAGAGCTACTGGAAACAGATCGCCAGATCACTCAAAAAACAGAAGAAACTTTGCGTGGATCCGCGCGCGCTCCTCCGAGCAGGTATGTGTAAGCGCGCGCCACAAGATGCGCATTTTAAACTAACCGAAATGACACACGCGAAACCCACCAAGGCAGAGAAGACACCGACAACCACGAATGCAACTTTGCCAGATACTAAGCGCAAGTGCACGGAGCGCGCTGATCACAGCAAGCTCGCCAGAGAGAAGTGTGGAGATTCCTGGGCGAGTTTCTGCACGTTTCTCTTTACCATAGTACAGAGCGGAGACTGTTGAGTGGATATGGACAGCGTGATTGTGGAGTGAGAAAGAGACTTTAAATAGTCCTGTATTGAGTGTGTAATTTCGTTTTAATACTACTACTAGATCTTGTCATCATTTTTGTATGCTGTAAAACATAACTTTTACTGTAAATGCAGAAAAATGTAAAAAAGTGTAGCTGCCGCTGACGCTGCCTACTCTGTGAACTGCAGTACATCCATTCATGTAGGATTACAAACCTAACTGTATTTATGACATACAAAATAAATATTTTTATTTATCTTTGTTGAGATAAATATCTCATCTTTATTTATAGTTTTCTCTGTTCTTATGGTGACAAAATAAGTTTTACATTAATGTCAAATTGACGAAGGAAACGACACATAGCAACACTGTAAAAATGTCCTTAATTTGAACGGTAAAAGAATGTAACAATACTACAGTAAAAAACGTTAAATGGTTAATGGGTAGTTACTGAGGTGCACCAGAGTTTACTTAGAAAAGATGGGCCACTTCTATTAAAATGTATGGCAGAAATTGGACATTGGAATGGGCAACGGATGTAGAAATTAAGTCCCGCCTTACAGTTAAAAGAGCCAATCACCTTTTAGATACAGACATCACCTGCCGATCAGCTCTAGAATGCGCATGCGCATTAGCTATTAAAGCAGGGAAAATTGCATTTTTGTATGTAATATGAGGTAAAGAATCACAATTTATGATACCAGTATGGTCAGACTTTATTACTGATTTGAAATATGTTCTTTGATCGTAATCTTGACAAACCATTTTTGAAATATTGGTCTTTCTCCATTCAAGTAGATACGAGCTGCACTGGCATGACTGGAAATAGCCTCCTTAGAGCATTCCAAAGATGGCTGTCAGTGGACTTACTTGCTAGAAAGACTTTGGGTGGACTCAGTAACTTTTGTCTTTGTGTCATCTTGGACTTACACTGACACCTAGCAGCTTGGATGCAGCATCATTTAAAATCAATAGTTTTCCGTTTAGATGCCATTGTAGAAATTTTGAATTCACAGTCAGCCATGATTACTTTAATCAATATGTGAAAGTGTCAAATAACAGAACGGTTACTGAGATTAAGCGAGCAGTATTCAGCTGGTCATTTGATTCTAATATGGCAGCCCCCATGTGCGGACCCTCTCCATGTAGAATAACACAGCTTTTATAAGGTTACTGATATGACTGGAGTCTTCATTTTAATGTGAGTGGTCATGATTTCCTACATATCCATTCCTACAGGGCAGTGGTAGCTCAGCGGTTAAGGCTCTGGGTTACTGATCAGAAGGTCGGGGGTTCAAGCCCCAGCACCGCCAAGATGCCACTGTTGGGCCCTTGAGCAAGGCCCTTAACCCTATCTGCTCCAGGGGCGCCGTATCATGGCTGACCCTGCACTCTGACCCCAGCCTAGCTGGGATATGTGAAAAAGAAGAATTTCACCGTATATGTATAATGTGTGATAAATAAAGAAAATTATTAATTATTATAATTATATATTGCAAAATTACAATTCACGTCTTTAGGAGTTAAACTTTTTTAATGAGGAAAAAAATACAAAGTGCACCATTAACATATACGGTAAAAGATGATAATATATTTAACAAGAAAATACATATAATTTTACAGTAAAATTTTGTAAAAAAAAATCTCTTTTTTTTAAATTTTTTATGTAAAAGCTTAATTTAACCTTAAAATTAACGGCAAAAATGTAAATGTTTAACAAGTGAATACATGTACTTTTTGTGTTAAACTATTGTTAAAATTATGGTGCAATTACGGTGTTACCAGAAGTCCCTGCGTGTCCCATCACATTTAATTATATTTTATGGGAATAGCTATGTTTCATCTTATTTTTTATATCAGTTATGTTCATTGGGGTGTTCTGTGTTATATTTTATGTAGTTTAGTTAATGTTTACCGCATTATTTTAGTGTCAGATGTGCTACCCTGATGGTGTTTTGTGTGAGTAACACTGCTCTGTCTCTACATGTATATTAAAGGAATACTCCAGGTTCAATACATGTTAATCTCAATAGACTGCATGGTCAGCCTGAAACATGGTCACCTTTTTTTTACGGTTAATTTCTGGCAACCACAGCTGCCGGTTTTTACCGTAATTTAACATAATGCTTTTTACAGTGTGTAGCAGATGTGATAAATGCATTTTTTTTTTACAACCTTCATTGTTCAAGAAGCAGCGGAAGAGATAACGTAGCCACATATTCCAAATAACAGGTGTGTGTCACATCTGTTGCACCTCACGCTGCTGTGTGTGCTGTTTCATTCATCAATTTCACATCCATACTGTGTACCTCTTTTACAAATAGACACTTTCACGCATGCACACACTCCTTTAAAGACATTTTCTACTTATCAAGTCTTAGGAGGAAGTGCCTATATGTGTTTTAAAGGCTTGTCTATTGATTAGGGTGTGTAATGCCAAACGTCTTTTTTTTTTTTCTAATGCAACTTCTTATGTTTGTAATTGAAGGATTTGCAGAAGTTTATCAAATATGATGAAATAATAGTGGTAGACTTCCTCTTTAAGGAACACAAAAGATTCAATATTGGGCAGGGACTCAAACTATGAAGTATTTCTATGTCTCCAAAACAAATGTACACATAGTATATGGTTAATCCATTGCCCTTTTGACCTGGAAAGGATGATTTTATCACATTATATTGATATTTTAAGTAAATGGAATGAAATAGTTACCTCACAAATCCAGAAAGTGTTACCTGTCATGTTCATAAGATTAGGATCAAGGGTCATGCTCAACCGCCTGGAATTGCTTGACATAAAAGTCTGGCCCTGTGTCCGAATACATATAACTTACTATAAAACATGCCAAAAGAGCACTATAAAAAATGTCAAAAGAGTAGAATGTTCGAAACCTCCATTTTCAAAAAAATAGTAGGTGAAAAATACCTGCATGACGTGTGTTGCAACTGTGACACATGTCTCTGTTTCTGTTTATTTCCTGCTTTAATTTTCTCTTATCATCATTGCATTTGATAATTTTATGTATGGAAATGCAAGTACAAATCTTAACACACAGGTTTGTGTTAAAGCTATACATGTTTTGGCCAAGTAAAGCCAAACCTGCATAAGCATGCACGTACGCACACGCGCGCGCGTGCGTGCGCACACACAGATTTTCCTACAAAAGATTCCTTTAAATGTTCCATTCCCACTAAGGAATGACACGTTTCACATTATACAACTGAACCCATAATGAAACACATTCTTCTCGTTGGGGCCAAATAATGGCTGTCACATGACCGTCCATGACATTTACTTCAGCAACAATACTGTACTTTTTATTTTAGTTTCCCATAGGCAACCACTCAACTGGAGACAAGCCACACGCGCGCACACACACACACACACACACACACACACACACACACACACACACACACACACACACACAAACAAACTGATGTTGCTTAACATATGTGGCCATTCTGTGATAAGTCCTCTGTCTGGGTGGTCTGTGCACGTGTGTGGGAAAGTGCAGGTGTGTACATAACCAGGAAGCAGGAAGCATAAACTTAACACATGTCTACAGCAGAAAATGGGAAGAGGATCAATGGTATACTCTCTCTCTCTCTCTCTCTCTCTCTCTCTCTCTCACACACACACACACACACACACACACAAACTTATTTTTATATCATTGTGGGGACTCTCCATAGCTTCCATGCATTTTATGGATTTTATACAGATCTAACAATAATTTCCATCCCCTAACCCTACCCCTAAACCTAAACCTCACAGAAACCTTTTTTGCATTTTTACATTTTCAAAAAAACATTTAGTTTAGTATGTTTGATAAGCCATTTCCCTTGTGGGGACTGCTAACTGGGCCCCACAAGGTATGTGATCTCAGGTTTTACTATCCTTGTGGGGACATTTGGTCCCCACAATGTAGTATAAACATGTACACACACACAGGGGCAGACTAGCCATAGGGAGAACCGAGACTTTTACCGGTGGGTAAAACAGGCCACGATAAGCTGAAATGGGCCGCCGCGTTATTCCTTGTCCTCTTCTTCCAACTGTAGGAAACAAGGCTCTTAAACTGATGTGCCCCTGAAGAACTGTTTATTCCCATGCAGCCATTTTACAGCTGTTTCGAGGTCTTTTATGATTGGTAGCTCCATTATGGAAGAGTAAAGTATAATGTAATTTTTGGTTTTAATACATACATATAACAAAAATTTAAACAATTCAAACTGCATAAAAAGTACAATGCAAATATTTGTTTACAGTATGGTACAGGCATATGCCAAGTTTAGCATGATCCATGCTCTACCAGCTGAGCTACAGAGCTCCAGTATTTCAACCAGTAGAGATAGAGCAAGGATGATAGTAACGCCAATGCTTTGGGTTCCCAGGAAACACAAAATTTATACTTTGAATGCACTGTAAGTTACTTTCAATAAAAGCGTCTGTCAATTGAATAAATGTAAATGCATGTGTCCTTATTCTTTCTTTCAACTAATATTTATAAAGCACACCAATTCTAGGTTTATTTATGTAAAAAACATGATTTGCATGTATTCCTCACCATCAGCATGAAAACCCCCCAGTCTGACCACTTGCGTGGACCACTGGTGGTTGATGGTGTGTCTCTGACTGCTGATGTGGGCACTGTTGCACTGTAGTTGCTCAGTCCAGAGAGTCGTAATCAAGTGATGCTCTACAGCCCAATCCACATCTGTGAAAAGTGAAGTAAATATAAATATTTGTGCTACATATATTGACAAACAACTCAAGATGTTTATATTTCAATGGATAACTGTCTTGTCATGGCTTTGGAGATGCAATTTTAATTTGTCCAGTCTGGTCGGCTTAAACACACTGGCCATGCAAAAAGGCCGATGAAAATTGCTGCAGCTGAGGTAATGTTTGACCTTTCCACTCGTAATACAGGTGCATCTCAATAAATTAGAATGTCATGGAAAAGTTCATTTATTTCAGTAATTCAACTCAAATTGTGAAACTCGTGTATTAAATAAATTCAATGCACACAGACTGAAGTAGTTTAAGTCTTTGGTTCTTTTAATTGTGATGACTTTGGCTCACATTTAACAAAAACCCACCAATTCACTATCTCAAAAAATTAGAATACATCATAAGACCAATAAAAAAAACATTTTTAGTGAAATGTTGGCCTTCTGGAAAGTATGTTCATTTACTGTATATGTACTCAATACTTGGTAGGGGCTCCTTTTGCTTTAATTACTGCCTCAATTCGGCGTGGCATGGAGGTGATCAGTTTGTGGCACTGCTGAGGTGGTATGGAAGCCCAGGTTTCTTTGACAGTGGTCTTCAGCTCATCTGCATTTTTTTGGTCTCTTGTTTCTCATTTTCCTCTTGACAATACCCCATAGATTCAGGTCTGGTGAGTTTGCTGGCCAGTCAAGCACACCAACACCATGGTCATTTAACCAACTTTTGGTGCTTTTGGCAGTGTGGGCAGGTGCCAAATCCTGCTGGAAAATGAAATCAGCATCTTTAAAAAGCTGGTCAGCAGAAGGAAGCATGAAGTGCTCCAAAATTACTTGGTAAACGGGTGCAGTGACTTTGGTTTTCAAAAAACACAATGGACCAACACCAGCAGATGACATTGCACCCCAAATCATCACAGACTGTGGAAACTTAACACTGGACCTCAAGCAACTTGGGCTATGAGCTTCTCCACCCTTCCTCCAGACTCTAGGACCTTGGTTTCCAAATGAAATACAAAACTTGCTCTCATCTGAAAAGAGGACTTTGGACCACTGGGCAACAGTCCAGTTCTTCTTCTCCTTAGCCAAGGTAAGACGCCTCTGACATTGTCTGTGGTTCAGGAGTGGCTTAACAAGAGGAATACGACAACTGTAGCCAAATTCCTTGACACGTCTGTGTGTGGTGGCTCTTGATGCCTTGACCCCAGCCTCAGTCCATTCCTTGTGAAGTTCACCCAAATTCTTGAATCGATTTTGCTTGACAATCATAAGGCTGCGGTTCTCTCGGTTGGTTGTGCATCTTTTTCTTCCACACTTTTTCCTTCCACTCAACTATCTGTTAACATGCTTGGATACAGCACTCTGTGAACAGCCAGCTTCTTTGGCAATGAATGTTTGTGGCTTACCCTCCTTGTGAAGGGTGTCAATGATTGTCTTCTGGACAACTGTCAGATCAGCAGTCTTCCCCATGATTGTGTAGCCTATTGAACCAAACTAAGAGACCATTTTGAAGGCTCAGGAAACTTTTGCAGGTGTTTTGAGTTGATTAGCTGATTGGCATGTCACCATATTCTAATTTTTTGAGATAGTGAATTGGTGGGTTTTTGTTAAATGTGAGCCAAAATCGTCACAATTAAAAGAACCAAAGACTTAAACTACTTCAGTCTGTGTGCATTGAATTTATTTAATACACGAGTTTCACAATTTGAGTTGAATTACTGAAATAAATGAACTTTTCCACGACATTCTAATTTATTGAGATGCACCTGTATGTCTCTTCAAGGGAAAAAATGCACTTTGATCAATACATCAAAAATATTTACAGTGCTCAAAAGTGTAAGTAAGCTATCAAAAACTCACAAACCAAAGGCCTAAATAAAACAAAATAGAACAACCCATTTTTATTCAGAAATAATAATAAAAGCTTAAGTGACTTTATTGCAAAGACCATTTACAAAACACAATCCGAAAGGTAATCGAAATATCCCCAAAATAATATTTGATTCAATAAATCATGACAAAAAATTAAAGCTTCAATAAGAATAACAAGAAACACACCTATAGATTCAGTAGTAAGCAGATAAAAACTAAGCATTAATATAGATTCATTGTTGATTTAACATTACAAAGATAGCAATTCACTGTGTTCTCCACCATGATAGTCCTGTCATCATTGGCTCCACCCTAACTTCCGGCCTGAAACTGCTGGCCTGGCCCTGCGGTCCTGAAACTGCTGTGATGTATGGCTCTGCAGATGGATACTATTGGAAATTTTGCCAAAAAATGTCACAGAAAGTGATAAAAATCCAGATATTTCAATTTTTTAATATGCTATCTAACATTTGTAATACAACAGTTAGTTTCTGTCCTCGAGTCAAATAGTTCATACTGCATTCCAAGAGTGCTCATATAGGAGCACTGGGAAGTGTGAACTTCACTGTTCGTATGACTACAGTTGTTTCTGTTTGTGGCATTTCACGCCATAGCATGAGAGCACTTCAAAGTGGAAGCAGAGCAGGGAGTGGGGTTTTTGAATGTTATATAGCATCAGTGATTTCTCTCATCAGTGGAAGAAGAGCAGGGAGTGGAGTGAAGTGATTTTGCCTGCAATGAAGAGCATCACTGTTTTTTTGGATTTCTACAAAGAGGTCTCTCACTAGTGCACTCAGACTGGACCATGGAAAACCTGGAGTGAAACTGGATAACAGAACGCAAATAGTGGGGAAGGGAAATCTCTCTGCACCACTCCACTCAAAGTACACTTACATCTTTTGACTTTTTGCCTGGACAAACACATGAAAACATGAGCAAATGTTTGATTGGTGGCATTATGGATCATATTACATCAAAGGCCAATCTTAAGCAATCCCGACATCTCCTGATAACAGTTACTGCCCTCTTCCTCTCTCTCACACACACCCAAAACAATATATTGTGCATATTATACCTTACAGCTCTTGTGATCACACCATATTCCATTTTTTAACACACACACACACACACACTTAAACATTCTTAAAAAAGGATACAGTACAAAAAGAAGCAAAACTGCATTCAATATAAAGACACATGTACAAATGTATTTTAACATTTTAGTTAAATTTCTGCATATATATATTTTTTTATTATCTCCTGGCTGTTAAGATCAGACATTACGCTGTCTTACGACACAAAGGTGTCATTCAACAGAGATACTAAAAAATGTATAATGTACTGTATATGAATGTGTTATGAGCATATTGAGTATTTAAAAAATTTCACAGAGTACATTTTTTTGCTACACATTTAAGTATTTTTAATTGTATGAATAAATCTGTATTAATAAACAAAAGGCATTAACATGCAGCTGAGTCAAATGTAATGAGATACTGAAGATTAAATATAATTTCATTGATAAAAAAAACAAACAAACAAACAAAAAAAAAAAAAACAGAGTTTGGAGTTTTCTTTTATTTGTTGTAGCCAAACAGGTGTTTCTGATTTCTCATAAGTAGGAAGTTTTTATTTTTACACTGCCATGAATTAAATTTTCCTACAAATAATAATAATAATACAGCTGCAGACCTACGCACATACTCTCACATTTGGTTGAAACTGATATTGAGAGGAAGAGAGGCAAATCTTAAAGATGTAACTTAGCTCTTGAATAGCTCTTGTACGACATCTATAGTATGGAGATCATGACTAAGTCTCTCTTCAAATCAAAAGAACAAACAGTTGGAACATAGTGCACCACCCATAGTATCAGATTGAGTTCTGACATCAATGTGTGGGTGTGAGTGTGTAATGTGAACTTTCAAGTCTATTCAAGTTGCAGCTCAAACAGACCCAGACATTCACTACAACGGAAAAGAGAGGGGCTTCACACTTTGCACACATATGTTTTGAGAATATGTGTGTTCACCTGTAGAAGACCTCCATTCAAAGATCATGTTCTTACATGACTGCTGTGATGTAGCACCTGGGCTGCCAGAAGAGCTGAAAGATTAAAGCTGAACAATTTCTGTAAAGAGACGGGATTACCTTCACACACACACATTTACACACATGAACACATCCACAAGTTGCACACACATTGAAAACGAGGACGCATCATGACCTCAAAACTGCCATCAAACATCTTTTCAGGCCTAATTTATTATGACAAGCCCCTCATGTACACACATGGGTGATGTGTATTGTTTGGTGGGCTGGGTTTAACATTCATTGTTCCTTTGAATGGCTCGAGGTGGCCTGACAGTTCCACCCCTGCATTCAGCTAGTCCTATTGGCCGATCCCCTGCCCTAAAGACACACCTATTGGGCTAACATTTGCCCCTCTCAATTGGGTGAGAGTGGCAGTGACATACATTAGGATCTATAATCAAAAATACTTTTAATCGCTTACATTGTCACAGCAGAAGTAGGTCAGATTAAGACCTGGAATGATCAGGGGTGACACTATTTCATTCTCGCTGTCACACAAAAGGGCACACATACACGCATATATGCAAAACAACAACAACTATAGCACAGACTAAATAAACATTTTTAAATGAGTAAAGCTATAGAAAACCTCTACATCTTTTTTGAACCATGAGTCATCATGCTGGGCTCCAACTCCTTCAAAATTCACCAGAGTTCTCATTTTAATTTACAAACACAGTGAGAACTAAAGAATTAGGCTACTTGTATATTACCCCAATTTCTTTGAAGACAGGTGTGAAGCATGTCTACACTTGCAGGACGTTCTCCAATATGCCTACAGGGAAGAGTTAGAAGCCAAATGGCCTTGTTAACAAGTTCACTGGAAAATTTATCTTCACTCGCCAAGGGACAAGTATATGGCTTTATCATCAGTACTTCACCAGTATGGACATGTAATAAAAAAGGCCTATTGTTTCCTTAACTAACCAAAAACAATTATTATAAAATATTGTGTATTAAGTGTCATTTCGTTACTTAACATTATATAATTACATATAATAATTACATTAATTAGATAAATGTTATTCTTTGTATTAAAGCAAGATGGCCATCATCGAATCAGAACCATTCAACATAGATGGGCCTACATGCTTAGCCTAAAATAGCATACCGCGGTGGTCCCACAGACATTCTATGAACTGTACACCGGCGAGGAGACAAGATGGCGTTTTTTAATGGATGCTTCATTACGCTGAATAAACTGCTTTTTTGAGGAAACAGCTCTTCATTTAATGAATTGAACGCATTTACACTAATCTTCAACATCTTTTACACTAAACAATCCTTTTGGAATTAACTCGGTGTGGAGTTTACTACGATAAAATTGCTGTTTTATAAGAGAAGACAAGGACAATTTTGCGACAGCTAGGTGTCAGTTTACGGATCTCCCCATTCGTTTGTATGGTATCAGCAAAAAGTGACTTACAGTCGTAACACGCTGGTTTACGGTTACGCTCTTTCCAATGTTATAGAACGCGGAGGTTGTTATCTCTAATAGAATTCGTTTAGTTCATACCAGGTTCATTTTTTTGACTATAGCGCCTCCTTGTGGCCAGTATCGCCCCTTCTGAGAGTTAAGCATAGTGTGCCAAATGTCAGGTAACATAAAAGAATCAGGAATGTATTTTACATTTTAAACACTCACTTTTCAGTGAGCTGTCAACCTAAATATCAGGGTTTTAAGTTTCAGTCAAACCTTCTTATGTGAATCTAAATTCTCAATGAATTTATGTTTGTTCAAAAGGCCCGAACTGCACATTTTAATATTCACTCTACTTGCACGTTGTTACAAACTAATAATCAAAAATCCCTCCTAGTTCAAAGAGGACAGTTCTACCAGCATTTTTCCACAAGTCATACACCAGAACACACCACATTTGTCATAATATGCAACCAAATTAACAACTGACAAAACAAGATGGTTAATCATATAGGCCAAGGTGGTCTGTTTGCTCTTATTTGAGTGTTTATTGTGAACATTGTTGAAATTATATATTAAGACCTTTTAGTAGTAGCACCTTTTTTTACTTCAGCTTTTATTTATTATTTGTAACCTTAAATTCAGAACCAACTTAAAAGAGAGGCTGACCCGTTTGTAAAGTATTTTGCTAATCGTAAATTGTTGTGGGTAGTTCAATATCATTGTGCCCATCACTGCCAGTATGTTTAAACTTGAAGCTGAACATTTTTCAAATGTTTTTTTTTTTTCTCCTATTAAGTCACTGATACCAAAAGAACAGCAAATCCTATCCTTTAAATACAACAAATCTAGACTGATTAAAACAAACACAAAACATGCTAATAATGCCAATTATGAGACATGTTACTATGATACACTGAAATTAAGGTAGTTAGTGAGCACACAAACAATAAGTGGATTTTCTTTCTTTTTTTTTTTTTGTGAATACATACAAAATATTGCTTCATTGAGTACAACAGAGTAATTGGCCTTCTTTATAATAGAGCTGGGTTAATAATCATTTTCACAAACTGTATAAAGCTTGTATTTTCCTCTTTAAAACGACATGAGTAGGACTTTCTTTTTCTGTGGCACCACCACAAGTCATACAAGGTTTAAAGCCATATCTATAAACAGAGAAAAGGAAAAATATTTTTCTGAGCCCTTAAATATGGGGAAAAGATTTTTAATTAGCTAGTGGACCAACCTTAACTGTGGCTTAACTGTAAACTTCTGTTTCTACTATATTACTTTTCACACAGATCTATTACATATTTCATGAAATTTGAATGCACAAATATTTCACTTAGTGCTTATCTGAATTGCTATATTAATCTTGTGCGTTCAATTAATCAATGTGTGTTCACAGTTGAGATCCTTTGAATGTAATGTTTTTTTTCCTTTTTTTTGTCCTGGTTTGGGTTCAGAAGGGGACTGTGCCCTTGGTCCCATAAAGCTGCCCTCTGAAATGGGTGTCACAGGATCATGAGCAGAGGCGCCAGCTGGGCTTATGCATCATCACCACCACACAGAAGCAGCAGGGTTTTGCAGTAGTCACCAGAGGCATCGCCCTACAGTACACAGGAGGAGTATGAGAAAAGATTCATTTAACTACAAGATAATCAGATCAGTTTTGCTGCATTTCAGTTAGGGTGAAATTGAGTGTGACTGACACCTGTATGCACAAGCATACCTGAATACTTTTGTGCAGAGAGGTAGCAAACATCTTGCGGAATTCAGCACGTATATCCAGCAGGTCTACCTCACTGCGGGACACCATGATCCTTATCAACGTCTGGTCATCGGTGCCTGTCCCCTGCGGGATGAAAAATTAATGATAGTAACAGGGCAAAAATGCATCTCTTGTTAAAGAGATAGTTCACTCAAAATTTTAAATTGTATTCATTTACTCACCCAAATGTTGCTCCCAACCCAAATTACTTTCTTCCATGGAACAAAAAATACTGTATGTTAGGCAGAATGTTATTCACCATTCATTCTCATGTGAAAAAACATGCAAATGAAGGTGAATAGTGACTGAGGCTAACATTCTTCCTAACATCTCCATTTGTGTTCCACGGAACAAAACAAGTCATACGGAAACAACATGAGGGTGAGTGAATGATTGTTCTACTTATAAAATTAAAGGACCATAACTTACTGTTGTACAATATACTGTACAATAAACTACTTTTGGTGATGTATATTATGTACATCTCTCACATTGAGACCATTCACTGTACATAACTCAAGGGTTACTTCAGCACCATTGAGTGCACAAGAGGAGTCTTCCTTGATGTCAAACCAAGCTAGAATGTCAAACCAAGCCAAACAAGATATTGAACAATGTGGAAGAGCCATTATTCAGGTAGTTTTTCCAGTTACGTCTGTTTTTCAGAAGATAAGGCTAATTGAAAGAGATAAATATAAACACAAAATCAAAGTTTTTCTAGCTGGATTTAAAGAATTCACCAAATCAAAATCAAATTTTAGTAGCTTTTAGTCCGCCTGCAAGCTTTGAAGCCATCTATATGGTACTGTAATCTTATACAATGACAAAAGCCAGTTTTAGCAGATACTCACATTAAAAATGTACAGCCTCTCTCTTCTGAGAATACGGACCAAAAAATATCAATGACATGCACTGCACTCACTCATTTTGTCCAACCAAATGTTCTCTAGAACAAGAATGTCCCTCCCCCAATTCCATCGCCTCTGACTAGCAATAGCAAGTATCAAATTATCATGTTCATGGTTATGATGTAAACAAAAGGCTATTGGCCTAAAGCCCTTTGATATGTCCTTGCCCAACTTCCTGTTTTAATAGGAAATACCTCAACACAGGAAAGAAAACTGTGCTTGTCAAGCCAATTCATGGGAACTTTAAATGACAAGGAATCTCTCTACTTTACAGAACTGAAGTTATAATTATTTTTCTCAAAATATTGTAACACACTCTCACCTTCAGAGCATTGTAAAGACTCTCAGCAAAATAAGCCGGAACACTGCGGGCACACTTCACTGAAGACAAGAGAGAAGAGAGTGTGTTAAGGGACACACACATTTATAATCGAGCAACAGTGGGTTTTTGCGTAGTATATGTAGCTACAGTCTTCATCTGTCCATCCAAGTATACATGACACAATGCGTAATCAAATATTTGAAGGAAGGCCATCAGCTAAGGAAGTGTTAGCCCTTAAATGCATGGGAATTTCACCAAATATTTTCATATTCGGGCCTTTAGAGATGAGATCACAAATGGATCTACAAAATGCCCAGATAGTGTAAAATTTTCCAAATAGTTTCAAGACAATTAGAAAATAATAAAATAACATACATTCTGATGTTGGGGTGTAACGGTTCATCGTGGCACGACACATCGCGGTTAAAAAATGTGACGATGCGCATCATGGAGTTGGGATGATTTAAAAAAAAAAAAAAAAATTTACATTCTTTTTGTGTCAGTTCTATCCAATACGCGCAACGTCCTACGCATACGTAACGCATGCATACAAATGGAAATCGCTTCATTGCACACGAGGAGCTCTAAAATATAATTGCACACTAGCAGCCACCAGTGTTGTACCATGAGTTCAGCTGAAAGTGAAACCAACAGCAGGAGAGAGATGCGCTTTTTCAGGGCGAGGGATCGAATGTCCTTTGGAAGCAAGAGAGTGATCTGCTCTGACACTGCACGAGAGAAAATTAACGTTTATAGAGGTTTAATTAGAGTGCCATATTAATCTACTATATACAATGCTGAATATCATGTATAATAATGCTATGGGGGAATATAATCCTAAAGTCAAATGTCATGTCTCATTGGATCATCAGTAAATTATTATTATTTAACTGAATAAGCATGCACTTCCATTATATATATATATGTATTTCAGCATTTTTAAAAATAGTACTTTTAGCTACATTTTTTAAGGAAACTAGCTGTTTTGCATTTGACTATAAAGTAATAACAATAATTAAAAAAAACTTTCAATCCTAACTTTTCTTGATTCAGGCTTAGTTTAAAGAATCGTGAAATTAACTGAGCCGTGAGTTCAGTATCGTTAACTGAACTGTGAGATGAGTGAAGCGTTACACCCCTATTCTGTTTTATTTTTCAAATCAGGACAAATCTAGAACAGGATTCATTACTTTAAACTGAAATTCCCTAAGATGCAACTGTCTGTCAAACACATATTGAGCTACAAATAACACATAAGCTACACATAAAAGTATTTTCTCAGGCACTTACTGAGTCTAAACAGATGCACAACTTACATAATTTCAGTAGTACAACCAAAACATAAGTCATTTCATACTGTTCATGTGCTGTACTTGCTCTAGTTTACATCGATGTTGTTTCTTCATCAAATAGCAATGTCAAATGTAAATCAAGTCAATCACTGAAACAACAGTGCCACCTTGAGTAAGAATGTATTTATTATATTTATGAATATAGTACTTACTGTATTTCTCTTCTAATAAATAAAGAAATCGATATCCTGCGATAGTATACTTCTATAGATATCAAATAATCATAAAAATATACTTTATGGAAGTGAAAAATAAGGAGACACTCTATATGCCTAGGGTCTCTGACCCTATACATTTTTAGTACTGAAGCCATTATACTTTTCCTTTTTTCAATTTCGGCGTCTTTTCTGTTTTGTTTTTGTGTTATACTATTTATAAGAGAGAGATTGAGGAATATTAAAGAGGTGTGGGCCCGGGTCATTAAAGCCCATAGGTATTTGATTAAAGGGTTAAATACATGCTGTGCATCACCTCTGTCTTTCAAAGTAGGGTTCCAATTAATGTGTATACATGCTGGATGAAGCAGAGCTACAATCGCATTATACAATTATGTTAATATAATCATTTTATTAATATAGCACTTTTTAGAGATGAAGCACAAAGTGCTTCATAAAACATAAAATCAAAAACGCACACAGTAAAACAACATATTCACATAGTAATAAAAGCCAATCTATACAAATGAGTTTTTAAACGAGACTTAAACACAGATTCAGCAGATCTAATATCCCAGGGGAGGCTGGGGCCTTCACTACAAAAGCTCCATCACCTTTAGTTTTGCATCTGGATCTTGGAACAGCCAACAGTTCATTCCAAGAAGATCTAAGAGGTCTAACTGTTTCATGTTAGCCCAACTTTTGGTTGGTCTGACATCAAATGGTACGATTTCAGTCCAAGTAAAGCATTTACATGACATTTCAAAAAAATTAATTATTTAATACCACTGAAATCAAAATTTTAAAGTGCATGTAAACGTACTGACAGTAAGGAAAAACCATGAGTGCTATATGTGTGTCTTACCCACTGCCAACAACACATCTCTCAGACCTCCCAAGGTCTCTCTCTGGATGCTCTCTTCAATCTCATAGCCTGATAGTTTTCTATACTCCTCAAACACTGCAGACACACAGACAGCCATTAACAGTCAAAAATGAATGGACACAAAAGAAAGCAAATAATAGTGTTTTACTGACACATACACTAACTTAGCACTTCATTTGGAACACCAGTACACCTAATTAATCATGCGATTATCTAATCAGCCAATCATGTGGCAGCAGTGCAATGCATAAAATTATGCAGATATGGGTCAGGATCTTCAGTTAATGTTCACATCAACCATCAGAATGGGAAAAAAATGTGATCTCAGTGATTTAGACCATGACATGATTGTTGGTGCCAAACGAGCTGGTTTGAGTATTTCTGTAACGGCTGATCTCCTGGGATTTTCACACACAACAGTCCCTAGAGCAGCGGTCACCAATTAACAGAATGCAAGATAATGACAACGGTTGTCATATCTTAACATTTCTACAGTTTTAGTGAGCAGTGTGTCAAAATAACCGAGCAATACACACCACAAGCACTCTGGGACGATCAGCACTATATCATCTTTTTCTCAAGCGCCGAATGCGCTTCATTCCTGCTCTGTTTGTGTTGCCTCTCTCCCTCATGATATACACAAGGTGTCGCATAAAGCCTGATTAGGCTATGAGTTCCAGGTGCGGTTATTTTAAAAACAACAGCGGAGACAAGGTGAGCAGCAATGTAGATGGAGACTGGCATCTTTCGCTAAAACACACTGAAGAAAATGAGAATAAAGCAAAGTGAAACTATCTTCATCTGTCTGATAAATGACTCGGATGGTTCAGCTAAAGCAGGTTTGTGACAGGACAAGTTCATGTGTCACCTTATTAGACTAAAGTCTTTTTCCATCTAAATGTAACTTTATTAATCAGCATGTTATGTGCCTTTCTTGACAAACAGTTTTTTGTTTTAATTTTGTGAAAAGAGATGTCATCATCTCTGATTATTAATTATAATTAATAGAAATTATTAGTTAGCCTGGATAGTAGATTTCTCTGCTTCAGATGAAAACGTTCCCATTATTTCATAGTCACTCCATTTATACTTAATTTGAGCAAACATTATTTTTAAGATGTAAATTGTTAGTTTATTGTTATTAGATTCTCACTTTAGGAACATATAAACATGGTCCATTCAGACTTCTACATTTTCTAAATGTTCTCTCAGGGGTTACCTCAGAACCCCCATACAGTAACCTATATTTTCTCAGTCAAAAATACTCCTATGTCCCATACATAGGTATCTGAATGTAAAAATATTCTACTGCGGTCACCCAGCTTGAAAACAAATGTTGATCTTATCTTGTAATATTAATATCCAAGTGCCTTCGACTAATGAACTCTATGAAATATATTAGCCTAATCTTTTGGTAGAAAAGATTCCTCACACCACACTGTTTTGGCTTTGTCTCAGGGCCAGTGTCCTCATCTCTGCTTTGAAGAGACAATTTTGGCTGTTTAATTTTTTTTTCTTTTACAAAGTACTATTGCTGCCAATGTGGAAAGTTATAATAACTATAAAAAATAAATAAATAAATAAATAAATAAAAACATCTTTTCAAAGCCATATTGACTACTGACACCGTGCAAGTTATTATTTTCCAGACCTTTGCTGGGAAGGAAATGTAGAGAATGGACCTCTTGAAACTTTAATTGAAAACCCCTACTCTACAGTTTACACAGAATGGTGGCAAAAACAAAAAATATCCAGTGAGTGGCAGTTCTGCAGATGCAAATGCCTTGTTGATGAAAGAGGTCAGAGAATGGCCAGACTGGTTCAAGCTGACAGAAAGGCTGTAACTCAGATAACCGCTCTGTACAACTGTAGTGATAAGAATAGCATCTCAGAATGCACAACACGTCAAACCTCGAGGCGGATGGGCTACAACAGCAGAAGACCATGTCGGGCACTTGCTCAGTAAGTGTGTGTTTGTTCTACAAACCTCTCCTAAGGTGAGCAGCACTACGGTTTCCCAGAATAGTGATGAACTGGCCTTCATCAGTACCATACTTCTGTTCTCCTGCAGCAAACAAAGCCTACAGTACATCCCATATAAGCCATTAATAAACTTCAGAAGCCGGACAAATGCACTTACACACACCACAAGCCCTAGAAGGCAGATTTTCACTTGGTTTTCTGTATACCACTGACACCACATTGTTAAGAAGCTGAGATATAATTCAGCACCAGACTCAACAATTGTACACGCTTACCTGGGCATCACTTTGGATGAGGCCCTCTTGTATACCCTGCTCTCTGCTGGCCTATGGATACATAATACAATATAACAAATTGATGGTTATACTATTGATGAAACAATGAGAGTGGATTATAAACAAAACAGATCTACTCACACCCTTTGTATGTGTGTAAAGAACCTACTGCACTTCTGACTTACAGACATTCTGCTCCAATATCACACAACCTGGGAACATTTCACTGACTTTTTGCCTACTCAATTTGTTTCAAATAGCTGATCATTGCTAATGACTGAAAATGGACCTCAACAGATATTTATTCAGCATATTTTATTTCACTGCTAAAACAGCTGTTTATAATGTATAGATTATTGTATATACATAAAACAGAAGTTGTTTGACAGTTATTTCATGTTTTATATTATTCATCTATTATAAATAATACACCAATCAGCAACAACATTAAAACCACCTGCCTAATATTGTGTAGGTCCCCCTTGTGCCACCAAAACAGCCAGTTTTGGCACTGGTGCCAGACGGGCTGGTTTGAGTATTTCTGTAACTGCTGATGTCCTGGGATTTTCACACACAACAGTCTCTAGAATTTACTCAAAATGGTGCCAAAAGCAAAAAACATCCAGTGAGTGGCAGTTCTGCGGATGAAAATGCCTTGTTGATGAGAGAGGTCAACAGAGAATGGCCAGACTGGTTTGAAATGACAAAGTCTACAGTAACTCAGATAACCACTCTCTACAATTGTGTTGAGAAGAATAGTATCGCAGAATGCTATTCTGAGATGCGGGTTGGCGGCATGAGGGGGACCTACGCAATATTAGGCAGGTGGTTTTAATGTTGAGGCTGATCAGTGTATACATTTTACACATCTGTACACCTGTACATACACACACACACACACACACACACACACACACACACACACACACACACACCTCTTTCACATACCCGTACATAGCAACTCTTCTATCATATTATTTTATGTTTGTGCATTTGTGTTGTGTACATATATAATTTTATTATTCTGAGTCTAGATGTTGTGTGTTACATCTGCAGCGTCTGCTATCTCTCCAGAACGCCGCCAGAGGTCTCCATCTCCGGAATTCTAGCTTTCCCTTCACGAACTACGTTTCCCATAATCCCCCGCTCAGACTGATTACTCACTCACCTGTTTCAAGTTCTCTGTTTACCTGTATTCAGTGCAAAGTCTTGTTCTGCCTAGTCTGCAATTCTGAGTGTTATTACAATTCCTGTTCTTCCTGTTTTTTTGTTTTGTTTTTTTTTAAACTCCTGCCTGCTTATTGTATTTCCCTGCCTGTTTGTGAGTTTTTGTCTGTTTATTGGATTACCCCTCTGTCTCTCGGATTTACTTGGTTTGCATTTCTTGGACTGTCTCCTGTGTACCGGACCCTTGCCTCTTTTGTTGTTTACCCTTTTATTTACTACTTTGTACTGTTCATACATTTATTAAACTGCACATGGATCTTAACACAACTGCCCCGGCATCTTCACTACTGGAAGCTTCAATCACTAAAGTGTGTGTAAGCATACTCTGTT
Organism: Myxocyprinus asiaticus; assembly: GCF_019703515.2. NCBI lineage: Eukaryota > Metazoa > Chordata > Actinopteri > Cypriniformes > Catostomidae > Myxocyprinus > Myxocyprinus asiaticus. The sequence continues at coordinate 33,287,828 of NC_059350.1, forward strand.
AATAAAGCTCTAATTGTTCAAATGTTAAGGAAGGAATATTTCAGGTAAGATACAACTTAAGTTCTATTGACAGCTCCTGAGGGATTCTCTCAATTAACCCAGAAAATAATTATGGCTTGTCCTTCAGTTTGTAGAAATGAACGAAAAACATATTTACATTAATGCACTTAAAGATCAAATAAATGACAAAATTGCCATTTTGGGGTTTATTATCCCTTTAAAATTATAGTATGATGTTTTAAAAGTAAAAATGTAAAGCTTGTATTTTTGTTAAAGAACTTAGATTAATTTTTCAGTAAAACATGTTTGTCATTTGAGCTGTCTAAGCTGTTGTTTTTTTAATTTAACTATTTACAGGCTTTTTATCTTTTAATGATTAGAAAAGTGAAAAGGGAGAGGAAGCACCACTACACTATGCTTTTCAGGTGGGACTACTTTTCTATGTGGACGAACGTCTAGTTATGCACTTCTGACACAATTCCTGTAGGTGGAATTTGCTGTTAACAAGGTTTAATGGATAGTCATGTCACGTCTCTTCCATGTAGTCAATCAGTTATAAGTTTCAAATATAACTTTGGGCAGATAAGGTTGGTGTGATTCTATCACACAAGTCTAATTTGAACAAGTGTGATGCACACTTCCAGTGCCGGGCTTCCATTTTTAAGTGTATTACTGAACATGTTTTCATGTTAACAAACCGAGGGACAAATTGACATGATCTTCTGTGGTAATTTAACAGCATACATATGCTCTTGTTAAAGCTTAAAAGCTGTACTTAAAGGTGCACTCAGTGAAATATGTAATTTCTGCGGCACTACCACCACCAAACGGAATTGCAAAAATAAACAGAAAATAATTGTTCTCAAAACAGATGAATTTATAAAGCGCCACAGAGAAACAGTTTGCGGTTTTCAAGAAAATTAACATATCAATGGCTTTCTTATGGTGTTTCTCTGGATATTAAAATGGGATGGGAGAAAGTATTTTAACACCGAAAAAGTTACATACTTCAGTTTTAATCTAGAATGTTCCTTTTAAATGTTAAATTCCTACAAATACAATGAACAGAAATTGTGTTCAATGTGTAAAACCACATTGTTCCTTGACTTTTTTTTTGCACAAACTTTAAAACAACTGTTCACATATACAGTTAAACTATGGTTGGTTTAAATAATATATTTAGTGTTTTTAACACAAAATTCTTTTTTTTTTTGTAAATGGATTGCGTACTTGTAGCAAAACAACCAGCATCCTCTTGAAATGACCTTCAGTGTCACTAGTAACATCTTTCTCCAGGTCGTCATCATACTCTGTAATACATACAAACACAGATGATCTACTTTTTCCACAAAGAACACAGAAAAAGTCACTATCATCATCATGATAACATTACAGATTCTGTGTTACCAGAACAACATTCACAAAGGGTGCACATATTGTCAGAGCAGATAACTAAGAATACAAGTCAAAGAATTACAATACACAAACAGTTACCTCGCTTGTATACACTTTTGATTTCATTGACTTCATTAGCTGATCTAGATGCCAAAATCTCAGTCAACACTTTCTCATCTGTGCCCGCTCCCTAATACAACAAATACATAGGTACAAACAAATATCATGTATCTATAAAACATTAAAATTGAGTGTGTGTGTGTCTGTCTTTGTAAGAGTTTTGATACTTTCTTCAAATACAATGTAATCTGTAGTTGGTACAGATGAACAAAACAGTGTGTGTATGGATATATTTATACAGTATATAAACTCTAGTGCCTGTTTACCTTAATGGCATCCCGCAGGCATGTGACATCATACATGATGGGAGAAGTCATCAGAGCTACAATCAGAGTCTCAAACTTCCCACCAAGCTCTGACTTCAAATTATCCACCAAGTCCTGAACAGAGATGGAAAAAATCCAAAGAGAAAGACCAAAGAATGAGAGGTTGAGAAAGTGTGACTCTTAGGAAACTCAATAGGAATAAAGAAAAAAAATGCATACAGTATGTGAGCTGTTGGCATATTTTAGTTTATGTCATTAATTCTATTGATGTTACCTTTCCATGTAGGGTTTTGAACGCAGCTTTGATCTGCTGGCGCTGAGCATTACTTCGTGCCGTCAACAGCTTCAGAATAACATCCTCATCAGTGCCTGATGAAACAAAAACATAAATTATTGTTACTGACAATGCATAATTCTTTGAGAGACAGACAAGCTGCAATTTAAGGCCCCAGTATACTCACTGTGAAATTCTTTTTCGTTCTTCGCTCAGAGCGCAAAAGCAGTTCGAAACACCCGAGCAATGGTATACTATTTGCAAACATTAAGACACCAGCCACGCCGGTGGGGGAGGCATTTAGAGAAGCATTTAAATATGATGACGCACAAGACTACATGTAAAACCTCAACAAATGTAACATTAAAGTGTTATCAATGACTTCATGCCTCCTATGAGTATAATTCACATGAGATCAGTAAAAGAAGCTGTTTTAACCACTTTGATTATTTAAAGTAATATACATGCAGTAGATAATGTGTAATTTGTCATGATTACATTCTGCATTCATGGCACTAATGTGCTAACAAGCTTTATGCGGCTATTAGATCCGCTGGTTACACACTGTTATTCTTATTTATACTGAAAACAATACTACTGCATACATGGGTGTATAAAAGAGTGTTAATGAGAAGAATAGAGACAAAAGAATGATGCTAAGAGGCATATCTTACTATGGGCAGATGTGTGAATGGCTTTCGGCTGCATATGGTACATGACTGAAGCAGCATATCAAACAACAGAGTGAATGGACACTTAAGAGTATTTGAGTAGATTTGATTCCTTTTGTAGATGTAGAGTAAAAAAAAAAAAAAAATAACATGACATGTTCCTAGAAAATGTCTCTGTGAACAATTGTACAGATGTAGGCAAGTTGCACCAGCTCGTTAATAACTCAGCACGTCGGTGTGTTCATGTTGACTGATCTTAAAGGTGTACTCATTAAATTTTGTCTTTGTGTCATCTTGGATTTACACCGACACCTAGCGGCTTGGATGCATTTTCATTTAAAATCAATAGTTTTCAGTTTCAGATGCCATTGTAGAAATCTAGTATTAAGCGAGTAGTATTCGGCTGGTCATGTGATTCTAACACGGCAGCCCCCCTGCTACTGATATGACTGGAGACTTCATTTTAATGTGATTGCTCATGATTTCCTACATATATTGCAATATTACAATTCACGTCTTAATGAGGAAAAAATTACTGAGTGCACCTTTAACTGACTGAACAACGTAACTGGAATTAGCTGTCGGCCTCAGAGTAGGTGGAGCCCCAGGTCACACCTACCAGTGGCAGTAAGAAGGTGTTTAGCAGCTGGTACAAAGTTTTCCAGAAAGTTTTCGCTGGCGAGCCTTTACAAACCACTCAAAAACAGGTTATATTTGTCCAGATTTTGTTCGAAATGACATCACACCTGTACTTCGATTTCGTATGAAGTATACCAGGGTCTTTAAGATCCAACATTTTCTGGCTGTGTTCTGTAATGACATTATATTATGTAAATGAAACAAAATGAAGCCTTTGCCCATGAGATGTAGGCAAATGACACAAAAAGAAAAACATTTAAAACAAAAGGCTGTTTTAATTAGGTGCTTGTGTATGGCTATGTTCATTGGATAATAATAAGATTCTCATGAGACTATTTAAATGTATTAAGTACTTCTGATTGGTCAGTGAAACAACTTTCTATTCTTCACTGTTAATCAATCTGTCTTCTACTCCCCATCATTGACACAATGACTAATATGCATTGTGAATATGAACTGATATTAAACCTGCAGGGATACAATCTGCAGCATGTTCTCATGATGTAAAGGACAAACAGTTAAATACACAGCATAAACAAGCAAAAAACATAATTTAGTGCCTAACATTACTAATTACATGAGCATTTATTCACTGTCTTGATAACCCAATTAATGATGTGTGTGTGGCGGCGTAGTGGGTTAAAAGAGAACTGGTAAGCAGAAGGTTGCCAGTTCGATCCCCACAGGCACCACCATTTTGTCCTTGAGCAAGGCACTTATCTCCAAGTTGCTCCAGGGGATTGACCCTGTAATAAGTGTACTGTACTGTAAGTCACTTTGGATAAATGTATCTGCCAAATGCATAAATGTGAATGTAATTGTTTAATTAGTCCTACTTCATGTCTGAAACCTTTCTTCTGGTACAGCATTATAGATTCTACTCTGCAGGAATAATGGTTCTACAATAGTATGTGTTTATACATTTATAATCATTAATTTGCAGGTGTATTGAGATATATATATATATATATATATATATAAATATTATGTGTTAGACTAACTCACCAAATCCTTTCATGGCCTTGTAAAGAACCCCAGCATCATCATTGGCATTGAATCCACCGTGGGGCTTCACTGTTCCTCTACCAGCCTAAAAGATAAAAGGAGAGGTTTCCTTTTGGGTTTTATGTTCTCTTTTAACATAGGGAATTTAACATAACATTATTAACTAATCTATGTATGAATCATGACCACACACTGCAGCAAAAAGTAATGACTTATGAATCACTTAAAGGGATGGTTCAACCAAAAATTTTAATTATCATCATTTACTCACCCTCATGCCATCCCAGATGTGTATAACATTCTTCTGCAGAACACGAAAAAAGATTTTTAGAAGAATATCTCTGCTCTGTAGTTCCATACAATGCAAGTGAATGGGGTCAAAAACTTTAAAGCTCAAGAAAACGCATAAAAGTAATCCATAAGACTCCAGTGGTTTAATCCATGTCTTCTGAAGTGATCCAATCGGTTTTGGGTGAGAACAGACCAACATGTAATTCCTTTTTCACTGTACACCTTGCCATTTCAGTCTTTAGGCACGATCATGATTTCAAGCTCAATTACACTTCCTAACACCATCTAGCGTTCAAGCACTAGGAAGTGTAATAGAGTTTGAAATCATGATTGTGCCTAGAGACTGCAATGGCAAGATGTACAATAACAAAGGAATTACACGTTGGTCTGTTCTCACCCAAAACTGACTGGATTTCTTCAGAAGACATGGATTAAACCACTGGAGTCTAGATTACTTTTATGCTGCCTTTGAAGCTCCAAAAAGCACAAAGTTTTGGACCCAATTCACTTGCATTGTATGGATCAACAGTGGTGATATTCTTCTAGAAATCTTTGTCTTCTGCAGAAGAAAGACATACACATCTGGGATGGCATGAGGATGAGTAAATGACGAGAGATTTTCATTTTTGGGTGAACTATTCCTTTAATAATTTAAAATGAATTATTTCATAAAAAAGAAAATTGACATTTTTGCAGTCTAAGCTGTCTATTTAAGCTTTATGTGCAGTAGTTTTCCACATGGAAACTTTAAGTACCACAAAATCTACCATAGTGTGTGTGGGAGGCAGGGGAATTATAACAGATTTAAATTTTTTTCTTCATATTTTAAATTTTCCTTGGAGCAGATTTGAATCATGTTTGTGAGCTAAAACTGACTTTAATCCTTTCAAATTAAGGAAGCCATGCCTGTTTCCTGAAAACAGCTTTCAACTTTTAACAGTAACTGTTGTAACCACAGTGCTTTTAGATCATTTAATAAACTTGCAGACAACACTCCACTGAGAATTTATGTTAGTACAAAACTGGTGTCTGTTTGCAAATCCAAGGAGTCACAAGTGGAGATACAAGCACACACATGCACACTGGTTTGATCATATCTCAGTTTAACCCACTGGGTGACAACCACACTAGTGACAAAAGCCTTCCATAAGGTCTCATTAAAACGAGCTCTAAGACTTAAAAACAAAAAAAAAATCAAAGCCCCTCTCTGAACCACATTTTATTCACACAAGTTAAGAACACACATCAAAACTATTTGAAATGGCTTTGTTTCCATGCAGTTATTGCTTTAAACCTACAAGACAGAGACATGAACCTACAGCTACAGTAAGACTATGAGGCCAAAGGTCAGAGGTTGTTCTTAAATCCCCAAAACCTCCAATAACACCTGTAAAAATGTCTATTGTGTAGAAATACATTGAAGTGGCAGCTCTAAATCCATTGCCATCTTCCAGTTAGCTGTTCTTTGAGTCCTTCCAATTTCCCCTCACAGCCATTTTATTATATAAACTAATGACATTTGGCTGTTTTGTAGAGGTTATTATTAAGTGTTTGTCTCCAGTCTAAAGTATTGTCTCAGCCACAGGAATATGTTGATTAACTCAGGCCTGAATGAGTTATGTAGTTATTAAGAAGCTGGTGTCAGCCATCCAAAATCTAGCTCCAAACAACTGAGATTCCTTCTGTCTCAATGGCAACACCATGTGCTGCAGATTAAATCTGTGCAAAACAGGTTATTATTTGTAAAGCAACAGGAAGAGCTGACAGGGCAAAAACACAAGCAGTCACACACATTCATGAGTCAATGTGGTGATGCACATTATTTGTCTGGATGTATACACTTATTGAAAAATACCTCAAAACAAATCTAGAGTTCAAAGTCTTTTGATATCTTTTCTGGGGCTTTAAGTAAAAAATGTCTAAGTGATATAACAATCCGAAGAAAGTGAAAATAAATAAAAGTTAAAATGCTTTCTTGTATAAAAGAAATGCTGGCAAAGGTAGATTAAAATATAAGACATTTTCAGTTTTAAATGTTTTTTTTAAATACTATACAGTAATTTAAAATATTTTGTCCATCGAATATATCAGCCATACTGTCATGTAACTAAAACAGAGAAGACTCTCATGACTGAATGTCAAGGTCATACAATAAAAATAAAAAAATACAATAAAAATAATATATATATATATATATATATATATATATATATATATATATATTTTTTTTTTTAAAGGCACATTTTGTTAGTCAAATGGAGAGACCCTAAAACGTATTGATATTTGTCACTCAAATATTCATGGTATTTGTAAAAAATAAATAAATAAATAAACAATCTGGAAAACATGTATTCAGTGTCCAAGGAAAGTATTTTAATACCTTTTACTTGATTGTTAAACCACTTACAATTTTTAAGTTGTAAATTCTATAAATGTTTTTCAAAAATGTAAGAAACCAACTTTGACAAAGATTACATTTCTCAGAACTTGACACGAGCTGACACTAGATTTTTAAAAGATTTATCATCTTTTATCACATAGGACAACCTTATTTGTTAATGACCCACACAAAAGCTGTCAGCTGGAGCAGTGGAGTCATGTTACTCAGTCTCTCCCCATACAAGAGAGTAAACAAACATAATCAGACATATCCAAATTTATGGAAATGAAATCCATACTCATTTACCTACACCCAAGAGTGGCTTCCAATTGGTCTGGCTTTAACAGCTAAAAATAACTCGATTATAATGCAAAGTCAATGCCCTTAAATCATGTTTGTACAGTTATTAATGAGTAAACATTGGCCTGACAAACTTTTAACAAGTTCAGTACCCTTGCAACATCCAAACTGTCAAAAAACGTCCATTATACGTCGTTCAAAAGAATGTAAAAGAAGAGCATAGCATGCTATGCAATTACACTATTTACTTTCTCCTTTATGAAACATTCGTATTCTGTGCCACGTTGGTGGAAACAACACATCAGTTTACTTTAACTCAATAGAATTGGAGTGAAATAGAGGAACAGACAGTAAGAGAGGATGGAGTGGAGAAACTCTAGAGTGGAGGTGAAGGGTACAGCTGCAGGCATTGCTCCAAAAAGAGGTGTGAGCTCCAAATCACCATTAAAGATATAGAGAGCCCCTAACCTTACCCCTTTTGGAGCTCAAGACAGGAACACCCTTTTGATTACTCGGCCCACACAAATGACTCATCGCTGCGCTCATGTATTACTAGATAAATAACTTTATCATTTTTAAACATTTGCACTCATTTGTGAAACCTTAAACAGTTTGAGACCTTCAAATATGGTCTTAAACTGTACCTCCGTTTCCAAAAAGAACTTCATCCAAACATGTCGCCTACAGTTTTTTATTTTGTTATTCTAGTACTGTGGATTGTTTGATGGCAATACAATAACTCGAGTAAACGGACTAATAGACCTTTTTCCACAGACTGATTTATCAGCGTAAATATCTTATATATATATATATATATACACATTTTTAAAATAATGAGTGTAAATTTATAACATTATACTTTGTGTTATATTACCCTGAAATTAATAAAAAAAAAAAAAAAAACGAATTACCACAGCTGCGAGGGGGTTTCTATTACAGCTGCTGAGAGAGTGACAGTACATTTGGCATCTTCTCCCATTTTACTGTCTTAATCCACCGCTCTCAATTTTTTTTTTTTTTTTTTTTTTACTCTTCTGGAAAGTCATTAAAACGTAATAGGGGATTTTTTCTTTTGGTCTTGGAGCAAATGGGTAAGTGAAAATAATATTTGTGATCTCCCATTCACCGCTGTCGAAGTTTACCCAGCAAACGTTTAAAACCCGTAGTGTGATAAAGGTTACTGCTGACTCACTTTAGCCTCTTTGTTCAGTGATTATTTGATCAGATGACAGTGGGTGTAGACAACATTAAACTGTCTGAAATTCAAAAGTATTATATTCAATAGAATATTAAATATCAGCAGAAATGATGGCGTGCTGAAGATTCCAGTCGAGATACTAATGATTGCAGACTTTCATTACAGCAATAAAAAAAGATAACTTACCATCTCTGCGTTGATTCACGTACGTATGCCAAAGAGATGGAAGCTGCAAATATATAAGTATACAAATAAACGATAAGAGGTACAAACATTAATATAAAAAATATTTCATAATAAAGTATATGATTTATTTTTAAAAAGTGTTTTAAAAAAATAATAAAAAGAATTAGTCAGAGAAACGTGTGCAATGGAGAGAAATTTTAAAACATTTTAGCAACAGGTAGGGTGGTACCTGTGTACGGAGTATGAATAAGTAAAAGTTTTAGGATTAGAAAGTGTTTAAAAGCGCCCGTTCTTCATTACACTTACCGAGAGAAGCGTTTTAGTTTCTGAGCAGATGACTGCAGTTTTGTCCGAAGCAGCAGCAGGAATGAGGAATAAAACAGCCAGGTAGGAGGAATAAACTTGGCTCTAAGCAGAGTGTTGAGCCACACCCTGGCAAGCTACTCAAAATCGTGACTTATGGGTAATGTTGTTTTTTGCTTTAAAAGAAAAACAACAATATTTTAATGCAACGGTGCACACCAGTAAATTATATTTCCACATTACACTGAATTACTAAATAAACTAAAGAACACAGAACAATTATAAGCATACTTAAGCAATTATTACAGTCATCTTTACAGTATTGTTTATCAATCTGATTTTTTTATTGCTTGTCCTTTTTATCACCTAGTAGCCTTTTTGTGTGCATGTACAGTATGTCCCTGTAACATTATTTTTTATGCAAAAACGTTTAAAGACACGAGTTACATATTTTACTATACCCAAAATTTCCCTCAATCTGTACAACTTTTTTGAATGAACTGTGCTCTTTACTCTATAAAAATAGTTTATTTGGCCCACAGAGTAGGCCGTTTCAGTTATAAAGCATCCGGATTGAATAACCCCAGTTTGATCACAAGATTCACAAAAGTCGTGATGGGTGTAGGTCTATCATTTCCTGAGACTAGTGATAATTAAAATATAATGTAACCTAATGTAATTGATGATAACAGAGGCTAAAGATAATTTTGCCTTAAGCCAAGTTTTGTCCATTCATGTGACAGGCTGTTCTTTAAACCAAATACTTAAACAGACACTAAAACATCATTAAATGTTACATTACTGAAGGCATACTTGGGGTACTTATAGTGAGATTCACATAATTAATAGGAACACATAATACACAGCCTCCATTTTTAGACCACTCTTGGATGTTCATAACTGTAGTCTACAATAGGACTATAAAGCTCTTGGAAAAATTTCCATATCAAAAATCCATTTAAAAGAATTGTGCTGATAATAATGGTGATGAGATTCCATTTTTGTTTAGGTAAATCAGCAATGGTAAATCAGTGATGAAATTAGCTGTATAAATGACCAAATGTTTTGGTCTAGTGTATAACACCAAAGCCAAAGATGTATAGGTGACACAAAGACATTAAAAGTGGCAATCAGGATGATTAAACAACAGTCAACAAAAGCATCTAAAGTATAATGTATTGCACTGGAGATCTATTATATGTCCATCTTTCATTCATTCACTTACTTCATCTTATACACTCACTGAGCACTTTATTAACACCTGTACACCTATTTATTGATGTGATTATCCAATCAGTCAATCGTGTGGCAGCAGTGAAATGCATAAAATCATGCAGATACGGGTCAAGAGCTTTAGTTAATGTTCACATCAACCATCAGAATGGGGAAACATTTTGATCTCAGTGATTTTGACCGTGGCATGATTGTTGGTGCCAGACAGACTGGTTTGAGTATTTCTGTAACTGCTGATCTCCTGGGATTTTCACAACAGTCTTTAGAGTGCCAAGAATGGTGCCAAAAACAAAAAACATCCAGTGAGTGGCAGTTCTGTGGAGGGAACCACCTTGTTGATGAGAGAGGTCAACGGAGAATGGCCAGACTGGTTTGAGCTGACAGAAAGGCTACGGTAACTCAGATAACCACTCTGTACAAGTGTAGTGCACAGAACAGCATCTCAGAATGCACAACATGTCGAACACAGAGGTGGATGGGCTACAACAACAGAAGACCATGCCGGTTACTTTAATAGGACCATAGTGTTCCTAACAAAGTGCTCATTTAGTGCACTTATATATCTGTTCAGAGCATCAGGCTTTTTGTGAATTGTTGTAATTAAAGCATATTTGGTCCTTTGACATCAGTTCCTCATGAACATTTCCAGAATGCTGGAATCCATTTTAAGCCTAAAATCACCAGCTCTCTTTACAGTTTATTCATCAAAGAACCAGATCATTTGCCTTTATTAATTAGCTATTGTACCGCTGTCCTCTGTCCTTGGGTGTGTAAACAAGATTTTAGAGATACAGAGACAAGAGTGACAGTAAACTCACTAAAATGGACATAAGTCACAATTTAAAAATGGCATTTTATTTATTAAAACTGAGGTCAATGTAAAGAGTGGTTGTTGCAGCTGAGTATTGAATTTGTGTAAAAATCTTTGCAATGCACGGTTCAGTTCTGATTTATGCTTCATGCTTTCCCCACTTTTCAAGATAATCTACTGTAAAATGTCACTGTTTTTTTAATCAATTGATTCAAGTGAGGTGGTGACTCTGAAAACACTGGTAGCTTCCAGAATCGCCCGATGGCGGACCAGTCTATTGCCGGAGAAACTGAAACATCTTTTTTACCCACTGCTCACTCTTCAGTATTGCCTTGTGCTTTTCTGACATGCTACATATATACACAAACAGTTTCACTAGCAGTGTTAATATATGTCCCAGCCGCACGTAACGAGCTCATATATCTGTATGGACACCCCTCTAGTCTGTATGAATGGAATATGACCGAACGGATATATAAACAGTATATCCTCGTGCTCCTTTATCGGGGTTTGTGTTTTCTAGGGCGGCGCCTTTCAGAACTTTCCCACGGGCGATTCTCGCAACCATTTGCAATCATGGAATGGAAGCCGATGGAAATAAACCCGGAGGTTTAACATTATTTCATTAGCTTCGCTTGCCTATTTGTGTAATGTGCATGCTTTTACTTTCTCTGGATTGCACATGACCGACATATTTGCGTGTTTGTATTGTTTTCAGATGCTGAATAAGGTACGTTTGCTGAGTCATAAGCTGAGATGATGATGATGACACTGTCTGCCGGGCTGTCTGTTGGGGCTGGGATGGTCACGGACCCGACTAAAACGAAAGGGCGTGGGCTTATCAACTGCCACCTACTATACATGAAAATTATAGGCATCATTATTACAGAAGCAATATTATTTCATTTGAGATAGTTTAGTATTTACATAGATGGCAATTAAACAATTTTAAGTGTATTTATGGGAAGAATTTATGACCGCATTTGCATGTTTGTAGGTACTGAGTAAGTTGGGCGTGGGTTCAAGTTGGCGTTTTGTGGATGTTTTGGGTCTGGAGGATGAGTCTTTGTCAGGAGTGCCCTCGCCCTGCTGTGCCATGATGCTGCTCTTCCCTTTAACGCAACAGGTACGCACACAAACCATTACACACAGCGGGCGTTGTCCCCTTACGTCATATTAGAAAAAACTTACAGAAACATTTAGAGTTATGCGCATGTAAATACTGAATTAGAATAAAGTTCTAGTATAGCTAGTATATATAAAAATACATTTATGTACAGAATTTTTTTTAATGAAGAAAAAAAAAGATTAGAAGTTTGTCATAATTAAAGATGTACGTTTACTTGCATGAAACTGGAATGACATAATTTGCAATTTAGAGTATCTTTAGCACATGCAATTATTAACAAGTTACACTCATGGCATACACTGTAGTTAAAAGTAATTTATCTTTTTGACCCCTATCCCTCTTTTCTCTATTAGCACGAAGAATTCCGTTCTAAACAGTCTGTTGACGACGGTCAAGGCGTATATTTTCTGAAACAAACCGTGGTCAACTCCTGTGGAACTGTGGGTTTGGTTCATGCTGTGGCCAACAATCAGGACCGTTTTGATTTTGGTAAGTGGAGATCTGCACCATGATATGCATGTACACGTATAATGTCTACCAAAGCAGGACAGAGCTGATTGACTTTATTAATTTTTTTAAAGCTGGTTGGTACTATTTTTTTGCAAAACTTGAACAGCTGAAGAAAAACAAACGAAGATATTCACACTCCTCATCCATGTTAAACACCACATTAAATTGAATTCAAACTAACATATTACTGGTATGGTTCTAAACAACTATTATATTACTGTCTTGGTATGAAGTTTCGCTTGGTGACAAAGCCAGATTCATGATTTAACATTTAGTATGTTTCTTCTCGTCTGTAGACAGTGACTCTGCATTGAAGAAATTTCTAGAAGCCACCTCGGGGATGTCTGCAGCAGATAGAGCTAAAGTACTTGAGAAAAATAAGGTATAAGTGATCTTAAAGGTTATTGCACTACTCCAAATCATCAAGTTCATGTGTATCTAATTCACCTACAAATGAAAATTCTCTCATCATTTACTCAGCCTCATGCCATCCCAGATGTGTATGACTTTCTTTCTTCTGCTGAACACAAACTAAGATTTTTAGAGGAATATTTGAGCTTTGTGTATCCATACAATGCAAGTGAATGGTGACCAAAACTTTGAAGCTTCAAAAAGCACATAAAGGCAGCATAAAAGTAATCAATTAGACTCCAGTGGTTTAATCCATGTTTTCTGATGCAATCCAATTGATTTTTGGGTGAAAACAGATAAAAATGTAACTCCTTTTTAATTATAAATCTTTTTATTTATTTTATTTTATCCCCTTTTCTCCCCAATTTGGCATGCCCAATTCCCACTGCTTACTAGGTCCTTGTGGTGGCGAGGTTACTCACCCCAATCTGGGTGGCGGAGGACAAGTCTCAGTTGCCTCCACTTCTGAGATAGTCAATCTGTGCATCTTATCACATGGCTCGCTGTGCATGACACCGCATAGACTCATAACATGTGGAGGCTCATGCTATTCTCTGCGATCCATGCACAACTTACAACGTGCCCCATTGAGAAGGAGAACCACTAATTGCGACCACGAGGAGGTTACCCCAGGTGACTCTACCCTCCCTAGCAGACCGGGCCAGTTTGGTTGCTTGGGAGACCTGGCTGGAGTAACTCGGCACACCCTGGATTCGAACTTGTGACTCCAGGGGTGGTAGTCTGCGTCAATACTCGCTGAGCTACCCAGGCCCCTTTTCATTATAATTCTTGATGTCTTCTTGGCGATCGTGATTTCCAGCTCAATTACACTTTCTAGTGCTCTGCGTATGTGTCAAGCATTAGGAAGTGTTATAGAGCTTGAAATTATAATCGCATCTAGAGTCTGTAATGGCAAGATATAGAGTGAAAAAGGAGTTAAGTTTGAGTCCTTTCTCACCCAAAATCAGTTGGATTGCTTCGGAAAACATAGATTGATTTGGTCAACATTCACTTGCATTGTATGGACCTACAGAGCTGAGATATTCTTTTTAAAATCTTCATTTGTGTTCTGCAGAAGAAAGTCATGCAAATCTGGGACAGCATAAGGGTGAGTAAATGATGAGAATTTTAGTTTTCGGGAGAACTATTCCTTTAAAAGGCCCGTTCAATCTTTTGTGCAATAATCAATACCAGCAGTAGGTGATGCAAATGTACTATTCTCCAGATTTGCTTTTCATGGTTTTCAGTATTAATTAAAAAGCACATTTCAGGTTTATGATTTGACTTATTATATGAAGTTAATAAATTAAATGTAGGTATTGAAAATGTATTGATTTGTTTCTTTTTTTCTTCAGGCCATCCAGAAGACTCATGATGAGGTTGCTGAAGCGGGGCAGTGCCGGGTACGACAAGATACAGTATACACACAATTACACATACACGCATTCGAATACTTAAGAGTAATGCATTGTTATACAGACTTTATTTTTCTCTCTTATTCTAATAGCCAGTGGCAGACGAAGTCAACTTCCATTTTATTACCTTTGTCAATGTAAATGGTCAGCTTTATGAACTGGGTAAGTGTACATGGATTATGGTGTAGTGTTTTATGAAATGAAGTCCATATATATATATATATACACACATACACACACTGTATACGGAGGAGATCTGGGCTAGTTGTCACACTCCCCAGTATCTCACTAAGATAATTTTTCTTATTAGTTTTATTTAAGTCATTCTGCAAATAGCCACATACCTTGAAGTCTTGGCCATGAAAAAGCTATAGACATTTTCACTGTTTTTACAACATATTGTCAGACTTTAAGAGGTGAATTGTCACAGTGGAACTTGCCACTAAACCATTGGCATAGTTTTCATGTGAACGGAGGGGGATAATGGGGGCACATGTCGCCACCATCACAACCACAAAAAAAAAAAAAAAAAAAAAAAAAAATCTGCGCCACTCTTTAATCTATATGGCTGAATTAAACCCCCTATTATAGGCTTTTCAGCAAAAAAAAAAAATAAAAATATGAAGTGCAAAATGACTTAATTAAACGACAAAAAAAGGGAAGGTAATGCACAAAAATATAAAAATCAAAATGGTTGTTTTTGCCAGCAAATATTGTAATGAATAAATTGTATAAATTCATGACATTTAAAACACATGACAACATGCCCTGACCTGAATTTGATGAAAAAAATGCCATGGTCCTAAGACATTTTTGGTCATTTGAAAAATCTGCCTAAATAATCTAGTTGCCCCTTGCCTTAATGTATTCCAGTGTGCTTTGATTATGTTTGCTTGTTTACCCAAGTGTTATAACTAAAATACAATGGTTAAAATTTACTTTGGATGATATAATTCACAATTATTTTTTTTTTCCTAATTTATACAAAACCTCTGCTAGATAAAACACACATTTGCACAATTGGACATATGATTCAATCTTATCATTGCTGAAATATAGACTTTGACAACTAGCCTCGGTCTCTTCTATAGCTATAGACTTGTCCGTCACTGTGACTAAAGAGTCTGTTTCTGTACTAATGATCTGGAATTAAATGTGTTGTCCTTGCTTTCAAGTTATCAAATTAAAGTGTGTGTGTGTGTTGTTAGATGGCAGAATGGAGGGACCTGTGAGTCATGGACCCACAAAAGCAGAAAGCTTCGTCATGGTAAGCGCACATTTTCCTTGCTAGGGCATTTGAGGTTCTGTATTTTCTTTTTGAGCGTTTCCCTAATGAACTGTCATTATGGTCTAAACAGTAGATTTATTGCATCTAAAATGGAGTCATCTTCCCATTACTGAATAATGTACTTAACACATCTTTCTCTGTAGGATGCGGCAAGGGTGTGTCGTGAATTTACAGAACGAGAGAAAGGGGAGGTGCGTTTCTCTGCTGTGGCTCTCTGCAAAGCCTGAGAGGAGCCAGACCAAAAAGCTGAACAATGAGCAATTCCACAAAACCCTTCTGTAACAGCTATCCAGAGCACAGAAACCCCTTACCTCCCTTTGATATATGCTACACAAACTGCTTGCCTGTTTGACTGAATTTCTGTAATTTCCAATTATTATTTCTAATGTCTAATTTAATGAAAGATGTCTCAATATACAACTCATACTGTCTGTAAACAACAGGATTACTGTTTATTTATAGCTTTTGTTGTTGTCCCTCATTAGTTATTTTGAGTTGGGTAGGGAGGGCAACATTTAACTGAAATGTGATGTGAACTTATAGGATGTGAGAGTGTGTGCAAAATAAAGAAAATAAGGATGATCTGTTTCTGTGTATAAAATTGGGTGTGATGCGCAATGTTGGGACGATCAGACTTCACTAGTACATCAAAAGACAGTGTTATGGACATGGTAAATATGTTGTCTTTAGATTATTTGTAACATTAGCAAATACCCCACTCATATATTTAGGGAAGTGGTTGTAAAGTGTGGGTTGTGGTTAGTGAAACTGTCCCAGCTCTCAAATCTTATCCACTTTACCTAACAAGGAGGTCTAAAATACCTGGTTGCCTGGCTGTTGCATACTGGCCTGAAAGTACGCAACCTGGATGCTGCCATTTTTACCACATGGGCACATTTTTCGGAATTGAGTTGTAAATGTCATGTGACTAAACCCGACAAGTTTCAATGCGAGTCCTGTTTGCATTTTTACTGATGTGAACTGAGGATAAATCCACAGCTAACCGTGACACTCAATATTCTAGGGTTAGTTTGTCTTTGAATACAAACAGAATCTACTTGAGGCAATAGCTTGAGAGATTTAGAAGTTTGAAAAACAATTTACAGACCACAGTGGACAAATAAGCCAGCATTTTCTTTCATTCTAGCTATCAAATGGATCACTTACAATTATTTTTTATGTGTACCTGCTATATGGGTTCACTGTGTTGATTGTAAGGGTCTTACACAAAATATTTAATATAATTTAATAATATTTGAGTGTGAGGACTGCTTACATCGCAGAAGATAGCACAGGAAGGGAGTTTAGAAAGTACACATATACATTGCACAAAATCAATTCAAGATAAATTAGCATGAACCATCACATTTTTCAATACTAGAAAACCAAAACCATGGACAATTTGAAACCTTCGGTGCCTTGGATGTCTATTCATAATTTCTGATGACCTTTTTGATTCTGAGCAAAGCAATGTCTGTACATAAACAACTGAGTTGCAAGTGATAGAAGTTCTAATACAATGCAAGTGAATGGGTACTAAAACGTTGACGCTCCAAAAGCACATAAAGCAGCATAAAAGTAATTCATAAGTCTCCAGTGGTAAAATCCATATAATTAGAAGTGACATAAGTGTGGGTAAGAAACAGACTATTATTTAAGTCCTTTTTTTTTTTTTTTTTTTTTTTACTATCAATCTCCACTTCACGTTCCCATTCTTCTTCTTTTATTTTTGGAAATTTGCATTATTTGTGCATAACACCATCTACTGGCTAGGGAAGAGAATGAGCAAAAAGGTTAACAGAAAACAGGACAGTTAGTTATTAGAACAAATTTGTTTCAGTAAAAACCAGTGGCTCAGTTTTCCCCAGACTGTTTGTTTAATTTAGCCCCATAGTGACAATTTTGTAAAAAAGCACCTAGCTTAGTACTTCAGGGCTAATATTGTGCTAATCAAGATATACACCATTTTGCATATGTCATTCTGTACCTGATTAAATTTGCTTTGGCACAACAATCAGTAAACCCTGAAATGTAAAATTTTTTATTTGGTCTGCAAAAAACACTTTTTCTACCATGTGCTTCTTCTCATCATATATAGAAATGATGGATATTTTCTGCTTACAATGTCACATGACAGAAAATATCTACAGTTGCCTAGATACACGGGGTGGGTCAACTTACCCACAGGCTCATCTTACCCCTCTCTCGCCTACAGCTGTGAGTCAGCATTCTCAATCCCGTACATTCTCAAATCTGGTTGTTCTCTGTTTACCAAGGATAATCTATACAAATATATGTCTCCTGCACTGGCTCTTGTGTGCAAATTTCCCTCATTTTCCCCCAGAAGAAGCGAGAAATGGTGGAATAGATATTTTATTTTATTTTAATTTTTTCCAGAAAGAAAATGAAATGTATTCTTATGTAAAATTACACTTCTATATTAGATGACCTTTCTTTTCTTATGTGGGTTGATATAGTAAAAAATGTGTCTTCAGCAAAACTAATGTTCTTCCTAAGTTTTCATAATTTGTAAACAATAACCCAATAACATTATCATCAAAACCTATTTATTAGTTGAGAGTGTAAGTCATGTTTGATTTTCAGCAAGATTAGAAGAAATAAATGGCAGACCTTAAAAAAAAGTTGAGGATGCCCCTGACTATTTTAATTTAAATTTTGTGTTAACATGTTCCTTAAAATGAAAGTGCCAGCTTAGATTAATATGGTAAAATGCTTGGCCTTCTTCGAATTTTCATCTAGACAATCTGGCCCCCGCATGAATTGAAGAGCCCTGACGTACAGTATTTTTAGTACATATATAATGTGTTTAAAGGTGTGCTCAGTAAAACTTTAGACTTATATGACTACAGTTTTCATCTCATGTAAGTTTACATCACTTTAAACAATTTTCTCAAA
This sequence comes from Myxocyprinus asiaticus, assembly GCF_019703515.2. Lineage (NCBI taxonomy): Eukaryota > Metazoa > Chordata > Actinopteri > Cypriniformes > Catostomidae > Myxocyprinus > Myxocyprinus asiaticus. The sequence continues at coordinate 33,306,569 of NC_059350.1, forward strand.
AAATAATATTCTACTTTTACTATTTCTTACTGTTTTAAAAGTTTAGCCATTAGCAAAATTATTACTGAGTGCACCTGTAAGCCATTCTGTGTTTGATTTACTCCTGTGCTTTAGGTCACTGTCCTGTTGCATCCCCAGCTTCTGTTCACCTTCAATGAACAAATGACTTATTCGGAAAATGACGGAATGGGAATTCATTTTTCAATCTATGATAGCAAGCTGTCCAGTCCCTGAGGCAGCAAAGCAGCCCCAAACCACGATAGCCCATATTTTGATGTTAGTGTTCTGTGCCTTTTCTTCTCCATACAAAAAACCCTCACCTTTGGTTTTATCTGTCCACATAATATTTTTCTTGTAGTGCTGTGGCACATCCAGGTGCTCTTTTTGTGATTAACATTTTTTTAATTGATTCATATATTAAACAAATAAAAGCAAAACATATACAAACAGAATCAGTACTTAACTCCCTCTATTACCAGATATTTGCCCCACTTTCCCACAAACAAGTCCAAATTTCCCAGTCTTCTAGATAACCCTTCTTCAAAAGCTGCCACCCTCCCCATCTCCGCACACCTCTCTGGAAATGATGGCGCTCTGTCCGACTTCCATCCTCTTAAAATAATTTGTCTGCCAATCATAATGCTAGTCAGAACCCAATTTTTTATATATTTGTCCCCCAAATTTATGACCGCCCCATCGCCCAAAATACAAAGTCTGGGGCAAAGTAAAATTTTAGTGCCCAAAACCACCCACTCCTAGGGAGAGTAGTAGCAGTGCTTTCTCCATGTATAGACAATTTGTCTGATGGTTAAGGATGTCATAAAATATTGATATATTGATTATTTATCGACACATACTTTTTAAAATATATTTTCGAGTCTGTGTTTGTAGCCTTTTAGCTTTTTTAGCATCGCTTATCTATCTGTTTTCAGCTTTTAATCCTTAACATCTGCCATTTTTCAGCGTGCATCGGGTTTTCCCCCACATTATTCTCTAATCACGATTCAACTGCGTGCATTTTCTCCGTGTGCATCCGCTTTCTATTTTTATTGAGATTAAACTGCATGCATTTTACAGCGCGCACCCATTTTTATCCTCTGTGTTACATGGATTATTGCATTGATCTCAAAGCACCGCTTATCAAGAACAACCATAACAACAAACAGTTGCATGAGGGATCCACATCGATCTCAAACCCTCACTGCAAAGGAACAACTAACAACAACAAACAATTGCGGTAAGTCATGGCATCTGCTCATGTTATTTATCATGCATTGCATGCCACATGTTTATGATAGCTTCTTCCATCAGCAGTTAGGGATTCACATGTGATAAATGTAAGGAATTAGTCAGGCTGACAGAGAAGGTTAATGAATTAGAGACACGCATCCAAACGCTAGTGGAGGTCAGTGTGAAAGAGAGGCCGGTAGTTTTGGATGTGGGTAGTACAGCGAGCAAGACACACACTTTGGTTCCATCTCTACAGCCCCTGTAGCAGGGCATTTGGGTGGCGTCTCAGCGGCATACTCGCTTAGCAAAGCGACACCACTCTCCCATTCCAATCGATTCTTCCCACTCAGTGATGCGCCCACTGAGAATCATGTTGAAAGAGCCCTAATAATTGGTGATTTTATTGTAGGGAACGTGGAAACAGAGACTCCAGCCACTATTGTTAAATGCTTTTCGGGGGCTTGAGCGTCTGACATCAGATAAAATTTACAAGTGCGACATGAAATTTATTCATGTCGGCACTAATGATATCCGGCTTCACCAGTCGGAGATCACTAGAGATAATATTAAAGAGGTGTGAGAACTTGCAAAAACAATGTTTGACACTGTAATATGCTCTGGCCCCCTCCCTGCTCATCGTGGTGACGAGGTTTATAGTAGATTAGTGTCACTGAATGCCTGGATGTCTGAGTGGTGTCCGGAGAATAGCATAGGATTTATAGACAATTGGAAGAGTTTTTGGGGTAGACCTGACCTGCTAAACAGAGATGGACTCCATCCCTCCAGGGAAGGTGCCGCTCTCCTCTCTAGTAATTTGGCTCATAGTCTTAATAATGATAGTATCTGACTAACTGGGGCCCAGGTCAGGAAGCAGACAAACTGGTTAATCCAAACATCTGCTAGCTGCCTTGAGACGTCACACAGGTCACATAAACTACAACACATAGAGATTGTATCACCTAGATATCTCATAGAGACTGTGTCTTTTCCCCGAACTACCAAACACAAAACTCTCACTAAATCATTTAGAATTTTTTTTTATTAAGGACAAACTTGAAAAAAATAAGATAAAAAAATAAATAAAGATAAACATCATATGAAGGTAGGGCTACTAAACATCAGCTCTCTTTCTGCCACAGCACTAATTGTAAATTAAATTATTACAGATCACAGTGGATGCGCTCTGTTTGACCGAAACCTGGCTTAAACTGGATGAATATATTAGTTTAAATGAATCTACTCCCCCAGGTTATTGTTATAAACATGAGCCTCGTCTGAAGGGTTGAGGAGGAGGTGTTGCTACAATTTACAGTGAAGTTTTAGGTGTTACTCAGAGGACAGGATATAAGTTTAAGTCTTTTGAACTAATAATGCTTAATGTAACACTGTCAGATATAAATAAAAAAACTCTGTTGTCTTTTGCCCTTGCTACAACATATAGATCACCCGGGCCTTATTCTGATTTCCTTGGTGAATTTGCTCATTTATTTATCAGATCTTGCAGTTACTGTAGATAGAGATTTAATTGTTGGTGACTTCATTATTCACATAGATAATGAAAATGACACATTGGGATTAGCATTTATCGATATTCTCAACTCTCTTGGAGTCAGTGTCATGTATTCCCTGTTTTTTGTCTAGACTTTTATTGTGAAATTCTTGTTTAGTTCCCCGTTCCTGTTTCCTGTTAGTTTTGTAGTCCTTTGTAGTTTCATTTTATGATTGGTTTTCCCCTGATTGTTTCCCCAGGTGTTCCTCGTTCCCTTCTTTGCCCCTGTCTATTTAAGCCCTTGTTTTCCCTGTTTTCTTTGTCAGTCTTCACATGTATTGTCATGTTCTGTACCTGGGTCCCTGTGTTTTGTTTTCATTTTATTCTGAGTTACCTTGTTCATCTTTTGTTTACATTAAAAGCTGCATTTAGATCCTCCATCCTTGCCTGCCACATTATAGAAATGGATCTAGAGGCTGTCAGAATTCTGCTCCTTAAGCAAGGGGACCATCCAGTTGAGGATCACTTCCGTGAGTTTTTTAGAGCTGGCGAATTTAGTGCACTATCCAGACCGCTCTCTGTTGGTTATCTTCCGGACCGGTCTGAATAGTGCACTGAAGGAACTAATGCCTCTGGCTGATCCTCACTGGACACTCTACGAATATGTGGAGAAGGCTCTGGAACGTTGTGGTTCCCTTTACACAGTGGATTATGGTGGGAACCCCGGGCCAAAACCTGCATCTTCGGCTCCCTTGTCCAAGCCTTCCACGGCTCCTTGCTCCAAGCCAGTGCCCACGCCTGCCACGGGCAATGAGCCAGCGCCCATGCCTGAGTCTGCTCCATGCTATGTCACACCTGATTCTGAATCTGCTCCACATCATGTCACAGCCAGGTCTGAGTCTGCTCCACGCCATGTCACAGCCAAGCTTTCCACGACTCCTTGCTCCAAGCTTCCTGCGGTCCCTGTCTCGAAGCTTTCCATGGCCCCGGTCTCCAAGTTGAATGATCTGCCACTGATGTCGGTGTGTAGGGCCATGAAGACCCTACCTCACAAACTGCCATCGCCCACGGTCAACGAGCCAGCGCCCTCAATCTACACCATGCTATCATTCAGGTAGAACTATTATTTCGACCACTAAAGATAGCTTCACTAATAATCTTCCAGATCTATCTCAATAAGCCCCAAAGTCTAGAAGAACTTGATGAAATAACAGAAAATATAAACAGTCTTGTCTAGCACTCTTGATAGTGTCGCTATAAAAAAAAAAGCCCCGCACCATGGTACAATGATCACACGCATGCTCTCAAGAGAGCAGCTCAGAAAATGGAGTGCAAGAATACAAAATTAGAGGTATTTCGTGATGAATGGAAGGATAGTATCTGTAGCTACAGACAGGCATTAAAAGCTGCTAGGTCAGCATATTTTAGCAAACTCATAGAAAATAACCACAACAATCCTAGGTATTCATTTAGTACTGTGGCTAAATTGGTTTGGAATAAAGCCTCAACTGAACCAGATATTCTGTCGCAGCACAATAGTAATGACTTCATAAATTTCTTTACTGATAAAATTGAAATAATCAGAAATAAAATTGGAAATATCCAATCATCTGTCACAGTACCACAGTGTCTCATAATTTTCCTCACATGCAACTTCAGTCCTTCACTGTCATAGGTCATGAAAAGCTAACAACGTATCGAAAAATCAAAAGCCACAACATGTATGTTAGATCCAATACCACCTAAGCTCTTAAAAGAGGTATTCCATGTAATCTCAGAACCTCTTCTTAATATTATTAACTCCTCGCTATCCTTAGGACATGTTCCAAGAAACTTTAAAATGGCAGTTATCAAACCGCTTATTAAGAAGCCACAACTTGATCCTGGAGAACTGGCTAATTATAGACAGATTTCAAATCTCCTGTTTAGGTCAAATACTAGAAAAGGTAGTGTCCTCCAGCTATGTTCATTTCTACAGAAAAATAGTATATATGAACAATTTCAGTCAGGATTTAGGCCCCATCACAGTACAGAGACTGCACTTATCAGAGTTACAAATGACTTGCTCTTATCATCTGATCACAGCTGCATTTCACTTCTAGTGCTTTTATATCTTTGTGCTGCCTTCGACATGATAGATCAAGACATTCTCTTGAATAGGCTAGAGAATTATGTTGGCATTTGTGGACTTGCATTAGCATGGTTTAGATCCTTTTTATCTGACCGCTATCACTTTGTCTATGTAAATGAGGAATTGTCAAACCAAACAAAAGTATAGAGTGCCACAGGGATCAGTTTTAGAGCCTCTGCTTTTCCACTTGTATATGCTTCCCCTGGGAGATATTATCAGGAATCGTGGAATAAATTTCCTCTTATGTCGACGATACCCAACTTTATATTTCTTCAAAACCTGACAAAATGTCAATTCTCCAAATTAGCATAGTGTATCGATGAAATCAGAGACTGGATGGCCAGAAATTTCCTTCTACTCAATTCTGACAAAACAGAGGTACTAATTATTGGACCAAAAACCTCTAAAAACAAGCCGCTAAAATATTATTTGACTCTCGATGGATGTACTGTTGCATCGTCTTCAACAGCGAAGAACATAGGTGTTATATTTTATACTAATCTGTCCTTTGAAAATCAAATTACCAATGTTTGTAGAACAGCATTCTTCCACCTAAGAAATATTGCTAAATTATGACACATGCTCTCTGTTGCTGATGCCAAAAACTAATTCATGCATTCATGACCTCAAGACTAGATTATTGTAATGCATTACTGGGAGGATGTCCAGCAAGATCAATAAATAAACTGCAGTTGGTTCAAGATGCAGCAGCCAGAGTGCTGACTAGAACCAAGAAATATGATCATATTAGCCCCATTTTATCGTTGTTACATTGGCTACCTGTTAAATTTCTTATTTTTTAAATTGTTAACTATGTACAAAGCTTTGAATGGTCTAGCTCCGCAGTACTTAAGTGACCTACCATGCTATATTCCATGTTCATTACGATCGCAAAATTCTGGCCTGTTAATAGTTCCTAGAATATCAAAATCCACAAAAGGAGATAGATCCTTTTCATATTTGGCTCCTTAACTATGGAATAGTCTCCCTTACACTGTTCGGGACACAGACACACTCACTGAGTTTAAGTCTAGACTAAAGACTAATCTATTTAGCCAGGCATACACCTAATTTATCCTTCAACTCACAATTAGGCTGCTTTAGTTAGGTCTGCCGGAACCAGAAATATTGATCATGATCTATAACTCTGCAATAAATTGAATGGCATCTATGCTAATATTATTCTATTTGTATCCTTGTCTCAACCTCGGGACTCCTATCCTGAAGTCACCAGAACCGGCTGATCAAGCTCCATTCCTGCTTCGTGTTGGACTCCACTGCTACGTGTCTCTGAGTGATGACGACTAAATGCAGCTGGTGCCAGCCAAACATCACTTCAGATTATTACGATGGACTTCAGAGGATGAACTGATGCCAACTCCAACCATAAGACATAGGATACATCATATGCCATTGCCTGAACCTTGGATTTAGGATGGAGCTCACCAAAATTACTGGCCGGTTGAACTGCGATGCACCTCACTGATCTCTGCCTGCATCACCTTGGTCTAAAGATGGACTACACTCTTATAATGGAATACATAGACTATCAATTAATTGCCAACAAAAGCCTTCATCAGCCAACTAACAAAGGACAATGCACCTATGTGAACTTCTGCAGTTAATCCAGGATGAACTTCAAAGACATTAGTCATTAATCTTACAGTTCTTACAAAATCTTTGTTTAAACACTGACCCTTAACACTTAGTTTAATAATTTTAAACCATGACTTGCACTATACATAAGTAAAATTGGCATTATATTCATGATGTTAGCCAGAGGGGAACTGGCCCCCACAGTGAGCCTGGTTTCTCCCAAGGATATTTCTCTCCATTAACCAACATCTTATGGAGTTGTGTTTCTTGCCACAGTCGCCTTTGGCTTGCTCATTGGATTTCTAAATACAATTATTATTTAATTACTTATTTTTAAACAATTCACAATCATATTTTATCAAACTACACAATGATGACTAAGACATTATAGCTATTACAGTTTCATTTTCTGTTAATTCATGTTTTTCTGTAAAGCTGCTTTGAAACGATGTGTGTTGTGATTGGTGCTATACAAATAATGACTTGACTTTGTACGTCAAGAATGAACTAAGTGATGTTGACGAGTTTGCAGGTTAGTGTATGAAACTATTGTAACTGCGCAAACTGAACAATTAAAAATGGTGACGTTTATTATGCAATTTCTCTGTATGTAGCCTTGAATTGGTCTTTCAAGTGGTCAAACCACAAAAAGACATACTTTGAAAATACATTGTGTAGGCTTTATGAAAGTTGTATACACAATATATCATACAGTGATGGCTAGAGTAAATAATCTTTGTCCTTTGATAATGATTTGGGTCGAATTTAATGGAAAACTTTGAGTTGTGCTCCGTGGCAGTTTTTGATGCTGGGCGTAGGCGGTTTGTGCGCATGTCGTAGAATTATTTTATTTTTTTTCCCCGAATTTTAGAACTTGCCATGTTGTCTGGCAGATGTGCCTGGTGTGGAACCCCCCCTTTAACTTACTGCTGCTAACTCTGACTCTGTTGTGCAATGATCAGCCCTGTTTTTTTCTGAAAATGCATACGAGGTACTGATAATCTTATTGCTGATGATTTATCTAAAGCATTAGACAGGTGATTTGACAAGAAATGGTATTTGTATTGTGGTTTTTCTCTCTCTCCCTTTTATTCCTTTTTCCCTAGTGCCCAGGGATTAAAGGACTGTGGGGAACTCTTTGAGGGTGGGAGGTGTTACGACACCCTGTGCTCCTATAGGCTGGCAGTGGCAGTACCAGTGTTGATGGAGATGATGGGAGGGGTTTAGAATTGCCTCATTGCCTACACCTGTATAGGTATGAGCATATAAAGAGGTGCCCCCCCACCTCTCTCTTTAGATGCACATTTTTCAATTAGTCACACACACACAGCTCCACACTCATTCTTTAATTAAAAACATACACTATTAGTCAAAAGTTTTGAAACACTCATTCTTTATTATAATTTTTTTTCTTCACATTTTAGAATAATATAAAGTCATCAAAACTATGAGAATTATGTTGTGATTAAACAAAATCCAAAATCTTTAAAAACTGTGTTATATTTTAGCATCTTCAAAGTAGTCACCCTTTGCTTAGAATTTGCAGACATGTACACTTGACATTTTCTCAACCAACTTCTTGAGGTATCACCCTGGGGTGATTTTTAAACAGTATTGAAGGAGTTCCCATCTATGTTGGACACTTATTGGCTGCTTTTCTTTATTATTTGGTCCAAATCATCAATTTCAAAAACTTTTTTTTTTGTAATTAAATGTTAGTTTTATAATGAAATAAATTAATATGGTGGCACAATTATATTTTTGTCTACAAAACTAATTTCAAACATTTAAGCATATGCCTTCAGATCAAAGGATTTATAAGATCATGAGAAACATTTCAGTCAAGTGTTTCAAAACTTTTGATCGGTAGTGTAGATGTTGATAAATATTGATTTCAATAAAATATATTGTTGTTGGACCCTATTTGGTTTTGCCTTCTTTTGTGTTATGGTCTACCACGAGCCAGGCCGTAACACAAGCCAACAACTCTTAATATTTGGTGTTCTATGACCTCTTGGTTCGTGGCATGGTTCAGTCAATGCTTCTTGTGACTAGCAAACTGAGGGCACCTGGTTGAAAACCACTGACATATAATCACCCTAGCTAATAGACAACTTTCTCCAAGTATTATAAACCTCCTTGATAAATACAAATATATTAGGTGCACACACCAGTACTGGTGCTGAATGTGTAGTAAAGTGGTTTCTTTTGGTGAACTAATTTGTCACTGTAGTACCTTGTAAATGTAGCCAAAGTTGAAATGCCTCCAGACAGCCTGTGGGAAGCTATTTTTCATGGATACAAGTACAGTGCCTATCTACCTGAATGGGGAAAGACAGAAATCTCCAAAACAGTTGGTCAAGTTTACGAGCAAATAACATATTTCAAATCAGCAATAAAATCAACCATTAATCGGTTAAATAAATAATATAAAATTATAATAAAATGCTGCTTTAGCTCAAATAACGCTACAAATTTTTCATTTTTCAGGTTGGTCCAGATTATGTACTTCCGCCTTCTTGATGAAAACTGACAAGTGATGTCTCTATCAAACAGGTGATTGGCTCTTTAAACTGGAATGCGGGACATCCATTCCAAGAGATGCCATATTTAGTTGTAATGGTGGTAGCATCCAACATAAATTTGCTTTCAAATATATTGGGGCACCAGACAGGTTTGAGCATGTCAAAATATATTTTTGTCCCAGGAATGCTCTTTAAAGCTACCGGTCACAGAGAAAATAAGACTGTAATTTTTACTGTACTGGGAATTACAATCAGACAAATGATCTATTTAAGAAGGAATATATCCACAAAATTGACAAACTCATTAACACATGTATTAAAAACGTCCTGGTTACTTTCATTACCTCCGTTCCCTGATGGAGGGAACGAGACATTGTGTCGATGTAGTGACACTAGGGGTCACTCTTGGGAGCCTCAAACACCTCTGCTTTTTTGAAAAAAGGCCAATGAGAATTGGCGTGTGGAATTTGCATGCCACTTCCCCAGACATACGGGTATAAAAGGAGCTGGTATGCAACCACTCAACTATAGGGACAGGCTAGTTGATTTTGTTAACTGACTGGGAGCCATAAGTGTCTGTGTCGGGGGGTGTTCCTCCCAAGGGGAAGACACCGCGGAGACCACACCCCGCCCAAAAGGGGGGGGGGGGGGGTATTTTGAGTGGAATACGTCACATGGTCTTACCGAGTCTTGTTGGAAGTATGTCATGTGGAGAGGTCCCATGGTAAGTCCGACCCGAATGGGGGAGGAGCATGGCGACCCGGGGCAGAGGGGCCTCTTCCCAAGGAAGATGCAGTTTGCTGACAGGGAAACGATTTTGCGGAAGATATCACATGGGGTCGCCTTCGGGGAACCAGCACATGTGAAGCACCTACCTCAGTACAGGACCTCATTAGCTCACGTACTGGGCCAGTCAGCGAGTTTCTCTGCAAACTCAACTGCCAGAGGGCTAAGGAGGAAAGTCATCCAGGGATCACAGTCTGTGAACACGACTGGGAGTCAAGAGTGCACGTCTTCACCTCAAGGGAGGGGAAAGGCGCTATGCGCAAGTGGTACACCCGGCCAGTTGTCCCAGAACTTACCTGCTCGTGCCTGCCAATACACGGGACGAGACCGGCTCAAACCGGAGATTGTAGAACCTTGCAAAGGTGTTGGGTGTTGCCCAGCCCGCTGCTCTGCAGATGTCTGCCAAAGAGGTGCCACTGGCCAGGGCCCAGTAGGCCGCCACACTCCTGGTAGAGTGGGCTCATAACCCTGCAGGGGGTGGCACTTCCTGAGCCTGATATGCCATCGCGATGGCATCAATGACCCAGTGGGCAATCCTCTGTTTGGAGACAGTGCTTCCTTTCCGCTGTCCACTAAAGCAGACAAAGAGCTGCTCAGAGCTTCTAAGGCTCTGCGTGCGATCCAAATATATGCGTAAAGCTCGCACCGGACACATCAACGCCAAGGCTGGGTCTGCCTCCTCCTGGGGCAGCGCTTGCAGGTTCACCACCTGATCCCTAAAAGGGGTCGTGGGAACCTTGGGCACATAGCCCGGTCGGGGTCTCAGGATCACGTGAGAGTAACCTGGACCGAATTCCAGGCACGATTCGCTGACAGAGAACGCCTGCAGTTCCCCTACCCTTTTGATGGAAGTGAGTGCAGTCAGGAGGGCAGTCTTCAAAGAGAGTGCCTTAAGCTCAGCTGACTCCAAGGGCTCAAAAGAAGCTCCCTGTAGACCCTGAAGGACTACAGAGAGGTCCCACGAGGGGACGAGGCGCAGTCTGGAGGGATTCAACCTCCTAGTGCCTCTCAGGAACCTGATGATCAAATTGTGCTTCCCCAAGTACTTACCATCTACTGCATCGTGATGAGCCGAAATAGCGGCTACATACACCTTCAAGATGGAGGGGGACAGCCGCCCCTCCAGCCTCTCCTGCAAGAAGGAAAGCACCAATCCGACTGCGCATATCTGGGGGTCTTCACGTCGAGAAGAACACCACTTAGTGAACAGACACCACTTCAAGGCATACAGGCACCATGTAGAGGGCGCCCTAGCCTGAGTGATCGTGTCTACCACTGCGGGTGGTAGGCCACTTAGGTTTTCCGCGTCCCGTCCAAGGGCCAGACGTGGAGATTACAGAGGTCTGGTCACTGGTGCCAGATGGTGCCCCGTCCCTGAGAAAGAAGGTCCTTCCTCAGGGGAATTTGCCGGGGGGGCTGTCGGGAGGAGCATGAGATCCGAAAACCACGTCTGGGTGGGCCAGTAGGGTGCTACTAGGATGATCTGCTCCTCATCCTCCCTGACCTTGCACAGGGTCTGTGCAAGTAGGCCCACTGGGGGAAATGCATATTTGCATAGTCCAGGGGGCCAGCTGTGTGCCAGTGCATCTATACTGAGAGGTGCCTCGGTCAGGGCATACCAAAGCGGGCAGTGGGAGGATTCCCGGTAAGCAAACAGGTCTACCTGTGCTTGACCGAATCGACTCAAAATCAGCTGGACCACCTGAGGGTGGAGTCTCCACTCTCCCCTGAGGGTAACCTGACGTGACAGCGTGTCCGCTGTGGTGTTGAGGTCGCCCGGGATGTGAGTGGCTTGTAGCGACTTGAGGCGCTGCTGACTCCAGAGGAGGAGACGGCGGGCGAGTTGTGACATGCAACGGGAGCATAGACCGCCTTGACGGGTGATGAACGCTACCGTTGCTGTGTTGTCCATCTGGACCAACACGTGCTTGCCCTGGATCAATGGCCGGAACCTCCACAGGGCGAGCAGTACTGCCAACAACTCTAGGCAGTTGATGTGCCAACGCAGCCGTGGGCCAGTACAGGAGCTGGCAGCTGTGTGCCCATCGCATACGGTGCCCCAGCCCATCTTGGGGGTGTCTGTTGTAACCACGACGCACCTGGAGACCTGCTCTAGGGGAACCCCTGTCCATAGAAATGCAAGGTCGGTCCAAGGACTGAAGAGGCAGCAACAGATCGGCGTGATGGCCATCTCAGGACTTGAGTCTGAAGCCAGTGCTGAAGTGGTCTCATATGCATCAACCCGAGCGGTGTGGCCGCCGCTGAGGATGCCATATGCCCCAGGAGCCTCTGAAAAAGTTTCAGTGGAACCGCTGTCCTCCGTCTGAACGCCTTCAGACAGTTCAGCACCGACTGTGCACGCTCGTTCGTGAGGTGTGCTGTCATGGAGACTGCGTCCAACTCCAAACCGAGAAAAGAAATGCTCTGAACCGGGGAGAGCTTGCTCTTTTCCCAGTTGACCCGAATCCCCAGTCGGCTGAGGTGCCGGAGCACAAGGTCCCTGTGTGCGCACAGCAACTCTCGAGAGTGAGCCAGGATTAGCCAGTCGTCGAGATAGTTGAGGATGCGGATGCCCACTTCCCTTAGCGGGGCAAGGGCTGCCTCTTCGACCTTCGTGAAGACGCGAGGGATGGACAGGCCGAAGGGGAGGACCTTGTACTGGTACGCCTGGCCTTCGAAGGCAAACCACAGGAAGGGTCTGTGTCGAAGACCGAGACGTGGAAGTACGTGTCCTTCAGGTCTTCAGGTCTTTGTTGAATGAAAACGAAACAAAAGATTTTCCTCCCAGCCCTCCACCGGGGGACGGAGTGGTCTGCTCACCAGCTCCAGAGAAGCGGGTCTCCTTGCCCCTAGGTCACCCATCTCAGGGATGCTTTGAAGCCTTCCTCGGGTTCTTAGCAGCTGGCCTTGAGACAGGTGGTGTCTGCTTCCTGCGTTGGGCTCCACACCGGGGCCGGGCCATGGGGGCGGGCTGCGACGGAGCCGGTATTGTTGTTGCAGGAGGACACCCTTGGCGACGAGCAGACGGGGTGCGGGGTCTTGAGCCACGCCGGGGCAGGATGTGTTGAATGGCCTCCGTCTGCTGCTTCACCACCGAGAACTGCTGGGCAAAGTCCTCGACGGTGTCACCAAATAGGCCAACCTGGGAGATGGGGGCGTCAAGGAACCGTGCCTTGTCAGCCTCTCACATCCCAACCAAGTTGAGCCAAAGGTGGTGCTCCTGGACCACCAGGGTGGACATCGCCTGCCCGAGAGACCGCACCATGACCTTCATCGCCCGGAGAGCGAGGTCGGTCGCCGAGCGCAGTTCCTGCATCAATCCTGGATCAGAACTACCCTTGTGCAGTTCTTTTAATGCCTTGGCTTGGTGTACTTGCAGGAGAGCCATGGCGTGCAGGGCAGAGGCGGCTTGTCCAGCGGCACCGTAGGCCTTAGCCGTCAGGGATGACGTAAACCTACAGGACCTGGACCCATTCCAGGTGGTGGCGCTCTGCGGACACAAGTGCACCGCGAGTGCCTTATCTACCTGGGGATCACCGAATACCCCCTGGCCACTCCACCATCAAGGGTAGCGAGAGCGAGGGAGCTGAAAGACCATGACCGGGCAGTAAAAGGTGCCTCCCACAATCTTGTCAGCTCCTCATGCACTTCCGGGAAGAAAGGAACAGGGGCGGGGCGTGGCCGTGGGCGGTTCTCCGAGCCCAGGAACCAATCGTAGAGCCGCGAGTGTTCAGGGGAGAGTGGAGGGTTCCACTCTAGCCCGACGCTCGCGTCCGCCCGGAAAGCATGTCTGTCATTTCCGCGTCGGCCTGGGACTGGGCGACCATTCCTGAAGGAGGAAGCCCAGTCGAAGCCTCTGCGTCCGACTGGACGAGCCTGCTCTCCGATGCTGCGCTTGATAACTCGTCTTCTTCCCGGGCTCCGAACAAGAGGTCGAACTCGCCCTGAGACGAGCCGGCGATCTCGTCCGAGTACCCGACCGGGACAAGCGAGCGTGCTGGGGAATGGGAGGTCCGTGGGGGGATACCCAGCGGAGGTGGTCCCATTGAGGTCCCCAAATCACCCCCGGTGCTAACCGACACAGCTTCATACCCGTAGGTAGAATGACCGAGGTGGGGAGCTGCTGGGGTGGCTTTCTTTCTTTATGAATGTAAGCCACGACCGCAATGTTGCCATGGTCATGTTCTCGCAATGAGGACAAGACCCATCCGCGAACGATGTCTCCACGTGGGCAGCGCCCAGACACGTAAGACAGCGATCGTGGCCATCAGAAGCAGAGAGATAACGTCCGCAACCAGGAATAACACACAAACGGAAAGGCATCTTTAAAAAGACATTCCGTGTGTGCTGCTCTTTTAGAAAGAAAATATACTCTTTTAGAATATACTCTTTTAGTTGTTCTGCCGAAGTGCCCAGGGGCGTTTTCTGCACTCCACGGGTGCAGAGGGGGAGAAGGTGCTGAAATGCAATGTAGAATCCAGCAGATGAGGTGAATGAACTTCGTGGATGAATTCAGCTTCAATGAATAGAACCGCTCGGCTCTGAAGAGAAAATCTGAATGAGTGGTTGCATACCAGCTCCTTTTATACCCGTATGTCCGGGGGAGTGGCATGCAAATTCCACTCGCCAATTCTCATTGGCCTTTTTTCAAAAAAGCAGAGGTGTTTGAGGCTCCCAAGAGTGACCCCTAGTGTCACTACATCGACACAACTTCGAGAGAGTGACAGATAGGGAACAATAATAATTATTTCATAGCAATTAAATGAAAATTTTTGCAAATTTTCCTCAAACACAATAAAACATACAAATTAAACATTAAACAAACACAATAAAAACAAATACCACACCAGACATCAAACATATAAGTTAAGCACATAGTTGTACTGTATGTGTGTGTGTTGTGTATATGGGATATGGGTGTGTGCAGGGTGTAAAGTAGAGTTTAGGCACCCTGGGAATGTAAACGAGTGTATGCTGGGTCAGGAGTATGTCGCATTGTTCGTTGATGTGTAAGGCACTAGCTGCAGAAGCACAGAGGGAGAGTCATAAATGAGGGAATCCGGGCAGGTCAGAAGATCAATAGCCGCTTTTCCACCATCGGGTCAGTGTGAACCACGGCTGTCAACTGGCCTGCCGGGGCCAATAGCCTCGGATTTCAAGCTGCGAGACCAACATTTATCTGCGTTCTCACCAAATCAAATCAAATCAAATCAAATCAAATCACTTTTATTGTCACACAACCATATACACAAGTGTAATAGTGTGTGAAATTCTTGGGTGCAGTTCCGAGCAACATAGCAGTCATGACAGTGATGAGACATATACCAATTTACAATAAACATCAGATTTACAACATGATTTAAAATCTAATATACACATAATTACACATAACACAATATACAAATAATAACATACAATGTACAGTATACAATACACACAATGTATAATACACATTATACAATAAAAAAGTATATATAAAATGTACAGTAGGTTGTATTGTACTGTATTGACATTCAGGCTGTCGGTTGATAGTAAGTTGCCAGTGTGTTGTTAAGACAGAATATAATATAATAATAATATAATTTATGACAGTCCAGTGTAAGATATAAGAGTATGAGTAATAAAGTGCAGTGCTGATGTATTTTGAATGTGGGAGATCAAGAGTTCAAAAGTCTGATTGCTTGGGGGAAGAAGCTGTCATGAAGTCGGCTGGTGCAGGTCCTGATGCTGCAATACCGCCTGCCTGATGGTAGCAGTGAGAACAGCCCATGGCCCGGGTGGCTGGAGTCTCTGATGATCCTCCGAGCTTTTTTTTCACACACCGCCTGGTATATATGTCCTGGAGGGAGGGAAGCTCACCTCCGATGATGTGTCTGGCAGTTTGCACCACCCTTTGCAGTGCTTTGCGGTTGTTGGTGGTGCTATTGCCGTACCAGGCGGAGATGCAGCCAGTCAGGATGCTCTCTACAGTGCAGATGTAGAACCGTGTGAGGATGTGGCAGTTCATTCCAAACTTCCTCAGCCGTCTCAGGGTGAAGAGACGCTGATGAGCCTTCTTCACAACGGCTTCAGTGTGGATGGACCATGTGAGTTCCTCAGTGATGTGGACACCCAGGAACTTGAAGCTGTTGACTCTCTTCACTGGTGCTCCATTGATGGTGATGGGACTGTGTTCTCTATCTCTTCTCCTGAAGTCCACCACAAGCTCCTTTGTCTTACTGATGTTGAGGGAAAGGTTGTGCTCCTGACACCAGTGTGTCAGAGTGTGCACCTCCTCTCTGTAGGCTGTTTCATCATTGTCAGTGATCAGACCTACCACCATCGTATCAACAGCAAACTTAATGATGGCATTGGAGCTGTGTGTTGCCACACAGTCATGTGTGTACAGGGAATACAGGAGTGGGCTGAGAACACAGCCCTGCAGGGCTCCAGTGTTGAGGGTCAGTGATGAGGAGATGTTGCTGCCCATTCTAACCACCTGGAATCTGCTTGACAGGAAGTCCAGTATCCAGCTGCACAGCGAGCTGTTTAAGCCCAGAGCCTGGAGTTTCTCATCAAGCTTGGAGGGCACTATGGTGTTGAATGCTGAGCTGTAGTCTACAAACAACATTCTCGTTCAACGTTCTTTTTTCCAGGTGGGAGAGAGCAGTGTGTATTGTAGATGCAATGGCATCATCAGTGGAGCGGTTGTTGTGGTACGCAAACTGCAATAGGTCCAGTGATGGAGGCAGCACAGAGCAGATGTAATCTCTGATTAGTCTCTCAAAGCATTTGCTGATGATGGGGGTCAGAGCAACAGGATGCCAGTCATTTAAACAAGTGATTTTGGATTACTTTGGAACAGGCACAATGGTGGACATTTTAAAGCATGTGGGGACTACAGACAAAGAAAGGGAAAGGATGAAAATGTCCGTAAAAACACCAGCCAGTTGGTTCGCGCACGCTCTGATGACGCGGCCCGGAATGCCTTCTGGACCCTTCTGGCTTTGCGGATATTCACCCGTTGGAAGGATCGGTTTACATCTGCTACAGAGACGGAGAGTGAACTAACCTCTGTAGCTTCGGCCGCGAGAGCTCTCTCCACGAGGGCGGTGTTATTTCCCTCGAAACAAGCATAAAAAGTATTTAGCTCATCCGGGAGAGAGGCAGCGGTGTTCACGGTGGAGTTTTTATTCCCTTTAAAGACCGTGATGATATTAATTCCCTGCCACATGCTTCTAGAGTTGGTGGTGTTGAACTGTCCTTCAATCTTATTCCTGTACTGACATTTTGCTGTTTTTCGGAGGGCATAACTGGCTTGTTTATGCTCCTCCACATTCCCGGAATTAAAAGCGGAGGTCCGCGCATCAAGTGCCGCGCGAACATCGCAATTAATCCAAGGTTTCTGGTTCGGGTAGATCCGTATTGTTCTGGTCAGAACGACGTCCTCTACACACTTTCTGATGAAACGTTATCAGTGTAAAGCTTGATGTCGTCATCAGAGGCGGACTGGAACATCTCTCAGTCCGTGTGATCAAAACAGTCTTGTAGCGTAGATTCTGATTGGTCCGACCAGCACTGGATCGTTCTTAGGGTGGGTGCTTCCTGTTTCAGTTTCTGCCTGTAAGCGGGCAGAAGCAGAATGGAAGAGTGGTCCGATTTGCCAAATGGTGGGCGGGGGAGGGATTTGTAGCCATCCCGGAAGGGAGAGTAGCAATGGTCCAAAACCCGGTCCCCTCGTGTGTTAAAACTAATGTGTTGGTGGTATTTTGGTGCGACCGGTCACAATGAATGTGGCCTCAGGGTGCGCGGTTTCCTGCTTGCTTATAATCCCATACAGTTCCTTGAGTGTCCGGTCTGTGTCGGCTTGTGGCAGGATGTACACAGCAGTGATAATGACCGCTGTGAATTCCCTCGGTAGACAGAATGGTCGACACAGAAGCATGAGAAATTCCAGATCAGGAGAGCAGAAAGACTTGATAGAATGTACATTCCTCTGATCACTGCAACACTGCATTGGGCCAATAGCCCTGCAGTGTTGCCCTAAAACCCACACTTACTACGCCGCCTTGGTGCCAACGTCACACACCCAGGACATGTCACAAGCAAGAGGGAAGTTCAAGCTGAGGTATCATGTTATCTAGTCATCTAGAATATCAAGTTTATATCATATTTAAACATTAGCTATCTAGCAAGATAAGTCCCAAGTGGTCTCTCCACTAACAGTGGGACGATGTCCTAGCACACTGTCCATGATCTCGAACCATGGAAAGTTCTTTCTTGGAGCACCGCTTTGTCCATTGTGCATCTTAATGGATTTGTACTGTGCCTGCAATTTTTTTTTCCCCGAACCTGTACCCTCTATCCCGCCTTTGACATTGACCCCGCCTCAATCCCCAGTTGGCCTTGTTTGGCCCAAGGGTAATTGGTGGCCCCGAGGAAGCCCCAGAAGTGACAGTGGGAACGCAACTAGCCCTAGCATGCACTAGCATGCCCTCATTTGGCCTGATAGTGTTTTCTAAATTAATAATGTTATAAATGTTCTTTGATGTTTTTTATGTCATATATTTGATTGAAGATGTTAGATGAGCGTACATATAGGACTATCAAGCTCCTTTCAAATCTTGTTTGATTCACACCATAATTTGGGCATTTACAGTTAAGAATTTTTCAATAAAAATTTAATTTCAAACTTGTGTAAACATTTGTATATTAAGAAAAATTTAAGCTGTTGTGGTAATTATATGTATATTATAATGTTGTCTGTGCTATCTATATTTGAAAATGGCGTTATCAGAAGATGTTTATGCACATCTAAGCATATTATAAGTTAATGTATATTCTTTATTGTTGTTTTTTGCAGTTTTACACTGCTTCAATTAAATACACCTGAAGTTAGCTCTGTCTCAGGTACTTTTTGGAGGAGTGTTTAGCTTGCTGCATAGCTATGTACCTGTACACATAGTGAGGGCAGAAAAGTAAAAAGACACCATACTTCAAGATCCTAAGTGAACTGAAGATACGTTGTCTTCTCTCAGCGAAAATGTTGAATGCCAATTCCATAAGCTTTCTGAGGTTTGGTCATAATGCTGCATTATCTTTGTCATTGTCTTCACGAAGATCAAACAAGTTTGATCGGCAGCATAACCGTAGCACAAGCCCGTGCCAAAGCAGAAAGAGCACATAAAAGAGCAGCCTACGCAAAACGAGAGATCAAGATGCAAATTGAGAAAGCATGTATCGAGGCTACGTTAAATGCTCTAAAGGAAGAGTGTGAGGCCGAGGCTTCCTCAGCAGAAGCTGAAGTATTTGAGGCACTTGTTAAATCAGAAAAGGGTGAATCTGAAAAGAGAAAAAGTCATGCTTCATCAATCCACCAGTCTATCAAACGTACAGGAGAATATGTCCGAAAACACAGATGTACAGATGATACTTATCCTCAGCATGCAGGTGTGTACAGCCCCAACCGTTCTACAGATGTTTCAGAACTGGCTACTTACTTATCTCGTGGAGATCTCATTACTGCAGGGCTTAGAGTGTTTGATAATCAACCTGCCAGTTATCTGTCATGGAAATCCAGCTTCAACAATGCAGTAGAGGAGTTGAATCTCAAACCTAGTGAGGAGCTAGACCTCATCATTAAGTGGCTTGGTGGGGAGTCACTGCAGCATGCCAAATTAATCAGAGCAGTTTATGTTAATAATCCAGCTGAGGGCTTGGATATGGTCTGGCAGAGACTTGACAGATGTTATGGTTCTCCTGAAGCTATCGAAGCTTTCCTGTTCTCCAGACTTCACAACTTCTCCAAGCTTTCAATCAAAGACAGCAAGAAGCTGCAAGAGCTCAGTGACTTGTTTCTTGAAATACTAGCAGCAAAGAAAGAAGGTTATTTACTAGGGCTAAACTTCCTTGACATAGCGAGAGGAATAAACCCAATTCTAGATAAATTACCTCACAGCATTCAAGAACAGTAGATGAGTCATGGGTCTCACTACAAAAGAGAGTATTGTTTCACATATCCTCCTTTTTCATTTTTTTGTCGACTTTGTGTGTCACCAAGCAGAGATGAGGAACGATCCCAGTTTTTTCCTCTCAACTTCCAGCACTGTCCCTTTCATAGTTGAGAAGCAACATCCAACCAAATCATGGAAACCTAAAGCCTCCTTCTCAGTCAACAGAACAGAGGTGGAGAACTCTCTCTCTTCAGAGCACTTAAAAGAGGACCCGGATAAACAATGCCCTCTTCACAAAAAACCTAATTCGCTAAAAAAGTGCAGAGCTTTCAGAGGAAAAACCCTTGTACAGCAAAAACGTTTTTTGTTTTTTTTGTCACAGCACTCTATATGCTTCAGATATTGTGCTTCAACAGCACATCAAGCGAAGGACTGTAAAGTTGTAGTGCATTGTGAGGAATGTAATAGTGATCGACACATCTCATCTCTCCATGTAGGACCAGCACCTTGGATCATAGCAGACTCTTCTACATCAGCGGATGTGCATGGTGGGGAGTAAAGTAAATGTGCATCAGCTGCAACTATCTCTATGTGTACTGAAGTGTGCGGAGGAGGACTCAATGGTAAATCTTGCTCTAAGATCCAAAGGGACATCCTGAAAAGAAAGTGAGAATGTATGTGCTACTGGATAACCAGAGTAACGTGTCACTAGCTAAAAAACCTCCAAGGTGATGCTTGTCCATATACACTTAAGACATGCTCTGGAATGACAGATACTGCAGGAAGGAGAGCAAGTGGTTTCATTGTAGAGTCAGCAGATAGAGAAGTCCACTCATCACTACCAACTCTCACTGAATGTGACTTAACTCCTAACAACAGGGATGAAATCCCAACTCCAGAAGCTGCACACAATCATACCCATCTAAAAGCTGTAGCTGACAAGATTCCACCTCTTGATCATGATGCCTAGATTCTCCTGTTGCTTGGCAGAGACATCATTCGTGCGCATAAGGTATGAGGTCAGTGCAATGGTCATCACAATGAACTCCTCGCTCAACGATTGGATTTAGGATGGGTCATAATTGGTAACGTCTGTCTCATGCTCTGTATCGGCTCATGTCTCTCAGTCGCACCCTGAAAAAGAACACAGAGATGAAGGATCATTTTATAGATTTCATGGAAAAGATCTTTGAAAACGAGCATGCTGAAGTAGCACCTCCTATCGACAGAGATAAGGAATGCTGGTACTTGCCAAGTTTTGGAGTCTACCACCCTCAAAAACCCAGACAAATTAGAAATGTGTTCGATTCAAGCGCATGTTTCAATGGTGTGTCATTGAATGATGTTCTCCTTCGAGGCCCAGACCTTAACAATAGCTTGCTAGGGGTTCTCATGCTCTTCAGAACTGAACCAGATGCAGTGATGACAGACATGCAGCAGATGTTTCATAGTTTCTTGTGAAAGAGGAACATCGCGACTACCTCCGTTTCTTGTGGTTCCATAACCACCAACTTGACGGTGAGATCAGGGAGTATCGCATGAGAGTTCATGTATTTGGTAATTGCCCCTCACCTGCTGTGGCCATTTATGGTCTAAAAAGGATGGTCATGGAGGGAGAAAGTGAGTTTGGAACAGAAGTGAGGAAGTTTGTAGAGAGACACTTTTACATTGACGATGGTCTCAAATCATTCCTCACAGTGGAGGAAGCTATCAGTGTGCTGAAAGCAGCTCAAGACATGCTGGCCCAATCCAATCTTAAGTTGCATAAAATTGCATCCAGTAAACTAGAGGTTATGAAAGCCTTCCCTGCTGCTGATCTTGCCAAGGGCTTACAGGACCTTGATGTTGGCCAAGACCTTTCCTTTGTGCAATTAAATCTAGGCTTCAGATGGGACCCTGTTGCAGACATACTTTCCAAGTGGCTAATGTTGAAAAACCATATACTCGACGTGGTGTGTTATCTACTATCAATAGCCTGTTCGACCCACTTGGGTTTGCTGCTCCTGTGAGTGTTCACGTTCGAAAAATTCAAAGAGATCTGACCATTGACATGTGCAATTGGGATGCACCACTCCCTGAACACAAGTTCGAGGAATGGCAGAGATGGTGTACTTCTCTACAAGATCTGAAAGACGTGAAGATTCTGAGAATTTACACATCAATTCCTCATTCACAAGCTCAGGAAAGAGAAGTTTGTATATTCTGTGATGCATCAACTACAGCTGTTGCCGCTGTTGCCTACCTAAAGATTACAGATGCTCAAGGACAGAATGAGGTTGGGTTCATCTTTGGCAAAACAAAACTGGCTCCTAAACCTGACCTTACCATTCCCAGACATGAATTCTGCACTGCTGTTCTTGCAGTAGAAATAGCAGAAGTAATCTCTGAAGAGCTGGATCTGGAACTGAAGAACATGAAATTCTTCACTGATAGTAAGGTGGTTCTGGGTTATATATTCAATGAATCAAAACACTTCTTTGTATATGTCAATAACAGAGAGCAACGAATTAGATGCTCAACTAAGAAATGGCATTATGTTCAAACTGATCTTAACCCAGCTGAATGTGGAACAAGAGCTGTTTCAGCAAATCAGATTACCATCACAACATGGCTGACTGGTCCAACATTACTTTCGCATACACAAATCTGTCAACCAGTTGAGGAAGCCTTTGAACTCATCTGTCCTGAATCAGATGCAGAATTGTGACAGAATTGTCAAACTCTGTCCCTTTATCGATTCTCAATGTGTACTTAGAGTTGGAGGATGATTGTCGAAAGCACAACTTTTAAGACAATCGAGGCTCGTCCAATCATAATTCCAGGAAGACACCACGTTACTTCCCTACTCATTAGACACTACTATGAAAGAGTTTGCCACCAAGGCCATCATTTCACCGAAGGAGCTGTTAGTGCAGCTGGATTCTGGATTGTTGGCAGTAAGAGAGGTATCATCAGTTTAATACACAACTGTGTAATATTTCGTAAGTTATGGGGTAGGTTGGAAGAGCAGAAAATGGCAGACCTGCCTGTTGATCGCCTGAGCACCGATCCTCCATTCACTTATGTCGGTCTAGATGTGTTCGGTCTGTGGTCCATCACTACAAGAAGAACACGAGAAGGACAAAGTAACAGCAAGCGCTGGGCAGTCATCTTCACGTGCATGAGTACACGAGCCATTCACATTGAAATCACTGAATCACTGGATGCATCTAGTTTGATCAATGCCCTTAGACAATTCTTCGCAATTAGAGGACCTGCGAAACAACTGAGGTCTGATTGTGGGACAAACTTCATAGGGGCCAGCAAAGAACTCCAGGCTGGTTCTACACGTGCCAACAAACCTGTGGAAAGCTACCTCTCAGTGCAAGGTTGTTCTTGGTTGTTCAATCTGCCACATTCCTCACACATGGGAGGCAGCTGGGAGAGAATGATTGGAGTATCCTGTCGTATTCTTGATGCCATATTTCTCAGATCGGATCTACCAGACTTACACATGAAGTTCTAACAACCTTTATGGCTGAAGTTACTGCAATAGTAAACTCAAGACCATTAACTTCTGTGTCCTCAGATCCAGAACAGCCTCTTATTCTCACTCCTGCTATGCTCCTTACGCAAAAGATTGGAGCACATACTGTACCTCCAGGGTAGTTTGATGACACTGATCTCTATAAACGGCAGTGGCGACAAGTCCAGCATTTGGCCAATGAATTCTGGAAAAGACGGAGAAGCGAGTATATCTGTGGTCTCCAGAAACGATGAAAGTGGACAAATGAGAAAACAAATGTGCAAGGAGATATCATCTTGCTAAGGGACAGCCAAGCCAAAAGACATGACTGGCCTATTGGCTTAATCACCAAAACTTTTCCTAGTGATGATGGGAAAGTCAGAAAGGTCGAAGTGAAAATTGTCCGAGAAGGTGGTACTAAGCTATTCCTGAGACCAATCTCTGAAATTATTCTCCTCTTTAGTAAAGATGGTAAATAGCTCTGTAGTTAGCTCTATAGAATGGACACTAAGGATTTATTTTGTTTGTAAGGTTTGACATCTTAAAGATGCCAGTTGGGGAGTATGCTGTTCCCTGCCTAAGTTTTGCAATTTAGCGACCCCTAGAGGTAATATGCCTTTAAGTAGAGCACATGCTGTTCAGCCATTTTGTTGTGAGGCATTTGAGAGAGCACACAGATGATATCAATCTCCATCCACACTTAATTTACCCTTGAAAAAGGCATTGCCTGTAAGTGTTTTCTAAATTAATAATATTATAAATGTTCTTTGGTGCTCTTTATGTCATATATCATGGCGTTGTATTTGACTGAAGATGTTAGATGAGCGTACATATAGGACTATCAAGCTCCTTTCAAAACTTGTTTGATTCACACCATAATTTGGGCATTTACAGTTAAGAATCTTGTGTAAACATTTGTATATTAAGAGAAATTTAAGCTGTTGTGGTAACTATATGTATATTGTAATGTTGTCTATGCTATCTATATTTGAAAATGGAGGTATCAGAAGATGTTTATGCTCATCTAAGTATATTATAAGTTAATGTATATTCTTTAATGTTGTTTTTTTGGCAGTTTTACACTGCTTCCATTAAATACACTTGAAGTTAGCTCTATCTCGGGTACTTTTTGGAGGAGTGTTTAGCTTGCTGCATAGCAATGTACCTGTACATATAGTGAGGGCAGAAAAGAGCAACAGAAATATGAAAAATCCCTTGCCCCGCAGACATGCAGTGTGCCAAATTCTACCTGTTACAGATTTCCCCCTGCTAAATAAAAGCTGACCTCAGCCCTACACAACCAAGGAACAGGCTTACAGTTGAAAAGCTACTAGGGTAGAGAAATAAATATTGCATAAACAGTAAAGGCATACATGTCTGTACAGTGTACAATAGTTTAACAAAACAAAACACATGACTGTGTGATGCAAATATGGAATACCATTTGTCAACAAATTGAACAATTCTTGAACATTTGTTAATAAACATTTATTAACACCAACGTTACTGTATCATTTGTCTTCATTTCAAGTCAATCTTTTACATATGGTAGGAGTTAGTCCACCTATTGACCGTCCAGTCAGAAATAATTCGAGGGACCCATCTTGGTCTAACGGTCAGTACCCTGGACAGAGTCAGTAGAGACTGATTCATGAGTGTTAGTGTATTGTCACAGGTATCAGAGTCTGCAACAACATCAGTACCGTCAGGTGACATTTCAATTGAATGTTCAAGTAAGTGTTCAGGTAAGTTTTCATTTGAGTTCTCCTTTGAGAGTTCATGTGAATTTTCATTTGTGAGTTCAAGTGAGAAGTCTTCACTAACATTAGGGTCAGCATGTACAGATTCTCCTGTGTCGGTTTGAAAACTGACATCACCATTCAGTGATAGTGACTCATCATCATCATCATCATGGAAAATTTTCTTGGACAAGGCTGTATCCGATGAGTGAAATGGCTGTAGATTTACTACATAAAACACGCCAGCATCTTCGCCAGTGTCTACTTCTGAGAGTCTGTAATTAACATCAGACAGTTTCTTTGTGACACAGTATGGTCCTGAGTATATCGAAGCCAGCTTGGCTGTGAAGTTTGCTAGGGCATCTGATTAAGGGTGAGTTTTTACCCTGACCAAGTTATCCACAGCATTGGAAATTGTATGCCGCTTCAGATCATAGTAGTGTTTTCACTTTGAGTTTTCACTTGAGTCCAGAGCTGCTCTGGCATGATCATGAGCATCTTGCAAGGAAGCTCTCAAGCTCTCTGGGTAAGGCACATTGGGGTCATCCATTCCATCAACACTTGGTTGTGTGATTAAATCAAGTGGGGTCTCTAATTCACATCCATATAACATCATTGATGGAGACAGGCCTGTGCTCTCATGAGGTGCAGTACGAAGAGCGAAACAGATTTGGGGTATGTATCTGTCCCATGAAGTTTGTTTGCCTTCAACATATGCGCGGATTTCAGTTTTCAAGGTACGGTTCACTCTCTCTGTGGCGTTTGTTTGTGGGTATATGCTGTTGTCAGCCTGTGCTCTGTACCAAGGGCAGCCACCACATGTTCGAAGATGTTGCTCACAAATGGCGTGCCTTGATCCGATATCAGTTAATTTGGTGTGCCATGGTGGGCAAAGATTTCACTGAGGAATTTACTTAGTTCTTACTGCATTTACTTCAACCTATTGCAAGAAATAGTTGACAAAGACGAGTATGTACTCATTTCCATTCTATGTACGAGGCAGAGGGCCTACAAAATCCACTGCTGTATATTCCCATGGTTTCTGTGATTTTATTGGGACCATCAGACCTGCTGTTTTTCTTTGACTTGGCTTTGTCAACTGACACACAGAGCAGGAAACAACATATATTTTGACATCTGCTGCCATTTTTGGCCAAAAGAACCTGAGCTTTAGCCTGGTTAATGTTTTCATGATGCCGAGATGGCCAGCTATATGGTGGTCATGGTAGTATTTCAGCAGAGCACCTCAAATGGCTGTCGGGACATAAAGTTTGAGCTGCTTCATTGGATGCAGGCCACAAGTCACCAAAGTCTTCTGAAATACTCCAGAGCCCAAATCACTCCTAAGCGTGCTTTCTCAGGTGTTGAGTAAGGTTTCTCAGCCTTGAATAAAGCTCTGCTTGCAAAAGCTACAACATCTTGCCTCATGTCAAATGTTTGCATTAAGGCCGCCCCAAGACCTAAGTTGCAGGCATCTATGTGAATGAAGAATGGGCAGTTGAAGTCTGGGAAGCACAAGATTGGTGCGGACGTGAGGCACTCTTTCAAGAAATCCATGGAAGCTTGACAGATCTCATCTCAGCTGAACAGAATCTCTTTCCTAGTGAGAAAAGTGGTTCTGCTTTGTGAGCATAATTTGGTATGAAACATTGATTATAGCCTGTGAGGCCAAGGAATCCTCTGACTTGTTTCACATCTTTTGGTGTTTTGAACTCAGTCACTGCTTTCACTTTCACCGGGTCTGGTGATATACCCTCTGGTGTGACACGATAGCCAAGGAATATGAGCTCACTTAAACAGAACTGACACTTGCTCAGCTTCAGACATAGACCTGTTGACTCCAGTCTTGACAAGATTTCCTGAAGGTCTTCCAGGTGTTGTTCAAAGGTTGGTGAGGCGATGACAATGTCATCTAAGTACACTGCGCAGCATTTATAAATCAGGCCAGCGAGGACAGTGTTCATGACCCTTTGAAATGTAGCTGGGGCATTGTTAAGCCCAAAAGGAAGAACTTTGAACTGAATGAGGCCACAGTGTGATATGAAAGCTGTTTTTGGTCTTGTCTTCTCCTCAACGGAAACTTGCCAGTAGCCTCAGGCTAGATCCAGAGTGGTAAGGAATTTCCCAAGAGCAAGCAAGTCCGAGGATTCATCAACTCGAGGTAGAGGGTATGAATCTTTCAGTGTGTGTTGATTTAGACTCCTGTAGTCGACACAAAACCTGGGTTCACCTCAAGGCTTTTTAATGATCACGACTGGGCAGCCCATGGTCCTGAAGATGGTTCAATAATGTTCTCCTCCAGCATCTTTTGAATCTGGTCTTCTATGATTTGTTTCTTGGCTGGGGAAGTACGGTAGGGTGGGAGGTTGATAGGTTTAGCGTTGCCAGTACTGATTGCATGCTCTGCTAATGAGGTGTGACTCAGGTGACCATTGAACAAGCTCCAAAAGTCCTCAAGAATTTTTAGTGTTTTTGCTTTTTGCTCCTTTTTCAGGCATGCCTCCTCAACTTTCTCACGCAAAGTAGATGGCTGGACATCCAGAAACATTAATCTTCCAAACTCTGTCTCCTCTATCCACTCACTCACTAACTCACATGGAAGGGAGGTTATTTCACTGATAGTTTCAGCCCTGGATGGAATATGAATGCTAACTGATGCTCTTAACATGAAATCCATCCCCAAGATGAGTGGTAAAGAAATATCTGGAATAATGTCAAACTGGTGTTAGAAGCTTTTTCCTTGAAATCCAATATTCAGCCAGATAATGCCAATTGGACTGCAAGCTGAAAGTTGAATTGGGGGTGATATCCAAGGTTGAACTTTTTCTGAGTGTTCCAGGACTTCTGAAATCATATTTGTTTGAACCTCAGAGAGGGAAGCACCTGTATCTAGTGCTGGGTCGACAGCTGTGTTGTTGAGGTTGACTTTAATGATGAATGGTGTGTTCCAGAATGATGGAGACATTGGATCCTCCACATGACCAAGAACAGATGGCTCAGGTGTGGGCACAAGTGAAGCTTGAGGCATATTTATCTTCTGGAGGGAGGACTGCCTCTGTGAAACGTCCTCCCTCCCCTGAAGTTTTCCTTCTGCTGGTTTTGCCATGCTCACCCCTGTTGGCGTTTGTTGATGTCTCGCCATCTTGACTAGACTTTTGTGCATCATTTGATACTTGAGAGTTCTGCTTTACAATGGCAGGGAATGCACTGGCTTGTGGGACAAAGCTGCAGTTTTGACAGTGTCGAGATCTGAACCCAGGTGCAGAACATTTAAAGCAGCAAGTTTCCCGTACTTGTTTGTTTTTCGGTACTGTGGGCTCGTGATGGCTGTCAGGGCCGAGATCAGAATGAAGCTCATGTGCACACATAAGGAGGTCTATGACTGAAGTAATCTTTGTGCCATAAAGTTAGGTTAGGAGTATTTTTTCTTGTTCTGGTGGGGGGACTTTAGCTTTTTGAATTCGCTCAATAAGTGTACCACAAACATTGGAAAAGGTTTATCAGGAGCTTGAACATGGTCAAGGATGCCTCTCAAGACACGTTCTTGGTTATCTGATGGAAGAAACACAGTTTTGAAGAGAGTGCAGAATTGTGTCCAAGCTGTGATGTGTGTAAGAATCGAGGTAGTTTAAGTAGAATTTGAGAATCGTTCAGGCCCAATGAGGTTCTGTAGACGTCCACAAGTTGAAGCCAATCATCAGGTTGAACTTTTCCATCACTCATGAACACAGGGGGCTCAAGTTTTGATTGATTCAGGACTGAAGCTAGAGCTCTGGTTGTGTTATTTAGCTCCAAAGAACTTTGAGCAAGGTATGTTGCATTTTCAGGTCTGACGTTCCTGTCTGTGGCCACTATTGGAGGTTTTGACATGTGAACAGGTTGGGCCTGAATATACGGAGTAGAGGAGGCCACTGAATCTGTACAGGTAAGGGGTCTGAAGTGGGCGTGAACATGTTTTGAGTTCACTGGTCAATGATACCTCTCTGTAGATCATGGGACTCATTTAAGCACTTTCGCAACACTGCTGCTTCAGCTTGTAATGACTCAACTTGCGTCTCAAGGCAGTCAGTCAGTTTTGGAACTCTACGTCTGGGTAGAGACACAAAATGTACAGTCAGATCAGTCATATCAGATCATCAACACGTCTGGCCATTGTACTCAAATCAGTGAATAACAGATCAGCTTAATATGCAACAGCAAATCAAAATAGTTTCAACAAATGTTAACTGTTCCCTTTTCACATGCAGAGAGTAATAGCAAATGCAAAAAATAAATTAAAGTATTTGAACACTCTTGAAAATCAACAAGAAATCAATCATTTTTTTTTAACAAAAGTATATATTTTTTTTCAAATCAGTTGAATATGTACTTCTGTGACAATTAAATGCATTAAACAATTCAAATGATGAAGCAACGGTTTAATTTCAGTTCGAATCCCAGTTAAATCCAGATTAATCATTTAGCTTCCATGTAATGGACAAGAATAGTATAAAAAAATTAAATCCGCTGGATCAATACATGCAGTTCCCAAGGACAAATGGACAAAAGAGCAGAAAAATCACCAGAAACAAAGTTTAAGTTCAAAGACAGGACCATTTTCCTTTACCTCACCAAAGTGTTCTGTAAACCCTTTGTGGTCAGTTCCCATCAATCCCATGTCAAAGCGAATCCTTCATTCAGAATCTTCCCTCATGTCTGGATGAATCTCACATACCTGGATGAATTATTGGTGTCTGAATGAATCTTCTCACGTGTCTGGATGAATCACTGGTGTCTGAATGAATCTTCTATGTGTCTGGATGAATCTCACGTACCTGGATAATTTGCTGGTGTCCGAATTAATCATCTCATGTGTCAGGATGAATCTCACTGTATTAAGATTCTGAGGTTCAAGGAATGAGGATCCGGGAGACAGCGATTCCAACATAGGAATGTCTTTTTTATTAACAGAAAACACGTCCGCTTAGAAGCGCAATGGTACAGCTATTTTAAACACAAATAACTCAGGGTTCTTGTAAATGGTAACGCAGCAGCCAACACACACATAGCTTGTCAGCTGGGCTCTCTCTTCCCACTGCCCCTGTGTCTTATCCTTAAAAGCCCCCATCACTCCTCACTAAAACACAAGGCAGGTGTTAAGCACAGGTGGAAATCATTCCCCACTCATCTCTCCCGCTTCACTTTTCTACAGCACGGTGCTTGGCCACGCCCCCACCCTCCACATACCATACCACATACAGGGAGCTGTCTGACCTGCCACTGACTTGACCCCCCCCAACCCCCCACCCCCCCGCCCCCGCTCCGAGAGAGGAAATCAGCCACAGCCATCTGTGCCTTGGCCTGTGGACCACCTTGAATTTAAAGGGCTGAAGTGCCAGATACCAACGAGTGATCAGCACATTAGCATCCTTCATGCGATGGAGCCATTGGAGGAAGGCATGGTCCAAACAGAGAGTGAAGACCCACCCAAGCAGGTAGTACTGGAGAATGAGGACCGCCCACTTGATGGCCAGACACTCCTTTTCTATCGTGCTGTACTTAGTCTCTCTTACCGAGAGCTTTCGTCTAATGTACAGCATGGGGCGCTCCTCCCCCTCCACTACCTGGGACAAAAAAGCCCCCAACCCCCTGTCCAATGTGTCCGTCTGTAAAACAAAAGGTTGACAGAAGTCAGGGGAATGCAAGAGTGGTCTGTCACAGAGTGCAGCCTTTACTTGTAAGAAAGCCTGTTGGCATGGCTCTGTCCACTGGACCGGGTCTGGTGCTTCCTTTTTAGTGAGATCAGTCATCGGGCTGGTGACGTCCAATTAATTAGGCACAAACCTCTGATAATAGCCAGCCAACCCCAGGAACTGTCTCACCCCCTTTTTGGACTTGGGAAATTTGGGGATGCACTTGCCCATCCCAATTGGAAGCCAGATACCGTATTTCCACCTGCCCAATCACACACTTCTTTGGATTTGCCGTGAGTCCTGCTTGACTCAGCGACCTCAGGACAGCCCTCAGATGCTGGATGTGCAGCTGCCAATCGTTGCTATAGATGATGATATCATCCAGATAGGCAGCTGCATACGCAGCGTGTGGACAGAGAAATTTGTCCATGAGTCACTGAAACCTCGCCAGGTCCCCAAACAAACCGAATGGAAGAGTAACAAATTGGTGTAATCCGAATGGTGTAAAAAGCCATTTTTTCTTGGGACATGGGAGTCAAGGGAATCTGCCAATATCCCTTTGTCCCTCTATCTGTATGCTTAACCTCATAATCAATTTCCCCGACTTGCCGTGTGACCTCAAAGGGCCCTTGCCACTTGGCGAGTAATTTAGAGCTCGATGTGGAAAGTAATACAAGGACTTTATCTCCCGGTGTAAATTTCCATAGCTGAGTACCACTATTATACAGCCGGCTTTGACGTTCTTGAGCCTGGAGCAAATTCTCCTGTGTTAATTGTCCCAATGTGTGGAGTTTTGCTCTAAGGTCAAGAATGTATTGCATTTCATTTTTGCTGTTTGAAGGTCCCTCCTCCAATTTTTCCCATAGGACATCAAGCACACCATGCGGTTGATGCCCGTACAGTAATTCAAATGGGGAGAAACCTGTGCAGGCTTACAGGACCTCTTGTACTGTAAATAATAGGGGCTCGAGCCACTTGTCCCAATTTCGAGCATGTTCATGCATGAACTTACAAATCATATTCTTTAGGGTCTGATTAAATTGTTCGACCAAGCCATCCGTTTGAGGGTGGTACATGCTGGTCCGAATCAATTTAATCCCCAATAATTCGTACAGTTCGCGAAGAGTATGTGACAAACGTTGTGCGTTGATCAGTGATGATTTCTTTCGGAATCCCTACTCAGGCAATTATTCTAAAGAGTGCCTCGCAACACTACGTGCAAAGGCACTGCTTCCGGATATCGCGTTGCGTAGTTGAACAGAACAACACAAGATGGTTCAGTGTCTTTTCTTGCTCTAAGTGACCCGCCATCGGATTATGATGAGCTGTCTGGAAAAGCATTTCCCTTAGGCTCTTCAGAATTAACAATTGGGTTGTATCTTCCTTTGCCTGAGGGTCCTGCGGCACTCAATACAACCGATCTTTAATGACTGAAAAATACGGATATGTAAGCACCACATCTGGCTGGATGTGTTGACCATCAATCACTCTCACTTGGTCAAAGGCGTGCCTAAGGGTCTTGTCTCTCAATTGCTCCAAAGGGAAATCCCCTGCCAAGAATCCTCTAAATCAACAGATGGGTGAGACGAGGACTAACTGCTGCCTCAATTCTATGTTTTTGCACCTAAAATTGAATATAGGTAGACACTAAGAGGTATTCGTGAATATCCCCATGCACACACCTCACCTTCACCCTACGTGCTGTACCCAAAGCCTCACCTTGAACCAGGCATTGGTGAATCGAGGTCTGATTACAACCCAAATCCACAAAGGCCTGGTAGGTACCCCCTTGAATACTCACAGGTATCCAGTATGTCCCTGCTCAGTCGGGGGTGGTATGCGACGCGTCAGGAATCCAGACTGACATCCCCACCTCCATCACCGGGAATTGATCCTGGAAATGGCCTGGCTCCTTGCAGCACCACCACACCGCCCAGACTTTCCTCCCGCAACTGCGGCCACAGATTCTCCAAACTTGCATGAAAGGGGAACAGACACAGAGGGGGTGGGATAAATGACCGGAACCCACCGGGTCCGTGGAGTGTGTTTCGGGGGAGTAAACCCCCACCTCTGGGGAACAGGGACAGTAAGAGGTAGAGGTGGGGAAGAGACAGAGGGTGAGAGAGAGAAAAAGCTTGTCCGTCTCCCGGATACGCCGTCAAGTGGTCCTCAGCCAGCCGGACTGCAGCATCCAGCAATGTCGAGCAGTGGCACTGGACCCACTCTGCAGCCCATTTTGGAAGCTGGTCGATAAATTTCTCCAGTACCACCAAACTGACAATTCCCCCGGTGTCGCGGTCCTCTGCTAGCAACCACCTTTGGCAGGCATACCAGAGCTGCTGGGTGAAGGCGAATGGGCGGCCAAACTCCCTGTAGGTCAGCGCCCGTAAGTACTGATGATGTTGTTCTGGGTTCTGACCGGTCTGCTGTAGAATGGCTCGCTTCAGGTCCGGGTACTCCAGCATGTTAGCCACAGGCAGTTGTTGGGTCGCGAGCTGGGCCTCCCCTGACAAGACTGGACTGGACAGGACTGCTCACTGCATCTGAGGTCATCCTTGGGGCCCATCTTGGCCAGGGTGATCTGAGGTGGGGGTCCCGTGACCGATGTCACTGCTGGAGTACCCCCCCATGGCAGCAAGCTCTGGAATCCCCGCCGGTCCTCTGCCTGGGCTCATACGAGCACCTCGAACCGCTCACCCGCTTTACTCTCCACAGCTTGGCGCTTGGCCACACCCCCACCTCCACACTCATTTATCGCTCGTGTCTGAAGCACAAAATGTCCGCTTGTGCCGTGTAGTCAGGCTCACAAGCATGCAAATCACCAGCGGGCAGCATCGACACGATGCTCGGAACGTTGCAAACACCGGCCACCTCAAACACACTGTACATCCATGCAGATATGTCCGTGGATCCAAGGCCAGAGATAAAATGTTTGGGCGCCACTTGTAACATGCTTTTTCATAGGGATAGCTTGCCCAGTTTGTTGCAGCAGAGGTAGACAGAGACTCACAATGTGGCTGGCATTTCACAGGTGGCATTTTTTGCTGTTCACCATCAGTCTCACATGAAATTGCAGTTGGCAAACACTCCACTGTCAACAGCATTACTGAATAAACAAAATAACTTAAAAGAGCAACAGAAATATGAAAAAAAAAAAAACATGCGTGTGCACAGCTTGCGTTTACTACATAGAGCAAAAGTGAAGATGCCTTGTAAGCTGCTGGAACGGTCCTGATTATATATATATATTTAAATATAACTTTTAACAGTTATGAGGGATGTTTCTGAAAACAATGCAGTCAGTGCTAAGGAAACCTGTGGAACTAACATTAACTTGTGTAATGCACAATAAAAATGTGCCTAGAACAATCGCTTTTAAATAAGCACTCATTTCATGGACACATTTCAATAGGATTTACTATAGCCTTATTATTTGTTGTATCCTATGAAATGCTCAAGTAGGAATCAGGTTTTGGTGTAACTCACAGTATATTTGAACCACTAAAGTCCTCATTACAGCTGTCATGAGTTTCACATAGATGACTGAGATGACTTAACTGTTTTCCTCCATTTGGTGGCTGTCTAGAACACAGATGTCAAACTCAAGGCCCTCAGCCCAAATCCGAGCTAATTTCAGAATGTAGGATGGCAGGAGAACAGAATGTCTCACTGACCAATATTAAGTAATAATATCATAATTTACATCTGCATCCCAGGCTCAAAAGCAATTCTTACTGTCAAATGTGAATGCAATGCATAAAATATGCAATATATTATAGGCAATTGAGTGGGCGTGCTACCAAATCAGGTGCCGGTGCCACACTTTCAACTGGCCCTTTGAGGGCAGACATAACGGTGATGTGGCCCAAGCTGAAATTGAGTTTGACACTGACATAGACTGAACACTCAACAGAAAATGAAACTGTAAAGAGAGTGCTGATCTTAAAGAGGCAGTACCAAATTCTACCTGTTACACGTAGCTAATGATCATTGACGCTTGGCTCTATTTAAACTCAGTTGTAGAGCATTTTATCAGGTCGGCAGGCCCTATACTCACACCCCTCCACATTAAAAACTCAAATTGTCTTCGCAGTGGGAATCACTAATTATCTGTCCCTTCTTTGTTTTGTCCTCTCTCCTCCGATGGTGTTCCCATTATTTACAGTACACAATTGCAAACTTTCTCCTAGACTGTCTCTGCACCACTCACACCTGTCACACCTGGCACACTTTAACGAGCGGACATTTTATAGTGGCAGGGCAGATTTTCACTCAGTGTTATGACTTCTGCCAGCCACAAGTATGACAGTTAACTGTCTCATTTTATATTGTCTTTGGTAAAGGATACCTATAGGCTACTATGCTTCTGTTGTACCAGCATGGTACCTGTTGCTAGTGAGTTGAAGATACAGTCCTACTGAGTGTTTTTGTGTTTATTTGTTGAAAAATCTTTTTATCTAAGTGTATCTTGGTATGTAGGCTTGCCTGAACAGTCCCCCATTCATGTGATTTTGTTAATTGATTAGGCATGCTAAGCTGTGAACACTAGATGGCGTAACTGCTTAAAGACCCAAGTCTATCACCTTTAAGGTCATCTTTTTGATGTACTTTAAAATGTTGACAAAATTCTCTTTCAGCTTATATTGGCAATTAAAATATGCAGTCTTTCTTTTTTTGGCTAAAAAGACCTCACAACATCTCACAACATTGCTACAAAATTGTGCAATCAGATGCTTTCTAGAATAAGAACACACCCTCCCCTTACATCTGGCAGTGCCTTCGCAGAGCGCTTAGAAGGGTGAACAATCCATGCTGTAGGGTCATTCCAAACATAATTTCCAATAATAATCACTTTAAAAGTGAATTCTTTATCACCTTTTAGCCGTCACAAGCTCTTACAATGGAGGGTTATTTTCTTAGAAGGGAATAGGGCATAGGGAAGATCACTTCTGAATGTAAAGTGGGAGTTGGATGCAAAGGAAGTAACTGGAGTTCAGTGCTGGGCTGCAAAATATGGCTATATCTAGGTATTTTTTTAGCCAATTAACGATATTCGATATATATCTCAATAATTATGTATTTGCTCTGAAATTGCTTAAAAGTGATTTGTTTTTGTTTTCAGAGGAACCATCATTTCAACTAAACAACCATTGTAGTCAAGTAGATTCAAAATGTTTAATGCATGAATTAAAAATCTAGTTAAAAATAATGAAGGCATATTTTACAAATTTTTTAACTAAATGAACACAAAGAAAAATTATATTTAATTGTTTTCATTTATATGCACCCTTATAGAATGAGTGTTTACATGCACATTTAAAGTTCGATTTTAGTCAGACTAAAGCAATATTTCATCTTTTTAAAATGTCATGTAAATGCTTTAATCCGACTGAAATCAGTCAGTTTTTTGCTAAATGTAACTTACAGACCTAGTCAATACGATTGTAGCTCAGTTTCGTCCAGCATATATTAACGTTAATAGGGCCACAACTGGCCTATGCGCATGCTCCAAAAAACAATGGTGCCGCACAACATGTATTTAACCCAGAAGTCGAATGCAACACAAAGCAAAGAAGAAGAAGGAAAGCAAGAACAACACAGAAGGATCATGGTGAATACTAGAAATGTTCATTTTTGGACGGATCAGCATGTCTGTAAGCCATTCAAACTGTGACACACTGATGTGCCTATGATTATTATCCTTTTGTCTGTATTCTGCCCATTGACTAATCCTATTGTCTCTCTGCCATAGTAACAACAAGCATATTCACACCTAACACCCATCTTTGCAATAGCATCAAATGTCTTAAATTTATATATATATATATATATATATATATATATATATATATATATATATATATATATATATATATATATATAAATATATATACTTTTTCATAATTCTACCTGGACTATTTTCACAAATTCCATCATAAAATATAATAAAAGAGGGTAACAGGTGCATATATATAATAAACATTACAAATTACAAATTATCTACTGCATATATCTTACTTTCAATTATCTTTGAGTGGTTGTAACAGCTTCTTTTACTTACCACATGTGGATTCCATTCAAAGAGTGAGGCAGAAAAGAAAGCATGAGATTTCTTGAATATGCCACCTGAAGCAAATAACAGGTCCAGTGATAGTGGGCCTACCATCTGTGTACCTAAGCAGAAATCGAAATTCATCAGACTAGGCTATGTTTTTTCCAGTCTTTAATTGTCCAGTTTTGCTGAGTCTGTGCCAACTTCAGCCTCAACTTTCTGTTATTGCTGACAGAAGTGGAACCTGACATGGTCTTCTGCTGTTGTAGCCCATTTTACCTCAAAGTTTGACATACTTTGATTTCTGAGATGCAATTCTGCTCACTACAACTGTACAGAAATACAATGTATTTCAAAAATACAAAATAAATCACTGAGATCAAAGTTTTCCCCCCATTCTGATGGTTGATGGGAACATTATCTGAAGGTCCTAACCTGTAGCCGCAAGATTTTATGCTTTGCACTGCTGCCACAGGACTAGCTGATTAGATAATCGCATGAGTAAGTAGGTGTACAGGTGTACCTAATAAAGTGACGGGTGAGTGTATATATTAACACAAATAAAAAAACTATTCTTGTATAAAGTATGTCAAATATGAGGAAGGAGAGATCAACACAAATTCGAAATATTAGGCCTATTAGAATATTATCAGAATTATTTTTTCTCTTTACAAACTTTATGCAGATTTGTTTGATCTCAGGATTCCAGTCATTAGAAAGCACAAAGAAACAGGAATCATATCAAATTCTGTTCATGTAAAAATGAGAAAAATCAGATATTTCCCACGAACCCCCTGTCACACCCTTGCATCCTCTGGGGCTGACCCCTGTTTGAAAACCCCTGAGCCCTGAGGTAACAAACTGCTGTATGTCCCACTCTGCACCCAAGGGATTCCATTTGGTCTTAAACTTTGCCATGATGGATTTATCTCCAAGTTATTCACAAGTTCACAAGTTATTCACAAGTTGGATAAAAAAAAAAATAATAATAAAAAAAACACACTGTGTAATAGGCCTACAGTGGAGTCGATTTTAAAATGACCTACATGTATTTATCAAATGATTCGGTGATGGATGTAATGAGAAATTCATTCAAGACACATTGTTACGACATTGTGATTGCGACTTTTCAGTGGCCACCAGAGGGCGACATTGAATCGTGAATGATCGATAGAGTCATCCGTAACCTAACAGGTTATCGTGCAGGTGGCAAAGCCTTTGCGTGGATTGAAAGGATTAGGAGTGCATGTGAATATTTACCATCAAATTGTTGAGTCTTGAGAGAAGAGAGGTTATATTTATAGTGGATATTATAATGAAATGAGAATAAATTGCCTCTTTTCCCCAGCTATTGTTATGGTGATAAAGTCATTATAGTTCAGTTAAGCTCCCCTTGAACTTTTGTAATGTAGGTTCTAATCACATTTTTATGGTCTCAGCTGTGTCTTAATGAAGAATGACCCCTAGTGCATGATTCTGAAGAATGTTGCTTTATTGAACAGATCTCCACCTACTCTCTCTCTTTGCCACTGATCCCCTCTCTCAATATCTTTCTCTCCTCTCTGTTCTTAAAGTTGAATTTATGAGAGGACAGCAGTGGGTACTGCAGTTAGGAAAAGCTGCAGGCGTATATATGTGTGTGTGTGTGTGTGTGTGTTTGTGTGTGTTGTGTGTGTTAGGTGGGTAAAGTAGGAGCCGTTTGAATAGTCTAGAGGCTAGCGAATGACTTAGTTTAATCAACTGAACCGTTTCATTGAGAACCCGGATGTTCCATCATGCCTGAACCAGTTATGCAATCTGTTCCCCAAAAATCAGCCTTGAAACAGACAGGGACAGACTGTGTGTAGTGACATTAGTGCAACCTTGGAAAATAGACATCACGTCCTGACAGCATCTGAAGGAATTAACGTTAATTAAATTTACATCTTATAGTTCATATAAACAAAATATGTTTTGTAATTTAATGACTTTAAACTCTAGAATGAGACTGAAAATATAAATCATCTGCAGAACCATCCAGTGCAATTGCCTAATGTAGCACATTTAAGCTTAAATGCCCTAAATCAAAGTATTTGTTTTAAAGCTCAACAAGAACAGCTGTTCTGTTGGAAGTCCGTTTTGAGTGCAAAGTTTGGTCCATTTATAATTGTAAACACACATTCAGTAAGAAGTCCCAATGATGGCCATTGTTGGTTTAAGCTGGAGTGAACAGATTATAAGAACATGAGACAGTCTCTTCAGGCAGAGGCTGGCTCTGAGATGGTTTACAGCCAGAAAAAAAGGATAGAGCTGGTCAGTGCACTGTCTGTCTTCAGGCTTTAAATGAGTGTATATGAGTATTCTGAGAGAGAGAGAGAGAGAGAGAGAGAGAGAGAGAGAGAGAGAGAGAGAGAGGAGAGAGCAAAGGAATACACTAATTAAACTTAACACCACCTAAGAGTTTTATACTAGGCTCATGTGTCAGTCAAGAAGGAGAGATAGGGTGGCTGATTCAACATATTCTATTATATAATGCTGCACTGGTTTTCACTTGATGACTATAAGCCTTTACCAGTAGGCCAAACCAAACAAATCCCATTGGAGTCTAGTGCTACTTTTAAGCAACATAATTATAATTATAATTTTCTTTATTTATCACACATTATACATTTGCACATATACAGTGAAATTCTTCTTTTTCACATATCCCAGCTAGGCTGGGGTCAGAGTACACAAGCACAAGTTTTTTATCACAAGCAACATCATGGTTGTAATTTAGCTGAAGGCATGAGCTGAAGGCAAATTATGTTACAGTATTTACGATAACACACAACCTCAAGAGTTATATTCCTTTTGTGAAACAGTTTTGCAAAGAAAAACATAAATCAAAGAAACCACAAAATAAAATATAAAATATGGGTTTTAGTATACAATCCATTCCACCAAAAATAATTCCCCAACATGTAACATTTCTTCATTCTAATTAAATGGAAACAAATACAAATTAGCCTTGATAATTAATGACGTCATAATCTTTCCGATTGCCAACTTATGTCAATAAAGTAAACGAATGGAACAATTTACATTTAAATATGTCTTCTGTCACTTGCTTTGAGTTCCTATAATAATTTTTATTTATTATTTTGGCTAGATTTGAGTGTCTCTAAACCTAAAGTGTGACATTTCTATGCCACACTGAATGGAATTCCAAAAATAAACATTGTTTATAAACAGCTTTCCGAAAACGCCGATGTCTACTGTTGATTGAACAAACAGATAGTCCCGCCCCCCACTCATGCCATTGGTTGAGTCGATGTTGATGTGTCGGGCTGGACAGTTGCTCAAAACAAATAGAGGAATTTTATAGCGCCACAGAGATACAATGTTTACAGTTTTTGAGAAAATTAAACTACAAATGCCGTACTTTTTTTTTTTTGTCTCAGCATATCAAATCAAATCAAATCAAATCAAATCACTTTATTGTCACACAGCCATATACACAAGTGCAATGGTGTGTGAAATTCTTGGGTGCAGTTCCGATCAACATAGCAGTCGTGACAGTGATGAGACATATACCAATTTACAATAACATCAAATTAACACAACACAATTTAAACATCTGTTATACACATAATTACACTCAACAATATACAAATAATAACATACACTGTACAGTACACAATACGCACTATATAGATACACATTATTCAATAAAAATTAAAAATTAAAATATATAAAAAAGTATATATATATATATATATATATATATATATATATATATATATATATAGAATGTACAGTATTGTACTGTATTGACATTCAGGCTGTCGGTTGATAGTCAGTTGTTAAGAGAGAACATAATATAATAATAATAATATAATTTATGACAGTCCGGTGTGAGATATAAGAGTAAGGGTAATAAAGTGCAGTGCTGATGTATTTTGATCGTGGGAGATCAAGAGTTCAGAAGTCTGATTGCTTGGGGGAAGAAGCTATCATGGAGTCAGCTGGTGCGGGTCCTGATGCTGCGATACCGCCTACCTGATGGTAGCAGTGAGAACAGCCCATGGCTCGGGTGGCTGGAGTCTCTGATGATCCTCCGAGTTTTTTCACACACCGCCTTGTATATATTTCCTGGAGGGAGGGAAGCTCACCTCCGATGATGTGTCTGGCAGTTCGCACCACCCTTTGCAGTGCTTTGCGGTTGTGGGCGGTGCTATTGCCGTACCAGGCGGAGATGCAGCCAGTCAGGATGCTCTCTACAGTGCTGGTGTAGAACCGTGTGAGGATGTGGCGGTTCATTCCAAACTTCCTCAGCCGTCTCAGGAAGAAGAGGCACTGATGAGCCTTCTTCATAACGACTTCAGTGTGGACGGACCATGTGAGTTCCTCAGTGATGTGGACACCCAGGAACTTGAAGCTGCTGACTCTCTCCACTGGTGCTCCATTGATGGTGATGGGACTGTGTTCTCTGTCTTTTCTTCTGAAGTCCACCACAAGCTCCTTTGTCTTACTGACGTTGAGGGAGAGGTTGTGCTCCTGACACCAGTGTGTCAGGGTGTGCACCTCCTCTCTGTAGGCTGTTTCATCATTGTCAGATCATCAGAGGCGGACCGGAACATCTCCCAGTCCGTGTGATCAAAACAGTCTTGTAGCGTAGAATCTGACTGGTCCAACCAGCACTGGATCGTTCTGAGGGTGGGTGCTTCCTGTTTCAGTTTCTGCCTGTAAGCGGGCAGAAGCAGAATGGAAGAGTGGTCCGATTTGCCAAATGGTGGGCGGGGGAGGGATTTGTAGCCATCCCGGAAGGGAGAGTAGCAATGGTCCAAAACCTGGTCCCCTCGTGTGTTGAAACTAATGTGCTGGTGATATTTTGGTGCCACTGGATGGAAAACGAAAAAAAACCCCGAAAAAATATTAAGTAACACACTTTTATTCAGTTTTTTAATAGCCAGTTTTTTAATAGCCTAATTTGTATGATATATATATATATATATATATATATATATATATATATATATATATATATATATATATGTATATATATATATATATGTATTTTTTAGAAAAAGAAAATATCTCATTTTGAGACTGGCCTTGGAGAGTTGTTGAACTGCTATGACTTTTAAGCAATTGTTGGAGTATAAATGGATTAGTCCCACCTCTAAACATTCCACTGGAATCATTGTGGCAAGCTGATTAACCTCTTTAAGACTTGCAATGTACCATACCTGGTCTGTTGCATTTGTTGGCATTTTGCTTTTCTATTCTACATTTTTACATTAACGAATACAGCAATAAAACTGAAAATCATATTCAGGTCAATTTACTAATCTAAATATTTACCAGGTTGACATTCATGTCACTTTACTGCAGCTAATCTGTAAAACTTTCCAGATCCCAATGTGTTTTCCAGGTTGCAATTTCTTTCTCTCTTGCCATATTAATTTTGTTTTAGCTGTTCCTTTGTCACAACAACAGACTGAAAACCTGACTAAGAAAATATACACTTACTGAGCACTTTATTAGGAACACATGTACACCTTATTAATGTGATTACCTAATCCACCAATCATGTGGCAGCAGTGCAATGCATAAAGTCATGCAGATACGGGTCAGGAGCTTCAATTAAAGTTCACATCAAAAATAAAAAACATCCAGTGAGTGGCAGTTCTGCGGATGGAAACACTTGTTGATGAGAGGTCAATGGAGAATGGCCAGACTGGTTCAAGCTAACAGAATGGCTGCAGTAACTCAGATAACCACTCTGTACAATTGTAGTGAGCAGAATAGCATCTCAGAATGTACAACATGTCGAACATTCAGGCGGATGGGCTACAACAGCTGAAGGCCACGTCGGGAACTTTAATAGGACAATAGTGTTGCTAATAAAGTGCTAAGTGAGTGTATATAACCTACAGTGATAGGTTCACACTCTTCTTCCAAATCTGACCATGGATAGGTTGCAAATGTTATATACTGTATATTTGCCTCCATTGTTAGATTTTTGTTAGGTGATTATTTTTCTAAATTACCACTGGATGAAAATGTACAATATCTAAGTTAGAAGGAACATTGCTGTTACCTTGCTACTGGTAATAGGTTAGTGGAGTGATACAGTTTGGGATTGAAAAAACTGTTCAGCCAATTAGATTGGCTGACCTAATTAACTGTTTTATAAAGTCACTGTTCAATGAGTTCTCACACGTACATGTTCATCCACTGTGGTTATCTGCAGTTGCAATTTCTCAGGGCCAGCAAAGCCTTCTCTGCTGGCGTAACATGCCTAATAAATAAATATTTTTTCATCCTTTCATTCTCATTGACCTTTTTGCCTATGTTTTTTCAATCGCTTTCCACTCCTAATTCATCTACAAACGAATAGCAAAAAACAAAAAGTTTAATCGAATCAGAATTTATTCCTCGATGCTTACAAGCAAAGTGTGACAACTGTTTCACAAATCGCATGCCCGAAGCCATGCTCCTTGCCGAAGCAGAACACGAGTCTGAGCTCCACCCCGTCAGGCCTTCAGAATTTCTGCAGAATCCCTCAACACTGCAGTGAATAGGCATCTAAGGTCAAATTGTCAGATTCATCAGCCAATCAGATTGATCTATTTGTTCTTGGTGGGTGTGGTCTTTAGGATATGTCCCAGTCCAGGCCTTCTAGCTGGCCTTGAGTGACGCAAAAACGCTTTAAGTGATGTACGTAATTTGAAAGCAAAGAGCGCGAGATGCTGACGAGTGGGCTGTCACTGCTGTTATTGCTGTTGAGAAAGAGATCCTTATGGATTTAAAAACCTGAGATGTTCTGCATGATCGTGCGATTGATTAATTAAACAGGAAAGGAGGACTGATTTTCACTTCAAGCAAATTGGTAAGTGCTTTTTGCATTGTTATAGCAACATCAGGAGTTTTCTAAGTGTAAATTAGCCTGCTTGAGCATTCAGTGTAGGATAAAGTTTTAAAAAGTATCCGTGTACCCTGACGAAACAAAATGTATTGCAAGCAAAATTTAAATCGCAAATATTATTAGAGAGCTTTTTCTTGGTATTAGACCTCCTTGGTTCTGGCTTTCGTGCATGGACGGGTTTATAAAATGTCAATTGGTATTATTAGTTGACTGCCACGTAATGTATGATAGGCATATGGTGTCTTATTCATTGTGAAACTGTGTTTTCTTAATGGCATGAATCGCACTGAAGGCCTAGACTTAAAATGCATGGGCCTCGGCTGGTTATATGCTTATGTCACCTGGATCCAGTACATTTTGAAAGAATTTGTGTATGAATGTGTTTTTTTTATGTCGTATTCATGCACATTCCTTTCATTAACTTTAATAAGATGGAAGAGTGTTTTGAAATGCCAGCCATGCCGAGGTCCAGGAAACAATCGAGAGAGCGCATCGGGCTTGGTGTTCTTAGAGCCTGGGTTGTACGAGAGGGTAAAGTCAAACTGCCCAAAGATGAGTGCCCAATGAGCCTCCCGAGAATTCAACCTCGATCGGATATATTCCAGTTTTTCGTGGTCAACCAGTGGCGCCACTCGTCCAAAGCCAGCTTAACCGCCAAGAGCTCCCGGTTGCCGATGTTATAGTTCTGTTCAGTCTGTGAAAGACTATGGGAGAAAAGGCACAGGGGTGAGTCAAACCAACCGAAGGAGACTGTTGTGAAAGCACTGCTCCGATGCCTACCTCTGACACATCTACCTCCACCATGAAACGATGAGATGGGTCAGGGTAAAAATAATAATGGGCACTGAGGTAAATAAAGACTTAAGATAAAAAGGCTGTCTGGGACTGGGCCAACGAAACAAATGGTTTCTTGGTGGAGGTCAAATCCATCAGAGGAGCAGCAACCTGGCTGTAGTTCTTAATGAAGCATCTATAAAAGTTGTCAAATCCCAGAAACCTCTGCAGGGCCTTGCGAGAATCAGGGATTGGCCAACCAGATACAGCCCTTACCTTGCCAGGATCCATGCCACTGAATTTGCTCAGAGGATACTACAAACCCCAGGATGGAACTAACAGTGTGTGGAACTGACACTCAGCCTTAAGATACAGCTGGTTCTCAAAGAGCCTCTGGAGATGTCTGGCAAACA
Organism: Myxocyprinus asiaticus; assembly: GCF_019703515.2. Lineage (NCBI taxonomy): Eukaryota > Metazoa > Chordata > Actinopteri > Cypriniformes > Catostomidae > Myxocyprinus > Myxocyprinus asiaticus. The sequence goes on from NC_059350.1 coordinate 33,351,305, forward strand.
TGCTGGGTGTGGTCGAGGAGAGACGGAGAGAAGATCAGTATGTCATCCAGGTACACAAAGGCAAACTGATTCACAATGTCACGCAGCACATCGTTCACCAAAGTCTGGAAGATGGCTGGGGCATTGGTCAAGCCGAAGGGCATGACTAAGTATTCAAAATGCCCCATAGCAGTGTTGAAATCCATCTTCCATTATCCCCCTCCCTCATCCACACAAGGTGGTAGGCATTGCGCAGGTCCAACTTAGTAAAGATGGTCGCCCCCTGCAACAACCTGAAGGCTGAAGACATCAAAGGTAAAGGATACCTGTTCTTGATGATGTCGTTCAGCCCATGATAATTGATGCAGGGGTGGAGCGAACTGTCCTTCTTCCCCTCAAAGAACCTTGCACCAGCCGTTGATGAGGAAAGGCGGATGAGCCCCGCTGCCAGAGACTCCTCGATGTACTTATCCATGGCCTCCCACTCAGAACCAGACAGGGAAGTGACCATGGTGGAGAAGTACCTGGCAGCAGATCCACTGTGCAGTCATACAGGTGATGCGGGCTATGAAGCCCTTAGCCCAATAAACCTGAGGATTGTGCTTTACTAACCAGGGGTGCCCCAAGACTACATGAGCAAAGGGTGACCTGATTAAGTAAAGCTCAATCTCCTCCTCATAATTGCCAGAAATGAGAAAACTCACAGAGGCTGTGACATGGGAAATCCTCTCAAGCGTTCTTCCACTGAGGTCACTGGCTACCCGCAGAGAATACATAGACCAGATGGGCAGGCCCCACTGGACGGCTAAGGTGGAGTCTATGAAATTCCCCTCAGCCACGGAGTCAATGAACACCAAGCAATGATGTTGAAGGCAAGTCCAAGGTGTAGATCTCATCCTGGATGTGATCCACAAGCCCATGCAGGAAGTGATCCCACTGCACCCCCTCATTCCAATCTCCGAAACAGCGAGGGCACGTAACTCAATGGCATAGTCCAGTGTTTCCCAGTCCTGGAGTACCCCCAACACTGCACATTTAGCTTGTTTCCCATATTTAACACACCTGATTCAACTCATTAGCTCATTAGTAGAGGTTCCATGAGCAGAATTGGGTGTGCCAAATAAGTGTGACATCTAAAATGTGCAGTGTTGGGGGTACTCCAGGACCAGGATTGGGAAACACTGGCATAGTCCATTACCGATTGCTCACCTTGGCGGAGATCATACAGCTGTCGAGTTGCCTCCCTCCCCTGCAGAGACTGGTCAAAGACCTTCTTCATCTCTGAAGCAAACTCCACATAGCTGGAACAACAGATGGACTGAGCTTCCCATAACAACAGTCCCCACTCGCATGCCCATCCAGTGAGGTGAGTGATGATGTAGGCGATCTTCGAAGTATCGTTGGGGAAAGCTGATGGCTGAAGAGAAAAGACCAGGGAACATTGCCTTCATAGGGAGGAGGCGGGTTGAATTGCAGTTCAGATCTCTGCTGGGCATGGGGGCTGGTGGTAAGCGGAGGCGCAGATGGAGGGGATGCAGCGGAAGAGGTGGATTTGGCCATGCTCCACAGCTGCTGCATCTGCTCAGTAAGCTTGGTGAGCTGATGTGCCATAGCCTCAAGAACCTGGTTGGTGGAGGACAGTTGCTTCTCATGGTGGCCCAGCAGGGCTCCCTGCTGTGAAACCACCGTCATCAGATCCGGTTGCTCGGAGGGTTCCATGCTGGCCAGATTGTAATGTCAGGACCAGTCAAGGAGGACCCAGAGACCAAGAGAGTAAATTCCAATGCTTAAATGAATACCAGCAAACAATAGAGTCAAACAGTCAAACCAAAACTCAGGAAGGCAGAGCAGGCAGCAGCTGAAGCATGAGGCTGACAGGAATCCTTGTCTAGGTGACGTCAGCAGAGACTGGCTTGGGTGAGGAAGTGAGGTTGATGTGTGAGTGCAAGAGAACCAGAGAATCCAGGGCAGAAAAGTGAGCGAAGTGATGACCACAGGGAACCAGGTGAGTACTGAAAATTTGAGGAGGAATTGTCTAGGAGATGAACCAACACACACACACACACACACACACACACACACACACACACACACACACACACACACACACAGAGAGCAAACGAAGCAGGAAACCGACCGACAGAGACAGGAGACCAAGATTTGTCACTAGGAAGAGTCACAAGACAATCAGGCACAAGACAGCAAAAATGAGGGCATCATAAAGGAAAGGGAAATGGGGAACAGGTGCGGCTGATCGGATTAACGAGCTCGGCAGCCCTGTGAGGAAACCCAGTAGAGCCGACGAGCACGAAGTGCCTGTAAACAAACACACAGAAACACATGGGGAAACGGGAAGCACGACACAACAGAATGACTCGACACCAGATCACCCTGAAATCCCGACAGGTTTCTGCATATTAAGATGGGATAGAAGAAAGTATTTTAACATTAAAAACAAGTTACATACTTCAGCTTTAAGGGAGAGGCTTTGCACAGTTACCAGAAATGAGAAGATCACATACGATAGTCTTTTTATATGGATATGAAACACACACATACACAGTCAGTGAATAGGAAATGATAAATACAGAGAGATGCTCTTATATTCAGCCCTAATAGAAGAGCTAAAGAAGGAATTGTACATTATAATGAGAGAGATGGAAAAATGAAAAACTCTGCGTTATGTACGTTCATGTTTTGTTTTTTTTTAAAGTTTAATTTATGAATAAAATATACTCTATATCAATAAAAAGAAAATCAAATGTTTAATTCACTCAAAAAGGTTTGTGCAAATTTAAATCTTATTAATATTTTGCTTAAAATGAAAATCAAGTGGGTTATAATTGATATGCTTAATGTAGTGCAGTACACTTTAACAGCTTTCGAAATCAAATTAATTCTTGATCAAATTAATTTGTGTTGAGTGTGCCTCTCATGAATAATAATCAACTCATGAGACTAACAAGGTTTGTTCAAGGGGACTAAATCTCTTTTTAATTGCCTCTGTCCTATGAGTGAGTGCTTGGACTGTTTATACAGGCTAAATAATATTGTTCTTAAGTGTGCATGTGTACTGAGTACAGTTAGTGTTTGTTTTACAGTAAATTAATAAAAGTATATGTTCAAAATAAAGACAAACATTATTTGGACACTTTCTGGTTGTCAAACTGTGGAACATGTCCATAGTTAATGTGATAAACTACGTGTGTGAGCACCTGTGTAAACTTGAAGGAAACTGACTTAAAACCTCCTCAAAAATAATCTTGAGACTAGTTGGTTATAACTAACTTCAAAAATCGCTAAAAACGTTATTAGTAAGAAAACTCTCAGAATGCAATTACATTTTTAAATGCAATTACATTTTAAGTGTCCAAATGCTTTTTGAGTTCACTGTAAAAACACTGTATTGCTCCTTACACTCTTATGGGTAAATCTCTGAATGCTACATTAATAAAAATACAGCCATAGTGTCAAAGGGTCTTGCTTTTGACATAGGTCTATGAAGACGAAGCTATGGTTTAGTCAGGACCACTTCCATCAAATGTAAAACTTTCTGTTCTGTTGTTGTGGGCAAACTCCCCCAGATGCAGTAAAATTTATGGAAACTTTTCCGGTATAGGCCTATAGTATGTACCACATCTGCTATTCACACATGCACTACTGTCTGTCATTTATTTGCATTGGTATCGTTCACACATCAGCACCAAAATACTGTGAAATCTCTGAGTTGACATTTACTTGAAATGTTGTGCACTGATTGAGACTGAGTTGGTGCCAGGATGAAATAAGTGAGGGGGCATTTATTTGGAAATTCTGAGGGGGCCACTTTATGACATAAATAAAATATATTTCTACCTTTATACAAAATAGACTAAAATTAAATTAAATAAACAAACTGAAACTGAAAATTAAGAACCAAAGAGGGAGAGGATTGATATTTCATAAGTTATAGGCTAAAAAATATAAAAGAATATAATTTACTTCTCGCTGGTGTGCACTTGAGAGATGAAGAGGTCAAGTTCCAAGACTCAACAGTCATGCTTTTTTCTTGTATTTACATAAAAAGTTATAAGAAACTATGTCAGTGTATATAGACTACATTAGGCACAGGGGAATATTTTATTTTGTAATTTGATTATCTTGACTTGTAATATATGACACTATTATCATCTGTTCACCTTTTCTGGCTTCTATTAAAGAGACCTTTTCATGAGCAGATCGCTATTTCGAAGTGGGGTAGCTTCATAGCAATGCTTCTGAATCAATACCATTGCTCAAAGTAGTACCAGTACATTAACAGTACCAGCAATGTTAACAAAATTACGTTACAGTACCGGCAGCAACTCTTGCGTACCGGCAGCCCTTCAGTGATGGTGGTACTCTCATCTGGATGGAAAAACTCTCAGGGGTATCCTTCCCAAACCCACATATGACATCATATAGGCACCATTATGACCCATTATGACATCATAGAGGTACAATTAGGATGTCATATACTGTATGCCCCATTATGACATCATAAATACCTCATTATGACATCATAAAGACCCCATTATGACATAACTGGGGCCCTATTATGTCATCACAAAGACCATATTATGACATCTAATGAAACATGGATTTTCGAAAGTTATGGAAGATGAAGTTGGCACCGAAGCTGAGCTTACATCTGAAGCTTACCTGTACAGTAACAGTTCCCTATCTGTCACTCACTCGACGTTGGTGTCGATGTAGTGACACTAGGGGTCACTCTTGGGAGCCCGAGACACCTCTGGTCTTTGATAAAAGGCCAATGAAAATTGGCGAGTGGTATTTGCATGCCACTCCCCCGAACATACGGGTATAAAAGGAGCTGGTATGCAACCACTCATTCAGATTTTCTCTTCGGAGCCGAACGGTCATGCTCGCTGAGCTGAATACTACTGTTCATTCACCTCTGCTGGATCTGACGGCACATTTCAGCGGCTTCTCCCTCCTCTGCACTGGTGCACTGCAGAGAACGCCCCTGGGCGCTTCGGCAGAAAAACTAGAGAGTATATTTTCTGAAAGAGCATTTTTCCCCTCTAAAAGAGTATATATTTCTCTAAAAGAGCGCACACACGGAACGTCTTTTTAAAGACGCGTCTTTTTAAAGATGCTTTTCCGATTGTGTGTTATTCCTGGTTGTGCTCGTTCTATCTCGCCTTCTAATGGTCACGATCACTGTCTTTCGTGTCTGGGCACTGCTCACGCGGAGACAGCATTCGTGGATGGTCACGTTCTCATTGCGAGAATATGTCCATGGCAACGTTGCGGTCGCGGCTCGCCTTCGTAAGAAAGTGAGCCACCCCAGAGGCTCCCGCCTCGGTCCTTTTACCCACGGGTTTGAGGCCAGCGCGGCTAGCACTGGGGGCGATTTGGGGACCCCAATGGGACCGCCTCCACCGGGTATCCCCCCGCGGACCTCCCATTCCCCAGCACGCTCGTCTGCCCCGATCGGGCTTCCGGGTGAGTCCACCAGCTCGTCTCACGGCGAGTTCGACCTCTTATTCGGAGCCCGCGAATGTGATGAGCTCTTGAGGGCAGCATCGGAGAGCGGGCTCGTCCAGTCGGAAGCCTCAACTGGGCTCCTCCCTTCGGGGTCGATCGCCCAGTCACAGGCTGACGCGGAGATGATGACATGCTTTCCCGGACAGCCGTGAGCATCGGTTAAAGTGGATTTCACCGCTCTTCCCTGAACCCTCGCAGCTCTGTGATTGGTTCCTGGGCTCGCGGCGCCGCTCAAAGCCACGCCCCGCCCCGTTCCTTTCTTCCCGGAAGTGCATGAAGAGCTGACAAGGTCACGGGAGGCACCTTTTACTGCCCGGTCCCGATCTTTTCAGCTTCCCCGCTCTCACTACCCTCGATGGTGGGGCAGCCAAGGGTTATTCGGCAATCCCCCGGTGGATAAAGGCACTCGCGGTGCACCTATGCCCGCAGAGCGCCGCCACCTGGCGTGGGTGCCCAAAGCCCCCTTCCAAGGCCTGTAGGTTTACGTCATCTCTGACGGTCAAAGCCTACGGCGCTGCTGGACAAGCCACCTCCGCCCTGCACGCCATGGCTCTCCTGCAAGTCCGCCAAGGCGCTAAAGGAACTGCACGAGGGTAGTTCCGCCCCGGGATTGATGCAGGAACTGCGCTCGGCGACTGACCTCACTCTCCGAGCGACGGAGGTCACGGCGCGGTCTCTCGGGCGGACGATGGCCACACTAGTGGTCCAGGAGCGCCACCTTTGGCTCAACCTGGTCGAGATGGGTGAGGCCGACAGGACACGATTCCTTGCTGCCCCCATTTCCCAGGCGGGCCTATTCGGCGACACCGTCGAGGACTTTGCCCAGCAGTTCTCGATGGTAGAGCAGTAGATGGATGCTAGCTGGCTTATCCTGCCCCGGCATGGCTCAAGATCCTGCACCCCATCTACTCATCGCCGAGGGCATCCCCCTGCGGTGACTGCACCGGCTCTGCTGCAGCCCGCCCCTCCGGCCCGGCCCCGGCGTGGAGCCCACCGCAGGAAGCCGACGCCACCCGTCTCACAGCCGGCACCGAAGAACCCACGGAGGTCTTCGAAGCGCCCCTGAGACGGGCGACCCAGGGACAATGAAACCCGCTGCTCTGGAGCTGGTAAGCAGATCTTCATCTTTTTGTTACCTTTTGCATTTAATTGCACTGCATGCCTAAGTGGCTGCAGTACTCAAGAGCTCCGCAAGAGTGGTTTCCTTGTTCCCTGGGTCACATATCCGGTGTGTACGGCTGGCATCACGACCACCGTCCACCACTCCATTTGGCAGGTTGGTGCTCCAGCGGCGGTCTCCCGCCCTGAGCGCCCAGCTGTGGCACAAATCCGCCCCCGATGTGACAGTCTCCACGGGTCATGAGGACAGGCCTCTTCCTCCCCCGTCCCGGGCTGTTCCGGGGGTGGTCACAAGGAGCCAGGTAAGTGCTTCGATGTCCTCGGACTCAGCACGGCCACGATGTGGTGTGGCACCTCGAGCTCCAACCCGCTGCGAGGCCCCACCCGCTGGTACATCCGATGACATTGTCCCTTTGGTCCCCCCTTGCGCGGAACTTGGACGCATGGCTTGCGCTTTCCAGTCCGTCACGAGGGCTGGTCCGGACCGTCCGACTCGGCTGCGCGATTCACTTCGCCGGGCATCCGCCCAGGTCCAGCGGTGTCCACTTCACCTTGGTGAAAGTCGGAAACGCTGCTACCTTGCGTGGAGATCGCTACCCTCCTACGGAAGGACACAATAGAACCTGTCCCTCCAGCCGAGATGAAGAAGGGGTTTTACAGCCCCTACTTCATTGTACCGAAAAGAGGCGGTGGGTTGCGGCCAATCTTGGACCTGCGAATACTGAACCGGGCCTTACACAGACTCCCGTTCAAGATGCTGATGCAAAGATGCATTCTAGCGAGCGTCCGGCATCAAGATTGGTTCGCAGCGGTAGACCCGAAGGATGCGTACTTTCACGTCTCGATCCTTCCTCGACACAGACCCTTCCTGCGGTTCGCGTTCGAGGGTCAGGCGTATCAGTACAAAGTCCTCCCTTTCGGCCTGTCCCTGTCTCCTCACGTCTTTTTGAAGATCGCAGAGGCTGCCCTTGCCCCGTTAAGGGAGGTGGGCATTCGCATTCTCAACTATCTCGACGACTGGCTAATCTTAGCTCACTCTCGAGACGGGTTATGCGCACACAGGGACCTGGTGCTCTCACACCTCAGCCGACTAGGGCTTCGGGTCAGTTGGGAAAAGAGCAAGCTCCTCCCGGTTCAGAGCATCTCTTTTCTCGGTTTGGAGTTGGACTCAGTCTCCTTGACGGCGCACCTTACGAACGAGCGTGCCCAGTCGGTGCTGGCCTGTTTGAAGGCGTTCAAACAGAAAATGGCGGTTCCACTGAAACTTTTTCAGAGGCTCCTGGGGCATATGGCATCCTCGGCGGTGGCCACCCCGCTCGGGTTGATGCATATGAGGCTGCTTCAGCACTGGCTCCAGACTCGAGTCCCGAGACGGGCATGGCGCCACGGGACACACCGCGGGCTTTTACGTCGGTCTGTCACTGTCTTTTCAGCCCTTGGACCGACCTCTCGTTTCCACGAGCAGGTGTTCCGCTAGAACTGGTCTCCAGGTGCGTCGTAGTCACGACAGATGCCTCCAAAATGGGCTGGGGCGCTGTTGGCAATGGGCACGCAGCCGCCGGCCTCTAGACGGGTCCGCGGCTGCGTTGGCACATCAACTGCCTCGAGTTACTGGCAATTCTGCTCGCCCTGTGGAGGTTCCGGCCGTTGATCCAAGGCAAGCACGTGCTAGTTCGGACAGACAGCATGGCAGCGGTAGCATATGTCAACCGCCAAGGCGGTCTGCGCTCCTGCTGTATGTCATAACTCGCCCGCCGTCTCCTCCAACGGAGTTAGCACCACCAAGTCGCTGCAAGCCAGTCACATCCCGGGCAACCTCAATACTTCGGCGGACGCGCCGTAACAACAGATTACCCTCAAGGGAGAGTGGAGACTCCACCTTCAGGTGGTCCAGCTGATTTGGAGTCGATTCGGTTAGGCACAGGTGCACCTGTTCGCCTCCCAAGAATCCTCCCACTGCCCGCTCTGGTACGCCCTGGCATTCGCAAATATGCGTTTTCCCCCAGTGAGCCTGCTCGCACAGACCCTGTGCAAGGTCAGGGAGGACGAGGAGAAGGTCGTCCTGGTAAGCACCCTACTGGCCCACCCAGACGTGGTGCTCGGACCTCACGCTCCTCGTGACAGCTCCCCCGGGCAAATTCCCCTGAGGAAGGCCCTTCTTTCTCAGGGAAGGGGCACCATCCGGCACCTGCGCCCAGACCTCTGGAATCTCCATGTCTGGCCCCTGGACGGGACGCGGAAGACCTAAGCTGTCTCCCACCTGTGGTGGTAGACACGTTCACTCAGGCTAGGGCTCCCTCTACGAGGCGCCTGTATGCCTTTTAAGTGGCATATGTTCGCTAAGTGGTGTTCTTCCCGTCAGGAAGACCCCCAGAGGCGCGCAGTCAGATCAGTGCTTTCCTTCCTGCAAGAGAGGTTGGAAGGGAGGCTGTCCCCTTCCACCTTGAAGGTGTACGTTGCTGCCATAGCAGCACACCATGACGCAGTCGACAGTAAGTCCTTAGGGAAGCATGATCTGATCATCAGGTTCCTAAGAGGCGCCAGGAGGCTGAATCCCTCCAGGCCGTGCCTTGTTCCCTCATCGGACCTCTGTAGTTTTTCAGGGTCTACAGAGAGCCCCCTTTGAGTTTTGCAGTCAGCCGGGCTTAAGACACTCTCCTTGAAGACTGCCCTCCTGACTGCACTCACTTCCATCAAGAGGTTAGGTGACCTGCAAGCGTTCTCTGTCAGCGAAACGTGCCTGGAGTTCGGTCCGGGCTATTCTCACGTGATCCTGAGACCCCCGACCGGGCTATGTGCCCAAGGTTCCCACCACTCCTTTTAGGGACCAGGTGGTGAACCTGCATGCGCTGCCCCAGGAGGAGGCAGACCCAGCCCTGTCGTTGCTGTGTCCGGTGCGCACTTTACGTATCTATTTGGATTGCACGCAGAGCTTTAGAATCTCTGAGCAGCTCTTTGTCTGCTTTGGTGCACAGCGGAAAGGAAGCGCTGTCTCCAAGCAGAGGATCGCCCACTGGCTCATTGACGCCATAACTATGGCATGTCTCGCCCAAAACATGCCGCCCCCGGTAGGGCTACGAGCCCATTCTACCCGTGGTGTAGCGGCTTCTTGGGCCCTGGCCAGAGGTGCCTCTCTAACAGACATTTGCAGAGCAGCGGGCTGGGCAACACCCAACACCTTTGCAAGGTTCTACAACCTCCGGGTGGAACCGGTTTCGTCCCAGGTAGTGGCACGCAACACAAGCGGATAAGCCCGGGATAGCCGGCCGGGTGTATCGCTTGCACATAGCGCCTTCCACCTCCTTTTGAGCTGAAGACGTGCGCTGTTAATTCCCAGTAGTGTTCACAAAAGTTGTTCCCTGGTTGACTTCCTCCGAGCCCTGTGGCAGTCGAGTTTTCGGAGAGACTCGCTGCCGGCCCAGTACACACGCTAACTAAGAGCCTGGTTCTGGGGTAGGTGCTCCGCATGTGGCGGTTCCCTGTAAGGCTAACCCCATGCGATCTATATCTTCCGCTAGTTCGTTTTCCTACTGGCAAACTGCGTCTTCCTTGGGCAGAGCCTCTCAGTCTCCATGTTGTAGTAACTCCTCCCCCATTGGGCAGGATCTACCTTGAAGGCTCTCCACATGGTTGGAAAGACCATGTGATGTATTCTTCCACTTAAATATCCCCCCTCTCTTGGGGCGAGGCGTGGTCTCCACGGTGTCCTCCCCTTGGGAGGGACACCCCCCGACTAGACCTGGCGGCCCAGTCAGATAATCCCCTTTCTTTTTTAGGGAGTGGAAAAAGAGAAGGGGAAAGAGGCCACGACTGGGTTAAGCCTGTCTCGATCTCTGGGTAGTCGACTTGTCCCCAAAAAGGGCCGTTCGACACTCATAACTGTGTTGGGGGAGGTTACGTGTCGACCTGGTGCGCTGGCTATGAGGCACACAGCAAGTCTGCCCACCACACACCGCCAGTTCACGTAACACAGTTCAGCCTTGTGGCATTTTGTATAGGGACCCCTAGTGTCACTACATCGACACCAACGTCAAGTGAGTGACAGATAGGGAACGTCATGGTTACTGGTGTAACCTCCGTTCCCTGATGGAGGGAACGAGACGTTGGTCCCTCCTGCCACAACTCTGAACTACCCGCTGAAATGGCCGGACCTTATATCGGCTCCTCAGCGTAAAACCTGAATGAGTGGTTGCATACCAGCTCCTTTTATACCCGTATGTTCGGGGGAGTGGCATGCAAATACCACTCGCCAATTTTCATTGGCCTTTTATCAAAGACCAGAGGTGTCTCGGGCTCCCAAGAGTGACCCCTAGTGTCACTACATCGACACCAACGTCTAGGGACCATCAGGGACGGAGGTTACACCAGTAACCATGACGTTTTGCTATGCTTGCTGTTTTGAGATTGAGTCTTCTTATGCTGCCTTTCATTCAACTCAGAAAGTCTGAATTTCCAACTTCCTACTAGGACAAGTGCAATAGAACGCTTCAAATTTGGAAACTTGTGCGAAAATCTTCAAAGTTTTAGCTGAGATGCAGGTGTGTGACATTACACAAACATGTCAGCACCTAGGAAGATGTACAAAGTCAGTGATAAACATTCACTTTTATTAAATAATATCCATCAATGACTCAAAGTTTCTATTTTGCATTATATTAAAGCTTGTTTAACAAACATTTGCAGAGACAGGTGAACAAAACATGGTAAATTATACTCTCTTGATAATCATTGACCTGTAGCAAAAAATGCTAACTTTGCTGCATTGTTTATAAATTGGGATGCGAGGAGATTGCAGTTTTGTGTCCTTAGATGTCATCTTGCAAGCATCTGGCAATGGTATGCCTTTATGGTCAGAGATATCAAGTAAGAATATCTCACATCCGACTTTGAATGGAACGCAGCACCCAAAAATAACAATTCTGTCAACACTTACTCACCCTCTTGTTGTTCCAATCCTGTATGACTTTCTTCTGTTGAACACAAAAGGAGGTGTTAGGCTCTGTTACTATTTACTTTCATTGTATGGAAAAGAAGATGCAAGGAAAGCAAATGGTGACTGAGGCTGTCAATCTCTGTAATGTTTGCAGGAACGAGATGAGGAGGATCTAAATGCTGGCTTTTAATTTAAACTCAAAATGAACACAAGAAAACAAAAACATGAGAATCAAACAAACCACTACAGCCATGAATGAATAAGAACTGACAATGAACAGAGGAAAACACAGGGATTAAAAACACAGAGACTAATGAGCAAACAAGGAACACCTGGGACTAATGATCACAAGAACCATTGAACAAAGACAAGGAAAAGAACTACAAAACCCATAATCAAACGAAAGACACGAAGTGAACAATAAACAAACATAGCGACCCCTGGTGGTCGCCAGGATAAGCCCCCCATCTAAGGAGCAGCTCCTGAAGCACCTAACACATAAAAACAAAAAATAGTTAATGGGAGGAGCAGGAGTCAGAAGGTCAGGGGGCAGAGCCACAGGAGGCTGAGGGTCAGGGGGCGGAGTCACAGGAGGCAGAGCCACAGGAGGCTCAGGAGATGGAGCTACTGAAGGCAAGGGCTCAGAGGTTATGGCATCTAGGGATTCAGAGGGCTCAGTGATCAAGTCAACATGGGACTGAAAGGATTCAGAGTTCAGAGCAGCTGGGGAGCAAGGCAGTAGGGGACTCAGCAAGTAAGGCACCAAGGAGCAAGGCAGCTGGGAACTCAGAGGGCTCAAAGGCCAGGGAAGCTGAGGGTCACTGGGAGCTTGACAGGCTCGTCGACAGCCACTGGGAGCTGGACAGGCTCGTCGACAGCCACAGGGAGCTGGACAGGCTCGTCAACAGCCTCCATGGCCGGGAGCGCTGGCAGTGTCTGGGTAACGGCCTCCGTGGCCGGGAGCGCTGGCAGCATCTGGGGAACGGCCTCCGTGGCCGGGAGAGCTAGCAGCGTCTGGGGAACGGCCTCTGTGGCCGGTAGCTGCCTCCGTGGCCAGGAGCGCTGGCAGCATCTGGGGAATGGCCTCCGTGGCCGGGAGCGCTGGCAGCATCTGGGGAACGGCCTCCATGGCCGGGAGCTCTGGCAGCGTCTGGGGAACGGCCTCGGTGGCCGGGAGCTGCCTCTGTGGCTGGGAGCGCTGGAAGCGTCTGGGGAACGGCCTCCATGGCCGGGAGCGCTGGCAGCCACTGAAGAGCAGGAGCCTTTCTCCTCCTCATCTACCAGATGGCCAGGAGCACTGCTGTGGGAATGGCCTCCAGGGCTGAGGACACTGGCACTGGGACGGCCGAGGCTTCAGGCACTGGCTCTGGAACGGTCAAGGCTTCAGGCGCTGGCTTTGGGATGGACAAGGCTGGCTTGTTGACCATGGCAGACATGGGCACTGGGATTACTGCCATACCCCACAGAGTAAAGGGAGAATGTGAGCCTCAAAGCATAGTCAATGAATTCTACCAAGGAAAGTTCACATCTGCCTCCTGGCAGACAGGATTTCACAGGCTCCTTGAGTCCAAAGCGATAGCAGTCCTTGAGCGCAGTATCTCCCCAATTGAGAACCTGGGCAAGATGGCAGAATTGCTCAGTATACTGATCGATGGTACTGCCACCTTGTCTGAGAGACAACAGTTGCAAAGACTCTAGATCCATAGTGTGGTCAGTTCTTCTGTAATTTTTGCAGAAACAAAAGATGAAAGGGACTAAATCTAAGTGCAGGCTTTTAATTAAAACTCAGAAAACTAAACACAAGAAACCAAAAACATGCAAAGAACACAGGAGAACACAGGGATAAAATACACAAGGGGCAAACGAGGAAACAAGGAACACCTGGGACTAATAATATTAAGAACCAATGAAACAAAGACAATGAAAAGAACTATAAAACCCATAATCAAACAAAAGACACGAAATGAAAAATAAACATACATAGCGACCCTTTCTGGTGTAGGGCTTTACTGGTTGTTTAGATCAGTGTTACTATCAGAAATAATTGGTGATTATTTCTTTAGTTATTAATTAATATTTAAATTAATTAATTGAATCTAACTCATTAAAACCTCATATGGGGCTCCAGTAAATGTAGTGCGCTACGTTTAGGAGCGGGTTTGGTTATTAGCAATAATTAATAATTATCAAAGATAATTATTAATTATTAAAATCAATAGAACATTGATGAGAATCAATGCTAGCTTTTTCTTATCCTTTAAATCAACAATTATCAAAGATAATTGTTAATTGTTAACATTGATGAAACATTAATTAAAATTAACATTGGCTTATTGAGCATTCAAATCCAACAATCATCAAAGACAATTATCAATTATCAAAAATCAATAGAATATTAATAAGGATTAACACTGACGGGGCACCACCCTGGAATCAGGGACTAATAACCAGATAGTATAACAGTCTCAATATTAGATTGTTTTCTTAGGAAAAAGAAGAATATCGAAGAATATCGATTTTCGGGGAAAAAACAATGAATGAAGGCTTGAATCCGAGCACTGACATCCCGTCAGCATGACACAGGTGAATGCAAAACAAACCAAAACACTTCTCTTTGTAATATAACAAAGTTTATTTATGCAGTAATATCAATTAATAATTAATACAATGCAGTCAATAAACTTCCGACTTACAACTACAAATTAAACAGTGATATGATTAGATATGGAAATCAAAATAATCCTATAACACATGAGGGTGTGTGTGTGTGTGTGTGAGAGCAAGTGTGTGTGTGTGTGTGTGTGTAAGGAGGGACATGCACAAAATGGCGGACGTGACTCTCGTGGAGAGTATGTCACGCGAGACTTCCGGTCAGGGAATATGGCTGTGAATGTGGGCGGAGAGAAACCAGTCAATGGCGTCTACCAGTTATCGCGTGTATCCGCTTGTACGATAGCTTAGGGACAAAGCTGAGCTTTATCACTAAGCTATCTACTAGCCAAATATGTGTCCGAGAATGTTTGTGAGGGATCGCGTGCGCGCGTGCGTGTGTGTGTGTGGTTAGTACGAGAGAGAGAGAGAGAGAATTAAGTGACAGCCCCAAAGCCGATTTCACGATCGTGGGAGAGAAAGCAGCTGTTAGTTTATCACTCAGAGACGCGGTGGACGGCTAGTAAACAGTCCCGCGTTCTTTGATTCTTTAATGGATAAACTCAGTTCGCTGGTCTCACCCGTGATGGCGGAAATGCACAACAGCCCAATGTGGTTGAACCACAATACAGCAAATCAAATTCGTGATAATTAATACCCTGAATATTAATAATGAGCGGACATGGCGGTCCGTAAACTGTACAAGCAAAAACCTTATTACACAGGAATAACACACTATAATATTCTATCTCTGCCCAGACGTAAACCTCTTACTTGAATCGCATGAGGATGCAGAATGTGTGTTCATCCGTCCTTTAACTCCGACTCGGTTCCTCGAGGCTCGGGTGATGATGGGAGGCCGTTTCCTTGCTCTGTCAGCGGGCGGTACGGGTGCTGATTCTCGGCGGGCTGGCGGAGAAATCAGTGACCTCGACTTGATTGAAGATGGAAGAGAAATCTTTTATCTCTTCACTTCTACAGGCAAATGGATGAAGATGCGGATTGCTCGGCAGTCTCCTTTGGATCCGTTAGAGTGTTCGGTGGAACACAGAGTAATCTCAAGTCATCCAGCGAGATGGAGATTGTATGGCCACAGTTTCAAGTCGGACGTTACTTCCTTGTGCCACTAGGCTGCACCTGAGAGCAGCAATGAGCTGCGTCTACACACAGCGAGCAAAGTTGCTGGAAGCAAATCCTGGAAGCATTTCAGAGGTATTTCTACTCCTGATGATGTCATGGTTGAGGGACGTTCTGTTGTGTGCCTCATCCAATAGGAGTTGAGAGTTTGATCTGTGAGCAAGGCTTCATGGGATTTGTGGTCTGTTTTGGACTCCCTTTGTTTGATTTTGGCGCGGTTTTTATCAGTAAGATTTACGACTTGTTATGTGGGGGCCTGAGTTAGGTTTTACGACTGTGGTAGGCCTGCCTTTGTCTTCTATCTGATTACAAGAGGCCCAACACTGGTCACCAGAATCCTTACAATCTCTGACATTCTGCCAAACATCTCTGTTTTGTTCCACAAAAAAAAGAAAAAAAAAAAAAAGAAAAGAAACTTGTAAAACCTGAAGCATTTAACTTAACACTCACCTTTTCTTTATGGTAGATATAAATAGTAACAAAAACAGGAGAAGAATTTAGGGACAAACATCAACCGAACAAACACAATGAAACAATATATTTACATTTTCTGCAGAAGAAGTGAATGCTTCTTGCCCTAGCAAATTTATGGTGTTCAGGGTGGTTGCCAGGGTGTTGCTATATAGTTAAAGTGTTTTCACTGCTTTTTAGCACTTTTGCTATGGTTTCTAGAGCTGGCTGCTTACTACCCCAAGAAAAAAGAGCCCATCACCCCAAGTTACTTTTGAAATTAAAATAAAATTAGCACTTGAACTTTATCATAACTCCATCATGTACATTTCTGTGAATACTATCCATTTCAGTTTTTATGTAGTTACTTTCTCAATACTTTCTACTACTTCACTCTTTTATCCTAAAATCCTGCATGGTTTTGGTGACTTCTGTTTCTCTGTCTCACACAGTGCTTATTGTTGCAAGAAAAATCACATTATCCACAGAGTGCCATGTGCACAGATGCTGCATACTCACAGAGCATGTGGTGGTGCAGCTGAGCTTGACAAGAGGAGACAACAAATTAGCATATAGGCTCAGTGGAGAGCAAATGAGGCAGGAAGAGAGCAGCATTACCGTGAAATGACACTGGGGCAAGAGGCGTAGGCCTATGTAAGTATGATCTTCCTTTCTGTGATAGTTCTGTTTCACACGGGGAGAAAAAAATAAGCTACACATGGTTTAGTTTAACGTTGAAATAATCGAAAAAGTCAATAATTTAATATTTAATAAAATGTAATAAAAGATTAACATGTTTTCAATTGCTGAATTATTTTATAATTTGTATGGGTGTTTAAAGTCAAAAACGTCTAGGTGGTGTAACTTTTGGAGATAGAAAAAAAAATCAAGTTTCAAGGCTGAAGTTCTTGGAAAAAGAAATAGACATAAATATTTTGGCATACACTTTTATTATTATTATTATTATTATTTCTTAAAAAATACAAGCATTGAAGCAGATTTATTTTAAAATATAATTAATATTTGAAAACTTTGCCATATCAAAGTCAGTCTGAAATATAAAAATGCAGGAAGCCATTTTGCTGTCATATCACATTATAGCACAGAGAAGACCCCATGTAGACCCTCATGACAATGTAAAATTTTCTGAAAATCATGGTTAGTTTAGGTAAAATGGAGTAACCCCAAGAAAACATACTGTTATTCATGATCTAAAAATGCATAATTTGAGGAAGAAATCAAAACAAAAAGCATGGATTAAAACATAAATAACAATAAAACATGTTTATTGTGAAACATAAAGATAATAAACAATTATTTTTGAAAATGATGATTAAGCTATGTTCACAGGTGTATTCAAGGAGATAGGAATGCTTTCTAGGGCTTTATAATAGATGGTTACACCAATTAACCATTTTAGAGTCCTTTTTTTAAAAAAAAGAAGTGGTATAAACTCCAATATGAATACAATAATTAAATTTTTAAGAACTTGGTTTGCCTATTTGTCTTGCTAACTTGCTTATTCATCAGTCGCCCATATACAATTGGAGTGGCCGAGCAAGGGAGAAAAACACACTGCAAGAAATACTCTACCCAGAGAATTGGGTATTTAGCAGATAAAAAAATGTATGATAATCTTTAATTGTTAGCTTTGGATTTGAAAGCCTTACTTTGATCCACTCTCTCATAATCCTCTGGTTACTGGTTCCTGTGAAGGAGCTCCATAATCTATAACTCAGAGTTTAACAGCTAGAAAGATGCTATGAAATACTGAAAGGCACGGTGTACTTTGGCAACATGAACTTGGTGAAAGTAAAAATGTATATAATGCATTATGCAGTTCCTGCATCGGTCTTCACCTATCCCTCATATTAGAATTCTTATGTGCCAGTTTTGGCGTGATTGAGTGATGCCACTGTAGAGCTTTAACTCCTTACACATGCACAATCGCAAGTGGAGACTGTGTCAGCTCAATGCTTTCACAGGCTTGTGTTGGTTTCTCCAATGGACATTTGCAGGCGTGCAGATATTTAAATGCTGTTACCTGCTATATGGTTTTCCAGAGGCAGCCTGGCTTCCCTATTCCCTAATGCATATGTAGAAAAGCAAGTTTTCTTATTCTCTTCTCTAATACACTGCTAGTACATCCTGTAATTTTTTTCTCTTTGTGTGTTTCATCTACATCAGAATATTATTATTTTTTTGGTATTTGTGTGTGTATATGGGAATATTATCTGTTTAGTGTGACCAGGTACAAAACAGCATCATTGCACATAGCTTATCATTGACCAACAAACATCAAATCATGCAATACATACAATTCTGCAATATAAATGATCCCTTACATGATTTGTACAAGCTTAATATTGTACCAATATCATGTGGGCTGCAATATAGAATGTAATGATAGTCCTGTGTGTGGGGGGCTCAGGTTTCACGTACATTGTCCGAAATGTACACGTACATTGACCAAATGTCCCCACAATGGTTAGCAAAACCAGCAATTATCTACATTTTGGGGACCAGCCACAGTGCCCAAAAGGAAAATGGATTACTGTAATAAACATACCAAATAAAGAGTTAATGAAAATATAAAAATGCAGAAATGTTTTGTGAGGGTTAGATTTACGGGAATTGTTAGGGGATAGAAAATAGCATTAGCTCAATACAAAAGCAATAGAAGTGAACGGAAAGTCCCCACCACGATAGAAAAACAAATGTGTTTGTTACACATAGCAACAAAATTTATGACTGTGCCTATGATAAAAATAAATAAATAAAAAAAAAGTCAAAAAACTTTTGGATAGAATTATCTGTTTGTTCAACCAATGGAAGATGGGGGAAGTGTTTTAAAATAATAATAATTTTGCAATTCTGTTTGGTGATGCTAGATAATGGTGCAGAAATTATAAAGTTCGCCTTTAACAATTAAACAATAATATTAATCAAATTGGGTGAAGTGAGCTAAAGAAAAAAAAAAAAACGCTACTTAATTGGATTAAAGGGTAATGACTTTTATTACCTTTGGCGAAGGATTAAAACACTCCTACAGGCATAATAATCAGGGCCCAGTAGTAAAAAAAACCCCTAAATTAAAGCTTAGGAGTATAATTTCTGCGATACTATCGTCATCATACAGAATTGCAAAAAAAAAAAAAAAAAAACATTGTTTTCATATAGCTTTTCAGAACACTCCGCAGACTGCCATTGATCAAACAAACAGATAGTCCCACCCCAAATGCCACTGGTCAGTGTTGTTGTGTCGGGCTGGATGGGTCACTCTAAACAGATCAAAAAATTGTATTGTGCCAAACAGACACACAGACAGACAGACAGATAGATACTGTAGACAGTGTTTACAGTTTTAGAGGAAATCAGCCCATGAATGGCTTACTTATAGTTGTCTCTGCATATTAGGCTGTGATAGGAGAAATTATTTTAACATCGAAAAAGATACACACTTCAGCTTTAAGAAAGCCCTTATTAAATATTTATTTGAAAGTGTATTGTCAGTCGCCCTGTTTCCATCTGGTTTTAAGATGGGTTTTCAGTGATCCGATCACATGTGGTCAGTCGAGTTGCATTCCTGTTTTGCATTTCAAATGTGTCTCCTGTGACCACTTGTATTCTGATTTCGAGGAGAGTGCCTCTGATGGGGGCCTGGGTAGCTCAGTGAGTATTGACACTGACTACCACCCCTGGAGTCGCCAGCTCAAATCCAGGGTGTGCTGAGTGACTCCAGCCAGGTCTCCTAAGCAACCAAATTCACCCGGTTGCTAGCGAGGGTAGAGTCACATGGGGTAACCCTTATGCCCTTATGCTCGTCACATCACATTTTTTCCCCATTCTGATAGTTGATGTGAACATTAACTGAAGCTCCTTACCCGTATCTGCATGATTTTATGCATTGCACTGCTGCCACACGATTAGCTGATTAGATAATCTCTCTCTCTCTCTCTCACACACACACACACACACACACACAGGCCCAATGCCTACAGGGGTCACTGCACTCAGAGTAAAACTATTGCTGCCACAGTCACATTTAAGCCAAAGCAATGCCAAAGCGAAATGTCTATGACACTAAAAGGGTTCATATTTGTGTACAGTATGTGTGTGCATGACAGGTGGTGCAGAGACAGTCCCTATTACCCTCACCTCTACTGCTCTGCACAGCCCCTAAATGATCTTTGGTAGAGCAGCAGTCATGGCTAAAACTACAAAGGCTTTCCCCTCGCTGTGACCTTGCGATCTTGCTGGCACTTTCAAGAAATACTACTGAACAAGCAAAATCACATTCAGTAAGTGAAAAATAAAATAAAATTATGCAACAAGGGGACAACAAGCTTTAAAGCTGAAGTTTGTGATTTCAACTCCACTAATGAAACTAGACAGAACTGCAAAAATAACTTGACTGTTTTCTACCATGGTTTGGCAAACAAATAGTAACCCCCTTAACTTACGCCACTGGTTGGGACAAAATTGTAATGTCATGAACAGTCCAGACGCTCACACAAACATAATGCAATTCAGGTTGGTGTTGCCAGACGTGCAGAAATTACACATTTGGCCTTTAAGACTTTACCATTTATTATTATTATTTTTTTACACCTGGTGATGTTTGCTTTTAGCATGTGTTTCCCCTGGATATATATCCAGAAGTCTTCAATTCAAATGTGTTTTCAAGCAAATGTTTGTGCCTACAGCATTATGTGGTGCCACCTCATAAAGCTTAGTAACTCCACTCATGTATGTTTGTGCTTTTGATTTTTAGTGTCCTGGAAGACAAATTACATTACTTAAACCATTAAATGTCCTCATCTAATCCTGAATGCAGTACGCACTTATAATTTATCTAGGACAGTGAAAATGTTGTCGAAAGTGTGTGCTGTTTGCTAGAGGGGGTTGGATGAGATGCGTCATATCAGAACTATAATCTCACATCTCTTAAAAAACAGGTGTTTGTCTTCCTGCAAATAAATAAAAATAAAAATGCCACATTTAATAAATCATCTCTAACTGTGTTTCTCTAACCATTTCTTACTGTACCCATCCCCCAGATATTAAAGAAATCCATCTTTCACACACACCTTTATAATGCCCATTAATCTCTTTTACTATGGGGCACACACGGGCAAAAGGTAATCCAAGTACATTACGACAGATTGGAATCTCCATCATCCAGTTAATGGGAGGTGTGTGTGTTTGTCAGGACTATTTACACATCACTTAAACTTCACACCTCACAGCCTCAAATCTCTGTCATAAACCACATCTACGGAGTTTTGATTGAAGTTTTAATGAGTCAGTGTGAAATCTTTGTGTGTGTATGTGTTTTAATGTAGCAAAATACACTCACTAAGCACTTTATTAGGAACACTATGGTACTAATAAAGTTTCTGACGTGATCTTCTGCTGTTGTAGCCTATTCCCCTCAAGATTTGACGTATTGTGCATTCTGAGATGCTATTATGCTCACTACAGTTGTACAGAGGGGTTATCTGACATACCGTAGCTTTTCTGTCAGCTCGAACCAGTCAGGGAAGCATTTCCCAAAAGCATTGCAAGCTTAAGTTGATGGTTTCTACAATCTACTTAGGCTTGCGATGGTTTTGGGAAATGCTGCACAGGCCAGTCTTTGTTGACCTCTTTCATCAACAAGGCATTTTCATCCGCAGAACTGCCGCTAAATTTTTTATTTTTTTGGCACCATACTGAGTAAACTCTAGAGACTGATGTGCGTGAAAATCCCAGGAGATAAGCATTTATAGAAAAACTTAAACCAGCCTGTCTGGCACCAACAATCTTGTCACTGTTGAAATCACTGAGATCATAATTTTTCCCCATTCTGATGGTTAATGTAAACATTAAATGAAGCTCCTGACCCAAATCTGAATGATTTTATGCATTGCACTGCTGCCACATGATTGGCTGATTTGATAATCACATGAATAAGTAGGGGTACAGGTGTTCCTAATGCTCAATGAGTAATCTATGGAGTTACATTATATCAGACACAGTGCAATGAGGATGTTGACTGATAATGTTAACTGCTATACAGTTTTCTGGAAGAGTGAAAAAATTGTTAAAAGATTGTGCCATAGAATATTATCGTATGTTTTTGGATGTCACAGAATTTTGGTTGTTTGTGTGTCTGTGTGTAAGTATACTGATGTATCTTTATGTATCTGTTCATTCATATTGAAGTTAGTTTTAGTTCTTGTGACCAGTCCTGGCTGGAGTTATTTTGAAAATAATTTGCACTACTAACTCTTAAAGGATGGCAGTTCTAAATTGATTTATAATCCATGTGGGTTTGTGGATTATGTCTCCAGAACACCAAAGTCATTCAGTCCCAATGCAGTTTCACAGCATTACACATCTTTACAAGCTTACCCAAAGATAGCAGTAATCATGTCATGCCATTCTAGGTTTCCTGCTGAAATGACAGTCACTCACAATATGTGAGTGTTCGAACTTAATGAACCTGTATTTGTGTGAGTATATGTATGTGCTAAGAGGGTGTGTGTGTGTGTGTGTTTGTGTGTGTGTGTGTTTGTGTGTGTGTGTGTGTGTGTGTATGTGTGTCAGATGTGGAGGTTTTGTCCATGCTGTGAACAAGATTCTGCTTTTAACAGTGGACAGGTTAACTCTTACTCCTGTGAAAAACAGAACCTTTTAAATATCCTATTACCTCTTGTGCTATTTCTGTGTTTGTGTGTGTGTGTTAAAGCGAGAAAAAGCATGCATCTTTACCTGTCAGCATGGCTACCTGAATAAAAGTGTTGTAAAGAAAATAAATATATATACAGTTGGAGGGTGGGGCCGGGCCGTGACTATGCATGCCAGGCTCCCAATCGGGCTAATTAGCCGAGGAGAGGGATAAAGGCAGCCAGTTGTAGCAGTTTGAGAGAGAGAGAGCCACATGCAGCTGCCATGGGTGCATATGTGTTTGTGTCTTTTTGTTTAAATTAAATATTACAATCATCATGATGGTGCCGTGGATGGCTGCCTTGGTGTGGAGCTCCTCAGTTCTTTTGTTGTTTTTGTTTGTTTGTCCTGTGTTTAGTAATCTTTTTCCAGTCAGTTTTAACAGAGACAAACTGCTGAACATTCGACAGCATGTACCAGACAATCTTTTCCCGGTTTTCAAATATTCAGACGTTTTGCTTGACATTTTAGTTGGAAGGTGAGGGAGACGAGCTGGTACGCTGGTCAAACTCCGTCGGCATGGATTTCAACAGCGCTGCCGAGTATTCACAAACAAGGACTTTTCAACCTCTGCTGCCTTGTGCTTCACAGAAACCTGACTGAGTGAAGCCATTCTGGACAGCGCGTTACATCTGCCAGGCTTCCAGCTCTTCAGAGCGGATCGCATCGCGAGTTAACGGGGAAAACGAGAGGTGGTGGAACATGCTTTTATATCAATGAAAGTTGGTGTACAGATGTAACAACGTTAAAGAGGATGTGCTGTCCTAATTTGGAAGTGCTCTTTATTAACTGTAAGCCTTTCTACTCGCCGCGGGAGTTTTCCTCGTTTTCCTTGTTATATATAATACCCGGACTCAGTAATTATTATTCTTGGGGATTTTAACAAAGCAAATCTCACATGTGAACTGCCCAAATACAAACAGCACATCACATGCCCCATCAGAGACAGGAACGTACTGGATCATTGTTACACAACAATAAAGGATGCATATCGCTCTGTCCCTAGAGCAGCTTTGGGATTCTCTGATCACTCTCTGGTTCATCTTCTTCCAACCTACAGGCAGAAATTAAAATCAACCAAGCCAGTAGTAAGGACTGAAAAGAGATGGACCAATGAAGCAGAGCGGGAACTACAAGCCTGCTTCGATTGCACGGATTGGAGTGTTTTTGAGGCTGCAGCCACAGACCTGGACGAGCTCACAGATACTGTTACATCATATATCAGTTTCTGTGAGGATATGTGCATTCCTGCTAGGACTTATTTAAAGTTCAATAATGACAAACCGTGGTTTATAGCAGAGCTCAGGCAGCTTTGTCAGGCCAAAGAGAATGTACAAGACTTTATCCCCACCCCTGTAAGCAATCAGGCCAGGAACACACTGAACAGGGAAATCAGAGTGGCTAAAAGAAGATACTCTGAGAAGCTGAAAAACAAGTTTTTATCAGTTTGCATCAGTGTGGAGTGGCATCAAACAACTCACAAATTACAGGACTCCTACCCCCAACCCTGTAGGGAACCAACAACTGGCTGACGACCTGAATGTGTTCTATTTGAAAGGCCCAATCTCACACCCCACTCTGACCTTCACTTCACACAAACACCAACACCTCCTGCAACCCCCCTCCTCCCCTTGCTTTCTGATGGACAGGCAGCAGCTTGTGTGACACGGGAAACTCACTTCTAGCACCTGTACAATCAGCACTGGTGCCCCCCAGGGATGTGTGCTCTCCCCACTACTCTTTTCCCTCTACACCAATGACTGCATCGCCAAGGACCCCTCTGTCAAGCTCCTGAAGTTTGCAGACGACACCACTGTCATCGGCCTCATCCGAGATGACGATGAGTCTGCATACAGAAGGGAGGTTGAATAGCTGGCTGTCTGGTGCAGTCAGAACAACCTTGAGTTGAACATGCTCAAAACGGTGGAGATCATTGTGGTCTTTAGGAGAAACACCCCAACACTGACCCCCCTCACCATACTAAATAGCACTGTGGCAGCAGTGGAGTCATTCAGGTTCCTGGGCACTACCATCTCACAGGACCTGAAGTGGGAGACCCACATTGACTTCACTGTGAAAAGGCCCAGCAGAGGTTGTACTTCCTTCGCCAGCTGAGGAAATTCAACCTATGTGTATATTGCATATATATCCTATCTGTATACATATGTGTATAATTAGTTTAATTTTTTATTATTATCTATGTCTTGCTGTTGTTTTTGTATTGTTTTTGTATTGTTGTACACTGAAAGCTCCTGTCACCAAGACAAATTCCTTGTATGTGTAAGCATACTTGGCAATAAAGCTGATTCTGATTCTGATATTACTTTGATGGTTCAGCCGGTTCCTGCCTCCTCCTTGCCCACTATAATCCTGTTACATTAGTCCTGGGTTTCGGCAACAGTGTAACAATTACGACGGTAAGGAGGAAGCTGGGACCGGGTTGACAAAGCACATAGACTTTTATTCTCAAAGACTTTTCAGCCATACATTCAACATATGTGCAGCTTTTCAGCACCCGCGCTTCTGACACGCAGACCCATGTCTCTTCCCCCTTAAGTACTCCCACCGCCCCTCACTGGAACGCGAGACCGGTGTGGCACATAGGTGAAAGTCATTTGCCACTTATCTTCCCGGCCTCACTCTGCCCAGACGCACCCCCACCCCCGAGCCACACACACACAAAATAATAATAATAAATTATATAAATTGATATAATATGATATGATATTATATGATATGATAGAAAATCATCTGTGCAAAATATATGCTTTCCCTACATGTTCCCCCTCTGCCTGTCCGCATGTCTCAAGTTCAGCTCTGGGGTGATAGAGAGGATCGCCCAGAGGAGGCAGGTCTATGTAGCAATTTAGCCAATTGCTGATTCAAGATATGAACATATTCAAGATAGGACATAAAATTTAGCCAATCAGCGTCCTCAAATCTAATCCGAAAAGGGTGATTATTTTATCGCCCCTAACCAGCAGGGTTGGGGGGGTTACTTTTGAAATGTATTCCACTACAGATTACAGAATACATGCTGTAAAATTTAATTTGTAACGTATTTCGTTAGATTACTCAAGGTCAGTAACATATTCAAAATACTTTGGTAGATTTTTTCACTTGTTTTGACTATAAAAACTCTGCCAGTACAGTAAGACAAAATACACATGTTAAAAATACATTCTCTGCAAAACCTAAATATCTTATGCAGTGTTGTTTCTAAAACAAGATTAATCAAACTGATCTTGTTATAAGGATTTTTAGATATTTTTACAGAAAAACAATATGAAAATTATTATCAAAAATATGATTTTTGCCCTAATATCAAAGGTCTTACTAGAAAAAAAGAAATTATGACCTAACGTGAATTTTCTTGATAAAAAAATATGATCGTGCCTGGTAATGTGCATGTAAAATGGCTAGAAATAGCATTTTAGCTTAGCGTAAAGCTGACAATTTACACAAGGTTTATTTCTATTTCTTCTGCTCCAAACTTACTTCAAACTTACTTCTCATATGAATGTAACACATCAAAAGAAAGTGTTTCACCGCTGTTCAAATGCACTTTGGATCGCATCATTTATATGTATAAATGTTTTCGATGTGAAAGGACTAAATATTAAATGAAACACATGACAATAAAATGCAAAGTAATCTGTTCAGTAATCTAAATACTTTTTAAATATAACTGTATTCTAAATACCAATGATTTAAATTGTAACTGTAGTGGAATTCAGTTACTTATATTTTGTATTTTAAATACGTATTCCCGTTACATGTATTTCGTTACTCCCCAACCCTGCTATCGAGCCACTGCTAAAGTCAGGACTAGTAGGTAGGGGCCCCATTTTAACTAGATGACAATGGCGAGTGCAATTATCACTGCTTCCAGACCCAACCCTAATTCTGTAAAATCTCTCTTCCAAAGTCTGTTTGAGAGGAAAACTTGGCGGAAAAACTAGAGGTTAAAGAGCTGGGCCCAGATCAACCTGACCTCGCAATCAGACAGCAGGCTAACGAAACCGTACACGCGAGGCTTCTCTTGTAGTTGGTACACCAAAAAGGCCTGGCTATGTGGGTGCGGTTATGCTAATGTGTTATTTTGCTTTCCATGCTTGCTTTTTAAAACAACGGGGACAGATCCAGCATGGACAGCTACGGGAGTGAGAGATATGAAGCACCTGTCTGAGAAAGTAAGGAAACACAAGAACACCAGGGCACACATGGATAATTCTTGCAAGCTAGCCATATTGGGAAGAGTGAACATCACTACGCAGCTCGACGACAGCCACTGGATTGCGATGAGGAAACACAATGAGAAGGTGGATAAAAACAGGCACATTTTATCCAAAGTAATCGATTATGTGAAGTTTTGCGGGGCTTTTGAGTTGGCCTTGCATGGGCATGACGGGACTGACGCCTATGACAACCCTGGCATTTTTAGGGGATTGGTGGATTTTGTTGCCTCCCTAGACATTGTGCTGGAGGAGCACCTTAAGACAGCTACTGTTTTTATAGGCACGTCAAAGACGGTACAAAACGAGCTGTTGGACTGCATGCTGTCAGTGCTCAAGGATTACTTTCTGGAGGAAGTAAAGGCTGCTGATTTTATCAACATTCAGGCAGATGAGACAACTGACATTTCCACCCAGTGCCAGCTGGTGCTTATGCTATGCTACACTGATGCCAACAGTAACATCCAAGAGTGTTTTTTTGAGTTCATTACCATCCAGAACGCAAACGCCAACACCATCGCTACAGCACTTCTGGACAGGCTAAGCACCATACTCCCAAATGGACAAAAGGCCAAACTTATTGCCCAAGCTTATGACGGGGCTGCTGTAATGAGTGGAGGCACCGGCGGAGTAAAACGTAAGATAATGGATGTCTACGAAAGTGCTCACTACGTCCACTGCTATGTGGGTCAGCTGAACCTCATCATGCAGCAGGCAACATCACACATCCCCAGGATCGGCACTTTTTTTCCCGACCTTGGTGGATTTTTTGCCTTCTCCAGGTCACCCAAGCGAATCACGTGCTTGACCAAGTGGTTGCGCATAGACTCCCCAGAGCCTGTACAACACGGTGGAACTTCCACAGTCGCGCTGTAAACACTGTGTACGAGCATAAGGATGACCTCCTAAAATGTTTCCAGACCATCAGAGACTCTGGGAACTTTTATCCTGCAACTGTCAGAGAGGCTGGGGGCTTTGTGAGGATGCTTGAAAACGAGGCCTTCTGTTTTTTCCTGGCATTGTTCCACAAGATCATGCCATATGTAGACATGCTGTTCAACCAGCTGCAGAAGAGGAACATTGACCCTGTCTGCATTAAAGCACTTGTCCAGAGGTTCACAGACAGCATGCTAACAATCAGGTAAAAACTATTATATTTACTATTGGCTGATAATGCTGTTGTTGTTAGAAAGATGAGTTGCTCACTTCCAGCAGTCTGTAAAAGCCTAAATGTGCCTTGCCATCAAAGTGAATGATTATCATAGAGCACATCACTTTATTTTTATTTATTAACTTTATTTTTTGGACCAGGGCCTCCATTCCCTCTCTGTGTGGGGACAGTGCATCTGACCAGCAGCACCAGCCCATAAAGCGACGGAGGATGCAGGGACCAGGAGGACAACAGAGGCTGGCTACAGAGGTAAAAAATAAAACAAAAATAAAACAGACACAGGATGGCATATTACCACAGCTGACTTCGGTCGAATGATGCAACAGGCTGTCTGCAATTTAAATTTGCATTCATATTTTTGTTCACTCTGTAGATTCCAGGTTTATGACAGAGCAGTCACAAGCAGCATGATGATTTTTTGTCATCCACACACATAGGAATGGAATTCAGTGTATAAAGCATCCTCACATGTAACAGAAAATAGGTGGTTTATTTATTGACATGCCCCTGTAGACCTTGTTTTGTTGGGGAAACCAATAGCAAGTTAAAGATCAGGAGAAGTAAACATACTGTAAAGTGCAATTAAGAATACTGGTGTTAAAACCTTAGTAATCATATAACTGACTTGGACATAGGCATGTGTTCAGTCAGAATCATCAAAATAGCTTTATTGTAAATTTAAGCTGATGATGTACATTTTACAGGTATGTGATACCATCCTGATGCATGCCAAGGAGTGGTTCTCCTTCACCCAGCACCTCATCAGCGCAACACTGTTGCATGGAGAGTTGTTCCCACAACACAGTGTGAAGTTCCCTGATGCTGTGCTTGAAACATCAGTGCAGGCCTACCCTATGCTGTACAAGGCCAAGCTCAAAACAGAACTGTCCCTCATCTATGAGAACAGTGAGTTCAAGGCTATCAGTGGTGCAATACCTCTGTGCCAGTTTTTCATGGAGAACAACCTTTAGAGTACTTTCTCAGAGACTGTCAGTCTTCTCAAGATCCTTATCACCACACCCATGACAACAGCAGATTCAGAGAGGTGCTTCTCTTCTTTTGAAGAGGATCAAGACCTTCCTGAGAAACACCATGACACAGGATCGCCTTAATGCTCTGGCTATGCTTTCCATGGAGAAGAAACATGACAGGGACATTCATGACTTCAATAAGAAAGTCACTGAGAAGTTTGCCATTCAGAAGGAGAGAAGAGCAAAATTCCTGTACAAATAGGCTGTCAGGAAAACATGCAGGTTTTTTTTACCACATTGAGTTTTCTTGTACATAGTTGTCCTCAGTCTCATTTATTTAACTTGGTCATGGTGGCATCACCATTTAATTGAGACCAGTAAATTACTTCCTCATAGCTGTTTAATGAATAACCAGGTGTCAAGCAGATGTACTCAAACTTTGACTGGTAGTGTACATTTATTCATGTTGAGCCCCAGTGTGGTGTTTTTGTGTATAGTTGACATTTTTAAATAAATCTCAAATAATTCCATGTGTAAGAGGTCAGTTGACATTTACAAGATTGTTTATTATTTTGAATATTTCCTTCTCTTAAAGGGACAGTCACCCAAAAATGACAATTCTGTAATCATTCACTCACCCTCATGTTGTTCCAAACCTGTATGACTTTCTTTCTTCTGCAAAACACAAAAGAAGATATTCTGAGAAATGTATCAATGTTCTTTTTTTTTTTCATATAATGGAAGTCAATGGGAACCAATGTTGTTTGGTTACCAACATTCTTCAAAATAACTTATTTTGTGTTCCACAGAAGAAAGAAAGTCATACAGGTTTGGAACAACATGAGGGTGAGTGAATGATGACAGAATTGTAATTTTTGTGGGAACTATCCCTTTAAATGTTTTTCTTAAAATGTTTCTTTAACTTTCACTGTTTTGCATTAAATCATACTGGGATGGTTGCTGAAATTGTTGTATATGGTACAGCCCTATATAGAAAATTTTCCACCAGCCGCCATTGATAGATAGATAAATAGATAGACAGACAGACAAACAGATAGATAGATAGATAGATAGATAGATAGATAGATACTGTAGACAGACAGACAGACAGACAGACAGACAGACAGATAGATAGATACTGTAGACAGACAGACAGCTAGACAGACAGATAGATAGATAGATAGATAGATAGATAGATAGATAGATAGATAGATAGATAAAAATGATTTAATGACTTAAAAATGTTGTGGTGTAATCAAGTAAAAGGCATTAAAATACTTACATTTAATACATGTGAGTATACACAACTTAATCGTTGATTTCAAAAAGTTTTCAAACATATTTTGATATAAAAATATTTATTTTAGATTTTTTTTCTTTACAAAATTATCTTATTAAAAATTAGTTTATTTCTGAGTCACGAATATCAATACGTTTTCTTAGGGTTATTCCATTTGAGCTAAACAAAATGTGGCTTCATAAAAATGTCAAATATTTTTTTAAACTTCACACATGAGGGTCTAAAGGGGTCTTCTCTGTTTCATGTTTTTATTTATTTATTTATTTTGTCACATGACAACAGAATGTCTACCAGCATGTTGTTACACCACCTGACTTTGTTTTTGTGGACAAAAGTTTTTCCAAATTTAAATAATAATATTCTATAACAAACTGTTGCACTGCTTATTTTTAGGATAAATAGCAACCTTCTTCCCTTTAGTGATAAAGGGTTATTCTAAACTATTTATGGCAATATTTCTTTTTTCAAGAATTTCAGGTTTTAATGAGACTTTTTTTTTCTTTTGAATAAAAACCGTCCCCCCCCCCTTTATATATATATATATATATATATATATATATATATATATATATATATATATATATATATAAACCCCAGACGATTACACCACTTAAACGCTTTTGACTTTAAGCCCCAGAAAATAGAAAGAAAAAAATGATAAATGGTATATATATATATATATATATATATATATATATATATATATATATATATATATATAATATAATATAATACTTTGAATTCCATAATAGTACAGGTGTGTTCAAGTAATTGTCTTGTGTAAATTGCATTTAAATGTATTTTATTTTTACTTTTAAAACATCCTGACAAAAAAAAAAAAAAAAAAAAAAAAAATGGAGCGTCACTTGGCCCATTTAAAAAACTGTATGGCACAACTGGCAACATAATGCCAGTTATGTCTGGCATTAATATCAACCCTTTCTTGCACTAGTACAAGCCTGCTCTCCGTCACGTGGTTCTCCCGCAGCGTTGTCCCAAACACGAATCTATAGCTGTTCTCACAGATCCTTGCACTGCCTCCGAAGATCGCTCAGGAAAACACTCTTAAAAAGTGCAATAACATTACCATCACTCAGTTAAGTATGCGAGTTTTGAAAAATAAAGACGTGTGTGAGAAATGTAACAGTCCCATCTGAGTTTATAAAGGAGCATCAGTTCTCGCGCCTTATATCGCCTTAAATTGTATGGTGCCAGAATCTACGTTGATTTATTTTCGCGGTGTCGAATTTTTTTTTGTAATGGCAACAACAGTGTCTTTCTTGATAAGACATGCGTACTGACTTGATGAATGGCTGCTTCAAATGTAGCGCGCGTAATTTTGCTAAAGTCTCTGGACGGGCTCGCACTTCTTTCCGCAGAGTGGAATGAATTGTATTAACGCGAACAAAACATCTGTCGAGAAATTGGAAGACGGCTGCTGGATACTGAGAGGGGAAAAGCAAAGCTTGGAGCACAGACAATAAACCTCGTATACCGTTAAACGACAGCACCAGTCCTGGAGAGGACCGTGGACTGGATCTTGATGGTGATAGTGGCCGTCAATGTGAACCTTCACCCTGGACAGTCAGAGGGAGAAAGAGAGAGATAGAGAGCAAATGATGGGGTCTGTGATGGCATCAAAGTGGCTGTTCTGTCGCTGTCTCCTTTTGTTGTGCGTGGCAAGTAAGAAGCTATAAGATTTGTTTTTAAATTACATTATTTTTCTGGGACTGTTGTTCTACTACATATATCTTTCGGTAGGGTCACATTGAGCGTGTATTCAGGAGTAACAAAACAGCGACAAATACTTGGCAGCTCTCTCTCTCTCTCTCTCTCTCACTCTCTCTCTCTCTCTCTCTCTCTCTCTCTCTCCAATTCATTTCAATTCAACCCAACCTGTGACATCTTCCTCGCTCTATATCTAGATCATGGTCACTTAGTCTGTATTTAGACAGAATCTTTCTTTCTTTAAATTGTTTAATTGATAAGTAATTTGCAAATTTGGTAGTTCTCTTTAGGGCCGAATAGCATTGCAGTTTGTTGTGGAGTTCAAATTCAGTTTTTAATGTTTATTTGTAAATTGGAGTGGATATCAAATTTGCTTTCATTTACAAGTTTCAAAGCGAGAATATTCAGAGGGTGTGATACATCAGGGGTTTATCTAAGTTTTATCCCAATGGTGAAAATTTGTCATGGGTCCCCATATTTCACATCCATAGAGTAGTATTGGTTTTATTATAGAATTATATAATTTTGTCCAAATTGTAATTGGTAATTTTATTTGGCCAAATCGCGATCTGATGGCATAAAATGCCCTCTGAGCCTTTTCACCCAGTGTTTTTACAGCCAGGTTAAATCCTCCAGATGCACTTATTTCAATGCCCAGATAACTGTAGGTGGAGCTGAGTTTTTGGACCTCTTCTCTGTAAGTGAACTGGAATTGGTTTCCCTGAGATCTGGCCTTCTTCTGGAACAACATAATTCTAGTTTTAGCCAGGTTGACTGAAAGTGCCCAGTTGTGACAATATTGTTCCAGCAGGGTGAGGCTCTGCTGAAGCCCCTCCGCTATAGGTGACAGCAGCAGAAGATCATCTGCATACAGCAGACACTTCACTTCAGTGTCATGTAGAGTGAGGCCAGGGTTGCTGGGCTGAATAGAGACGGACTCAGACTGCATCCCTGTCTCACTCCAAGGCCCTGCTGGAAGAATGCACTTCTCTGATTTCCCATTTTTAATCTGCGTACATGTATTGTATAATATCAAATGTTTGTCCACCAATGCCAATTTGTAGGAGTTTATAAAGTAGACCATCATGCCAAATTGAGTAGAATGCTTTTTTAAAATCTACAAAGCATGCAAATATTTTCCTTTCTTTGGTGATGTTTTTGTCTATCATCTAATTAAATAGATTTTTTTTGTTGTTAAGGAATGGTAAAAAAATAATTATTCTAATGTTTTTCTTTTTCAATTATATCTATATTTTTAACTGTCTCTGGATGTTTTTGTCCACATGTATACATCATAGTAGAGGTGTATTCAAGTAAGTTTAAAATGGCATTTTAATGTATTTTTGAATGACAAAAAAGCGTCTCTTCATTGACATGTCCGTATCTTACTGTTGTTAAAAGGGGCGTAGATCTTTTGATTCAGTAATCAAAAGAAGCAAGTACACCCCCCCCCCATTATTTATTTCCATTATCAATGGAAACATGTTAATGCTTCATGCTGCAAACCCCCCAAAGTTCAAGCCAAATCTACGCCCTTGGTTTTTACTATTGCTCAACCGGTAGAGCATGGTGCTTGTGTGAGGTCATTGGTTTGATTCCCGAGAACACACATACTGCTAAAAAGTATATGTTGAATGTGCTGTAAGTCGCTTGTTATAGAATCATCTGCCAAACGCATAAATCTTTTGACATATGTCAGGATAAACTGCTGGAGTGTGCAATGTTTTATGTAAGAAGAATTGAAGAAACAGCATTTTGTGTTTCTGTATGGTAATGTGCTAAGGTTTGGTTTTGTTTTGTCCAAAATATATATTTCAACATGACATGGCAAACAATGACTTGCCAAGATGGTAGAAAACGCACTCACGCACGCAGGCACGCACGCACGCACGCACTGAGCACTTTATTAGGAACACTATGGTCCTAATATAGTACACAACGTGGTCTTCTGCTGTTGTAGCCCATCCGACCTCAACGTTCGACGTGTTGTGCATTCTGAGATGCTATTCTGCTCACCACAATTGTAAAATTTTTGGTTGTACGGAGTTACCGTAGCCTTTCTGTCAGCTCGAACCAGTCTGGCCATTCTCCTTTGGCCTCTCTCATCAACAAGGCGTTTCCATCCACAGAACTGCCGCTCACTGGATGTTTTTTTTTTTTTTTTTTTTGGCGCCATTCTGAGTAAACTCTAGAGACTGTTGTGTGTGAAAATCCCAGGAGATCAGCAGTTACAGAAAAACTCAATCCAGCCGTCTGGCACCAACAATCATGCTAAGGTCGAAATCACTGTGATCACATTTTTCCCCATTCTGATGACTGATGTGAACATTAACTGAATCTCCTGACCCGAATCTGAATGATTTTATGCATTGCTGCCACACGATTGGCTGATTTGATAATTGCATAAATAAGTAGGTTTACAGGGGTTACTAATAAAGTTCTAAGTGAGTGTATAAACACATTTAAACATAGTAGGCAGCTACTAACATGTGTGAGGCACCTGTGGAGATATTATTGTGACTGAGTTTGTTGCATTTACAACATTTAAAGAGCACCTATTATGGTTTTTAAACGTGCCTAATTTTGTTTTAAAGGTCTCATACAATAGATTTACATGCATCCAAGGTCAAAAAACACTTTAATTTGCTCATATTTTAAATTCCAGCATTACTTTTTTTTCCCAATGTCAAAAACGACTCGTTCAATGATCCGTTCTAAAGGATTCATTCTAAACTCCTCCTTTCAGAGAGCCTACTCTGCTCTGATTGGTCAGATGTCCCAGTCTGTTGTGATTGGTCTACCGCTTAGTGTAGTGTTTGAGGGCAGGTCAAAGCTGTTTGCAGCCAATGAAGACCAGAGGTGGGTTTTTGTTACCAAATTACGTAGGTTAGTACAGGAAGTAAGTCTGGAATTACTAACGACTCGTTTCAGGTTTTCAGAATCGGTTCTTTCTTTTGGGAGTCAATAACTCCATTTGTCGTGCACTTTGATTTTAGAAACTTTGCAGACTTTTTTACATTCACAAACAGCTATATAACACACTACATGAAGGGTAATATTTGAAAAACTATAATAGGTGCTCTTTAAAGTTAAAATGGTTGTTAGGCTGCATGTTTTCTTCTTATACACAGTCCATAAGTCTAAACATTGAGATTCCCTCGCTGATATGTTGTAGATGCATTGATTTACATTCATTTTATAACCAGTTTTTTATTGTTTATTTTACAGAATTCACAGGTTTCTAGTTTTTGTGACTGTCAGTGTCCACAGCCAGGCAGAAAGACAAGCCTATATACAATATTAATACAATTAAATGATTAACTATATGCAATGGATCTGAGATCAGAGATACTGGGTTACAGTCCATGTGCAGATAGAATTAATAAGAGACAAATAAGTCATTTGGATTTGTTTGAACAAAAGTACAAAACAACAAGTGAAGGAGTGGAAACCATGGGAGTAGGACCAGATATTAAGAAATTCACAAAATTGCAGCTGTGATTAGCTACTGGCAAAACTTTCCAAAGAGCTTTGAGTAGAGTATAAATATAGTCCAGACAGGTAAAATCAATCCATGTAGTCATTGCGAGTGGAATCAGACATGAAAGATGCATCTTATATCACTCTTCTTTGAGTTGTAGATGTTTATCATGTGCTTGAAGTCCTTCTGGATCTCCTAATGGATGTTGTGCGCATGATACAATTTCTAGGATGTACATGCTGAAAGAACATATTAGTTAAGTGTAGTTGTGTGTGGATATGTGAAGTTATTGGTTCAGTATTCACCTTATGTGGCAGATAAACTAGCAGGCAGCCGTCTTGAAAATGTTGTTTTTGAACTTCCTGTCTAGCGGTTGCTATATAGATATCTTTGGTGTTGATGTCAAAGTGTAATTAGGTAGCGAATTGGATTTACAGGTTGTAGAGCTGCCAAAAATTATCATGAGTATTTTAAAGTGGGATGTCATAACAACTGGAAGCAGAGATGGGATGATTTTAAAATAAGAGTACTTCATTCATAAATCCACAAAATGCTACCTTCACGTTGTGAATGTACTGATATGCCTCTGTGCACATGAAACTCCAAGAGACAACACAAAGCCTTTAAAAATATCTCTGTATGACACCTCTGGCCATCTTCTCATGTCATTCACCCATCACGTTATAGTCATATGGATAGTTCACTCAAAAATGAAAATTTTCTAGTCATTTACTCACCCTCATGCCATCCCAGATGTGTATGGCTTTCTTTCTTCTGCTGAACACAAACGAAGATTTTAAGAAAAATATCTTAGCTCAGTAGGTCCAAACAATGCAAGCGAATGGAGGCCAGAACTTTGAAAGTCCAAAAACACATAAAGGCCACACAAAATAAATCCATACGACCCCACTGGTTAAATCCTTATCTTCAGAAGCAATATGATAGTTGTGGGTGGGAAATATATCAATATTTAAGTCCTTTTTTTTTTTTTTACAATAAATCTTAACTTTCACTTTTAACTTTCACATTCTTTTTCTTTTGTTTTGGCGATTCACATTCTTTGTGCATATAGCCACCCGCTGGGCAGGGAGGAGAATTTATAGTAAAAAAAAGACTTTAATATTGATCTGTTTCTCACCCACACTTATCATATCACTTCTGAACATATGGATTACTTTCATTCTGCCTTTATGTGCTTTTTGGAGCGGTTTGGTCACCACTCACTTGCATTATATGGACCTGCAAAGGTGAGATATTTTTCTAAAAATCTTTGTTTGTGTTCAGCAGAAGAAATAAAGTAATACACATCTGGGATGGCATGAGGGTGAGTAAATGATGAGAGAATTGTCATTTTTGGGCAAACTATCCCTCTAAGGTGATCAGTTTTTGGGTATTAAATCGTAACGGGGAAGGGGTGCCACTATATTCATACACACACATATACAGTACGTGTGAAAGTGCATGTTTTATTTTATATGTCGTTTACAACAATTTTAATCGCATTAAAAGGGCCGATGCTAGGGCGAATAAGTTCAGTACTGAAGGAGCAGACCCATAATGTGAGGGATGAGAACTTAACTCCCATTAACATCCATTAACACCAGGGCAAGCATGACAAAAGTTCACACACTAACAGGGTGTGTACTTACCTCATTAAATATTCATGTGCTTTGTACAGTCAGAAACATAGACATTTATTTATTTTAAGCATTTATTTAAACAGGTTGCATAATCCTTGCATGTTGTTCAATGAATGTTATTACTTCATAAATATGCAAATAAGAATGTTAACCCAGGGTTTACAGATGTACAGTGAAATCCTGAAACCTGACTAACTAAGATAAATTACTAACACTCTGGGTAAAGTATGAAAAGATTGAAAACTGGAACAAGAAAACCCAAGATTACTTTTACCCAGGGTTTAGAATGATACTGGGTTAACAATTTCAAGTGTGAAAAGCCTTTTTGTAAGGCTCTTCTTTAAAGTGTGAATCTGAATTTGAAATGTAAACGTACACTTGGGCTGTTAAATGTGCATATGATAAAAAGTCCAATGGTATCTGCTGCAGGCAGAACCATGCTTTTTAGTTACAGGCAGGCCCACGTCCATCAGATTTCCACAGAATTAGAATGCCCATCATTCGCAATGTTCTACACATCCTCGCCCCTTGCCTTTTTGTTTATATATTTTGGCTAATGTTCTGATGCTTTCAGCTATCAATAATAGTGTAGGACACTCAGTAAATTTTAACACATTAAATTGCTGTTTCTTCAATTCTGAAGACTTCTGATTCCATCAAGGCCTGATTACAAGTAATTAATTAATTGAATTGAGAGTATGCATTTAAATGTTTTGCTATCTATCTATCTGTCTGTCTATCTGTCTGTCTGTCTGTCTGTCGGTCTGTCTGTCTGTCTGTCTACAGTATCTATCTATCTATCTATCTAGCTGTCTGTCTGTCTACAGTATCAATCTATCTATCTAGCTGTCTGTCTGTCTACAGTATCTATCTATCTATCTATCTATCTATCTATCTATCTATCTATCTATCTATCTATCTAGCTGTCTGTCTGTCTACAGTATCTATCTATCTATCTGTCTATCTATCTATCTATCTAGCTATCTAGCTGTCTGTCTACAGTATCTATATATCTATCTATCTAGCTGTCTGTCTGTCTACAGTATCTATCTATCTATCTATCTATCTATCTGTCTGTCTGTCTACAGTATCTATCAGTCTATCTGTCTGTCTGTCTGTCTGTCTGTCTACAGTATCTATCTATCTATCTATCTAGCTGTCTGTCTGTCTACAGTATCTGGCTGTCTGTCTGTCTACAGTATCTATCTATCTATCTATCTAGCTGTCTGTCTGTCTACAGTATCTAGCTGTCTGTCTGTCTACAGTATCTATCTATCTATCTATCTATCTATCTATCTATCTATCTATCTATCTAGCTGTCTGTCTAGCTGTCTGTCTGTCTGCAGTATCTATCTATCTATCTATCTATCTATCTATCTATCTATCTATCTAAATTGATAAAAAAAAAGATTCTCTGAAGGGAGAGTGGTGTTTTTGTTTTTTTGCTTGTTTTTGAAAACCAAAATTTCCTGAACAAAATCTCATCTCTCCCTTTCACTGCTTGAAAAACACAAATGCACCATAATTCAAATAGGAGGTGTTGGGCCTCATGTATTCAGATAGAAGACAAAGGCAGGCCTAACACAGTCGTTAAACCTTACTCAGGCCCCCACATACCAGGTCATAAGTTATACTGATAAAAATCGCGCCAAAATCAAACAAAGGGAGTCCTATTGGATGAGGCACATGACAGAACGCACCTCAACCATGACATCATCAGGAGTAGAAATACCTCTGAAATGCTTCCGGGATTTGCTTCCAGCATCTTTGCTCGCCGTGTGTAGACGCAGCTCATCGCTGCTCTCAGGTGCAGCCTCGTGTCACAAGGAAGTAATGTCTGACTTGAAACTGTGGCCATACAATCTCCATTTCGCTGGACGAGTTGAGATTACTCCGTGTTCAACCGAACACTCTAACGGATCTGAAGGAGACCGCCGAGCAATCCGCATCTTCATCCGTTTGCCTGCAGAAGTGATTAAATATTTCTCTTCCATCTTCAATCAAGTCGACGTCACTGATTTCTCCGCCAGCCCGCCGAGAATCAGCAGCCGTACCGCCTGCCGACAGAGCGAGGAAACGGCCTCCCGTCATCACCCGAGCCTCGAGGAACCGAGTCTGAGTTAAAGGACGGATGAACACACATTCTGCATCCTCATGCGATTCAAGTAAGAGGTTTATGTCTGGGCAGAGATAGAATATTATAGTGTGTTATTCTTGTGTTTCAAGGTTATTGCTTGTACAGTTTACGGACCACCATTTCCGCTCATCATTAATACTCAGGGTATTAATTATCACGAATTTGATTTGCTGTATTGTGGTCCAACCACATTGGACTGTTGTACATTTCCGCCATCGTGGGTGAGACCGGCAAACTGAGTTTATCCATTAAAGAATCAAAGACCGCGGGACGTTTTACGAGCCGTCCACCGCGTCTCTGTGTGATAAACCAACAGCTGCTTTCTCTCCCACGATCGCGAGCTCGGCTTTGGGGCCATCACTTTATTCTCTCTCTCTCGTACTAACCACACACACACACACACACACACACACACACACACATTCTCGGACACATTTTTGGCTAGTAGATAGCTTCGTGATAAAGCTCAGCTTTGTCCCTAAGCTATCGTACAAGCGGATACACGCGGTAGCTGGTAGACGCCATTGACTGGTTTCTCTCCGCCCACATTCGTGGCCACATTCTCTGGCCGGAAGTCTCGCGTGACATACTCTCCACGAGAGTCACGTCTGCCATTTTGTGCGCGTCCCTCCTTACACACACACACACACACACACACACACACACACACCCACCCTCATGTGTTACAGAATTATTTTGATTTCCATATCTAATCATATCACTGTTTAGTTTGTAGTTGTAAGTCGGAAGTTTATTGACTAATATTCTTCAGATGTCGATTTTCCTAAGAAAACAATCTAATATTGAGACTGTTATACTATCTGGTTATTAGTCCCTTATTCCAGGGTGGTGCCCCGTCAATGTTAATCCTTATTAATATTCTGTTGATTTTTGATAATTGATAATTATCTTTGATGATTGTTGAATTTGAATGATCAATAAGCTAGTGTTAATTTTAATTAATGTTTCATTGATATTAACAATTAACGATTATCTTTGATAATTGTTGATATAAAGGATTAGGAAAAGCTAGCATTGATTCTCATCAATGTTCTATTGATTTTAATTATTAATAATTATCTTTGATAATTATTAATTATTGCTAATAACCAAACCCGCTCCTAAACGTAGCGCACTACATTTACTGGAGCCCCATATGAGGTTTTAATGAGTTAGATTCAATTAATTAATTTAAATATTAATTAATAACTAAAGAAATAATTATTAATTATTTCTGATAGTAACACTGATCTAAACAACCAGTAAAGCCCTACAGAGGTAGTAAAAGAGAGACATAGAGAAAGAGAGAGATAGATGACAATCTTACTAAATATAAGACTAGCACAATTTGGGAAACTAAAGAGAGTTGCAGGGCTCCAAAGTAAAGATGACGTCACTGTAGTTTGAGTAACATGATATAATAGGATTCCAAAGAGCTAAATAAAGAGGACAAAAGAAACAAAGTGAGCATGCAACCCAAAAATAGTGTAGTGTCTGACTTGCATTTTACTATAAAAGAGAAAGTTTGACAGAGCATTGTGGTGAAAAGTTTTGATCTGTATTTCAAGTAAACATGTAATCATGTTGGATCATATGCAGTGTTTACTTAAATTAATGTTAAAACAATGTTTACATTTGAACTAAAAATTAATGTTAAAATCTAAAACTTAAAAACTAAAAAACAGAAACGGCATGAGGATCCATAGCCTTTTAAGGGGTTTTGTATATTCTGTGTATTACTCTATTTCAATTCACTGCTATGCATTTAGAAATTAAGAGAATGACAGATAGACAGAATCAATAAAATGAACATGACATTTTGAGTCAGATGCTGCTGCAGATATTTTTCTGTGTGATGAAGTGTTACAGCTGGAAATGGAGGTCCCACACACACGTAGATGGGTATGAGATTAGAAGAGGTCAGGCACACACATCAGAATCAGAATCAGAATGAGCTTTTTTGCCAAGTATGCTTACAAATAAAAGGAATTTGTCTTGGTGACAGGAGCTTCCAGTACACAACAATACAAAAACAGCAACAAGACTAAAAAATAATTAAAATTGAATAAAAAATAGATAAATATTGAAAAGAAAAAAGTATATATAGAATAGACATATATATATACACTATATTGCCAAAAGTATTCGCTCATCTGCCTTTAGACGCATATGAACTTAAGTGACATCCCATTCTTAATCCATAGGGTTTAATATGACGTCGGCCCACCCTTTGCAGCTATAACAGCTTCAACTCTTCTGGGAAGGCTTTCCACAAGGTTTAGGAGTGTGTTTATGGGAATTTTTGACCATTCTTCCAGAAGTGCATTTGTGAGGTCAGACACTGATGTTGGACGAGAAGGCCTGGCTCGCAGTCTTCGCTCTAATTCATCCCAAAGGTGCTCTATCGGGTTGAGGTCAGGACTCTGTGCAGGCCAGTCAAGTTCTTCCACACCAAACTCGCTCATCCATGGCTTTATGGACCTTGCTTTGTGCACTGGTGTGCAGTCATGTTGGAACAGGAAGGGGCCATCCCCAAACTGTTCCCACAAAGTTGGGAGCATGGAATTGTCCAAAGTCTCTTGGTATGCTGAAGCATTCAGAGTTCCTTTCACTGGAACTAAGGGGCCAAGCCCAGCTCCTGAAAAACAACCCCACACCATAATCCCCCCTCCACCAAACTTCACAGTTGGCACAATGCAGTCAGACAAGTACCGTTCTCCTGGCAACCGCCAAACCCAGACTCGTCCATCAGATTGCCAGATGGAGAAGCGTGATTCGTCACTCCAGAGAACGCGTCTCCACTGCTCTAGAGTCCAGTGGCAGCGTGCTTTACACCACTGCATCCGACGCTTTGCATTGCACTTGGTGATGTATGGCTTGGATGCAGCTG
Source organism: Myxocyprinus asiaticus (assembly GCF_019703515.2). Taxonomy (NCBI): domain Eukaryota; kingdom Metazoa; phylum Chordata; class Actinopteri; order Cypriniformes; family Catostomidae; genus Myxocyprinus; species Myxocyprinus asiaticus. The sequence goes on from NC_059350.1 coordinate 33,393,365, forward strand.
CTCGGCCATGGAAACCCATTCCATGAAGCTCTCTACGCACTGTTCTTGAGCTAATTTGAAGGCCACATGAACTTTGGAGGTCTGTAGCGATTGACTCTGCAGAAAGTTGGCGACCTCTGCGCACTATGCGCCTCAGCATCCGCTGACCCCGCTCTGTCATTTTACATGGCCTACCACTTCATGGCTGAGTTGCTGTCATTCCCAATCGCTTCCACTTTGTTATAATACCACTGACAGTTGACTGTGGAATATTTAGTAGCGAGGAAATTTCACGACTGGACTTGTTGCACAGGTGGCATCCTATCACAGTACCACGCTGGAATTCACTGAGCTCCTGAGAGCGGCCCATTCTTTCACAAATGTTTGTAGAAGCAGTCTGCATGCCTAGGTGCTTCATTTTATACACCTGTGGCCATGGAAGTGATTGGAACAGCTGAATTCAATTATTTGGATGGGTGAGCGAATACTTTTGGCAATATAGTGTATATATACACATACATACATGTGTGTGTGTGTATATATATATATATATATATATATATATATATATATACACACACACACATATATATACACACACACACACACACACATACATATATACATACATACACACACACACACACACACATATATATATATATATATATATATATATATATATATATACACACAGTGGTGCGAAAAAGTGTTTGCCCCCTTCCTGATTTCTTATTTTTTTGCATGTTTGTCACACTTAAATGTTTCAGATCATCAAACAAGTTTAAATATTAGTCAAAGATAACACAAGTAAACACAAAATGCAGTTTTTAAATGAAGGTTGTTATTATTAAGGGAAAACAAAATACAAACCTACATGGCCCTGTGTGAAAAAGTGTTTGCCCCACCTGTTAAAACATAACTGTGGTTTATCACACCTGAGTTCAATTTCTCTAGCCACACCCAGGCCTGATTACTGCCACACCTGTTCTCAATCAAGAAATCACTTAAATAGGACCTGCCTGACAAAGCGAAGTAGACCAAAAGATCTTCAAAAGCTAGACATCATGCCGAGATCCAAAGAAATTCAGGAACAAATGAGAAAGAAAGTAATTGAGATCTATCAGTCTGGAAAAGGTTATAAAGCCATTTCTAAAGCTTTGGGACTCCAGAGAACCACAGTGAGAGCCATTATCCACAAATGGCGAAAACATGGAACAGTGGTGAACCTTCCCAGGAGTGGCCGGCCGACCAAAATTACCCCAAGAGCGCAGTGACGACTCATCCAAGAGGTCACAAAAGACCCCACAACAACATCCAAAGAACTGCAGGCCTCACTTGCCTCAGTTAAGGTCAGTGTTCATGACTCCACCATAAGAAAGAGACTGGGCAAAAATGGCCTGCATGGCAGAGTTCCAAGACGAAAACCACTGCTGAGCAAAAAGAACATTAAGGCTCGTCTCATTTTTACCAGAAAACATCTTGATGATCCTCAAGACTTTTGGGAAAATACTCTGTGGACTGACGAGACAAAATTTGAACTTTTTGGAAGGTGTGTGTCCCATTACATCTGGCGTAAAAGTAACACCGTATTTCAGAAAAAGAACATCATACCAACAGTAAAATATGGTGGTGGTAGTGTGATGGTCTGGGGCTGTTTTGCTGCTTCAGGACCTGGAAGACTTGCTGTGATAAATGGAACCATGAATTCTGCTGTCTACCAAAAAATCCTGAAGGAGAATGTTCTGCCATCTGTTCATGACCTCAAGCTGAAGCGAACTTGGGTTCTGCAGCAGGACAATGATCCAAAACACACCAGCAAGTCCACCTCTGAATGGCTGAAGAAAAACAAAATGAAGACTTTGGAGTGGCCTAGTCAAAGTCCTGACCTGAATCCTATTGAGATGCTGTGGCATGACCTTAAAAAGGCAGTTCATGCTCGAAAACCCTCTAATGTGGCTGAATTACAACAATTCTGCAAAGATGAGTGGGCCAAAATTCCTCCACAGCGCTGTAAAAGACTCATTGCAAGTTATCGCAAACGCTTGATTGCAGTTGTTGCTGCTAAGGGTGGCCCAACCAGTTATTAGGTTTAGGGGGCAAACACTTTTTCACACAGGGCTATGTTGGTTTGGATTTTGTTTTCCCTTAATAATAACAACCTTCATTTAAAAACTGCATTTTGTGTTTATTTGTGTTATCTTTGACTAATATTTAAACTTGTTTGATGATCTGAAACATTTAAGTGTGACAAACATGCAAAAAAAACAAGAAATCAGGAAGGGGGCAAACACTTTTTCACACCACTGTGTGTGTGTGTGTGTGTGTGTGTGTGTGTGTATATATATATATATATATATATATATATATATATATATATATATATATATACACATACATTACATACATACACACACACACACACACATACACATACGTAGTGCAAATCTAAATACAAATCGGTTATGTACAGTGCAAGGGAATGTAATGGCAGAAGAGGTAGGATGTGTTGGATAATATAAAAAGACTAAGCTGTGTATTGCACATTAATTATTGCTCAAAGGGGCAGTTTTAACTGTTCATGTGATGGATAGCCTGGGGGAAAAAACTGTTCCTGTGCCTGACGGTTGTGGTGCTCAGAGCTCTGAAGCGTCGGCCAGAAGGCAACAGTTCAAAAATGTAGTGGGCAGGGTGAGTGGGGCCAGAGTGATTTTTCCAGCCTTTTTCCTCACTCTGGAAGTGTATAGTTCTTGAAGGGGGGCAGGGGACCAACAAATAATCCTCTCAGGAGTCCGAACTATCCTTTGTAGTCTTCTGATGTCTGATTTCGTAGCTGAACCAAACCAGACAGTTATTGAAGTGCAGAGGACAGACTCAATGACCGCTGAGTAGAACTGTATCAGCAGCGCCTGTGGCAGGTTGAACTTCCTCAACTGGCGAAGGAAGTACAACCTCTGCTGGGCCTTTTTCGCAATGGAGTCAATGTGGGTCTCCCACTTCAGGTCCTGTGAGATGGTAGTGCCCAGGAACCTGAATGACTCCACTGCTGCCACAGTGCTGTTTAGAATGGTGAGGGGGGACAGTGTTGGGGGGTTCCTCCTAAAGTCCACAATCATTTCAACTGTTTTGAGCGTGTTCAGCACAAGGTTGTTTTGACTGCACCAGACAGCCAGCTGTTTAACCTCCCTTAAACGTGGGGGGGGGGGGGGCACCAGTGCTGATTGTACAGGTGCTGGAAGTAAATTTCCCCTGTCTCACAAGCTGCTGCCTGTGTCAGAAAGCTGGTAATCCACTGACAGATAGACGTTTCTTTGGGATGGGGATGATAGTGGAACGTTTGTAGCAGCATGGGACTTCACACTACTCCAGTGATCTAAGATCTGTGTGAAGATGCGGTCCAGCTGGTTAGCACAGGATCTAAGAAATGCAGGTGAAACGCCATGTGGGCCCTGTGCTTTCCTTATCCATTGTTTTCGAAAGACACAGCTCACATCATCTTCACAGATCTTAAGTGCAGATTGAGTAGCAGGAGGGAGGAGGAGGGGGGTTGCAAGAGGTGTTGGTGTTTGTGTGAAGTGAAGGTCAGAGTGGGTGTGGGGTGTGAGATTGGGCCTTTCAAATCTGCAGTAGAACACATTCAGATCGTCAGCCAGTTGTTGGTCCACCACAGGGTTGAGGGTAGGAGTCCTGTAATTCGTAAGTTGTTTCATGCCACTCCACACTGATGCAGGTTTATTAGCTGAAAACTTGTTTATCAGCTTCTCAGAGTATCTTCTTTTAGCCACTCTGATTCCCTTATTCAGTGTGTTCCTGGCCTGATTGTACAAGACTTTATCCCCAACTCTGTAAGCATCCTATTTGGCCTGACGAAGCTGCCTGAGTTCCGCTGTAAACCATGGTTTGTCGTTGTTAAATGTTAAATAAGTCCTAGTAGGAATGCACATATCCTCACAGAAACTGATATATGATGTAACAGTATCTGTGAGCTCGTCCAGGTCTGTGGCTGCAGCCTCAAAAACACTCCAATCAGTGCAGTCAAAGCAGGCTTGTAGTTCCAGCTATGCTTCGTTGGTCCATCTCTTTACAGTCCTTACTACAGGCTTAGCAGATTTTAATTTCTGTCTGTAGGTTGGAAGAAGATGAACCAGATAGTGATCAGTCCCAAAGCTGCTCTAGGAACAGAGCGATATGCATCCTTTATTGTTGTGTAGCAGTGATCCAGTATATTTCTGTCTCTAGTTAGGCATGTAATGTGCTGTTTGTATTTGGGAAGTTCACGTGTGAGGTTTGCTTTGTTAAATTCCCCAAGAATAATAATAACTGAGTCTGGGTATTGTTGTTCTGTGTCTGTGATTTGATCAGCCAGCTGTTGCAGTGCGGCATTCAAACACGCATTTGGCGCGATATACACACTCGCCAGAATAAACGAGGAAAACTCCTGCGGCGAGTAGAAAGGCTTACAGTTAATAAAGAGCGCTTCCGAATTAGGACAGCACATCTTCTTTAACTTTGCTACATCTGTACACCAACATTCATTGATGTAAAAGCATGTTCCACCGCCTCTCGTTTTCCCCATTTCCTCCGCTCTGAACAGCTGAAAGCCCGGCAGATGTAACGCGCTGTCTGGAATGGCTTCACTCAGCCAGGTTTCTGTGAAGCACAAGGCAGCAGAGGTTGAAAAGTCCTTGTTTGTGCGGGTGAGGAGATGTAGTTCATCTGTTTTGTTAGGGAGAGAGTGGAGATTCGCTAGATGAATGCTTGGCATCGTTGTTCGAAAGCCCCGCCGACGGAGTTTGACCAGCACGCCTGCTCGTCTCCCTCGCCTGAGTCTCAAAGCGCATTTAAAAAACACAGCCGCGCCTCTGACTAAAATGTCAAACAAAACGTCCGAATATTCAAAATCCGGGAAAAGATTGACTGGTATATGCTGTCGAATGTTCAGCAGTTCGTCTCTGGTAAAACTGACTGGAAAAAGATTACTAAACACAGGACAAACAAACAAAAACAATAAAACAATAGAAGCGCTCCACACCGAGGTGGCCATCCGCGGCGCCATCATGATTAGAACATATACTCAACCTCAGATCAGAACATTGATTTGCTTTCCAGAGTTGTCACCTTTCCCTGATGGAACTGTTATGGGTTTTGTGTCTATACACTGAAAACCCTAATAAGTTCATTATGCTCATTTGATTGAGTAAACTTGTTCCCTCAATTCCACTGAGTGATGGGGTCTCCCAAAACTTGAGTATTTAAGTTAGATTAACTTGGTTTTCAAGTAGAGTGAACTTAACTATTTAAGTTGAGTTAACTACATGCAAGTAGACTTAACTCAGATTTTAATTTAAATATTGTTGTTTCTACTGTTGTACATTTTAATTGAATTGATTCAATTTTAGATCAAACAACAGCACAGCTCAAATAAAGATGATAGCTTATTCTAGGTTAGTTATTAAATAATTATTTACAGAAATGCATATATGCACTTCAGCTGCACAAGCACAAAGAGAACTGAGATTGTGTAACCAGAGTCCAACTTGACCAAAGAGACACAGATCACCCTAATGGTGACATTACACCAAACAACTATTTGCAACAAAGCATAAATAATACAACAAAAGAGCTAAAACATCTATGAATTCTTAATAACAATTATTTAAAATCCCCAATCTGTTCCCTTTGATAAAGGAAACATAATTAAAACAGCAAGGGATTATGGGTATTCCCCGTAGCCTCAATTTTGTACTCAGTAGTTTGAGTTATTAACACTTCAAATCTTAAGTCTAAATGAACTTAAAAATAAGTTAAATGAACTTAAATATTTGAGTTATGAGTCCAAAACTTGACATTTCAAGTAATACTTAATTAAGACAACTTGATTTTTACAGTAATGACAACTTTAGGGTTTACAGTGTATAATGTACACCAGGGGGTTAAATCAACACTGATTTTTTTTTTTTTTATCTTAAAAATGTGCTTCACGTGGAAACATCTAAATTTACTAGTCTGAAAATATATTTTAACATGTCTGAATCAACCTGACTACATTAAGTTACACCAGAAAAAACTTTAAGGGTTAGATCAGGAGAAATAGCTCTTTAAGCTAACAATTGTTACCACTTATTACACTGTATAAAACAGATGGATGACCCCACACATTTATAAAATCCATTTTTCACCCACAGTATTGATAGTTTTTCATTTAAAAGTGACTTTAAACATGTTAATGATAATGTTAAATCAAGCTAATATCAAGTATAATGTGTTAAAAGGAGAACTTTATCTTGTTTGGTGTCAGTGAAGGGGTATTTGAGCCTTACTGATGGGGCTTTAGCAGTACATACTGTAAGACCAAAAAAGTTAAACTCCGGTACAGAGAACAGGTGGAGTCTCATTTCCAGCTTAATGACTCGACGCATGTGGCAGGGACTGAGGACTATCGTTGCCTTTAGAGGCAAATCCACCACGGCGGTGAAAGCTGACTCTTCACTGGCCAACGAGCTGAACAATTTCTATGCACGCTTCAAGGCTAACCGTGCTAGCGCTAGCCTGCCAACCACAGAGGAAGGAAGCAGCTCTGTTAGAGATAAATGTGTGATCACCATCTCGGAGGTCGAGGTTCGGAGGGCTCTGAAGCGAGTGAACATCAGGAAAGCGGCCGGTCCTGACGTTATTTCTGGTTGTGTACTGAGATCCTGCGCTGATTAGCTTGCCGGTTTGTTACCTCTATCTTCAGTGACGTCTGTGGTCCCCACTTGTTTAAAAAAATCTGTTATCATTCCTGTGCCAAAGAACAATAAGCCCTCTTGCCTAAATGACTATTGTCCTGTAGCCCTCACTTTACTAGTTAAGAAGGTTTTTGAGAGGCTTATCAAAAACACCATCTGCTCCTCTATCCCTGTCACCATAGACCCACTCCAGTTTGCCTACCGTTCCAATAGGTCTAACGAGGATGCTATTTCCCACATTCTGCACTCTACCCTCACCCACATCGACAGCAACAAAGGGAACTATGTGAGGCTGCTGTTTATAGATTACAGGTCAGCCTTTAATACCATAGTCCCCCACAGGTTGGCCTCCAAGCTCAGGGACCTCGGACTAAATGCCACACACTGTGATTGGATTCAGGAGTTCCTCACAGGTAGACCCCAGGTAGTGAGAGTAGGCCAGTTCACCTCCAACTCCATCACCCTGAGCACAGGAGCCCCACAGGGTTGTGTCCTGAGCCCCCTGATCTACTCTCTCTACACATATGACTGTGTGTCCTCTTACAGCTCCACTACTATCGTTAAGTTTGCTGATGACACAGTGGTTATGGGCCTCATTTCTAACAACAATGAGGCCATCTACCTTGATGAGGTAGAGAGACTGACATCATGGTGCCAGACTAACCATCTCTCTCTGAATTTCAGCAAAAGCAAGGAGCTGGTTGTAGACTTCAGGAAGAGGCAGCAGAGGACCTACACCCCACTCAAGATTGGTGGGACCCCTGTGGACAGGGTGAATAGTTTCTAGTACCTTGGAGTACACATCTCTGAGGACCTGACCTGGACTCATCACACTCAAGCTCAGGTGAACAAAGCTAGACAACGGTTGTGCCATCTGAGACAGCTGAGAAAATTCAGGGTCTCTCCAGCGACCATGACAATTTTCTATACTGGGGCTATCGAGAGCACTGACTCAGTGCATCTCAGTGTGTTATGGTAACTGCTTTAACCAGGATCGCAAAGCCCCGCATAGAGTGGTGCGCTCAGCTGAGTGCTTCTCCGGGACTTCTATTCACTCTCTTTAAGACATTTACACCAGGCGATGCAGTAACAGAGCAGTTAAAATCATCAAGGACTCCACCCACCCTGGTAATAGTCTGTTCAGCCTGCTGTGATCTGGCAAGCGCTTCCGTAGTCTGATGGCCAAAACTGAGAGGCTCAGGAGGAGCTTCTTGCCTCAGGCCAACAGACTCCTCAACATGGACATGCCTACTTCACTTATCTCGTAAGACCCTTATGTTATAGTTATATTCTGTGACACTCTGCACACTGCACTTTGTATTGTTACTGCATTTGTATTGTAACATACTCTGCATCTTTGTACATTCTTTGTTGTTATATTATTATTGTTGCTTTTTAATTTTATTATCATACTATTTTGATCATACTATTTATATATATATAAATGCACAGTCTATGAAGCTGACCAGGTTTACATTTCACTGCAAGTTGTATATTGAATATAACTGTGCATGTGACAAATAAATAAATAAATAAAGTTTGGGAAACCCTGTCTTGGAAGACTCTGAGTTACACAAACACATTGATATGAAGCATTGCTTAAGGGAACAAGCCATCCAAAATGACTTATGCTCAGTATAGCCACAGTAGCTAAAAAGTGTGTGTGTCTCTCTGTGTGGAACGGATCATACCAATCGAGTCTGACACTACGTTGGATTCATGACAGAAATTAGGTGTGTGTGTGTTTGTTCTGTTCTGAGAGGGGGAGCACAGTCACTGGAGATCTTATCCTGCACACAGTGGTCAGTGGGGAGGAAATGGCACGTGTTTGTGTGTGTGTGTGTGTGTGTGTGTGTGTGTGTGTGTGTGTGTTTTTCTACCGTCTTGGAAAGTCATTGTTTTGCCATGTCATTGGCACACTCGATCCACAGCACTGGTGGGCTTATGATGGGATACGATGCAGAGATTAATTATTTTGACATGTTTGTGTTTTGTGCTCTCCAGTGAAAGCAGATTACATGCAGCTTAACAGACACTTCTGGCATTTTCATCATATTATCAAAAACACAAGAACTATAAAAAAACTGTAGGGGACTCTGCTAGCACTGCTTTGTGATTGTAAGGTCTTTGGATGATTATTTGACATTTAATGACTAAGTTTTAAAAAAGGATTTGGAAAATATACAGTGCTTTACTTTTTTAAAGTTCTCTGCAGGCTTCATTTAACCCTTCCTTGGTCTTGCGGGTCATTTTGACCCATTTTTAAAATGGTTCTAAATGAGTCCGAAAGTTCCGCAAGGCCAAGGAAGGGTAAGAAAGTCGCTGAAAGGCAAAGCTAGAACATCCTCAAAGGGGTCATATCAAACATTGTTGTATTTTTGTGTCAACTTTGTTATCTATCTGTCAATAACAGCCTCTTTGCAAAGCCTGCATCACATTGTTACAGATTCTGAAAATGATCACACTGAAATGTGCCACTCAAACTGTTCAAATCAGACTAAAATGACCAGGGACCTTGTTAAAAATAAACTGCAACTGCTTATTTCTAATATTAGGATTGTTCAGAAGGATATACAAAGTTGCAGGTGCTACAAAGCACAAGGTTTTTAGTAGACCTCCCCACATTTTACTCTTATCATTAGTATCTATCCTGCATCCTCCGTTTTACCTAAGCAGACTAGGCTGGCCAGGCTGAATACAGAATAGACATCGTTGAGATGTAGATGTGGGGAGTCACACATTGTTAATTTTTAGCAAATGGGTCTTTTTGTCCTGGAGAGGAAGTTTTGAGTTCTGATAGTTACAGTATGTTTTACATAACAGTGAACTCTTGGTAAAACTTTACAATAAGGTTTGATTTTTTTTATAATAATAACGTTATTTTTATAGCCCCTTTTAGCAAATTAGCACAAAGTGCTTCATGAAACATAAAATCAAAACACACTCATTAAAACAAGCACAAAGTGCTTCACAAAACATAAAATCAAAACACACTGTCATATATTCCCTGTTATTTGCATTGACTTTTATGTTGAAATTCTTGTTTAGTTCCTGTTTCCTGTTAGTTTGTAGTCCTTTTGTAGTTTCATTTTATGATTGGTTTTCCCTGATTGTTTCCACAGGTGTTCCTCGTTCCCTTGTTTGCCCCTGTGTATTTAAGCCCTTGTTTTCCCTGTTTCTTTTGTCAGTCTTAACATGTTTTGTCATGTTCTGTACCTGGTTCCCTGTGGGTTTTTTTTTTTTTTTTTTTTTCTCTCTCTTCTTTCTTTCTTTCTCTCTCCTCTTCTCCTCTTTCTTCCTTTCTTACCCTACCCCTTTTTAATTTTTATTCTGCGTTACTTTGTTCATCTTTTGTTTCCATTAAAAGCTGCACTTAGAGCCTCCAGCCTCGTTACACACACTTAGTGAAACACAAGGTAAAAACTAAAATTCACAAAGTAGTAAAAGCAAGTCTAAACAAATGAGTTTTTAAAAGAGATTTACTGTGAAAACAGACACAGATTCAGCAGATCTAATATCCCAGGGCAGGCTGTTCCATAATCATGGGGCCTTCACTACAAAAGCTCTGTTGCCTTGAGGTTTGTATACGGAGCTTGGAACAACCAGCAGTTCATGACAAGAAGAACCATGAGGTCTTACTGTTTCTTAAGGTCTTAAAAGCTCTGCTAAATAATCTGGAGGCAAACCATGTAATGCTTTTATATATAATTAATACAATCTTAAAATCAACCCTAAAATGAATTGGTAACCAATGCAAAGAAACTAAAATGGGAGTAATATGATTAAAAGACCTATTTCGTGTCAAAAGTCTAACTGCAGCATTCTGCATTGATTGTAGCCCTGCTAAAGTGTGTTGATTTAAAGATGAAACAAGACATTACAATAATCAAGGCGAGACGAAACAAAAGCATGTATAGGCTTATCTCTATCCCTAAAACTTGAAATGCCTCACCTTGGAAATGTACCTTAACTGATAAAAACTGAACTAACTTCCTAACGTGATATTCAAAATCTAAATTTGTATCAAAATAGACGCCCAAATTTCTCACCAGCTGCTGAATATTTGGGACCACTTGATTAAGTGCTGACTCAATCTGACTTTTTTTTAAAACCATGACCTATTATGACAAAATGTATATCTGCTATACAGGCTTGAAGAACATATAAATTAGTCAGATCATTGGGATTCAACGACAAATACAACTGTAGGACATCTGCATAGCAATTCAAATTTATGTTGTGTTTTCAAATCACAGAACCAAGCGGTAATATACAGTATAGAGAAAACTCAATTGGCCCTAACAGGGATCCTTGTGGAACACCACAATTTATTGTTGAAGAGGAGGACATCTTGTCTCCAACAGATACTACAAATTTCATATTTGACAAATAGGAATCAAACCAGTCTAAATCCACCCCAGATATTCCCACCCATCTCAACAATGTATCAATTAAAACTGAATGATCAACTGTATCAAGTGCTGTAGTTAAATCAAGCAACACTATAATGCTAACATTGATTAATGATTTTGGTATCATGAACTAACAATGAACAATATATTTTTATTCATCTTTGTTAATGTTAGTTAATAAAAATACAATTGTTCATTGTTAGTATATGTGCTAAGTGTGTTGACTAATGTCAACATATACAACTTTTAATTTAAAACATTTATTACTATATGTCGAAATTAACATTAACCAAGTTGAAAAAATGCTGTAAAAGTATTGTTCATTGTTAGTTCATGTTAACTAATATTGTTAACTAATGTTAACAACAGAATAGAATGGAATATAACTTTTTATTGCCAAAAAGCAAGCTGGTGGAAATTATCGGAGGTACAGCAATGAACATATGTAGTTCTCAAACAAGTATGTGACAATACAGTACAAAATAACAATACAATATACAAAAACAATATGATACAAGATAGACACACGATACAATAAATTGCCAGATAAAAAAAATAATTAAAAAAATTGCAAAATAGTGCAAACAGATTATGGATACAGAAGAACATGGGAAGCAATGGAAAGTACCAATAGATTAAGATTAAGATCTTCACAGTGCTAGGTAATAAAGTCCTGTGTTTTGTGTGATTGTGTGCATGATCATGGTTCATACTTTGTAAAACATGAGTTGTACATTTACTTTAGGCATGATTATTAATTTACCTGATGGCAGTTGGAAAGAAGCTGTTCTTTAATCTAGATGTTTTGGATGGTTTGGATGGAACAGGAGCCTTATTTTAAAGTGTTACCAAACTCTTTTATCTCAAAAGATCAAGGAAATTTCAGGTGCTTCTCATTTCTGAAATTGTACATCCTTGTTTCCTTTTCTTGCTTCCTTTCCTTGTGCCCTAGCTCCACACTTTTAGGAAATGAAGAAAGGATACATGGAAATATATGGTTTAATTGAAGCAAAAAGGTAAAAAATGAAATAAAACTTTTGTGCCAGATGTGAAGGGGGAGGAGAATATATGCATGCGTCAGGTGTTTTTAGAAAAAAGTAGGATACTCCTGTGCTTCCTCGATCAAGGGTCCTCGGGAAGCTTTTATTCATCCTCGGTCCTCGCCTCCTCGTGATGCATGTAGAGAATTGATACATCATTCGTGCTGCCGGAGTTTGATCGGTTTCTGGGTCACGGGCTTGAGGACAGAGGATCAAGGTAACGAGGATGCACAATTTAAGAAATGAGAAGCAACCTTTGATTCCTCATTATACAACCTCTTAAAAAAAGACAAATAAGCTTTTGCTATGTATTGTGCATCAAAATTATCTTTCATCCCTCATGTTAATCTATGTTTGTGTAAGGGTCTCTTGCTGCTGATGCTGAGGAGAGGTTGGTAGATGTTCTGCTGGGTCCTGAGCGCTACAATAAACTCATCCGGCCTGCAGTCAATAAAAGTCAGCAGGTCACTATTGGCATCAAAGTCTCACTTGCACAGCTCATAAGTGTGGTGAGTGTAACTCATACACACAACCAGTGTCAGAAATTAAACATCAATATAAGGCATTTTTGCCTTTATGTGGACAGATTTTTTTGTAACCAAATAAGAGCACACATCAAGTTGCCCATTTACCTCAAATACTTCAGTTGAATCAATTATTTGAAATAAATTATCAATCTGAACAATTATGTCTAGTACTTCATCAAAACATCATCAAATGCTAATGTAGAAATGCACAAAATTAGGCCTAGGCCTAGAACAGAATATTCTAAAATCTATGTTAAAATGTAAAATTTCTGGGGCATTTTTTTCACTTTCGGTGGCATTTGTTTGGTGACAAATTGACCCTTTGCTAAGATCCGCCCCCCTTTGTCACGGTTGCTCACGCTGACAAGGTCTGCAGAACTCCCCATAGGAATGAATGGGAGATTTCTGTGAACGGCGCTGTTTTTGGCAAAATGTTCTCATAAATGGAGTGGATAATTACGTGGGCTGGAATGAAGAGTGACATATATGACCCGAAGAGTACATCTGAATAACCCCATTATTAAGCTGCTTCACATCTTGTCTCAATTCCATGAAGAACTCCTTCAGCTGACTTATCTCTTTCAACACTGGGTCCTCAGCTCTGGAATTGCAAGGGTGAAACCTTGGGGACTGGTCAAACACTGGATTATTTGAGCTGCATTAAACTGTATCTACGGATTTAGTATATATAAGGAGATGCCTTAAAACAGCAGGATTCATCTCATCTTCAAGATAGACTGGAGGCTTTGATGGTCTTGAAGATGGTTGATGAATTGGTACATGGCATTGGTCATTGTGTGGATATGGGGCCATGCAATAATTTTTCCGGCTCAAGGGACCATGTAAAATATTTAGGAGTGTAAAGGAAGTTTTGGATCATAGGGGGATTGTCAAAATGGGGTGTTAGTAAAACACCATAAAATGAACATCCATACAAATGTATTTAATGACCTATGCCAGTACATAGAGAATGAATAAATGCATGACTTCAATTTGTATAACAATTTTTTTTGTTGATGTGGTTGTTCTTAAGACAAATAAAAATAAAAAGCATGAATGATTACTAGTAATATAATATAATCTAGCCATCACAATATACATGGGAAATAGAAACATACAATATAGTAAAAGGGAAACATACATATATGACATTACTTTATCAATGACAATGGACAATATTACAAGCAAACTCATAGGACATAACTTATTATTCACACACTCAAAGTACCAACAATAAAGCACCAATAATAAAGTCCCAAGTTGGAGATCTGGAGAGGAACAAAAGAGCTGCTGTATTGCTCAAACACATTCAATTTTAAGGCTGCCATTTCATTAGTGGAAAATTCTGGCAATGACTAGCAGCTGTTGGTAGTGGGCAGGGCTTCAATTAGCACAGAGTCATTAGGATTTTCTACAGCAGAATTGCAGCTCAGAATGATTTTATTAGTGACAAAAATTACCAGGCAGGAAAACTTAATTACTGTATACAAAACATATAAGGCTTAAGTCTAGGGAGCCCACACCTTGCGCCGCCCATGACTATGCATATGTTGGGGTGATTTTATGTGTTTTATGCTTGTATGTGCCATGTAGATCATTGAGGACTGGAAGTATGTAGCAATGGTTATAGACCGGCTCTCCCTCTGGATTTCTATTCTGGTCTGTGTCGTCGGAACACTTGGACTCGTTGTTCAGCCACTCTTTCAGAGTTACAACACTCCCATGGCAGAGGACGAGTGAGTCACATCTTTCTCCGTTCCTTCTCTTTTATTCATAATAATGAAAAGGCAAGTGCCTTTTGTAGAGTTCCTATGTATTTAACAATAGCTTCACCTTCAATGTGGAAAACAAAGACTGATGGTTAAATTTACTGACAATGACTGATGCATCATTTTGCATCATTTTCTCCTTCCCTCTCTTCCTTTACCCACCTCCTCTTTCCTGTCTCTTCCTCTTTTGCAGAAATGGGGATTTCTAAAATATCTGCTGGGTGATCCTGTGACTTTTAGACACATACATATTGACCCAGCCTTGAGATACACATATAAACACACACATATGAACATATTGTCAGAAGCGCCGTGCAGTAGAGCACACTTTCAGCATTCTAAATAGCCAATTTAGGTGTCTGGATCCCATTGGCCTGCAAGATTTGACCATGCATTTGTGTTCAGCGCAGATTCTTTGGACATATTTACACCTTTACCTGATTCATATAACTGCTTTAGTAAGCCTTAAACAACTTAAACATGGAGACAGCTTGTGCAAATATACATCCCTATCAGCAGGCGTAATTACATTTTAGTGAATTCCCTCCTGTGTGTCACATAACAAACTTTAACTATTACACTCGCAAACCAATGATCCTGTTTCTTTAATTAAGAGTTTCTCAAAAACACAAAAAAAGCACAAAAAGACGATGCCACTTAGTCTACATCTTTGCATCAACGTGGTTGTATAGCTATAATATTTGTACGCTTTATGTAGTGTTCACTTTTATATTTTTTCAAGGCACACACTCACATCTTTCAAGGAAGGTTTACAGGGTTTCAAGAACAGGATGTTTATAAAACCTTGGTTTAAAGACTTTATTCTTCCTATTTTGCTTGCTCTCACACAACTGCAAAGACCCACAAACTGTAGTTCACTCAATATGGTTTGATATGAAGTTTGATTAATATTTGCCAGCATGCAAATGGCTGTCAGTGGTTTTCTACATTGTCTAAATAACTTTTTTATTTCCCTAAAATAAATATTATATGCAATGATTGAACAATAGTTCAACATCACAACATGATGATAAAATAGACCTTTCAAAATAAGTATTGTCATTATGAGCATAACACATTAAATCAAGCTTTTCCTTCATTTGTTACAGTTAGTGGTGGTTTTCTTTTTCTTAACTCAGGTTTCTCCTGACCCTTTTTCTCTATTTTTCTTTCCTTACATTCTTTAAGCATCTTGATATCTCTATGCCCTATCATAGATGTCAAGTAGCTGTGTTAGTATGAGAGAAAGAGAGAAAGAGATCTATTGAAGACAGAGGAGGACATCCATGTTAGTGTATTTTGACAATGAATGCAGTTATGCAAATGTATTTTGAGAAATAACTCTGGCAGAAATAATGCTTGGCATTTTAAGAAACAGTGAATGACTGCCAGTGTGACAAATTGAAACCCTGCTGCAGTCCTGCAGATTTTTTTGTTCTATTTTAATGGTTTAAGATTTGTGCACACCTCTGAAAACTCACCAGGTGGTAGTCTTGCAAACACTTGTAATTACCATGTAAGAAACTACTGTGCAATCTGCAGCTTTTGAATCAACTCTGTAGGACACGTTCTCCCAAGATGCCCCAGTCTCTATCAAGCTATTACATAAAAGAGATATGATTTTTTTTGATGCACAGTGGAATTTTCGAAACTTTGTCTCAAAACACACAAAGTTGTGTTTTTGGAGAACTTTGGTCAATTTTATGTCCCCTCTTTAAAATTGAGGGTTTCAATAACATTGTACACACACATTCACAGTGAAATATTTACATGTCAGTGCATGCACACTTCCACTGATACAATATATATATCAAGTTCATATACACTATATGGTTTATAATGATCATATATAGGCTATAGTATATAATACGTTCAAGTATTTGTTTGTTAGTGTCCATGTTTCTGGGAAGAGGGTCACCAAATTTAACATACTACCACTGCACATGACACTAGGAAAAACTTTTAATGGTATAGTCTGATACTTCTGTATCTTGCAGGTGCCAGGAAACATAATAAATGTGGGGTTTCTATTTCCCTCCTAGATAGCATGGGGAAAATGTCATAGCCATGGAAACCACTGAGACAAGGGTGTGCTTTTAATTTGAAATTGGTCATCCCTATGTCATCCCTGTTTTCCTTTAAAGGGATAATCTCTTAAAGTAGCAGTTCAGAAATCATGTCAGGATAACCAGAGATCAGTAGAAATAAGATAATGTTTTACAATGCTGGGACATGTAAATTTGTATTAGCTTTTTAAAATTGTCTTTATTACTGCAGTATTTATTCACATAGTTATTGTTTTACATTTATACATATATGATTTATAAATATAGATATATAATTTATAATTTTGAACTTATATGTTGTAATATATATATACAGTATATATATAGTATATATATATATATTGTTTTCATTGTTTAATATAAATAATAGATATAAGATCTAAACTATATATAAACAGATATAACAGATACGTATAAACTATCACTGTGCTAGGAAAACACCCAGATTGTATTTCAAAGGATCCCTGAATTATCTGCAACGCAAGACTGGGATCCCTGCCATGAGACAGTATGTTAGACAAATTAACCATTTCAGTAAAATTTTGCACCAGTCTTGCCCAATAGGGCAAAGACCACAACTAGACGAGAATGCATTAAATACTCCTCGTATTCTAATTTAACTCAATTTAGCTTCAATGTTCTTATAAATTAAACTATTCTTCACCCTTGCAATATTCTAAATGTGTATGTGTGTGTGGGTGGGTTTGGGTGGTTTACGAGGACAATTATTTAGGTTACAAACTGGTAATTACAAGGGTATTATGCTGTAAATGTGGTTTATGAGGACATTTCTAGTGTCCCCATAATTCAAATCCCTTAAAAAACATGCTAAACAATGTTTTTTTTTTTTTTTTGTGAAAATTTATAAATGCTGAAAGTTTTTTGTGAGGGTTAGGTTTAGGGGTAGGGTTAGGGGATATAATCTATAGTTCGTAAAGTATAAAAATCATTATGTCTATGGAGAGTCCTTATAAGGATAGCCGCACCAACATGTGTGTGTGCATGTGTTAATTATTAATGATTTTAATTGTTCATAAATGGATTGATCTTTTTGGAATCATGTGCCCGCATCTGTAAAAGCCGCTGTTTTTAATTCCATGTGCTCCAATTGTAAAGAATATTCATTTTCTCTTCTAACCTTACCTCTTCGGTGAATAAATGAGCATTAGTAAGACTGTAATGATGTTTGTTTGTATGGTCTGTACATGTGGTCAGAGACACACTGTCTCATTTACTGTTTCTTCTGCTGCCTGCATTCATCTTTTCATTGCTTATCTTGCTGTGAGTGGCTTAATGAACACATAAAGCTCATAAGACCTAATGGAATGTCCTCTTTCTCCACTCATCTGCACTCATACGGTCCATCATATCTCCACAAATTACACCCACTTCTCAGAGTGGACATAAAACTGATGTATTGTTTAAATCTCTGTCAAGTATTCATAACATTGCCTGGAGAAGTCTCACAAGAACGTGTTTCAGAAGTGAATATTAAAAGTCAAAATGCATTTTTATATTTAAGGAGTAAATTACGGAAAAAAAATTCATTGAAGAAAATTCATTAAATCTGTTATTTGTGGATGCATAGGAATGACAAGCCGAAAGATCATATTTTGTATGTCCTTCCAAGTTTATTGATATATTTATCTTTTTTTATTTGCACATACTGTATGTATTCAGCTGTCCATAGCGATGATGTCAGGGGGAAGATTTAACATGGAAGAAACTTCATTGCCTCAGCAGAGACAGCCTCTCTTGTCTACAATGCTGCTGATCAGCAGAAATGCCCCTCAATTGCTTATAGCGCTCTGAGATATCGACATCTCTCATATTTACCATCAGACTCTCACATACAGTATGCACTGGTGCATTCTGAAGTGGTGAGAAAGGAGGTATGTGTTTATTTGTTTCAATGCACATACTGAATTAAATATTTACCACAGGGGATATATCTGTTCATTAGAATGGTAATTCTTAAAAAATAGTACCACAGTTTTACACACAAATGGAGCAAGTTTATTATCTAAACATAGGAGAAATTGTGTGTGTGCAGGGGAGAGAATCCGGCCTTTTAATAAGGTTTACTTCTTGCTATAGTGTAGTCTTGTTTTGTAGGGAGCATTTTTTCTATTTTTCTCTTCACCCTTTAATTTGATGTCCAGTTCGATTTTCAATCCTCTTATAACAGCTTGAATAATGTTTCCCTCCTCCTTAAAGGTCCAATAAACTTTTGGGGGTTAAAATACTTTTTCCTGTCCAGTGGCGGCTGACAGAGAGAGAATGAAAACAGCACATGATGAAGAAAGCTAGAAATACCATAGCTAGACAGGGGTAAACTGAAGAGTGACTACAACACACACACATTATTTCATTAGCTTGTGAGTCTGTCCCTCATATCTCTCATTAAATACTCTCTTAAGGTTGCACGTCCCCAGAGGCTTTTGGAGAGATGAGCTGTGCTTGCGTTTGATCACTCTTGCTGCCATTGAAGATTAAAAATAACAGAGTGCAGTGACGTTAACTGCAAACACTAACCACACACAGCTGTCATTTAAAAACAGAACCACATTAGGGAACAGACTCCCGAACTAATTCTTTTAACACAGTCTAGACTTAAAAGTTCGAATTTGCATGTATATTTTGACAAGATAATTGCTGCCTTTTTTTTTGGCATAAATTGCAGTCAAAACATTTGTTTTATTTCAGGAAGAATTGTGTACTCAATCTAAAATGCATTCTGTCTGCATTTAAATTTCATGGCTCATGTATTGGATGCCTCAGAGTAATAGTATCATATGTAGCTCCCCACTTTACATACAGTATAATTTTATTTATTAATTTGAACATACTGAAATTCTGTCTCTCTCTGTCATTACTGTCATCGTCTATGTATTTGTATGTCTTGTATGTGTCTTTTTGTCCTTGTTACGACCGTATATTTTTCTGTTCTGTTTCTGTGTTGTTTTGGAATGTCTATGGGTGTTTGTCTTAGGAACGACGTCTGAATGGCTCCTGCGGCCTAATTGATTCCACTTCCTAAATGGTGCAGCCGGGCCCAGGAACCCTTCAAAAGCCACATCATCTCTTCCTCTTAGGTTCAGAGTTCAGAGTGAGAAATTTTTTTAGTTTTGGAGAGTGTTTAGAAAGTGTGTTTTGAGAAGCTGTTTGAGAATTGTGTTTGATGTATTTGATCCTTGCTTGTTTATTGACACTGATTTAAGATTAACCTCTCAACCTAGATTATTAGAAAGTTTTAAATACTTTTGTAAATATATTGTAAATATTGGAGACTGGGAAAGTAGGGAGTCTGACACCATTTTGTTTATTGTAAATCTTTTGACTTTGTTCAGGGTTAGGGAGTTAGGTAAGTTTATTGTATTTTCTTTTCTTCAATACACTCTTTTCAAGAGTGTTTATCCTTTTTTTATTTTGGCCTGGTCAGCTCCTGAGGTTTTAATTCCCATTTAAGATAAATAAAAAGAATAACTGTTTCTAAAAACCTTTGTTTTCGAGTGCTACCTTTCATGTTGCATCCTAACCCCTAGACGGGGCATAACATGAAATTGGGGGCTCGCCCATTAACCCATCTGTGGCCTGTACGTTTAGTTCATCCATTAACATTTGCTATACATTTGGCTTGTCCATTGGCAGTACGTTTGCCTCGTTCGTTGGCTGTTTTCTGTCAGGTATTGTTGCTGTTCTTGTTTGACTGCCGATTTTCTTTTAGTGATGGAGGAAATATAGTGATTGGTATGGCGTCTAAATTTGAGTTTTCTAAGTTTACGAATTTGCCCACAGAGGAACAATTTGAAAAGTACCATAAGGATGATTTGTTGTTGATCGCAGATTTTTTTTAATTTTATATAGAGGTACCTGTGAAAAAATGCACTGAAAAAAGAGATTAAAGAGAACTTGCATGTGGAACTTGTAAGGAGAAAGATCTTACCTGAAAGAGCTGGAGCTCGAGGTGAAGTCTGCGCAAACTCTCTGACCTTCTACTCCTGTGTTACAGGGAACTGCAACTGCTGTGCCAGTCTCATCTCCTCTTTCTGTTCCTGCATCTCAGCATCTCGTATCGGTAAGTCCTTTTGAACATGACATTAGTAGGCAAATTTCTTTAGTACTGTTGTTTAGAGAAAGTGAAGTCGATACCTACTTCACTGTGTTTGAATGGATCGCTGCCACGTTGCAGTGGCAGAAAAATATTTGGCCATTGTTATTGCAATGCAAACTTATCAGGAAAGCCCAAGAAGTATGTTCTGCCTTAACACTTGAACAAAGTTTGGAGTATGATACAGTTAAAGCTGCAGCATTAAGAGCTTATGAGCTAGTTCCGGAGGCCTATCGACAAAAGTTTAGGAAACATTCGAAAATCCACAGTCAAACATTTGTAGAGTTTGCTCGAGAGAAAACGTATCTTTTTGAAAAGTGGAGTGCCACCAGCAAAGTTACCACCTTTGAGCAGTTGAAGGAGCTAGTTTTGCTGGAAGAGTTTAAGAATTGCATTTCTGAAAAGATAGTGGTTTATTTGAATGAACAAAAAGTTTTGTCACTCTCTGATGCTGTTATCTTTGCTGACGAGTTTGTGCTCACGCACAAAGTTGTTTTCTCATCTCCACGTCGCACTGTTGGTGATCGCCGCCATAACTCTAAAACAGAGATGGCTGTGCAGAAAAATTATTACAATTCTGAACCTCGTGAATGTTTTTACTGTCACGAAGTGGGACATTTAATTGCCTTATGTCCTGTGTTGCAATGTAAGAATCAGAAGAAAGCGCAAAATGCATCTAAAAGTGTTGCTTTTGTGCGTACTCATACTGCAGATACTGTACTCCCCATCGACCGTACTTTTGAACCATTTGTGTATGATGGTGTGGTGGCATATTCTGAATTTGACTCAGAGTTCATGCCTATTCGTGTCCTGAGAGATACGGGGGCAGCTCAGCCGTTTATTTTGGTAGACGTGTTACCATTTTCTTTACAGTCTAGCTGTGGTTTGGATGTGTTGGTTCAAGGTATTGAACTTGGTGTCATAAGAGTTCCCCTGCATACAGTATATCTGCGTTCTGATCTTGTGACTAGTCTAGTTAAGGTTGCTGTGCGTTCTCAGTTACCACTGAGTGAAATGTCTCTAATTCTAGGGAATGATTTGGCTGGAAGTAAAGTTTCTTGTCTTCCTGAAGTTATTGATGTACCTTGTGTGTCAGAGGCTGACAATATGTTGTTGCAAGAATTTCCAAATGTATTTCATTCTTGTGTTGTAACTCAAGCACCAGCTCATAAATTTGAAAGTGAGATAAAAATCTCTAACTAGTTCATGTGTTCTGATTCTCCAATTTTGAGAACAAATTTGTTGATGCTTCTTCAGAGAAGTTGAGTGTTGTGCTTAATTTCCATATCGATAAGGAACAGTTAGTAGCTGCACAAAAAGCTGATGATAGTTTGACTTCATGTATCTCTGCTGTAGTTGATAAGTCTGAACAGCCTGAGCATGCAGATGCTTATTTTCTTGATGATGGCATGCTCATGTGTAAGTGGAGTCTAGACAAATTGAAGCATGAGTGGAATTCTGTGTTCCAGGTTGTTGTTCCTAAGTCCTACAGACAGTATGTACATGGTGTAGCCCATGATCATGAACTCTCTGGTTACCTAGGTGTTTAAAAAACCTATAATAATCTGTTTGAACATTTCTTTTGGCCTGCAATAAAGTCTACTGTGTCCCAGTATTGTCGTTCTTGTCATGCTTGTCAGGTTGCTGGTAAACCAAAGCAGGCTGTTTCACCAGCACCCTTAAAGCCCATTCCAGTAATGAGTGAACCGTTTGAAAAACTGGTGATTTGATTGTGTTGGTCCATATAAACATGCTTAAATTGTATGTGTCTTGTCTTAGCTCTGAAGTCACTGCCAGCTCTCCAATGACTTCTCTAGCTGCTGTAACTTCTGTTAATGTGGTTTCTTCTGAATATTCACCTAGCATGGATGGTCTTCGATTAGGGAGTACTTGTTTTTTTTTTTTTGTGCTCGTTTGCCAAATTCTGAAACTCTTTTGTCTCTCAGCTCTAAACTCTCACATTTGCTTGGTTCGTCTCAACATGAACTTCTCCAGTTAATTGAGAAATACACTTCACTTTTCTCAGATGTGCCCTCTATGACTAATGTGTTGAAGCATGACATTGATGTTGGTGATCATTGCCTAGTTAAGCAGAATGCTTATCGTGTCAATCCTGGAAAATGGGAGATTATAAAAAAAGAGGCTCCGTATTTGGTTGAAAATGGTTTAGCTGTGCCAAGTTCTGGTCCATGGTGTTCACCATGTTTGCTAGTTCCTAAGCCTGATGGCACATCCCATTTTGTACTGATTACCGTAAGATTAATCAGTTGACTAAGCCTGACTCTTACCCTCTTCCCCGCATGGAAGATTGTATTGGTTGTGTTGGCAGTGCCAAGTTTGTGACTAAGTTGGACTTAAGGGATATTGCAAGTACCGCTTGCTGAACGTGCTTTGGAAATCTCTGCATTCGCTACACAAGACACCTTTCTACAGTATAAGGTTCTGGTTTTTGGCCTTAAAAATGCCCCAGACACTTTCCAACAGGTAATGTCTCAAGTCTTAGCTAATGTGTAGTGTTGTGAAGCCTATTTAGATGACGTAGTTTGTTATTCATATATGTGGGAAAGTCATCTGCAAACTCTGGATAAAGTGTTATCATGTTTTCAGGCTGCTTGTCTCACCCTCAGTCTTGCAAAGTGTGAGTTCTGTCATGCTACTGTCACATATTTGGATAAGGAGGTTGGTCATGGCACTGTTCGTCCCTTAGAAGCTAAAGTACAAGCCATCAATAATTTCTCTGCCTAAAACAAAAAGAGCTTAGATTTTTCCTTGGAATGACTGGTTACTACAGATTTGGTGAAACCTCTCACATACAACCTTCGAAAAGCTGTGTCTTTTGTGTGCAGTTCAAAGTGTCAGATTGCCTTTGAAGCTTTGAAAAGTTTACTGTGCAGTGCTCCTGTTTTAGCTGCTCCGGACTTCACCAGACCTTTTATGCTTGAAGTGAATGCGAGCGGTGCTGATGTGGTACTGTTGCAGGAGGATGAGCAAGGAATTGATCATCCTGTGTGCTTCTACTCCAAGAAAATCAGTCGTCACCAGGTTAATTATAGTACCATCGAGAAAGAAGCTCTTGCTCTTCTGTTAGCCATACAACATTTTGAAGTCTACATTGGTTCCAGTTCTCAACCCATTTGTGTATTCACTGATCATAGCCCACTTGTTTTTCTGCAATGCATGTGCAACAAATAATCATAGGCTCATGCATTGGTCACTTATTTGTCAAAGTTTTAACTTGCAAATTGAGTACAAGAAGGGCACTGAAAATGTTATTGTAGACTCGTTATCAAGATGCTTTTTGTATACATATGTGTGGGGGTGTTACGACCCTATAGTTAGATCCTTGCTTGTTTATTGACATTGATTTAAGATTAACCCCTCAACCTAGATGCTTAGAACTTTGTAAATACTTTTGTAAATATATTGTAAATACTGGAGACTGGGAAAGTAGGGAGTCTGATGCCATTTTGTTTATTGTAAATCTTTTGACTTTGTTTAGGCTTAGGGAGTTAGGTAAGTTGATTGTATTTTCTTTTCTTTTGACTTAGGATTTGAAAGAGGTCAAGAGTGTTTATGCTTTTGTTTATTATTTTGGCCTGGTCAGCTCCTGAAGTTGAATTCCCATTTAAGAAAAATTGTTTCTAAAAACCTTTGTTTTCGAGTGGTACCTTTCATGTTACGTCCTAACCACTAGACGGGGCATAACAGTCCTCCCTGCAAGAAGTAGTATAACAATGAACTTGTGGACAATGTCTTCCAAAGTGGCTTCTGAAAGAGTTTTTGATCTTTCAAATATACCTATACATTTAATTAGAGCTGCATAGTCAATAGACACAGAGTTCTCCCTCACTTCAACTTATGACCTTGTGTCTGATGGTCATTATTTTCAGACTTTTCAAATGGATTCTAAAGTTAAAAGGCAGAAAAGTGCCTTTCATAAACACGGAGGGCATGTTTCAGTGGACTACCAATGAAAAGCCTGACTTGCAACATACTGTTCTATAGACCTTATTTACTGAAGCGCCATATTTGATTTGTGACGTGATTGAAAATGAGGCTGTGAGGGATAGACAGTCTCTTCAATGGTATGCACTGTATAAAGCTGTATCAAGCTCCTTGATCACATAAAATTTCCCACAACTCATGTTTTCTGGAGTTTTTTTATGTTTCATCAGCAAAATGATCAAAAACACTTTAAACTACATTTCAGCCCATTGAAGAGACTGTAAGTCAATCCCTCACAGTCTCATTGTCATGTGTATTTTGTTGATTCATGTTTTTCATGTCTTTTATTTTGAAAAGATTATTTCCTGTTTCATGTCATGTGTCCCTAGTAAGGTGATGTCCTGTTTTCCCTCCATGTTCATGTGTCTTGTTTTCATTGGTTTATTGTCTTGTTATCCTGTTATCAGTTCTGTTTGTTCATTGGTTATCTTTGTCATGTGTTCTCCCATGTCCATGTATTTAAGCCCTCATGTTTTCCCATTGTGCTTTGTCAGGTATTGTTGATGCTTTATCATTGTCAGCGCCAGCAGCCATTCGTTACACTCATTGTCATTCCCGTAATAAATTCAAGATGGCATTACTGTGAACAAGGATCATAATGGACCATAACATGATGGTTTTCATCATGGGGTCATGAAGTTTTAAAACATGTGAAATCTTGAAGACTATAACCTCAGTTTTCAGGTTGCTCACCATATATGCTTAATCTCAGCTCAGTTGGAGCTCAAGAATGCTATAATTGATAGTTTTGGGGCTTATTTTAGAAAAGCTGACCGGTTGATGATGACAGTTTAGTCCATGTGGATAGTAACTGTTCAGTGCATTAAAAGGCATGCTCTTGCATACACTGAAAAAAGTGGTTACCTCAATGACCTATTTCTACTATCTAACCCTTAAAAAATACTTTTGTTGGAGTAACCTAATTTGTCAGGGTAATTGAACAATTTAGATGTTACCACATGAAGCACATTTTTATGTTACCTGACAAAACTGTTTTTTTATGGTGTATCTTGCCCCTTCTATAAACCTTTTATGGTGATTCTCCTTTCTCCTAGAGCCCGTGGCAAGACAAGAGAAAGTGAAGTAGAAAAAGCAGGAGAGAGAGACAGGAATTCACTTTCCCCGTCTTTCTCAGCCAGTAAAAGTCATGGTGGCTGCTGCGCTTCCTGTAAGCTGGTTAAGGGCTGGCGAGACATCAGGCCATAGACTCTGAGTCACTGTATTATGTAGCTGAAAGATTGTATTTGTGTGTGTGTGTGTGTGTGTGTGTGTATACTGTAATGTTGGTGCACTCCATTGTTTAAAATGAATTGTTGTTTAAAACTAGTTTGTGTCTTCAGGTCTTGAGGTTGTAATGGGTCTAAACTCTTTTAAATTGTGAACAGTTTATACTAATGAGATTACTGTAAAATGTACAGTGTCTTAATACAAAGATCAAATACAGAGTTTTACTGCATTTTTAAATACAGGCCACTAAGTTTTTTAAGTTCTGGCAGTACAGTTGCCAACCACTTAATGTATAAATACAGTATGTTACTGGCAGTAGTTTCTCCAGTTATGAATCTACATGTGTATCTGTATCTCTTAATGTTTTAGTACATTTCAGTATAATACTGTTTAATACAGCTACACATTGTATTTTTACAGTTGTTTACAGCACACCTTGTATTTCCAAAAGCAGCTCTGTATTTTACTCTGCAACTGTATTTTAGTACAGTTTTCTCCTGTATATACAAATCAAATCAAATCACTTTTATTGTCACACAACAATATGCACAAGTGCAACAGTGGGTGAAAGTCTTGGGTGCAGTTCCAAGCAACATAGCAGTCATGACAGTGATGAGACATATACCAATTTACAATAAACATCAGATTTACACAACACAATTTTAATATACAATGTACAGTATAGAATACACACAATATAGAATACACATACACACAATATAGGATACACATACAATAAAAATAGTATATAAAGTATATATAAAATATACAGTAGGTTGTATTTTACTGTATTGTCATTCAGGCTGTCTGCTGATAGTCAGTTGCCAGTGTGTTGTTAAGAGAGAATATAATTTATGATAGTCCAGTGTGAGATAATAAGATTAATAAAGTGCAGTGCTGATGTATATTGATCGTGAGAGATCAAGAGTTCAAAAGTCTGATTGCTTGGGGGAAGAAGCTGTCATGGAGTCGGCTGGTGCGGGTCCTGATGCTGCGATACCTCCTGCCTGATGGTAGCAGTGAGAGCAGCCCATGGCTCGGGTGGCTGGAGTCTCTGATGATCCTCCGAGCTTTTTTCACACACCGCCTGGTATAGATGTCCTGGAGGGAGGGAAGCTCACCTCCGATGATGTGTCTGGCAGTTCGCACCACCCTTTGCAGGGCTTTGCGGTTGTGGGTGGTGCTATTGCCGTACCAGGCAGTGATGCAGCCAGTCAGGCTGCTCTCTACAGTGCTGGCGTAGAACTGTGTGAGGATGTGGTGGTTAATTCCAAACTTCCTCAGCTGTCTCAGGAAGAAGAGGCGCTGATGAGCCTTCTTCACAATGGCCTCAGTGTGAACGGACCATGTGAGTTCCTCTGTGATGTGGACACTGAGGAACTTGAAGCTGCTGACTCTCTCCACCGGTGCTCCATTGATGGTGATGGGACCATGTTCTCTGTCTTTTCTCCTGAAGTCTGCCACAAGCTCCTTGGTCTTGTTGACGTTGAGGGAGAGGTTGAGCTCCTGACACCAGCATGTCAGAGTGTGCACCTCCTCTCTGTAGGCTGTTTCATCATTGTCAGTGATCAGACCTACCTCTGTCGTATCATCAGCAAACTTAATGATAGCACTGGAGCTGTGTGTTTCCACACAGTCATGTGTGTACAAGGAATAAAAAAGTGGGCTGAGAACACATTCCTGCGGGGCTCCAGTGTTGAGGATCAGTGATGAGGAGATGTTGCTGCCCATTCTAACCACCTGGTGTCTGCTTGACAGGAAGTCCAGGATCCAGCTGCACAGCGAGCTGTTTAAGCCCAGAGCCCAGAGTTTCTCATCAGGCTTGGAGGGCACTATGGTGTTTGCTGAGCTGTAGTCTACAAACAGCATTCTCACATAAGTGTTCCAGGTGGGAGAGAGCAGTGTGTAGTGTAGATGCAATGGCATCATCAGTGGAGTGGTTGTTGCGGTAAGCAAACTGCAATGGGTCCAGTGAGGCAGGCAGCATAGAGCAGATGTAATCTCTGATTAATCTCAAAGCATTTGATGGGGGTCAGAGCAACAGGATGCCAGTCATTTAAGCAAGTGATTTTGGATTGCTTTGGTACAGGCACAATGGTGGACATTTTGAAGCATGTGGGGACTACAGACAAGGAGAGGGAAAGGTTGAAAATGTCCGTAAAAACACCAGCCGGTTGGTTAGTGCACGCTCTGATGACGCGGCCCAGAATGCCGTCTGGACCCACGGCTTTACGGGTATTCACCCATCATGGTTTAGTCACTGTATATACATTAACTGTAATTGTGTTGTGTTCACAGTTCTACGATATCACTTAATATCGCATGCGCTGTGGCATTAAGAAATTAGATGGAATGTTTTGACTATTTACTGGTTTTATTTTGCTGTTGTTTTTGTTGCACTCTTAACTTGTAACTTGTTTTGTAATGTTCAAATTTTACTTTTTATCTAAAAGTATGTTTGTTGATTGTCACCATTGTTGAGTTTTGTGTGCTGAGTGTTGATATCCGTGTGTGTCTGCTTGGCAACTCATAAGTTCACCAGGTACAACAGACTCAGTTTTCTAAAATCACATTTGAAGAACTCCCTTTAAATGCTCCTAAATATATAATTGCTTTACAGTGATATAAAACATTTCCATATTTAGTGGAATTAATGATCAGCCTGACAGGCTGAGCTTATAAAGCGATATATGAATGTGATGTTTCCAGGTCGTGCACCAGGATTTAAACAATGTTTGGATGTGCATGCGTTCTTTTTATTTTTCAGACTAACAGTCTGACCATTAGTTTAGCTTTTTATTGTTTTTCCACAGTGCAATCTGTCGTGTTCTACTACAACACATACACTGGCAGGAAGAACTTCAATCACTATAATGGTGACTTCAAAAAAACACAACTGTTTATAACAAAACAACACTAAATACAGCTAAGACTTCTATAAATTCTGAATAAAAACTTTTGTACATGTCCCTATAAAGCCCCAAAAGCATTGCTCAAGTAGTATTATTCAAGTGCAAAGGCTTATCTTTATTTCACCATTTTAGCATCCCATAATGCAGTGCAATACCGTTATTTTGCAATGTACAGTATTTTTTTTTTTTTTTTTTTTGAAGAAAAAAACGTAGTAAAAACTTGGCAATACTTTTCAGTTAATTGACACTGCTTCACAGGCTGAATTGTACTTTTTATTAGACATACAATATGGGTAAAGGCTGCAGGGTGGCAGGACTGGAAACTGAGGACTTCATGCTTTATGTGGCAACAGCATGAAGATTAACATTATGTCACAGCTCTGTTATTGTTTGGGGATTTTAAAATATATGACTCAAAATGTCACTAGGTTTTGCCAAGATGGAACTAGAATTTTTAATGTTCATTTTCTGAGAATGCTTTGCAAATAACAGTTATTTACCATAAAACTAGTCCTTCACAATGAGCCTGCTCTTCCAGAATGCAATTTGACAGCAAACTGTATTTAAGAATTACAGTCTATTGCTATATGAATTTTGCTGTATATATATATATATATATATATATATATATATATATATATATATATATATATATATTTTTTTTTTTTTTTACTGTTTTATAGTTTCCTGTACAGCTATTTAAGGATTAGTTCACCCCAAAATTCAAACTGAAAGATTTACTCACCTTTAAGCCATCCCAGATATGTATGTCTTTCCTTCTTCAGCAAAACCAAAACGAAGATTTATATAAGCACATTTAAGCTCTGTATATCCGTACAATGCAAGTAAACAGGTTCCATCAGGCTGCTGGCTATTTAACGGTCCAAAAGGCTTATTTAGGCAGCATAAAAGTAATCCACACGACTCCAGTCAATCAATAAATGTCTACTGAAGCAAATCAGTTTGTGTAAGAACAAATCGATAATTAAAAGTTTTTAACTTTAAATCGTTACTTCCGGCCAGCACTGGGATGCTGTTTGAAATGACCTAACTCTCCCTTGACGTTCATTCCTCTGTTGTAAACAAAGCGGGCGCTTCCGACTTCACGCATGAACGCGTCATCACGCTGCGTCATGCGACAGCTCCTGCTAGCAGGAAGCGTTTTTTAAAAGTGAATAAAGTTTTAATAATCCATTTATTTTTTACACCAACCTATCGATTTGCTTCAGAAGACATTAATTGATCGTCTGGAGTTGTGTGGATTACTTTTATGGTGCCTAAATATGCCTTTTGGACTGTCAAACAGCCAGCAGCCTGATGGCACCTGTTTACTTGCATTATATGGACAAAAAGAGCTGCAATATGCTTATAAAAATCTTCATTTCGGTTCTGCTAAAGATGTACACATATGGGATGGTTTAAAGGTGAGTCAATCATGAGAGAATTTTTATTTTTGGGTGAACTATTCCTTTAAGAACGCCTGTTTAATAGAAAGCATTTGTTTCTTTGCTAGGAAAAAAATACGTTTCAAGACAATTGTCCTTAGTCAGGGTAGATGCCATATTTAATTTATATATAACATGAATGAAAAAGGCTGTGAGGGATAAACATTAAGTCTTTTTAATGAGCTGCACTGTTATATACCTTGATGTTGATCGTTAAGTCGACAAAAAAAAAACAAAAAAAAAAAAACAAAACAACATCTAAATACGTCTTTACAAAAAAACATTTCCAGTGGACAAAACAAAAGCTCCAGAAAACTTGACAGCCAGTGACTGGTCACAGTTTTTTTCTGAAAATATAATTATTTTTACCAAGAACTAGAGCAGTTGGATTGTGGATCTGTCTGTAGCTGTGCTTATGATCTCTGCTTTTTCTGGTTTTCTACCTTACACCAGGTCAGCAGTATACCCATAATGGATGAGCATGATCCCAGACTAACCCAGTGGTGGCAAAGAATAAAAGCACTCAGGTATCATCATCTAGGTACTGTAGATATGTGGGGTGAATAATTTACAAGGCCATAATTTACAAGTCCTATTGGGCAATGCAGCTTTATTTTTTTCTATTTTTAATATGTGCAGAAAGATGGCAGTCCTTTTCCAAAGAGAGGAAAAGCTTTCAAAAGAGTGTTTGGGACATGATGTGGGAGTAGAGAGGTTGGGAAAGAAGACACTCCGAGATTTGAAAGAGAGGGTTAGTGAGAGAGACGAGAAAAGTGTGAGATATTAATGGCCCTGTGAGTCACTACATCTTGCTTTTAGGAAGGCATGAATTAAAGATGGAGAAGAGAGGAAATAAGGAGAGTGAGAAATCATGGCATTATACTAGTGTTGTTCTGTCGATTCATCACTCATGACCTATTTGCTCTGTCCACTACTGGACAGATCAAATTTGTACAGTGAAGTACTGGGACAAAACAGGTTAAAAAACTGAAATAGAAGTTTAGTTATCATGGAATTATTTTGGATTATTCTGTTAAACAAGGTATAAACTTACGTTTGTATGCAACCTCTTGCTTTGTCCATTTTCTCTCAATTTATTTTTTATAAATATTGACAAATCTACTGTAGAATTTACTTTAATGAATGAATGAATTGAGAAAACAGGATGACTTCAAACTGATTGTTAGCTCCAGCCATTGAATTGTCACCAAAGTTAGCCAGAAAATCTGATGGTTTTTACAGCTGACGGTGTTGACAAGGCCTCTGAGAAAGTCTGCCCTGTACAATGGAACATTCAGAACTAAAGGTCTGAAACTTTCTGTTAAACCACATGCTAGTTTTGTATAGTGAAATCTACAGTGTGTTGTCATTACTTTGGGTAACATTATTGGACAGATATTCCATGGCAAGATCTGTAAAAAATGCAATCTAAATCACAATTATGACATTTATTCCTAAAGTGTTTACTTACACTGATTTATTCAAAATCTATTTTAACCTCCTCAGACCCGAGCGTGACTGCTGTGTGTATTTTACATTTCCCTTTT
Organism: Myxocyprinus asiaticus; assembly: GCF_019703515.2. Lineage (NCBI taxonomy): Eukaryota > Metazoa > Chordata > Actinopteri > Cypriniformes > Catostomidae > Myxocyprinus > Myxocyprinus asiaticus. The sequence goes on from NC_059350.1 coordinate 33,425,133, forward strand.
TTATTTGTTACTACTATAGTAGCACCTAATAAACATGCAAAAAAAAATTGATGGCAACATATGTGAACAGGTGGACTAAGTTGTGAAATTTTAAATAATACTAAGCTATAGTATATTTTTTATCAAATTGTTTATTATGCTTCCAGATCTGTTGGTTATTCCTGTTTTTGAGACATTACAGACATTAAATCAAAAATTTGCATAAGTAATTCTGATTCAAAGTAATGGCCAGCATCATCCAATCATTTCCAACCATAATAAAATAAAATTATACATTATAAATTCTGAATCTATGTACTGATAAACATTGTCCCATGTGTACCAAACATGTTGAGTGGTCCAAACATCATTTGCAGCCTGAAACTGAACTTTTGAATTGTTAGTCATTGAATGTAGGAATGTTAGGAGTGAATGCACTTGGCTACATAGGAAAGCTATAGGATGCTCCCTTACTCCCTAATTAGGGAATGACTTAACTCCAGTGTGCTCCAGTGTGCCTGCACCGGCCTCAGAACAGTTTGAAATGCAACTTATTTTCATCCTAACTCTATACAAAGCCTCTGAAATCTTTTTGATAAACCAATTTATTCTCAGTGTGATAAATAATGCAAAGCAAATATAGGATTTCTAAGGAAAGAATGTGCTAAAGTACACATTAGTGTACATTGTGTTTAGCAGCGTGGCGTTTCGAGATAAATCACTCAAACTGTAAAAATGGCATATCAAATGAAACTAGAGACTATAATCTTTTGACTCTGACAGGTTTCAATGTAAAAACTTAATTAGGTTTCTTACCAGATGTAGTTTTGTTGGCTTTTCTTCCAAAGACAAACTCCGCTTTGTTGTTTTGTCACATGACTCTGTACATCAAAAGTTTAACCTTTTACGGACAGCCCAGAGTCTTCTAAACTGAGATCAGTCGGTTTAAATGAATTTAAATTAAGCTTTGCATATAGTGAAGCCAAAATATAACGTCCACGCATGTGTGTGCCAGATCACACAAGGTTAAAACGTTGATATCTGTTTTTGACTCATTGACAAAGGTTTCAGAACAAAAAAGTTTTGTTCTTAAAGCACATTTATTGTCTTTTTCTTTATCAATTTTTCAACATGCCAGTTTAGATCCCACTGATCTCAGAGAGAAACCCTTTTCACATCTCCCACATGCATTTGTCTCATCTGCTCGCTTTCTCTTTCTCTGCTCCATAGTAAGCCATGTAAACCTCAGCTGACCCTGATAATATCACACCCAACTTGATCAACCAAAAAAGAGAAACTAATGCACCAAAATTTGCAAACATACCCAATGGTAATTTGGATCATTTACATTTTTGAGTGGTACAAAGGTGCTCACTTACTCTTAATACTGAAATAAATCTAGGATTCACTTATTCACATGTGTGTAAAATGATCATGCTGCCAGCTACAGTCAATTCAGTTTATGTGTTACACATAATAATCCCTTCAAAAACAGTTAAAGCTCCATCGACATTGCCCTGACCACACATCATGTTTTAGCACCATGGACAGCTGCTGTGCCACTGCCATAACATGGTCTAATTCTCCTTTCAGTCCAAAGTATAACAAATGGCAGAGGCTAGCGATAGATGCTATTTACACAGTGTAAACAGCAACAAATAGCATCTTTACACTAAGTTAAAATAATTTTAGATGCTATTTACACCCCGTTGCATATAGTGGCAGATACTATTTGCACCCTTAATTAAATACTATCAAACAGTAGAGTGGCAACACTGCAGGATGTTTATTGTGTTTATTTAGAGTCCCACTGGCCCCCTACACCAACACCTAACCCTTACCTTACCTTAAAAAAATTACTACAGTGGTATTTTGTGGTAGTAAAATCAAAGTAACCACAAAATTAAATTTGGTTACTATATTAACACCATATTACTGTAGTAACACCATGGTTGATTGCATTAAAACTATGGCCAAAAAACTTGGTTACTACAATATTACTATAGTAAAAAAAAAAAAAACATGGTTAATTTTACCTGGATCAAACCTTTCTCTCAACTCCCCAACCTTCACCTTCACTGTCTTACATTTCTCTGTTTCCCATGCTAAATGACTCCAGTCAGGCTTCCTAAGCAACCAATTGGCCCGGTTGCTAGGGTGGGTAGAGTCACGTTGGGTTAACCTCCTCATTGTTATTATAATGTGGTTCTTGCTCTTGGTGGGGCACGTGGTGAGTTGTGCGTGGATGCCGTGGAGAATGGCGTGAGCCTCCACACGTGTTACGTCTCCGCGATAATGCGTTCAACAAGCCACGTGATAAGATGCACGGACTGACTGTCTCAGACGAGGAGGCAACTGAGATTCGTCCTCCGCCTCTCGGATTGAGGCGAGTCACTACGCCACCATGAGGACTTAGAGCGCATTGGGAATTGGGCATGCCATATTGGGAGAAAAGGGGAGAAAAGGGGAGACCCCCCCCCCCCCAAAAAAAAATATTCTCTGTTTCCACCAGACTATTGTGCAAATGAGTGCAAATAGCCGTGCTGTGTGGCAGGATTTACACCTAGTGCAAGTAGTCACTTCAATAAGAAAAGTATTGACCAATCTGGATGCATACAAACAGTGATTCCTTACTACATGCATGTTCTCTCACATTGTTACAATTTCAGAACCACGGACAGCGTCAGAGATCCTTTGCTGCTGTTGTGTCTTAATTGTGTGAATGAGAAATTCAAATTCAAACAGTTTGAGACACATATGATGTATTATATTTATGTGTGTGTTGAGAGCAAATTATGATGGATTAGCAATTGCCAAATATATTGTATGAAGGAATTAACAGATAGACAATAGTTTTAAAATGGTATTTTATAACATATTAATATATGATCACATTTATTGAAGGGATACATTTTAGTTAGTTCAAATTATTTACCCTAGACTGAATCCGAATTGTTTTATTTCAAGAAAATTTGTTTGTGTGTGAAGAAAAAGCCATATGAAAAGGCCAACAGTGGGACACAAATGCCAACAGGAAAGTAACCTGTGATTGGCACAGACATTAAATAATCGATGTACATCTTATTTCAAAAGACTTCCGTAGCTTTCACCTCTCTCTCTCTCTCAGTCTATTTGTTTTTTCGTGTGGATGCATTTGCATGTGGATGCATATTTTACGGTCTCTTAGCTCATGTGTTCAAACATCAGAATGTCTGTGGCTTTATCAATGCAACACGCAAACACAGATAAACGCAGCCGGTTGATATGAAAACAATAATATCAAAACAACAGCTGCCGTGCCATGTGCGTCCCTCTGGCCTATTCACGTGTGTATTTTTAAATGTGCGGATTCACACAGATGAAAGACCTTGCTCTTTAAACTCTCTGGGACATGAGGTCACTCGTGTTTGCTCGTGTTATAATTAAAGTGAGATTAAGCCCATCTCTGCTCAATCCTGTCATAAAAACTCTGTTTGGTGACATCAAAACCCTATGCGTTTATAATGGAGGCTAAATTTAATCGATTTTCCAGAGGCTTTTCCCGCGACTATTCTGTTAGTCACCTGATGTAACCCAGAACTCTTTATAGACCACTCTGCTTTCAAAACCTGCCACAGAACTTTATGCACCTCAGAAAGCTTGTTCAATGGGCAATTAAGGAAAGATAAGGCCTTACACAATAGCCACATTTCTTGCTTGTTTTCTAAGGTGACTGCAAGATTCTGGGAAGGTTACTTTAGGGTTATAAAAAAATAAAACCTAAAGTTAACCATTAGAGAACATTCTGTACAAGTTAATTTTACGTTGTAACACAAAAACCTCCCAGCAACGTTATGGGAACGTTAGTTTATGGTTATAAAAATAGAACCTAAAGAGAATGCTCCTAGAACGTTAGGAATGGGTTCCCAAAAAATAACCAAACGGGAACCATACACTAATGTTAAGGGAATGTTATGTGTTGGGGTGATTTGGCAACATGTTGTAGAGTAATCTTGTAAAAAAGGGCCAATAGGAACAGAATGCATTTTAATGTTGGCTAAAGCCATTCCATTGACTTCATTCAATCTATAAAGTAGTCAATATGATCACATAATGTGTTTATGTTAGGCTGCAGTGTAATTACGTATGAACTACTACCTAATTATTTATTTTCTGTAGCACTTTATACTAATTAGTAATATGTATGTAACATCACATACAGACATTACTGTATTCATATATATATATATATATATATATATATATATATATATATATACGTGTGTGTGTGTGTGTGTGTGTGTGTGTGTGTTTATTTACGGCCATATACAGTATGTAGGTATTAAAATTCCACTACTATATGGAAAAATACATGTTATATGAAAACGGACATTTTTGAACCATATATCTACAAGTATGTGACTTTTTTATATCAGTAAAAAAAACATATATGAACATATATTTGTTTTACATATATTGCCATATATCAGATTTCTATATGGTATATATGGGCACTCTGATGCGCAAAGATTGGTTAGTGAGGTCGATGTTTCACAAACAGCTATAACGTAATAGATTGTTCGTAGATTAAATTCTTAAATTGTTGTTTGTAATTGTGCGTCTCATTACTGGCACTTGCTTGAAGATCCGCGTGGGGATTGATGCGCGCGCCAAAGGGGAGGGACGAATTCAACTCCACCAAGCGCACGTCTTCTGCTAGCTGAAAGCCACAACTCTGCAAACAAGCTCTTTACCTTTATAGTCTTCTCGACTCTTTCACGAATTTGTTGCTTTCCTTTAGGGAGACGAACTCCCTATCCTGCGACGCTCGATGAATTCTGCGGGGAGAGTCATTTTGTTTTTTCTTTTTATTGTCCTGATAACACAAGGTAAGTCTGTTTTCAGGATATTACTGTATTTACCATTTACGATATTTAATATTTTTAATAACACTGCAAAATAATGACCTGTTCCGCGTTTCTTGTGCCCCCTGTCCTATCGTGCTCAAGAAAAAAGTAGCATAAAAAGCGTGTTTAACTCTGTCAGTAGTGAACTAATGTACTAGCTCTTCTGTCCTATCAAGTTTATTTGAGGATATTTTCTCAGTTTACATGATTTAACATGATTTCGATGTTAAACATATGGAATGTTATGCACTTAAATTGACTGCTTGTGTTTGTATATTTTTAACTAAATTAGTAATCGGTCTGCTGGCGTTTAAGTGGGTCTCACGCCATATTTAACAATAGTTAGGCTATTTGGTTTTGATAGCGATGTTAATGGAGATTTATGCACATATTTAAGTGTAACATTTTCATTTAGTCACACCGATTCTCCACACTGTTGGTGCGCGTGTATCGCGGAGTTTCGGGCGCATATTTGTCTCGCTCGGGAGACACTGACTGCAGGGAATCTAACGGCTATTTTTGGCAACCGCGACAGCAGAATTTTGTTTAATCGCTCTAAAGCCTTTTATCGGCATAAAAGGAACCGGTAGGCAAACCCAGTGGCGTTATTAAAATGAATTGCGGGTAGTAGGTTCTAATCAGTTCTTCATTTTCACTTTCATGAACCTCGGCTTTTGCGTCAGACTATTAAAATATTTAAAGTCTTCCCGACCCAAATGAACCTTTCCGTTTTGGCGACACCGCTGTCTACGTGAAATTTGCAACAAGTGCGTTATCGGTCGTGATCACCAACTTTTCATTTGATTAGGTCAGTAACTTTTCATCTCAGCTTGTTTGGTTTAGCTGGTAAATTTACATCTAGCTAATCAAGAAACAAGATCGAGGCTCAGTCTTCGTCTCCCTCCCATCACATGCATCTGTGTCACTCAACAGTGAGTCACACACACAAGGGATAAACTTAGAAACTCACACACACTCATAGGACACAAGGATTGTTGATTTTTCATAAATTCATAATGCCATTTTGAGCTCAGAGTTTTAGAAAAGAGGAACTTGAGTTCAACTTCCGTCAAATGTCATTCATGCTGTCTGTACTGATAACAAGGCTGTATGAAGTGAGGGGGAGAAAAAGCAATGAGAGAGAGAGAGAGAGAGAGAGAGAGAGAGAGAGAGAGAGAGAGAGAGAATATGTATGGAAAGACATGTATCAATAAAGGCCTGGAAGTGTTCCTCAGGAGATGGAAAGACTAGAGAAGGTCAAGATTGACATCAGTTTTTGTTGCACAGTTTAGAAGGGTACTGCTCTCTCTTGTAAGATGTAGCATGAAAGCTACCAATAATAAGTACAGGATACCAAATATTTATGATTTGCTCAAACCAATGTTAAAGGTTTAAGGGTCAGTGAAAAACCCATATTGAACAACCAACTACTATTCCCAATATTGGAGGGGACGTGTCCCTCGCAATCTACATGGTGGTTATAAATAACCCTGATTAAATCTGACATTAATCATATTACTCCAACCATTTTTGCAGTGGAATATTAATCAAACAATCCATTCATTGTCATCAATGAGGGTGGACAGATTTATTGCATCCTCTTATTTTATCACAGCTAGATACAAAATCAGTGAAATTTCTTTCTTTGCTGTAGATGATGATTTATTAATTTGATAGATTTAGTCTCTTTCTACAATCACAAAACGTATTGTAGACAATAGATATTTATTGTAATATGTGCACCTTGTGGCATTTGTTTTTTCCATATCAGGTGTTATTATGTAATATACATGTAATAAAAGTCTGTGGTGTTATTACACATGAAAAAGGCTATCCAGTGTTAGATTGAACACATTTCCAGATCTCTAGGGAGAAACATCGGATTGCTCTTTTATCCACTCAAGTGATCTTTTTTATAGCTTCACATCTGTGTTTTGGTGCTGAAGAGAGAAATCAATGAGGTTCCAGCAGAGAGAGAGAGAGGTGGTTGGAGGTAAAGCCCTCTGCTCCAAAAGAGGGGAATGAAGCAATAAAACACAAGTAAAAAAAAAAAAAAAACACAAAAAAATTCTTTTCACCTTGAGGATGGGTGGAAAGACTTTTCAAAATGTTGTCCTCTGTATTTCCTTTTTCTTTCTTTCTCATCCCTGTATGCTGTGCCACCTCTATATCTTCTGGCTTTCTCAAGGTCCCGATATATTTTATATGAAGAACAAAAGGATGTTACGTCATTTAGAACAAAATCTGGCCAAAATATGTTTTTGAGTTCGTTTCGGTGGTTCGTAACTGCTAGCCTGCCAGTCAGATCTACTCAAATACTCTTTAAGTGCCCATTTACACTTTTGTTGTATATGCTACTTCACTCATGTGCCTTCTGCAGTGAAAGCCATTCACACATCTGCCCATAGTAAGATATGCCCCTCTTATCATCTTTCTGTTGTCTGTATTCTTCCCATGAACACTCTTTTATACACCAGTCTTTGCAGTTGTATCAGTGTCATCATAAATTACAATAACAGTGTTATCGGCGCATATTATGTCCCCGAATAGAGTGTTAGCGCATTAGTGTCATGAATTCAGAATGTAAACAAGACAAATTAAACATTTTCTACAGCATATATTACTTTAAATCATTATTTAGTGGTTCAAAAAGCATCTGTTTCTGATCTAGTGTGAGGCATAAAGTAATTGATAACACATTTTAATGTCACATCAGTTAAGGTTCTTTGGAGCGTTCTCATATTTAATTGTACTTCTAAACACCTCTCACAGTGGTGTTGTGGGTGTCTGAGTGTTCACAAACAGTATTGCTCAACTGTTTCGATCGTCTTTTTATCCCTGAATGAAGAACCAAGAATAACTTATATCGGGGCCTTCAGGCTGACTCAAATGTTTGCATACCCTTGGAGAATTGGTAATATATGTAATATATTTCTTATGGGATTCATATTCAGCTGTAGGTTATAACAAAATGGAACAATCATAAAACAAAACATGGCAACAAAGAAAAAAATGAAATGACCCCTGTTCAAAAGTCTGCATACCCTTAGTTCTTAATACTGTGTATTGCCCCCTTTAGCATCAATGACAGCATGCAGTCTTTTGGAATAGTTGTCTATGAGGCCCCAAATTCTTGCAGGTGGTATAGCTGCCCATTCGTCTTGGCAAAATGCCTCCAGGTCATGCAAAGTCTTTGGTCATCTTCGCACGTTTGAGATCTCCCCAGAGTGGCTCGATGATATTAAGGTCAGGAGACTGTGATGGCCACTCCAGAACCTTCACCTTTTTCTGCTGTAACCACTGGAGGGTCAACTTGGCCTTGTGCTTAGGGTCACTGTCATACTGGAAAGTCCAAGAGCGTCCCATGTGCAGCTTTCATGCAGAAGAATGCAAATTGTCTGTCAGTATTTTCTGATAACATGCTGCATTCATCTTGCCATCAATTTTCACAAGATTCCCTGTGCCTTTAGTGCTCACACACCCCCAAAATATCAGTGAGCCATCACCATGCTTCACAGTGGGGATGGTACTCTTTTCACTATAGGCCTTGTTGACCCCTCTTCAAACATAACGCTTATGGCTGTGAACATAAAGCTCTATTTTGTCTCGTCACTCCAAATTACAGTGTGCCAGAAGCTGTGAGGCGTGTCAAGGTGTTGTCGGGCATATTGTAACCGGGCTTTTTTGTGGCATTGGCGCAGTAAAGGCTTCTTTCTGGCAACTCGACCTTGCAGCTCATTTTTGTTCAAGTATCGTTGTATTGTGCTCTTTGAAACAACCACACCATCTTTTTCCAGAGCAGCCTGTATTTCTCCTGAGGTTACCTGTGGGTTTTTCTTTGTATCCCGAACAATTCTTCTGGCAGTTTTGGCTGAAATATTTCTTTGTCTACCTGACATTGGCTTGGTATCAAGAGATCCCCGAATTTTCCACTTCTTAATAAGTGATTGAACAGTACTGACTGGCATTTTCAAGGCTTTGGATATCTTTTTATATCCTTTTCCATCTTTATAAAGTTCCATTACCTTGTTATGTACGTCTTTTGACAGTTCTTTTCTGCTCCCCGTGGCTCAGTATCTAGCCTACTCGGTGCATCCATGTGAGAGCTAACAAACTCATTGACTATTTATACATAGACACTAACTGCAATTTAAAAAGCCACAGGTGTGGGAAATTCACCTTTAATTGCCATTTAAACCTGTGTGTGTCACCTTGTGTGTCTGTAAAAAGGCCAAACATTCAAGGGTATGTAAACTTTTGATCAGGGCCATTTGGGTGATTTCCTTTATCATTATGGTTTAAAAAGGAGCCAAACAACTATGTGATAATAAATGGCTTCATATGATCACTATCCTTAAATACAAGACAGTTCCCTATCTGTCACTCACTCTACTTTGTGTCGATGTAGTGACACTAGGGGTCACTCTTGGGAGCCCGAGACACCTCTGGTCTTTGATAAAAGGCCAATGAAAATTGGCGAGTGGTATTTGCATGCCACTCCCCCAGACATACGGGTATAAAAGGAGCTGGTATGCAACCACTCATTCAGATTTTCTCTTCGGAGCCGAACGGTCATGCTCATTGAGCTGAATCCTACTGTTCATTCACCTCTGCTGGATCTGACGGCGCATTTCAGCGGCTTCTCCCTCCTCTGCACGGGTGCACTGCATAGAACGCCCCTGGGCGCTTCGGCAGAAAAACAAGAGGGTATATTTTCTAAAAGAGCCTTTTCCTTTAAAAGAGGATATATTTCTCTGAAAGAGCGGCACACACGGAACGTCTTTTTAAAGACGTGTCTTTTTAAAGATGCCTTTCCGATTGTGTGTTATTCCTGGTTGCTGTCGTTATCTCTCAACTTTGGATGGTCGTGATCGCTGTCTTTCGTGTCTGGGCGCGACCCACACAGAGGCAGCATTTGTGGATGGTTCGTGTTCTCATTGCGAGAACATGACCATGGCAACGTTGCGGTCGTGGCTTGCTTTCGTAAGAAACCCTCGATGGCAGGACGGCCAGGGGCTATACGGCGATTCCCCCGGTGGATAAGGTGCTCGCGGTGCACCTATGCCCGCAGAGCGCCGCCACCTAGTGCGGACGCCTTAAGCTCCCGTCCAAGCCCTGTAGGCTTACGTCGTCCCTGACGGCTAAAGCCTACAGCGCTGCTGGACAAGCTGCCTCTGCCCTGTACACCATGGCTCTCCTGCAGGTCCACCAAGCCAAGGCATTGAAAGAACTGCATGAGGGTAGTTCCACCCCAGATTTGATGCAGGAACTGCGCTTGGCGACTGACTGAGCGACGAAGGTTACGGCGTGGTCTCTCGGGTGGACAATGGCCACACTAGTGGTCCAGGAGCACCACCTTTGGCTAAATCTGGTCGAGATGGGCGAGGCCGACAAGACACAGTTCCTTGCTGCCCCCATTTCCCAGGCTGGCCTATTCGGCGACACCGTCAAGGACTTTGCCCAGCAGTTCTCGGCAGTGAAGCAGCAGACGGAGGCAATCCGGCACATCTTGCCCCGGCGCGGCTCAAGATCCCGCACCCCGTCTGCTCGTCGCCAAGGGCGTCCCACTGCGGTGACTGCACCGGCTCCGCCGCAGCCCACCCCTTCGGCCCGGCCCCGGTGTGGAGCCCACCGCAGGAAGCAGACGCCACCCGTCTCACAACCAGCGCCTAAGAACCCACGGAGGTTGTCAAAGCGCCCCTGAGATGGGCGACCCAGAGACGAGGGAACCCACTCACTTGGAGCCGGTAAAAAGACCACTCCATCCCCTGGTGGAGGGCCGGGCGGAAAATCTTTTGTTGCCTTTTTGTTTGATTTTGCCGCATGCCCAAGTGGCTGCGGTACCCAACAGTTCAGCAAAAGAGCGGCTTCCTTCCTCCCTGGGTCACATACCCGGTGTGCATGGTCGTCACTACGACTACCATCCACAGGTTTTTCTTGCAGGATTGGCGCTCCAGTGGTGGCCTTTCCGCCCCTGAGCACAAAATGCAAAAAAATGCAAAAACGCATTCTGGCAATCGTCCGGCATCAAGATTGATTCGTGGCTGTAGACCTGAAGGATGCGTTCTTCCATGTCTCAATCCTTCCTCGACACAGACCCTTCCTGCGGTTTGCATTCAAGGGTCAGGCATATCAGTACAAAGTCCTCCCTTTCGGCCTGTCCTTGTCTCCTTGCGTCTTCACAAAGGTCGCAGAGGCTGCCCTTGCCCCGTTAAGGGAGGTGGGCTTTCACATTCTCATCTATCGCGACGACTGGCTAATCCTAGCTCACTCTCGAGACATGTTGTGCGCATACAGGGACCTGGTGCTCTCACACCTCAGCCGACTAGGGCTTCGGGTCAACTGGGAAAAGAGCAAGCTCCTCCCGGTTCAGAGCATCTCTTTTCTCGATTTGGAGTTGGACTCAGTCTCCTTGATGGCGCGCCTTACGAACAAGCGCGCCCAGTCGGTGCTGGCCTGTTTGAAGGTGTTCGAACAGAAAACAGCGGTTCCACTGAAACTTTTTCAGAGGCTCCTGGGGCATATGGCATCCTCAGCAGTGGCCAACCCACTCGGGTTGATGCATATGAGGCCACTTCAGCACTGGCTCTAGACTCGAGTCCCGAGATGGGCATGGCGCCACGGGACACATCGTGTGGTCATCACGCCGGTCTGTCACTGTCTTTTCAGCCCTTGGACCGACCTCTTGTTTCTATGGGCAGGTGTTCCTCTAGAACTGGTCTCCAGGTGCATCGTGGTCAAGACAGACACCTCCAAAACAGGCTGGGGTGCTGCTTGCAATGGGCACACAGCTGCCGGCTTCTGGATGGGTCCGCGACTGCATTGGCACATCAACTGCCTTGAGTTGTTGGCAATTCTGCTCGCCCTGCGGAGGTTCCAGCCGTTGATCCAGGGCAAGCACGTGTTAGTTCGGACAGAAAACACGGCAAAGGTAGCATATGTCAACCGCCAAGGCGGTCTGCGCTCATTGTATGTCACAACTTGCCCGCCGTCTCCTCTGGAGTCAGCAGCACTTCAAGTCGCTGCGAGCCACTCTCATCCCGGGCAACCTCAACACTACAGCGGACGCGCTGTCACAGCAGGTTACCCTCAGGGGAGAGTGGAGACTCCACCTCAGGTGGTCCAGCTGATTTGGAGTTGATTCGGACAGGCACAGGTGGACCTGTTCGCCTCCCAAGAATCCTCCCAGTGCCCGCTCTGGTACGCCCTCACCGAGGCTCCCCTCGGCATAGATGCGCTGGCACACAGCTGGCCCCCTGGCCTACGCAAATATGCGTTTCCCCCAGTGAGCCTGCTTGCACAGACCCTGTGCAAGGTCAGGGAGGACGAGGAGCAGGTCGTCCTAGTAGCACCCTACTGGCCCACCTAGACGTGGTTCTCAGACCTCACACTGCTCGCGACAGCTCCCTCCTGGCGAATTCCCCTGAGGACCTTCTTTCTCAGGGATGGGGCACCTTCTGGCATCCGCGACCAGACCTCTGGAATCTCCATGTCTGGCCCCTGGATGACCTGCGGTGGTAGACACGATCACTCAGGCTAGGGCCCCCTCTACGAGGCGCCTGTATGCCTTCGTCTGTTCGCTAAGTGGTGTTCTTCCCAACGCGAAGACCCCCAGAGATGCGCAGTCGGATCGGTGCTTTCCTTCCTGCAGGAGAGATTGGAAGGGAGGCTGTCCCCTTCCACCTTGAAGGTGTATGTTGCTGCCATAGCAGCACACCACGACGCAGTCGACGGTAAGTCCTTAGGGAAGCACGACCTGATCATCAGGCTGATTCCCTCCAGACCACGCCTCGTTCCCTCATGGGACCTCTCTGTAGTTCTTCAGGGTCTGCAGAGAGCCCCCTTTGAGCCTTTGCAGTCAGCCGAGCTTAAGGCACTCTCCTTGAAGACTGCCCTCCTGTCTGCGCTCACTTCTATCAAGAGGGTAGGAGACCTGCAAACGTTCTCTGTCAGCAAAACGTGCCTGGAGTTCGGTCCAGGTTACTCTCATGCGATCCTGAGACTCCGACCGGGCTATGTGCCCAAGATTCCCACCACCCCTTTTAGGGACCAGGTGGTGAACCTGCAAGCGCTGCCCCAGGAGGAGGCAGACCCAGCCCTGTCGTTGCTGTGTCTGGTGCGCGCTTTACGCATCTATATGGATCACACGCAGAGCTTTAGATTCTCTGAGCAGCTCTTTGTCTGCTTTGGTGCACAGCGGAAAGGAAGCGCTGTCTCCAAGCAGAGGATCGCCCACTGGCTCATTGACACCATAACTATGGCATATCTCGCCCAAGACATGCCGCCCCCGGTAGGGCTACGAGCCCATTCTACCAGGGGTGTAGCGGCTTCCTGGGCCCTGGCCAGAGGTGCCTCTCTAACAGACATTTGCAGAGCAGCGGGCTGGGCAATGCCCAACACCTTTGCAAGGTTCTACAACCTCCGGGTGGAACCGGTTTCGTCCCAGGTAGTGGCACGCAACACAAGAGGATAAGCCCGGGATAGCCGGCCGGGTGTATCACTTGCACATAGCGCCTTCCACCTCCTTTTGAGCTGAAGACGTGCACCATTAATTCCCAGTAGTGTTCACAAGTTTGTTCCCTGGTTGACTTCCTCCGAGCCCTGTGGCAGTCGAGTTTTTGGAGAGATACGCTGCTGGCCCAGTACACATGCTAACTAAGAGTCCTGTTCTGGGGTAGGTGCTCCGCATGTGGCGGTTCCCTGTAAGGCTAACACCATGCGATATATCTTCCGCTTATTCGTTTCCCTCTTGGCAAACTGCATCTTCCTTGGGCAAAGCCCCTCTGCCCCAGTCTCCATGTTTGTAGTAACTCCTCCCCCATTGGGCAGTATCTACCTTGAAGATTCTCCACATGGTTGGAAAGACCATGTGACGTATCCTTCCACTTAAATATCCCCCCTCTCTTTGGGTGAGGTGTGGTCTCCACTGTGTCTTCCCCTTGGGAGGGACACCCCCCGACTAGACCTGGCAGCCCAGTCGGATAATCCCCCTTCTTTTTAGGGAGTGGAAAAAAGAGAAGGGGAAAAGAGGCTACGACTGGGTTAAGCCTGTCTCTATCTCTTGGGTAGTTGACTTGTCCCCAAAAAGGGCCGTTCAACACTCATAACTATGTTGGGGGAGGTTTCGTGTCGACCTGGTGTGCTGACTACGAGGCACACAGTAGTCTGCCCACCACACATCACCAGTTCATGTAACACAGTTCAGCCAATTGTGGCGTTTCGTATGGGGTCCCCTAGTGTCATTACATCGACACAACGTCGAGTGAGTGACAGATAGGGAACATCATGGTTACTTGTTTAGCCTCCATTCCCTGATGGAGGGAACGAGACGTTGTGTCCCTCCTGCCACAACACTGAACTACCCGCTGAAATGGCCGGACCTTATATCAGCTCCTCAGCATAAAACCTGAATGAGTGGTTGCATACCAGCTCATTTTATACCCGTATGTCCGGGGGAGTGGCATGCAAATACTACTCGCCAATTTTCATTGGCCTTTTATCAAAGACCAGAGGTGTTTGGGGCTCCCAAGAGTGACCCCTAGTGTCACTATATTGACACAACGTCTCGTTCCCTCCATCAGGGAATGGAGGTTACACAAGTAACCATGACGTTTTTTTGCATGATCAGTCATATTTTCAAAATCAGTGCCAAAATTTCACAATTTCTGCCAGGGTATGCAAACTTTTGAGCACAACTGTAGATGGTGTGAAGGGTCCTGGAGCTCAAGGACCCTGCAGTTGGACAATTTGATAACTTCCAGTGTAACGCTCCAATTCATATGTAGGGTAAATTGAGAGAAGATGAAATTATGATATAAGATGATTGCCCCAAGTGTCCCTTGAGACCATCAGAGGATTTCACTGCTTATAGAATGGATGGCAGTACTGGAAATGTGATGTGTGGGTTTGGAATTTGTCACAAATACACATGGACATGCATGTCCTCTGTACTCTTTGTTCTAGATAGAAGCCACATAGTACAGCAGAATCACAGAACACACACGCATGCATTTACCACATGGACAGACCGTGACGCATGCCCTGAAATACCTCACACACATACACCTAACACACAGTCTGCTGTGAGAACAGGCATGTGTGTACTGCTGCAGGCTGAATTCTCTGGGCAACAAGAACAGCTCACCTGTCTGATTCTATCAATTTTTGCTTTTCCTCCACTGACAGAGAAACACACTAAGTGTCCCACTGACGCTTTCTCTCTCTCTCATTACTTGTGAGAAATGAGGGCTTACAGTATGTATTCAGCAGCAGTGAATTACATATGGCTTTATATTATCACTAATGTCTCTTTAGTCCTTCCGTCTGAATGATCCTTCTTCGTTATCCCTGTTGCCTCTTCAATGCACATCCTCCTCCATCAAACTAATTTCCAGAGCTTTGAGAGACAGGAAAGAGTTTTGTCATATTTGTATGCACTGTGAATGTATTTTGGTTAATATTTTTATTAAAGGCCTTTAATTAAACCCTCAAGGTTAATTGTAGAGGTTTATTTGTTTTCCTTCAATGTGCCTTTGGAGTTTAATCTCTAGATGTGTTTAATTAATACAAAATTACAGTTAAAAAAGAAGACAATAAAATCTCTGTTCAGAGAATGAAATGTACACATTGAGTACACTCTCACACACAATCTCAAATACAGTGTTTTTTTTTTTTTTCTCTCTAAAAAAAAAAACTAATTTCAGTAAAGAGGGAATAAGTTACATGTGATGAGGGAATAAGTTCCATAGGATGTAATTGCAATTTGAATGGGCTTCATCACAGAATACATTAGACAAAGTCAAATGTGGAGGGTTTAACTATTATTAACTGTAATTTTAACGTAGGAGCCGCAGCTATTTTTGATCAAACCCTCGGTTTTAGACTCCATAGTCATTGTGACTGCTGATGGCTGTCCTTGCAATTATGTTAATGAATAGAATTTCTACATTTTTATTTTAATCAGGCTCTGAAATGAAACTAAAAAAATAATCTTGTTGTATTATTTTTTAAATAATTTTGTTGTTAATATGACATGTTGATAAGGTTGATTGTCAAATATTTATCAAGGATTGAAGAAAACTGACTTGTTGGCATAGTTGAGTACTCGAGGGAGCAATTGTGCTTTCATCTATTCATAATTTTCCTTATTCTGAGCATTCAATAAAAAAGGATTCTGAATCCATTCACCAAGGACACTGGGCAATGGGATGAAGGAAAAACTTTTCTTGTTCTTGAACATTCTGAAATTTCCCACCAAGGCCTGCGTAAGAGTTCAACTTTAAGAGCCTGTATGGTCAGTGTGGATACTGTGGCACTTTAATTTTGAAGGGTTATCGTAAGCTTGATGGGGTTCAGAAAACCAACTTTAAACTTAAATGCTATGCTTTTTATCTTATGTATTTCAGTGAGGGTGAAGTCCATTTAATTAACGAAAGCAGCGCCTTGCTATTCTTGGCTAACCCTATTAACAGAAGAGGCCATTGGAGAGTTAAGTAGTTGAAGTAATTAAAAGAAGAAATTAATACATGAGACAGGAGCACTGAATGCTCTGAGTCTGTGCATGTGTTTGTGTTTCAAGTTCTAAGTTCATGGCAGCTGACTGAAATTACTAGATGTAAGGCTCATTACATTCAGTCCTCTTCCATTTTTTTTTTTTTTTTTTTTAACCAACTAGGGATTTACAGAGATGATAACCACCAGGGAGGGTCCACAAATATTTTAAATTGATGCTTTTGTTGTGTGCATTTTAGTAAATATCTTGTTTTCTGCTGACATATTAGGATAATGTTTACTAGGTTTTCTATTTTCTAGACTATTGAATCTTTTTTATGTGAGAGTTTTCTATATTAGTTATTTTGGTAACGCTTTACATTGAGGTTCTTTTTGTTAACATTAATGCATAAGGTATCATGAACTAACAATGAACAAAAGTGAAAATATTTACAGCACTTATTAAAGCTGAAGTATGTAATGTATGTATGTCTGTTTTTTTTGTGTTAAAATACTGTCTTCTATCCCAGCTTAATATGCAGAGACAACTATTATTAAGCCATTCATAGGTTAATTTTCTCGAAAACTGTAAACACTGTATTTCTGCTGCACTATGAAAATGTTTCTGTTTATTTTGAGTGACCCGCTTAGACCTACCCCAACAACGTTACTCAACAAATGCCGTGAGTTGGGGGCGGGACTATCTCTTTGTTTGACCAATGGCAACATATTCATATTCAAGTCTATTTTTGCAATCCATTTGGTTGCGCTAGTGGTGCAGAAATTACATACTTTAATTTATCATAATACCTTTGTTTCTTTGTTTGTGCATGTAAGTTCATATTGCATTAACTAATGCTAATGTATATAACTTTTCATGTAAAATATGTATTAGTATATAAAATTAATATTAACCAAGAATGCTCTTACAGTATTGTTCATTGTTAGTTAATGTTAACTATTGCAGTAACTAAAGTTAACAAATACATTCTTATTGTTAAGAGTTACTGTTATTTTAATTTTTTAGCAGATAAATAGTGTAATATAACTGTTCTAGACATAAAACTATACTATTTCTTTTATCCAGATATGATACAATTCAGTATCATATGACTACATATTTTTCACATGAAAGCACAGTATAAGATTTACAAAAATGGTTCACCAACTGAAAATTCTCAAAAATGAGTAATCCATTCCAAACCTAAATGCTGTTCCGAACCCAAATTATTTTCTTTTTTCCATGAAGCACAAAAGGAGATTTTTTGCAGAATGTCCAAGCTGTGGTTATTATGTCCAGATCCAAAAAAGACAAAAAGCACCATAAAAACCATCACACTTTGTGTTATTAATTTAAAATCTTCCCTTCCGCAATTAAACAATGGCGCCTCAAGGAGTGTTCAAGCATTATTGGTTCTCGTATTCTTGTGATCAATCACGGTGTGTTGTTTCAATAATTTGAATTCTATGCAAGTGCAAATTATTTTTGAAAGCTACAGCAATCACTATCCACTGACTTTCACCTTCTATGTTTCAAAAAAGTAAGAAAGTAATGCGGGTTTTGAACGACATGCGATTTAGTAAATGATGGCAGAACATACATTTTTGGGTGAACTACAAATAAACCTTTAACATAAAATATAACTCCTCGAGGGGTTAACTAGTTCAAGTAATTGAGATTTTCTTGGATTTACAAGGTATTTTTAGTCAATGTTTTAGGGATGCACAAATGCCTCTTTTATACCTTCTATAGCAGTCTGTAGCCATTCACCTGTTCTTGACTTCTCTCATGTTCTGAAGTGACTTAATGTTCTTTGGTGTTCACTATGATGTAGCTAGCTGCATCAGAGTGCAACATTTTGAAGTGGTTTCATTTTCCACTTGGATACACCTGGTCTCTTTGGTGATAGTTGATGATGACCTTTATCATTGAGAACTATGTTTAGTGCACTTAGAGTGTCTGGCAGGAGCTTGGCTCTGACCCTGAAGAACATGCTAAAAGCAAGAGAGTATACACACACACACACACACACACACACACACACACACACACACACGCACACACACACACACACACACACACAAAGAAAACACTCAAAATACTACCCAACATATTTATATATATATAAAATAAATTGTTAAACAGATAAGCAGACAGCATAACATTAATTATATTGATAGATAAGATATGAAATGGCGACTTTTAGACCTAAATAGAAAAACAACTAGAATAAAGATTGCCAGAATTGCTTATACACAGCATATTAGATTCCCAAATATGCTTGCATGTTTGGCCAATCACTGTATTATGAATTAAGTCTATCCTTGGGTCTCTCCCAGTGCACTGCTTAATAAGTAGATTTCTATGCTAAGCATATTCCTGCGTGTGTGTCTGTCTGTGTATGGGCATGTTTGTGCAGATTGTTTCTCATCTAAGGGAGAAGATAGGCTGTTTCGTCGTTTATTCAGGAGGTATAATCAGTTCATTCGCCCAGTGGAAAATGTGTCTGACCCTGTCACCGTGGAGTTTGAGGTCTCCATCTCACAGCTTGTTAAAGTGGTAAGAAAAACGTTCTAGTGTCCCCTGTCTCAAAAACACATGACCTGATTTTGTCCTGAAATTGTGTTTGAACAGAACTGTGACCCTGTAAAAAAAGTTTCTAGGCCTCAGTTAAGATCAATATGTATCTAAAGAAGAAATTGTATAGGACATCCAAATCATCATTTTGTTAATGTTTATACTTGTGATCTTTTAAAAAGGAAAAATAAAACTCGCTCTGCAGGTGGTTTTCTATAAGGGAAATTCTATGCTGTTGTAGGGGCTTTTGTTTCATTTACCGTGGTCAGAGAGAGCATTTGAGTTAAAAGCCTCTGTGCTCCACTGTTACAGAAAGTTGTGCAAACTCTAAGCTTTCTGTGGCGTCATACAAATCAGCATTCCAGGATTACATTTTCACATCAAGAGGGGAGAGCTACCAAGATTATAAGCACATCTTTATTCTTACTTCACAGAGACAGACACCTGAGAGATTAACAAGACATAGCTCACCACTTTAGAGAACAGAATCCTGGATTATAGATTATGATCACTCTCACAGGATTAAGAAAAATTAGCTGGGCAAGCATTTATAGTAGTTTTCTTGTGAATATGCAGGTGTTTTAAAAAGAGCTATTATCAACTTATACAACTGATATAGGTTACTGCGATAAATGGCATATGTTATGCAGATAGAGCACGTAGGTTTTCTTGAATGTATTACTCTACATCAGTAGTTCTCAACTGGTTGGTCGTGACCCAAAAATGGGCCACAAGTCTGTTCTGACAGCAGACAGCAGGGGAAATACAATGCTAAATGCAAAGAGCAAATTGCAACTAACCATACAATCATATATACCGTTAGGATCGCAAAATAAAAAGGAGTATCAACTTTTAAAAGGGAGGAGAAAACACTTCCCATGGGCCCTATTTTAAGAGTGATAGTGCTAAACTCTGTGCTATGCCGTAATTTATACATGCAAAGTCAATGGGTATGGCCAGAAAATTTTGGTATTTTCGTGCAATCGTTCGCTAAGTCTAGGCGCAAGTGGGTTTGGTGAATTTACGTGCACAAAGAGCTGATGGTCTGAGTCAAGTGCCATTTAATTAAGAGGTTCTTGTCCAGCACCATCTGCATCCTGTTATATAGTCCATTCCCTGTCAAGCACCAGCGATATAAACAAAGACAGCACATTTAAAAGAAGTTGGTAGTTTATATGGACTATATGCAATGAATTGGAAGAATAGAAATATGGATTCACGTTCTTTTGTGCATTATCTGCATCCTTGTTGAATGTCAGGCTTCTATGACAGTGACACACTCCTTTTATACGCATGGAAAATGTGGTTCTTGTCAGGATTGGTGGATTTATGCTCCATTAAATTATAGAGAATGTATTATTTATAATTTTCATCTACTTACACACAAATCATGGCTAATATTCAAAATTCAAAGTACACTTCACATGAAACTAAAATATAATCAAAACAACAAAATTGCCAAAAAATTATACCCAATCCAAACATTTTACTCTGTCCAACTTCTTCCACTGACCACTTTTGCAGTGACTTAAAAATCACAACAGGTGGAAACATACCAATACAAAGTAGATCATAAATACAATTGTAAATATAAACATAATAATAATAATAATTGAAAAATAAACCATGACCAAAAGATAGTTTAATGCAAATCGCATAAATATTTGTTTAATAAAGCAAACAATGACAAGATGTCAAATGACATTGTCATGGACATAATTTGATGTTTCATTATATTTTCAGAGTTTGGACATGGACTTTTTTACCATCTGCTGGTGGAATCTCCAAACTGCAAATGCAGGAACTGAGTGCTGCAAAAAGACCTGCTTTTGAAATATCTTAGCACAATAACCTATTTCTCAGGAAATGAGCATATGTCATTAACATACAGTACACCACCAGTTTGTGTGCATACACCCACAGATAGCGCAAACACCCCCACCCACGGCCACTTGCCCTTTGCGCTGGCATGAAAATTGCACCTAGCATTAGCGCTCTCACGAATATTGGATAAGATGTTGCGCACGGTCGTAGCGCATAGCTACGAAAATAGAGCCTCATATCTTTTGTTGTTGACATCAAAGGCTGTGCATTCAATCAAACAATATGGTATTTTTTGTGCAAATTCATCTTGGTAATCTTTGTCCCTGTTCATTTGATGATAGGGTGGTACGTCAATCTTCTGCTGATGTTTAAGCATTTACAAAATTGTCAATTTCCTATTTGGCCACGTCATGTTAATAATGTTGCATATTGTTGGGTAGAACCACTTATCATGGTCCTGAAAGCAACAGCCAGATCTCTCTCTCCCATAAGACAATATCTGTATAGATTTTATTGTTAGATCATGTTCCATTCTAAAAAAAAAAAAAAAAGAGGATGTGTGTATTTTTCTCTGATTGTCTCTGTCACTGTAATTGTCTCTGTTCATCTTTTCCCCTTTTCAGGACGAAGTCAATCAAATCATGGAGACCAATCTATGGCTGAGACATGTAAGTGATGTCTGTGTGCCATATGGAGGCCTTACGCATGCACGTGTGTGTGTGTGTGTGTGTCAGCTCCAGCATCTCATCATCTTTATGTCTTGCTGAGCCACTGTTGATAAGAACATTACAAGAAAATTTGTATAGCATATATATATATATAGCAGGGTGGGATTTAGAGATGAAGGAAGGGAAGGGAGAATATAGATATATACATGAAACAGAACAGTGGACTCAGTGAAACAGGATACGATGGTAGAGAAAAATCTAATTCATGTAAAGAAAGGAAAACTGAAACTTAGCATAGGTGGTTAGCTAAAAAGATGGAAATACACAGGTATGTGCAAAAAAGAGTCTAGCCAGGTCAGATAATAATTAACTTTATCATTTGCAATAATCGGCAGAATAATAATTATCTACTACTCTCAAGAGTTCTGAATCAGCAAAGATTTTTTTTAATTTATTTTTGTAACATATTTTCACCCTTTAAATATGGACAGATAAATCCACTATTTTAACTTCTAGAATATGATATGTTTGTCTTTTTCCTTTTGTTGTATTATATTGAAAATCATAATACTTGGATCATGGATCACTTTCATGATCACAAGGTTTCTACAGGAATGTATGGTTTAAATATACAGTAGGATTAGATATATGCATACAGTATATACCTTATGATGATAACAATTATGAGTTCTATACACGAGATGCTCCAGCATTACTGCTGCAATTTCTGTTGACATCAGTGTAGAGCGGAGGAGGGCGGGGCCGGGCTGGAATGATGCATGCCCGGTCCCCAATCAGCCTGATGGGGCTCGCGAGGGATAAAGGCGGCCGGGGACGACAGTTCGAGAGAGAGAGAATTACAGGCAGCTGCCCTGTGTGTGGTTATGTTTGTGTGTTTTTGGTTAAGTTGATCATTAAACTATTATTTATATTCTCAAGCCAGTTCTCGCCTCCTCCTTTCCCTCTAACCCCCTTACAATCAGCATTTGGGTTTTGTGGTTCATAATTGAGGGTGATTATGTGTGCTTATGAATGCATTGTGTAGTACCGTACTGAAAGTGTGTTGCTTTAGCAGGATTGTGTCTTGGGGTGTTTGTGGATTTTGGTACATGGGTTTTGCAGAATCAAAGGATGTGTGCATTTGTGACACACCCTGCAGTATTGTAAAATAAATATGTGCAATGCCTGATAGCAGAATTCTTGATATCTCTGAACACAGAGAGACCAGCAGTCTTAATAACATATCTTTCTACACAGACATGTCAACAAACCAAGATGTGCACAAATACATAGAAATCCACACAAACATACTGCTCGTATAGCCCTATACAACTATACACATTTATAGACAACCTCTATAAGCAACATAGCAGCTCCTGCAAAAAAAGTTATTTTTCTCTTCTCTGCAGATAACACACACACACACACACACACACACACAAAACCACTCACACAAAACACACACACATACACTCACACACACATACACTCACACAGTGCGGCTATCCTTCTGAGGACTCTCCATAGACATAATGATTTTTATACTGTACGAACTATAGATTCTATCCCCTAACTCTACCCCTAAACCTAACCTTCACAAAAAATTTCTGCATTTTTACATTTTCAAAAAAACATAATTTAGTATGTTTTTTAAGCTATTTAAATTATGGGGACATTAGAAATGTCCTCATAAACCGCATTTATAGCATAATACCCTTGTAATTACCAGTTTGTAACCTAAATTAATGCCCTCATAAACCACCCAAACCCACCTACACACACACAAACATACACACACACACACACATTGGTGCGGCTATCCTTATGAGGACTCTCCATAGACATAATAATTTTTATACTGACGAACTATAGATTCTATTCCCTAACCCTACCCCTAAACCTAACCCTCACAAAAAAACTTTCTGCATTTTTACATTTTCAAAAAAACATTGTGTGGCAGCGGGGGCGTGGTCAAGCATCTCTCCGGAGAGAGAGAATGCGGTAAGGGCGCTTACACCTGAGCTAAATTATGTCTAACACATGTCTCTAATTTCATTGAGCACGGGGAGAGCGGCATAAAAGGGCCACACCGCAAGTAGACGCAGAGAGAGAGACTGGCGCAAGAAAGGCCACAACGCCACATGATATTGTAGACGGAAATGTTAAGTGAATGTTTGATTGTAAAGCTGTGGACTGTGAAGCTGTAAGCGTTAACGTGCATAATTAAACTCCTACCTGAACCAGGAAATCTTAATTCTCGACTTCTCCTTTCCACTGAGAAGTGTTACACTGGTGCCGAAGCCCGGGAAAAGGTTTGAAGATGGACGGAAGTCGCCCCGTAGAGTCCTCCCAATTGGCTGAGATCCTCCAAGCCCTTGCTGGCTTACATCGGAACCACCAGCAAACCCTGCTTGAGCTCCGGCAAGATCAAGATCGCCAGTTTGTGGAGCTCATGCGCGCTCAAGCAGAGGACCAACAGGCGATCCGGAGCCTCCTCAGCCAGGAGGCATCCCAAGCCGCGACCCCGGACACCCACACGCCGTTGCCCGCACCTGCGTTACAGAAGATGGGGACGGCGGACGACCCCGAGGTGTTCCTGGACCTGTTCGAATGCACCGCTGAGATCTGGGGCTGGCCGCTCGGCCAGTGGGCGGCCCGACTCATTCCGCTATTGTCCGGGGAAGCCCAGCTCGTGGCTGAACAACTGCTGGCAACGAGCCTCCTGGCTTACGGAGACTTAAAGAAAGCCATCCTACAACGGGTTGGTCGGAGTCCTGAAGAAAGTCGTCAACTCTTCCGGAGCCTGAAGCTGGAGAGCTCCGACCGCCTGTTTGCTCTCGCCCAATGGCTCTGCGACGCCTGCCGAAGATGGTTGCTAGCGGGGGACCGCGGCATCGACGGGATCATCGACCAGGTGGTACTGGAGCAATTAATACATCGACTGCCGAAAGGGACGGTGGAGTGGGTCCAGTGCCACCGCCCAACGTCGCTGGAGGAAGCCGTCCGGCTTGCAGAGGACCACATGGCGGCGATCCCGAGGGCGGAAGAGCCCTCCTACTCTCTCTCCCCTCCCCCTGTGTTTCCCCCTGTCTCATTCCCCTCCCCTAACTCCTCTCGTTCTGCTCTCTCCTTAGGGCCCGTCCTGCAGACGAGGAGGACTTAAGACACCGAGACCAGTTCCCCGGGCGTGGGAGGCGACGCCTTCCCCTACCCCGATGCCCCGCCGCTCTCCCCCTCAGGGGGGGCGCCCGCCGATGCAAGTGCGGGCGTAGCGCCTGGGCCAGCCTGCTGGAGGTGCGGGGACCCGGACCACTTCCGGGATCAGTGCCCTCTGATGGAGCTGGGGACGGTGGTGCGGGACTTTGACCTCCTGCAGGCTGCCCCCGACCAGGCTGGAGCGTACCGGATACCGGTAAGTGTCAAGGGGGGTACTCACCAATCATTGGTGGACACCGGGTGTAATCAAACCACTATCCACCAACGCTTGGTTCAACCCGAGGCTTTGGGCACAACTAAAACGGTGAGGGTGAAATGTGTGCACGGGGACATTCACAAGTATTCGGTGGTGACCCTGACGATTAAATTCCGGGGGAAAAAGCATAGAGTGGAGGCCGCGGTTAGTTCCCGCCTCACCCATCCGCTGATTTTGGGGACCAATTGGACTGACTTTAGAGTTTTATTAAAGGGAATTTGTGCGGATGGGTCCTGTATGAAATTAGGGAGATGTGCAATGTGCGATGCTCTGGCAGGGGAGGTGGAGCCGGGGCCGTCCTCAACAAATCCACGTCATAATGACGAGAGAGGGGGAGAGGCTGCAGCCCCTCCCCTTCTCAGGGAATTCCCTGAGGGGGATTTCCCTTTGGAGCAGTCGCGAGACGAAACCCCCAAACACGCCTTTGACCAAGTGAGAGTCATCGATGGTCAACAACTCCAGCCCGACATAGCCCTTTCATACCCCTATTTTGCGATTATAAATGAGCGGTTGCATAGAGTGACACAGGACGCTCAGACTAAAGAGGATACAACCCAACTTTTGATACCACGGAGCCGTCGGGAAATGGTATTCCAGGCGGCTCATTATAATCCCATGGCGGGTCACTTAGGAGAAAGGAAAACACTGAACCGTCTAATAAGCTTCTATTTGCCGGGCATTGGCAGCGATGTCCGCAGGTGGTGTGCGGCATGGCGCGAATGCCAGCTGGTTAACCCACCGGCCACCCCAAAAGCGCCATTGCACCCTCTTCCGTTGATCGAGGTCCCCTTTGAGAGAATTGGAATGGACCTCGTTGGGCCATTAGAATGGTCAGCACACAGACATTGCTTTGTATTTGTCCTAGTGGACTATGCAACGCGTTATCCAGAAGCAGTGCCTCTTCGCAACATCTCAGCACGCAGTGTTGCGGAGGCACTCTTCAAAATAATCTCCCGGGTGGGGATTCCGAAAGAAATCCTCACCGATCAGGGCACAATGTTTATGTCACGGACACTACGTGAGCTGTACGAATTGTTGAGTATTAAATCAATTCACACTGGTGTGTACCATCCTCAAATGGATGGCCTAGTGGAACGATTTAATAAAACCCTCAAAAACATGATTCGTAAATTCGTGCACGACGATGCTAGAAATTGGGATAAATGGCTCAACCCCCTGTTATTTGCAGTACGAGAGGTCCCGCAAGCCTCCACTGGCTTCTCCCCATTCGAGCTGCTGTATGGGCGACGCCCACGCGGTGTGCTTGATGTATTATGAGAAGCCTGGGAGGAGGGATCTTCAAATAGTAAGAATGAAATTCAATATGTTCTTGACACTTTGGGACAACTAACACAGGAGAATTTGCTCCAAGCTCAAGAATGATAGCGCCGACTATATGACAGGGGAACTCGGCTAAGGGAATTTGCACCGGGAGATAAAGTGCTTGTATTGCTTCCCACATCGAGCTCTAAATTATTCGCCAAGTGGCAAGGACCCTTTGAGGTCACACGATGAGTGGGAGATCTCGATTATGAAGTTAAACGAACCGATAGAGGGGGCGCACGTCAAATATACCACCTCAACCTCCTGAAATTGTGGAGGGAGGCGGTCCCTGTGACGTTGGCTACGGTAGTTCCCGAGAAGGCGGAGCTCGGACAGGAGGTGAGTTCAAAACATAAACAGTTCACCCCGGTCACTTGCGGAGACCACCTCTCACCGAGTCAACTCGCGGAGGTTGCTAGGTTGCAACAGGAGTTTGCGGATGTGTTCTCCCCTCTACCGGGGCGTACAAACCTCATTCACCACCACATCGAGACCGAGCCGGGGGTCATGGTACATAGCCGCCCCTACCGATTACCCGAACACAAGAAGAAAATCATTCGGGAAGAACTGGATGCAATGCTCAATATGGGGGTAATAGAAGAATCCCACAGCGATTGGTCCAGCCCAGTTGTTCTAGTGCCTAAGAGAGACAGGTCTGTACGGTTCTGGTTGGATTATAGGAAAGTCAACGC
Source organism: Myxocyprinus asiaticus (assembly GCF_019703515.2). NCBI lineage: Eukaryota > Metazoa > Chordata > Actinopteri > Cypriniformes > Catostomidae > Myxocyprinus > Myxocyprinus asiaticus. The sequence continues at coordinate 33,452,045 of NC_059350.1, forward strand.
GGTGTCTAAATTTGATGCGTATCCAATGCCTCGCATTGATGAGTTGCTCGATCGGTTGGGCACTGCTCGATTTTATTCGACATTGGATTTGACAAAGGGATATTGGCAGATCCCCTTGACACCAATTTCCCGTGAAAAAAACAACTTCTCCACACCGTTTGGATTACACCAGTTTGTGACACTTCCGTTTGGTTTGTTTGGAGCCCCGGCTACGTTTCAGCGTCTCATGGACCGAATCCTCAGACCGCATTCAGCTTACGCCGCTGCCTATTTAGATGACATCATCATTTACAGCAATGATTGGCAGCAGCACATGCAACATCTGAGGGTGGTTCTGAGATCGCTGCGCGGAGCGAGACTCACAGCAAACCCAAAGAAGTTATACCCGCGATTGGGCGGGTGGAGGTACGGTATCTGGGGTTCCACTTGGGCCACGGGCAGGTGCGTCCCCAAATTGACAAGACAGCGGCAATTGCGACCTGCCCGAGGCCCAAGACCAAAAAGGGGGTGAGACAGTTCCTGGGGCTGGCTGGCTATTATAGAAGGTTCGTGCCTAATTATTCAGACGTCACCAGCCCGCTGACTGATCTCACTAAAAAGGGAGCTCCAGACCTGGTCCAGTGGACGGAGCAGTGTCAGCGGGCGTTCACGCAAGTTAAAGCCGCACTTTGCGGGGGACCGCTTTTACATTCACCTGACTTCTCTCTCCCTTTTGTTTTACAGACAGATGCTTCAGACAGAGGGCTGGGGGCTGTGCTCTCGCAGGTGGTGGAGGGGGAGGAGCGCCCGGTGCTGTACATTAGCCGTAAGCTCTCGTTGAGGGAAACTAAGTACAGCACCGTGGAAAAGGAGTGTCTCACCATCAAGTGGGCAGTCCTCACTCTCCGATACTACCTGTTGGGGCGGGCCTTCACCCTCTGTTCCGATCACGCCCCGCTCCAGTGGCTCCACCGCATGAAAGATACCAACATGCGGATCACCCGTTGGTATCTGGCTTTTCAGCTGTTTAAGTTCAAGGTGGTCCACAGACCGGGGGCACAGATTGCTGTCGCTGACTTCCTTTCCAGTAATGGGGGGGAGTGGTAGGCAGGCCGGATGCCTCCCCGGCCTGAGTTGGGCAGTGGGGATATGTGGCAACGGGGGCGTGGTCAAGCATCTCTCCGGAGAGAGAGAAAGCGGTAAGGGCGCTTACACCTGAGCTAAATTATGTCTAACACCTGTCCCTAATTTCAGTGAGCACGGGGAGAGCGGCATAAAAGAGCCACACCGCCAGTAGACGCAGAGAGAGAGACTGGCGCAAGACAGGCCACGACACCACATGATATTGTAGACGTGAAATGTTAAGTGAATGTTTGATTGTAAAGCTGTGGACTGTGAAGCTGTAAGCGTTAACGTGCATAATTAAACTCCTACCTGAACCAGGAAATCTTGCTTCTTGACTTCTCCTTTCCACTGAGAAGTGTTACACATTGTTTAGTATGTTTAAGCGATTTGAATTATGGGGACACTAGAAATGTCCTCATAAACCACATTTATAGCATAATACCTTGTAATTACCAGTTCATAGCCTAAAAACCTCATAACTTCGTAAACCACCCAAACCTGTCCACCCCCCTCCCCCCACACACACACTCAAGCACACAGTGTTATTAGTGCAGACTATGACAGGAAACAGATGACATTTTGAAAAGTTTCATGCACAGTCAAGCCACTTTCACACAGTCACACACATTCATATATACAAAGACAAATGTACAAACACAATCAGGATTGTAAACTGCAGACATGGTGTTCATTATTTCTACTTATTCTTAAACTTCTGTATTTATAAGTGTCCTAGAATGTGGCACAATAGCTTTATTGCTTCTAAATGCTCTATGAGACTTTTTTCCATTTTGAGCTTTTTTGTATTTTGAAATTATTGTGCCCATGCACACATATGAGAAAATACAATAAAGCACACTGAAGAAAACTGCAGCATTTGAGATTCATTCCATACTGTTTGTGTAGAATGGAGTACATTCTACACAGTGAAGTGCATCTCTTGTTTTGTAACAGAATATTGGTTTACATATGTATAAAATCAAGCATACCTTAAGCCAAAAAAGTCATGTGTTTTTGAGTGACAAAATATTTATATTGGGAGAAACAGTTTGCCAGTGTTTTGGTGAAATGAAATTATTTTGAGAGGTGTATGAAGTGTTGTGATGGTTGAAGGCATTTTGGATGAAAGTTATGCTAGTATAAATGTTGGTAGAGATGACTGTGTGAAGAGTCTTGAAAATGTGTTCTCAGTATTGAGAAATGTGTGAAAATGATTGTAAAAACTGTCAACTGTATATGATGTCATTTTTGTGATTTTTTTTTTTTTTTTTATAGATATGGAATGACTACAAGCTGAAGTGGTCACCAGCAGAGTTTGATGGAATAGAGTTCATCAGAGTCCCATCAAATAAAATCTGGAGGCCAGACATCGTACTTTACAACAAGTGAGTCAAGTCTTCCAACTTCATTTAATTTCAACCTCATTTTATTTTGGAGCCAAAGGAACAATAATAATAAGTAATAGTTTGAGAAAATGTAAATGCATCAAAGCTCATAATATTCTTATGTGCTTTTTGACACAGTGCTGTTGGGGACTTCTTGGTGGAGGATAAAACCAAAGCTCTTTTGAAATATGATGGAACAATCACTTGGGTCCCTCCTGCAATCTTCAAATCCTCCTGCCCTATGGACATCACTTACTTCCCTTTTGACTATCAGAACTGCTCTATGAAGTTTGGTTCCTGGACTTACGACAAAGCCAAGATTGACCTAGTTCTCATCGGCTCAAAGGTCAACCTGAAAGACTTCTGGGAGAGTGGAGAATGGGAGATCATTGATGCACCAGGTTATAAACATGACATCAAGTACAACTGCTGTGAGGAGATCTACCCAGACATTACCTACAGTTTCTACATACGCCGACTGCCCCTCTTCTACACAATCAACTTAATCATCCCCTGCCTCCTTATCTCCTTCCTGACCATACTCGTCTTCTACCTTCCATCAGACTGTGGCGAGAAAGTGACATTGTGCATTTCTGTACTCCTCTCTCTCACTGTGTTCCTCCTTGTCATTACAGAAACCATCCCATCCACCTCACTCGTGATCCCTCTGATTGGCGAGTACCTTCTCTTCACTATGATTTTCGTCACCCTCTCCATTGTCATTACAGTCTTTGTACTGAATGTGCACTATCGCACCCCTATGACCCACACCATGCCCTGCTGGGTTCGTACTGTCTTCCTTCAAGCTTTACCCCGTATCATGCTTATGCGTCGGCCTCTCGACCTGTCGGAGTCCTCTGGAAAAGAAGAACTAGAGAGTGGGGGCTCATCCGGGAGTGGAGCAGGAAGAGGAGGGGAGGGAAAGAAGAGGAAAAATAGTGGATCCCAGCAGGGAGCAATGAACTCTTTGGAGTTTGGAGAGGGAAAAGCAGTACTAGAGGGAAAGAAAGGGGGATGCCCATGTCACCCAATGAAAGAGGCACCTGAGGGGGATTGTGGGAAAGCCAGCCGTCAGTTGAGTCCGCAGGCCATCAACACAGTTGTAGCTTTCTCGGTCATGTCACCGGAGATCAAACAGGCCATTGAGAGTGTGAAGTACATTGCTGAGAACATGAGGAGCCGCAACAAAGCCAAAGAGGTAAAGAGTTTCCCATTTAGTCAGTCCACTTGGTACAACATAGTGATTATGGGAAATCATGCTCTCGTGTACATACATACAGTGAAGATACTACCTATTCACAGCTGAAAGGCCGCTAATGTACAGCAACAAAACTTACCCCGTATACCAGCAGGTATACAAATATCTTGATGAACATTTCTCACTCTTAGTGATTAGCATAGTGGTTGTAGCTAAGCCAGCTAAACAGATCGAAACATTGGAGACCTCATATGAGAAACTGTTCAGATACAAAAATAAACTGTATGTATTGTGCTGTAAGTTCATTAAAAATAATACTCGATTGTTACCACATTTCCGGCATCGCACAATTGCAGTTTAGACAGCTTTATTAATTAGAATGGGAGCGGTAGCATTGCTTTAAGTGTAGATAGAAATGTAATACATTTTTAATAGAATACTGTCATAAAATGAAGGAACTGTCTGATACAGCCAAAGTCAGTTTTCTTTTTGTTTAAACTAATTAGCCATTAGACTAATCACTTCTAAAAAAGTACAATGGTATTGCCAGTTTTTGGACTGTACCAGTAAAGTAGGCTGCCATGTTAGACATTCAGAACCATGGTTTATTTATTATTTATCTTGAAACCATCATTGTACCATGATTCTTTTACATTATTGCTGTAAGGTCATAAATATTAATGCCAGTATCCACCTTTTTCCGGAACGAGGAAGTGTTCCATGATTCGCCTGTTTTCATTTTCCACTCTCCAATGTTTTCACCCGCATCGGCGTATATTCTTAGCGGGTAAAGTATTTCATTTTTTTTCAGAAATTGTCAAAAAAACACGTGGCTCTATATTGCTGATACGTCACAGAGTTGAGATGACCATATTTTTTAAAGTGCCTCACCTGAGTATGTAGATGACATGAAGCGATGATCCGAGGTTAGTTATGTTGATATCATTATTTATTTTAAGTTGTTATGACAGCCAACAACTGCACAAGTTGTGTGTGAAATTAATTTGGACTCCAAATAACACTTAAATGTTTGTTTTTCTCTGTCTGGATCACTCATTTCGGTTAGTTTTACATTACTTCTCCAGACAAGAAACAGAAAACTGGCAATTAGAATCATAATGGAGCCGCGCAGTGATTGCTTAGGAAAAGTGTGGATATAGTAAAATAACGTTATAGTAATAAGAAAAAAAATAAGAGAAATATTATAGAAAGTGTCAGTTCTAAAAAGAGGATGATGAGGTAAGAGTGAAAGCAGCAGAGATGACAGGATGAATTGAGGAAGCAGAGATGAGAGAAAGCATATAAAATATGTAAAAATTAGTGCATGCCACTGTCAGTGTGTGTACGAGAGAGTGCGATTTCCCATAGTCAACATGTTGTACCTCACCTCCTTCTGAGAACAATAGTTCAATCAGATACACTTCCACCAAATGAATACTTGAATGAATACTTCATTCACTTATAGACAAGTGAAGCAATCTGTTGGTGTTGGGGGGTATGGTTCTGTCCTGGGCAAATTCTCCGCCCGTCCATGCAGCCATGCGTGGACAGAGCAGAGTGTAGCAATAGGGGTAACAGAACAGATCCAGCAGAATTATTACAACATTGTTCCATTTTTTAAACATTCTGACAGCGCTACATGATACAATTGTTCATTTGCATAACACTTACTAGAACTTCAAATACTGTATATCAAGTTGGCAATCAAGAACAAGACAGAATAACACACTGAAGATAGGAATTCCAAACTGGCAATCAACTGTAGAGTTAGAGCACAAAACAACAAGACAGATGTAGAGAAACTAAAGGCAAGCTGCCATACAGAGGTGAAGCTGGGGATGGAGGAGGGTGTTAAGTGCAGCTTGCATCCATGCAATGAAAAGACAGCTATGCAATGAATGAACGAATATATGGAGGACTTAAATAGAACCGCTCTGATAAACGTCTGAATTGTATCGGTAGACATCATGATCAGCTGAGCATCATGACTCACGTGACCTGACAGAACTAATGCTACACTTGATTTATTTGATTATACTGTAGGTTCACTAACATGGCAACACATTTACTGTACTTGCATTTTTGTTCCATTCACTTGTATGACATCACTTTGATTTGTTTGCCTGGTATGGCATCATCAGATTTGATCTGTCATCAGAACCTCATAAATTATTGGAGGAATTAGCCTCATTAGTGCCTGACTGGCTTACAATAAGAAGCTATAACTCTAACCCCCACAATCCTACCCTTACGAGCATGTAAAGCTGATCAGCCTGTCGGCTCTAAAGGGGGACCTTCCTCTAATATGCTCGCTCATCCCTGTAGCTCCTAGCATACCACAGTTCACTATATTTATTGTTTTCCGAAGAGAGTTAGTGATGGACAGTTCTTTTTTTCTTTTCTTTTTTTTGCCATTTCTATTTATATGGAAAGTAGAGCAGTGACAGCAAATGGTGGTGAAAAGAGGGGGAAATGGGTTCGGCAAATGACTCAAACCAGATTAATTTGTGTTGCCTGCATAAGCTTATCCGTTTACTGCCTGGCCACAGCTCTGACAAGATGGTTTTAACAGAAATGTGGCAAACCTCAACTCAAAAACCTCAGATTGCAAATTTATATCAAGCTTTGGATGTATGTCCTTACAAGCACAGGTTATGCATTACAGACTAACATCTAGCACAAGCGTAAACAACTTTTTACCTGGCTTTAATGTGTTCTCATTTTGTCACGGGTTGAAGCAGAGGCAGGACCCAAATGCAGAGTTAAAAAACAAAAGGATTTATTTATAGAAAATAAACAAAACCAAACAAAAACTACCCAGTAGGGGAAAAAACAGTCCAGGGCAACAAATTAGATGACAGGCTGGGGGCAGATGAACTGTACCCAGGACCAACCGGAACCAACAGACTGGAAGGCAAACAGGACCGACATGAACATGAAACAAGCACTGGATGAACTGGCACTGGACAGCACACACAAGGAGACTAAAATAGGGAAGGAAACGCCACGCGATGCACGCAACAGGCGACAAAACGAGACAGGACACCTGTGCGACACACAAACCCGACACCCCAGACCGAAGTGACCAAACCTCAGCACAATGTGAAGACAGCTCGTGATCCGGGTGCACAGCGCAACGCAAAGCACACTAGTGGTCATGAGAGACAGACATAAATGATTGACATGAGTGCATGCCGCCAAAATTATGTAAGCGCAATGCACTCACGCCAATAACAGACAGAACAAGGAGCATGAGTGTCCGAATCCCGACACCAACTGAAACTGAACCAGACAGTGAAATCAGGATCCAGACATCATGCTCCGAACATGAAACATGAGACCAACTGAGTAGCGCACGGTAGGAAAATAACAACCGAAGCCGTGCACTCACACAAAGACAGAAACGAAGCACCATGACAGACACAGGACAATGATGTCATGACCCTGTCACACAAAAAACCGGACTGACAGAGTGACGGGGTCGTGACACATTTTCCTCCTTTCTCTCATTTTCTTTACTTGTTACCTCTAACCTCTCTTTTCTTTCATTTATTAACCTTCCCTCTCTCCCCCTTTTTTCTCTGTTTATTGTGTGCCCTTTCTCTCTTAGGTGGAGGATGATTGGAAGTATGTTGCTATGGTGATTGACCGCATCTTCCTGTGGGTCTTTGTGCTGGTGTGTGTGCTTGGGACTTTGGGCCTCTTTCTACAACCTCTCATTGGCTTCCTCTCATAACTGACAATGAAACACAGATGTCAGCCTACAGTACCTGTTCCAACCAACTAAAGACACTTAATATCTGTTTTAACAATTATCTGAGTCACTGACATGCTGTCATATTTAATTCAAATCACATTTATTCTGTCACTACAGCAAAACTCTACAACTATATACTGATGTCCTTGCGCAGCAAATAGCTAATTAGGTGTTATGTTTTTTTATCTGCCACTACTTGGAGACTACTCTTTGCCTTTTTAACAATCAGGGACTCTAAAAATTGACAATTGCAGAACTTTGTAATCAACTTAGAACTTTCTAATGTCAATATCACTTACTCCATAAGAATACTAATCAGACTGATTGGTGTTCTGTTGCCACAACTCAAGCATTACATTCCACATGATTAGACTCACATGATACATGCCATTTTATACAAAACAAAATGGCCATCTTCTTTTAAACAACAACTACAGTCAACTCAGGAAAGTCTGCAACAGACAATGATGGTCTTTTCCTTACCAGAGTAAAGGATATCCAGCTTATACACATGAAGAAATGTGTTGTATACTGTAGATCAGTTCACTAAACCCTCACACCATGTTGTAAACAGGCAGGGCCAGTCTTGGGCATAATCCGATTACAAAGTAATTAGCTACTGTAATCTTATTACTTTTGGTCAAAAGTAGTGTAACAAATTACATTTTAAATTATTGTAATAATATTACAGTTACTTTAAAGTCATTGTATTAATTTCAAGTACATAACTACATTTCCCTGTCTGTCACTCACACTACATTAGTGACACTATGGGTTCATTCTTGAGAGCCCCAATCACCTTTGCTTAAAATATAAAAGGCCAATGAGAACTGGCGAGTGGAATTTGCATGCCACCCTCCACTCCCAGACATACGGGTATAAAAGGAGAAGGCGTGCACCAATCATTCAGATTTTTTCTTCAGAGCCGAATGCATGTATTGTGTTCGGCATCTCACCTTGCCGTGGCACGACTTGGCTGCCTTCAGACCTCCGAAGTCCGGTCCAGTCTGGCCCGAGTGAACTCTCCAGCCCCACCATCGCCCCTGGGCCAGCGCATGGTAAGTATTATATTGCTGGGTGCCCTCTGGGCCTCGCCGCCCATATGGTCGGTAAAACAGCAGTTTCCTCATTCCCTGGGTCAGCGCACTCGTGACGGCCAGGCGCTGGAAGTCTTTCTGGTCAATCAGGCGAACGCGAGTACCTCCCGTTCCCTCGTTCTCTGTTGAGAGACAGGTAAGTGTGCTGGTCTCTGGGGTCGTCCCCTAGGTGCCACTGGTGCGGAGTCTGGAGGCCTGGTTAGCTCTCTCCAGCCCCTCGCTGTGGCTCATCAGGACAATTCGCCTGGGCTACGCGATCCAGTTCACCAGATGCCCGCCCAGGTTCAGTGGCATCCTCTCCACTACGGTGCGGGGCGAGGGTGTCTCCATCCTCCGGGCAGAGGTTGCCACCTTTCTGGCGAAGGAAGCAATAGAGCCCGTTCCCGTAGCCGAGTTGCGCAAGGGCTTTTACAGCCCTTATTTTATCGTGCCCAAGAGAGGGGGAAGGTCGCGCCCAATCTTGGACCTGCATGCTTTGAACAAAGCCTTACACAGGCTTCCATTCAAGATGTTAACGCAGAAGCGCATCCTGGTGTCAGTACGACATCAGGATTTGTTCGTGGCCATCAACCTGAAAGACGCATACTTTCATGTATCGATCCTTCCTCGACACAGACCCTTTCTTCGGTGTGCCTTCGAGGGATAAGCATACCAGTACAAGGTCCTCCCCTTCGGGCGGTCCCTGTCCCCTTGCGTCTTTACCAAGGTCGCAGAGGCTGCCTTGGCCCCGCTGAGGGAGAAGGGCATTCGCTTTCTCAATTATCTCGATGACTGGCTAATCTTACTCACTCGCGAGATCTATTGTGTGCACTCAGGGACTTTGAGCTTCAGCACCTCGACCAACTCGGGCTTCAGGTCAACTGGGAGAAGAGCAAGCTCTCCCCTGTGCAAAGCATCTCTTTTCTCGGTATGGTGTTGGACTCGGTCACTGGCAGAAGGTAGCGGTGAAACAATTTCAGAGGCTCCTGGGACATATGCCATCCTCGGTGGCGGTTCTCCCCCTAGGGTTGATGCATATGAGACCGCTTCAGCACTGACTACAGACTCCAGTCCCGAGGTGGGCATGGTGCCACGGCACCCGCCGTGTGAATATCACGCCGCAGTGCCATCAGACTTTCAGCCCTTGGTCAGACCTGACATTTCTACGGGCAGGTGTTCCCCTAGAGCAGGTCTCAAGGCACGTCGTGGTCATGACAGATGCCTCAAACTCAGGCTGGAGCACTGTGTGCAACGGGCAGGCAGTCTCAGGGCTCTGGACAGGGTCCTGACTCCTTTGGCAGAGCATCAACTGCTTAGAGTTGCTGGTGGTATTGCTGGCCCTGCAGAGGCTTCAGCCATTGATTCAGGGCAAGCATGTGTTGGTCTGGACCGACAACACAGTGACCGTAGCGTACATAAACCGCCAAGGTGGTGTACGCTCGCGTCACGTCACAACTCGCCTGCCGCCGCCTCCTCTGAAGTCAGCAGACGTTGAAGTCGCTGCAGCCACTCACCTTCCAGGTGTCCTCAACCATGCATCGGGTGCGCTCTCACGGCAGGTAATGCTCTGTGGGGAGTGGGGACTCCACCCCCATGTAGTCCAGCTGATTTGGGAGAGATTCGGGGAGGCGCAGGTAGACCTGTACGCCTCCCAAAAGTTCTCTCACTGCCCCCTTTGGTACTCCCTATCCGAGGCTCCCCTCGGCATGGGTGCCTTGGCGTACAGCTGGCCTCGGGGGTTGCGCAAGTATACATCTCCTCCATTGAGCCTCATTGCACAGACTCTGTGCAAAGTCAGGGAGGACGAGCAGCAAGTCCTGTTCGTTGCGCCATACTAGCCCAACCAGACTTGGTTCTCGGATCTGATGCTCCTGGTAGTAGCACCTGCCTGGCGCATTCCCCTGAGGCAGGACCTTCTCACTCAGGGGAAGGGTGCGCTCCAGCACCCACCGCCGGACCTCTGGAATCTCCACGTCTGGCTCCTGGACGGGACGTGGAAGACCTAGCGGGTCTTCCGCCAGCGGTGGTAAACACAATCACTCAGGCCAGAGCCCCCTCTGTGAGGCGGCTGTATGCCTTGAAGTGGCATCTCTTCATGAACTGGTGTTCTTCCCGTGGGAAGACCCACAGAGATGCGCCGTTGGGTCTGTGTTGTCTTTCCTTCAGCAAGGGCTGGAGAGATGGCTGTCTCCCTCTAACCTGAAAGTGTACGTGGCTACCATAGCAGCTTACCATGACACACTGGATGGGAGGCCCTCACGACAGCGTGACCTGATCAACAGTTTCCTCAAGGGCGCAAGGAGGTTGAATCCTCCTTGACCATGCCTGATTCCCTCTTGGGATCTCTCTGTGGTCCTACGTGCCCTACAGAGAGCCCCCTTTGAGCCCCTGGAGCAGGCCGAGCTCAGCACTTTGTCTCTGAAGATGGCCCTCCTGGTAGCACTCACTTCCATCAAGAGGGTGGGGGACCTGCAGGCGCTCTCTGTTACCAGCGAATGCCTGGAGTTCGGGCCGGCATATTCTCACGTGATCTTGAGACCCTGGCCCGGTTACTTGCCCAAAGTTCCCACCATTCCTTTTCGGGACCAGGTGGTGAACCTGCAAGTGCTCCCTTCAGAGGAGGAAGACCCAGCCTTGTCATTGCTGTGTCCAGTTCGCGCCCTGCGAATCTATCTGGATCGCACTCAGAGCCTTAGACGCTCGGAGCACCTCTTTGTTTTGGAGGACAGCAGAAGGGGAAAGCTGTCTCCAAGCAGAGGCTAGCCCATTGAATTGTGGATGCCATTTCTCTTGCATACCAGTCTCAGGACTTGCCGTGCCCCTTGGGAGTCCGGGTGCACTCCACTAGAGGTGTTGCATCCTCCTGGGCACTAGAAAGGGGGGCCTCTCTAGCAGACATTTGCAGAGCTGCGGGTTGGGCTACACCCAATACCTTTGCGAGGTTTTATAACCTATGCATAGACCCGGTTTTGACCCGAGTGTTACGCGGTAACAGCAGGTAGACCGGGTGGCCGGTTGGGTGTACAGCTTGAATTGTGCCTTTCCCCTTTTTTCAAAGGTGATAATGTGCGCCTTTTTGTCCACAACAGTTCCTCGTATCCGGTGAACCCCGGACACCTCTTTAATTCTTAAGCACTGTTCGGTGACAAACTCGGCGGAGGAGTAATGACACCAGGCCCAGTACTCGTGGTATGCCCCTTTTCAGGTGAGCCCATGTGCTCCATGCGTGGTAGTTCCCCCTTGGTAATTCTGTATGATGAGTTTCCACTGTTCAGTTTCCCCTTAGGTGAACCCTGTGTTTCCCCTCACCAGATCTTTCTCTGCCTCGGCCATTGTGGCTGCATACCCTCTCTGTAGATAGGGTCCTCCGGTGGTATCATTCCATATTTGAACTTCCCCGTTGGTCCATGTGAGGTATTCTCCACATGTCACCCTCCCTCCGGTAGGATGTGGTCTCCGTAGTGCTCTCTTTCCTGGAGAGGGAAGAGCACTTCCCAGCGCTATTCTAGAAAGTGCTCGGCGGGAAATTGCTTAACAGCAAATTAGGAAAGGCACCACCGGTAGCCTACTTGGGTAAGTGCCTCCTCCCCCCCTTTAACAGGACTAGGAAGATGCCTTACCTAACTCGCTGGAAGGTCATGACGAGGCACGCAGCAGCTTGCCCATTTCCACTCTTCCGTACCTCGTGACATGGTTCACTATAGGAACTCCTAGTGTCACTACATCGACACAACTTCGAGTGAGTGACAGACAGGGAACGTCGTGGTTACTGATGTAACCTCTCTTCCCTGATGGAGGGAACGAGACATTGTGTCCCTCCTGCCGTGGTGCTGAACCGGCCGCTGACATGGCTGGGACTCTCTATCGGCTCCTCAGCATAAATCTGAATGAGTGGTGCATGCCTTCTCCTTTTATACCCGTATGTCCGGAGGGCAGAGAATGGCATGCAAATTTCACTCGCCAAGTCTCATTGGCCTTTTCTATTTTAAGCAAAGGTGATTGGGGCTCTCAAGATCGAACCCCTAGTGTCATTGACACAATGTCTCATTCTCTCCATCAGGGAACAGAGGTTACATCAGTAACCAAGATGATTTCTAAATACAATTATTTATGCTGAATACATTTATAACATAAATTATGTTCATATACGTCCATAAAGTATATGTACATTTCTGTGACAGCTGAAGAGTCACTAACGTGTCGGTTTTAAGTGTATGACTTGTGCGCAAAAATAAACAAGAAGGAAAATAAAGATTATTTTGAATTTGTTGAGCGAAAAAGTGTTTTAGAAAGTAACTTAAAAGTAAATTAGTAATGTAATTACTTTTTTCATGAAGTAATCCATAATGTAATTTGATTGCAATTTTTAGAGAAATAATCATTTGTTGTGGATACATTTTTCCAGATTTTTCTGTAAAGGCGGAAAACCACCAGTAAGATGCCCCCCCACTGGCTGAAGAGCTTAAAACTAAGAGCATTTTCCTTGTATTTCGATAACTTAAGTGATGCTTCTCCAGATGGCCTTCTTTTTATGGTTTTCCTTGTGGAACTTGAGGGATTTGTCATATAATATCCGATGTTCCACAACTTCTCAATCAATTTCACCTCGTCCATGTTTGCTGTTTAAAGGGGTCATGAAGTGTTTTTTTTTATCATTTTATTATCTTCCCTGAGGACCACTAATAATGTTATAAATTATATATTTTTTTACACCATATCAGTCATAAATTAGTAATATATGATCATTTTCTACCCTGTTTTTGGCCCTCTGTCTGAAATGCTCAGTTTTGGCCTAAGCGCCTCCTTAAAACTTCAACGTAAATGCCCAATGTTATGATTGGCTGACATAATGGAGCCCCTCAAATTCAGAAAACTCAAACGGAAGAGATGGAACAAGCCCCTCAACATTATAAAACAAAATTGCAGGGTTTACACATAATGCACATACAACACTTTGCATCCAAATATAATAAACTGTTCAACCCAACCTCAACTGTTAACACTCAGCACCATAAACTATCAAACAGTCATGACATTTGAAATATTCATGAATTAAATGGTATTCTTAGGTTTTTGATTGGGTCCAAATGTTTTTAACTGCCCCATTCTTCCATAGCAGTTCCTTTGCAAAGATTGAATCGTATTATGACTGGTTCACAAGCAATCCACACTGACATGAGCACACACATAGTCCAAAGAACGGTGAAATGACACACACATATACATACTGTATGCCCACTGAGGTAGACACTGCCAGAAACACATAGAAACGGTCAAGGCCCCCATCTAGTTCACGTTTACATACACCAACAATTAAAAATAGCGCAGATGGCCGAAAGAAAGTGTCCATGACATGTTTGTGCTCAAAACAACAAGATGCAGCTGAATGAAAGACAGTTGTTTCTCCCTTTCAGAGTTGTAACTTGACACCATGTCTTTTAAAAGTGCCGAGATACGTGGCAGCAGTCAGCGAGTCTATGTAGTTCAAGTTTGTTTACAAATGAATTCAAATATGTGTCCCTTTTGGTGTTCAGAAATAGTTAAGCCTGCTCTTTCGAACTACGCACCGGTGGGCGGGGCCAAGGGTGCGATTTTATTGTGGGATATGAAAATACAAATCAGCAATGTGTCTTGATGTCACGAACAGACAGATTTAAAAATGAGACATTTTAGCAGGGTGGCAACACTAAATGCTCCTTTTAGACTGGTGAGGAAGTTCTGAGTTCTGAAATTTACAGTATGTTTTTATAGTACAGTTACCTCTTATATGTCTAAATATCAAGGAAAATTTGATTCTCCATTTCATGACCCCTTTAATATACATGCAGAGTAGGATTTTTCCCAGTGAGTTTTTGGTGTGGGCGGGGCTACCTGATGCAACAAAAAAGAAATAGACCAAATTTATTGTCACTCGTCACTTGTCATTGCCATGGCTGTTTACAACTGAATTTGGATTAACATGGAATAGATTTTATTATAAAGAGCTTATTGCTTGTTGCTTTGAGGCGGCATGCCTGGTTAGGACACTGTGTTAGAGGAAAAACAGGCAGCCTTGTGAAAATGGGATGAAATTAGTCAAGAATGTGGGTGATCTATAAATAACTTTGAGTTGTAACATGGCTGCATTCCAGAATTAAAATGACAAATCAGGACCCAATTATGCCAAATAATTTGTGTTTAGAATGAGTTTAATTAATCAGTTTTTTCAGTGTGTCTCATCCCTCTTAACCACATGGGAAGATCTTGCTTATTTTATGCAGATGTAATGACAATGATGTTTGAGTCCAAATCCTTAACTGTTCTGTGCAGGCTATTAAAATGACTGCTTTCCCTCCCACCCTCTAACTCTCCTGCTCTCTTTCTCTTGCTCCATCAGAGACATAATCTGCTCTTTTATATCAGCATTTCATTTTTTCCCCACTTCCACTTGTCATCTTCTGACACTTTTGTAAAAAAAAAAAAATAATAATTTAACAGATGTTTTTCAAATAAAAATAAGTTCTTTTTGTTAAACACTCTATCATCTCTCTGTCTTACTGCCTGTGTGTTGAATTCAGCAAGTATTTACTGTTTATGTGTTGTATGTCTGGGAAAAGCATATGCTTATCTCGGCTTGACTGCTCTAGCAGGGGTTGAAAGTGCCTCTGGTTTTATGTTTGGTCTTAGTGGTATTAGGCCTTTTGAAGTAGCAGCTTTTGATAATAATTTCTTAAGTGTAAAAGCAGTTTCAGGACTCTTTGACTAAATTCCAGCATAGTTATAATCATGTACCACTGTGAAATTTAAATGTCACATGGAGTGATCTAGCAAGTTAGTTTGCAGTGAACAATTATGCACTATATTTACATTACATAATCAAATAAAACTCTTCAGAAAATCTGTAAATAAGTTAGGGAGCTCTGAGAGATTGTTGAAAACTTGGGATCACAGTGCTGGTTAGATTACTACTTCATTTTAATATTGTACTACATTACAAATTAAATGACTAAAATTTTAATCCATTAATTATTTATCTCTTAGATTACCGGTTTTAAGCAATCTAATCTAATTATTTTGGGTTAGTTTTGGATTACCTCTGACCTAGCTTTTGTTTGATGTCACATGCATTTTAGAAGGATAATAAAGTACTGTTAACATGCATTTCTTATGAGAGATTCTAGAATTATGGACCGGTTATTCAGGGATTTTTAACAAATGTGGTCTTACTCCAGCAATTTCGGCATAAAAAAACACCATCCATGTGTGGTAACAGATCAGAACAGTTATATAAATCAATGTCACAAAAAAAAAAAAAATGTCTCAAAAGTAATCAAAAATGCACGTTCATGCACATTTGAATCCGAGTACAAAAGCAATTTGCGAAACTGAAACCAACTTTACCATACTAATGCAATTGGTAAGGCATTTAGGCTATGTGTTGTCATGGGTCTGGGGAGAGGAAGGACCCAAACGCAGAGTTCAAAAAACCAAAAATACTTTATTAACTAAACAAACAAAATCCCATGAGGGGGAAAACATAAACAACCCCGAAGGGGACAATATTAATCCAAGGAATGGCAGAGGGAAACAAGACCAACCGGACCACACAGAAAAAGGAAGGTGACACAGGAAGGCTGGAATACGGAAGTACACACACAGGTACTGACTAGAGAACAATACAAGATGAACTGGCACTGAACAGCAAACACAAGGAGACTAAAAAGGCAGAGAAATCAAGTGGGTTAAATCAGGGCAGGTGTTAACAATGAAACAATAACGAGCAAACAAGGAGGCGGGGTGTGAAGACAGACCGAGAAACACGGTCTCACAAGGAGGCAACACATTCGATTGGCATGAGTGTACATCGCCAAGACAATGAGGCGATATACACTCCTGCCAATTGACAAACAAGACTAGAGCAGACACTTGTATGAGAGTTCGACCACATGCACACCCGACACCTCACCGAAGTGACCAAACCTCAGCACAAACACGAAGACAGCTCTTGACCCAGGTGTGCGGTGCAAAGCGAGCGCAACACACATCCGCGAATGTGAGAGACAGACAAGGAGTATGAATGTCTGGGTCCCGACATAGACCAGAACCAAACAAGACAGGAAGTCATGACCCAGGCACCACACTCCAGACATGAAACACAACATACAGAAGAGGGCACGACCGGGAATAAAACAGGGACCACACACTCACATGAAGACAGACATGGGCGGATAATGCCACGGTCCTGTCTCTCTGTCAGTCTGGGTTTTGGTGGCTGTGAGCGCAGGAAGGGACTAGGGAGCGGCCTCTGTGGCCGGGAGTGCAGGAAGGGACTGATGAGCGGCCTCCATGACCAGGAGCGCTGGCAGCGACTGAGAAGCAGGAGCCCTTCTCCTCCTCATCTTCTGGACGGCCAGCAGCACTGCTGTGGGAGCAGCCATCAAGACCAGGTATGCTGGCATTGGGCCGGACAAGGCTTCGGGAACAGGCTCGTTGACCGTGGCAGACGTAGGCACTGGCTCATTGGCCGTGGCAGGTGTTGGCGCTGGCTCATTGGCCATTGGTGCTGGCAGCAGCAGGGGAGCAGCCTTCATGGCTGGAGGCACTGGCAGTGACTGAGAAGAAGGTGCCCCTTTCCTCCTCCTCCTAGTATGGGTTCGGGAACGGCTGGGGACTTGACAGTCTCCGGCTGGAATGGTGAAATGGCCAGTGTGGGAGAGCTGCCTGTACTCAGGTGTTATCCACTCCTTCTGGTGGTAGATGTAGCCCACAAAATCTCAGAAGGAGATGGGCCCCAGCCCTTCCACCTCTTCCATGAGCACACATCGCCAAGACAATGAGGCAATATACGCCAATCGACAAACAAGACGAGAGTAGACACTTGTGTGAGAGTTTGGCCACACGCACACCTGACACCTCACCGAAGTGTCCAAAACTCAGCACAAACATGAAGACAGCTCGCGACCCGGGTGTTGTGCACTACGTTCAGGAGTGGATTTGGTTATTAGCAATAATTAATAATTATCAAAGATAATTATTAATTATTAAAATCAATAGAACATTAATTAGAATCAGTGTTAGCTTTTTAATCCTTTAAATCAACAATCATCAAAGACAACCATCAATTATCAAATTCAGTAGAATATTAATTATTATCAAAGATAATCATTAATTATTAAAATCAATGAAACATTGATTAGAATTAACACTAGCTTATTGATCCTGTAAATTCAACAGTCATCAAAGATAATTATCAAAATCAATAGAATATTAATAAGGATTAATATCGCCGGGGCACCACCCTGGAATCAGGGACTAATAACCAGACAATATGGCCACGAATGTGGGCGGAGAGAAGCCGGTTAATGGTGTCTGCCCATTTACCGCGTGTCTCCGCTTGTACGATAACTTAGGGACAAAGCTAAACTTTATCACCAAGTTATCTTCTAGCCAAATGTGTGTGCGGGTATGTTTGTGAGGGGTCGCGTGTGTGTGTGTGGTTAGTATGAGAGCGAGAGAGAGAATAAAGTGGCGGCACCGGAGCCGGTTTCACGATCGTGGGAGAGAAAGCAGCTGTTAGTTTATCACTCAGAGACGCGGTGAATGGCTCGTAAACCATCCCGCGGTCTTTGGTTCTTTAATAGATAAACTCAGTGTGCCGGTCTCATCCGAGATGGCGGAAATACACAGCAGTCCAACGTGGTTGACTACAACCACTCTCATTCGTGATAACATTACGTTACAGTAATACCTTAAGTATTATTAGCAGCAATGAGCAGACTCAGCGGTCCGTAAACTGTACAAGCAATAACCTTGATACACAAGAATAATACACTATAATATTCTATCTCTGCCCAGACGTAAACCTCTTACTTGGATCGCGTGAGGACACAGGTAGTATGTGTGTTCATCCGTCGTTTGACTCTGACTTGGTTCCTTGAGGCTCGGGTGATGACAGGAGTTTGTTTCCTCGCTCTGTCGGCGGGCGGTACGGCTGCTGATTCTTGATGGGCTGGTGGAGAAATCAGCGACATCGACTCTGTTGAAGAGGGAAGAGAAATCTTCTTTATTCGCTTCTGCAGGCAAACGGATGAAGATGCGGATTGCTCGGCAGTCTCCTTCGGATCCGTTAGAGTGTTCGGTGGACTGCAGAGTAATCTCAACTCGTCCGGCGAGATGGAGATTGTATGGCCACAGTTTCAAGTCTTGCGATACTTCCTTGTGCAACGAGGCTACACCTGAAAGCAGAGATGAGCTGCGTCTATGCACGGCATGCAAAGTTGCTGGAAGCGATGCCCAGAAGGATCTCAAGTATTTCTACTCTTGATGACGTCATGGTTGAGGGGCGTTCTGTCGTGCGACTCGTCCAAAAGGAGTTGAGAGTTTGATCCTTTGGAATTTCACACATATGTGTAAAGTGAGCAAGGCTTCATGGGATTTGTAGTCTGTTTTGGACTCCCTTTGTTTGATTTTGGCGCGGTTGTTATCAGTAAGATTATATGACTGTGTGTGTAGGCCTCAGTCAGGCTTTACGACTGTGTGCAGGCCTGCCTTTGTCAAAGCGAGTGCAATGCATGTCAGCGGATGCGAGAGATAAGAAGTATGAATGTCTGGGTCCCGACACAGACCGGAACCAAACTAGACAGGAAGTCAGGACCCAGACACCACACCCTACAGACATGATTATATGTCTCACAGAGTGATAATTTAAATAATTATTAAAATGTGTTCATCAGGAGTTGGCGAGATATGCCATGTACATTTTAGAATTCTTTAGATTTGACATGGAATCGTTTGCAGTAGATAGGATATGAAGTTTTGGAAGGCAGAGTTTACATTGCACAGTAATGTTTGTACCCTGTGTCTCCTTAAAAGTACATTATTTTTGTAAATCTAGTGGTAAAATGCTTAGTGAGACTGCTCAAATGTCAGTGTAATAACAGCCACCTGGCTAGTGACTTGTATCTTGTCTCTCCAGCTAAAAATGTTTGGTGAGTACATCAAAAATGTCTAAGCTTAAAAATGAAATTGATGAATTTGAGTCAGGGCTGTAAAAGCAATATACATTGAGGGGCAAAAGTCCCCTCCAATAATCAGATATGGCCAAATTGTCCTCCCCCACCCCCAATAATTTATATCCTTGTTGATGTTCTGATGCAGTCCATTATGTGCATATGTATAATTGTCATTAAGTTGTTGCAGGAATAACATACTGGTTTAAAAAAGTTTCATTTTTAGCGTGCACAGTAGTCTAACACCACTCGTCAATGTTATTTGATATAGCCAATCAAATCGATTAAGGTAGGTCTCAAGTTTAAGATGTTAAGCGGGAACCTCATGGATTATTCCTGTGCCGCGCATCAGCAAACAGTTCAGGTAGAGTGTTAGTGTCATGTAAAATGTAAGTATCTAACTAAATATGAAAAATTTGACCACTGTTTTATGATTAAAATGTTGTACCAAGCATAAGTAATTTCCAAGGGTGCAAACTATTTTCCATTTTGCGAAATTCACTGTTTTGAATTGAAAATATGTCAGTACAGTACGTGGTTCGGATGTCATTAATATGTGTGTACAGGTGCATCTCAATAAATTAGAATGTCGTGGAAAAGTTCATTTATTTCAATAATTCAACTCAAATTGTGAAACTCGTGTATTAAATAAATTCAATGCACACAGACTGAAGTAGTTTAAGTCTTTGGTTCTTTTAATTGTGATGATTTTGGCTCACATTTAACAAAAACCCACCAATTCACTATCTCAAAAAATTAGAATACATCATAAGACCAATAAAAAAAAATTTTTTAGTGAATTGTTGGCCTTCTGGAAAGTATGTTAATTTACTGTATATGTACTCAATACTTGGTAGGGGCTCCTTTTGCTTTAATTACTGCCTCAATTTGGCGTGGCATGGAGGTGATCAGTTTGTGGCACTGCCGAGGTGGTATGGAAGCCCAGGTTTCTTTGACAGTGGCCTTCAGCTCATCTGCATTTTTTGGTCTCTTGTTTCTCATTTTCCTCTTGAAATACCCCATAGATTCTCTATGGGGTTCAGGTCTGGTGAGTTTGCTGGCCAGTCAAGCACACCAACACCATGGTCATTTAACCAACTTTTGGTGCTTTTGGCAGTGTGGGCAGGTGCCAAATCCTGCTGGAAAATGAAATCAGCATCTTTAAAAAGCTGGTCAGCAGAAGGAAGCATGAAGTGCTCCAAAATTTCTTGGTAAACGGGTGCAGTGACTTTGGTTTTCAAAAAACACAATGGACCAACACCAGCAGATGACATTGCACCCCAAATCATCACAGACTGTGGAAACTTAACACTGGACTTCAAGCAACTTGGGCTATGAGCTTCTCCATCCTTCCTCCAGATTCTAGGACCTTGGTTTCCAAATGAAATACAAAACTTGCTCTCATCTGAAAAGAGGACTTTGGACCACTGGGCCACAGTCCAGTTCTTCTTCTCCTTAGCCCATGTAAGACACCTCTGACATTGTCTGTGGTTCAGGAGTGGCTTAACAAGAGGAATACGACAACTGTAGCCAAATTCCTTTCTCTTGATGCCTTGACCCCAACCTCAGTCCATTCCTTGTGAAGTTCACCCAAATTCTTGAATTGATTTTGCTTGACAATCCTCATAAGGCTGCGATTCTCTCGGTTGGTTGTGCATCTTTTTCTGCCACACTATTTCCTTCCACTCAACTTTCTGTTAACATGCTTGGATACAGCACTCTGTGAACAGCCAGCTTCTTTGGCAATGAATGTTTCTGGCTTACCCTCCTTGTGAAGGGTGTCAATGATTGTCTTCTGGAAAACTGTCAGATCAGCAGTCTTCCCCATGATTGTGTAGCCTAGTGAACCAAACTGAGAGACCATTTTGAAGGCTCAGGAAACCTTTGCAGGTGTTTTGAGTTGATTAGCTGATTGGCATGTCACCATATTCTAATTTTTTGAGATAGTGAATTGGTGGGTTTTTGTTAAATGTGAGCCAAAATCATCACAATTAAAAGAACCAAAGACTTAAACTACTTCAGTCTGTGTGCATTGAATTGATTTAATACACGAGTTTCACAATTTGAGTTGAATTACTGAAATAAATGAACTTTTCCACGACATTCTAATTTATTGAGATGCACCTGTATATGCAAATGTGTGTATATTGAAGGAAATTTTTTAGAAACTTCACTTGACATTGTCAAAGAAAATGATTGATAAAACACAAAGTTGAACATTTTCAGATTAAAACTAGAACATGGTAAGACCTGTGACTTGTTGCTTCAATTGAGTTTTTAGGTTGTGAGTTTTCCTCATTTATTCTGGTGTGTTTACATCGCGCCAAACGTGTGTTTGAATGCCACGCTGCAACAGCTGGCTGATCAAATCACAGACATGGAACAACAATACCCGGACTCAGCTATTATTATTCTTGGGGATTTTAACAAAGCAAGCCTCACATGTGAACTGCCCAAATACAAACAGCACATTACATGCCCAACCAGAGACAGAAATACATTGAATCACTGCTACACAACAATAAAGGATGCATATCGCTCTGTCCCTGAGCAGCTCTGGGTCTCTCTGATCACTGCCTGGTTCATCTTCTTCCAAACAACAGACAGAAACTAAAATCTGCTAAGCCTTTAGTAATGACTGTAAAGAGATGGACCAATGAAGCAGAGCTGGAACTACAAGCCTGCTTTGACTGCACTGATTGGAGTGTTTTTGAGGCTGCAGACACCAATCTGGACAAGCTCATTGATACTGTGACATCATATATCTGTTTCTGTGAGGATATGTGCATCCCTACTAGGACTTATTTAACATTTAACAACGACAAACCATGGTTTACAGCAGAACTCAGGCAGCTTCGTCAGGTCAAAGAAGATGCTTACAGGGGTGGGGATAAAGTCTTGTACAATCAGGCCAGGAACACACAGAATAAGGAAATCAGAGTGGCTAAAAGAAGATACTCTGAGAAGCTGAAAAACAAGTTTTCAGCTAACGACCCTGCATCAATGTGGAGTGGCATGAAACAACTTACTAACTACAGGACTCCTGCCCCCAACCCTGTGGTGGACCAACAACTGGCTGACGACCTGAATGTGTTCTACTGTAGATTTGAAAGTCCCAATCTCATATCCCACACCCGCTCTGACCTTCACTTCACACAAACACCAACACCTCTTGCAACCCCCCTCCTCCCCCCTCCTGCTACTCAACCTGCACTTAAGATCTGTGAAGATGATGTGTGCCATGTCTTTTGCAAACAAAGGATAAGGAAAACACAAGGCCCAGATGGTGTTTCACCTGCATGTCTTAAATCCTGTGCTAACCAGCTGGCCCCCATTTTCACACAGATCTTCAATAGATCACTGGAGCAGTGTGAAGTCCCATGCTGCTTCAAACACTCCACTATCATCCCCATCCCAAAGAAACCAAAAATCACAGGACTTAATGTCTACAGACCTTGCGCCCTGACGTCTGTGGTCATGAAGTCATTTGAGAGACTGGTGTTGGCCCACCTGAAGGACATCACTGGACCCTTTCTAGATACCCTTCATTTTGCTTATCGAGCAAACAGGTCTGTGGATGATGCAGTCAACATGGGATTGCATCATATCCTGCAACATCTGGACAGACCAGGGACATATGCAAGGATCCTTTTTGTGGACTTCAGTTCAGCTTTCAACACCATCATCCAAGCTATTCTCCGGACTAAATTACACCAACTCTCTGTTCCCACGTCTATTTGTCAGTGAGACAGCTTGTGAGACAGGGGAAATTCACTTCCAGCACCTGTACAATCAGCACTGGTGCCCCCCAGGGATGTGTGCTCTCCCCACTACTCTTCTCCCTCTACACCAACGACTGCATCACCAAGGACCCCTCTGTCAAGCTCCTGAAGTTTTCAGATGACACCACCGAGATGACGATGAGTCTGCATACAGAAGGGAGGTTAAACAGCTGGCTGTCTGGTGCAGTCAAAACAACCTTGAGCTGAACATGCACAAAATGGTGGAGATGATTGTGGACTTTAGGAGGAACACCCCAACACTGTCCCCCCTCACCATTCTAAACAGCACTGTGGCAGCAGTGGAGTCATTCAGGTCCCTGGGCACTACCATTTCACAGGACCTGAAGTGGGAGACCCAAATTGACTCCATTGTGAAAAAGGCCCAGCAGAGTTTGTACTTCCTTCGCCAGTTGAGGAAGTTCAACCTGCCACAGGCGCTGCTGATACAGTTCTACTCAGCAGTCATTGAGTCAGTCCTTTACACTTCAATATCTGTCTGGTTTGGTTCAGCTATGAAATCGGATATCAGAAGACTACAAAGGACAGTTCGGACTGCTGAGAGGATTATTGGTTGCCCCCTGCCCTCCTTTCAAGAACTATACACTTCCAGAGTGAGGAAAAAGGCTGGAAAAATCACTCTGGACCCCACTCACCCTGCCCACTAACTTTTTGAACTCTTGCCTTCTGGCCTATGTTTCAGAGCTCTGAGCACCAGAACTGTCAGGCACAGGAACAGTTTTTTTCCCTCAGGCTATCCATATCATGAACAGATAAAACTGCCTCATTGAGCAATAATTAATGTACAATACACAACTTAGTCTTTTTATATTATCCAGCACATCCAACCTGTTCTGCCATTACATTCCCTTGCACTGTATATAACCGATTTGTATTTAGATTTGCATTACGTATGTGTATGTGTGTATGTGTGTGTATGTGTATATACTGTATGTATGTATGTATATATATATGTGTATGTGTATATATGTATGTATTTATATACATATGTATGTATATATATATATATATACATATTTATATATATATATATATAAATGTATGTGTATGTATGTGTGTATATATATATATATATATATATATATATATATATATATATATATATATATATATATATATTGTCTATTGTGTATTCTATATATACTTTATTTTTTATTAAATTTTTACTAATTTTTTAAAAGTCTTGTTGCTGTTTTGTATTGTTGTGTACTGGAAGCTCCTGTCACCAAGACAGATTCCTTGTATGTGTAAGCATACTTGGCAATAAAGCTCATTCTGATTCTGACAGCAGTGGTCAATATGAAGTATGTTTGTATGTAAAAGAGCATCATTAGGATTCTTTAAGAAAAGATTAAGATTCTATGGGGGAAAAAACAATGAAGGACAACTTGAGAACAGTAAGTAATTTTGTGTATTTTCTTTTTGCAAGCCAGCTGATGTCATGTCATTTTACAGATACGTCAATGATTAAAATAAATTCAAATTATATTTGTCTTTTCTTTGATACAGTACAAAAAAGAAAGATGACTAAAATGGGCTAATTGCTAGCAATGCGACACAGTTTTTGTCTTGTACAGTGTGAACTTAAAAAAACATATTTAAATCAAATTTGATCAAATATTATCAAATTTTGGTCACATTTAATAAATTTTAATGCATTTAAATCCTTTATTCAAAAAATTATTGCATTAACCGCATTTATTATTTTAAAGGACCGAGGACACCCGTGACCCCCCACCCCCAAAATGTTTTGGTCCCCCCCAATGTTCAAGACATGGTTACACCCTTGATTTGAGTTGTGGTGACAATACTACTATGTGGGCTCAAATAGAAATCCATATTTGTATTTCTGCATCTACAGATTTTTTGAGATGGAGCAGCAGTGTAAAGTTAACATTTGTGCATTTGGAAGACACTTTTACCCAATGTTTACATTCAAGGTATACATTTGGTCAGTAAGTGTGTTTCTTGGGAACAAACACTTGACCTTGACATTGGCCTTGACCTCACTCTGCCAGGTGAACTACAGAAACACTTTAGTAGCACTGAAGTGTTACCAAAGTCAACTGTGCAGGAAATACTTTTATAGGACTTTTAATGGCTTGCTGAAGAGTGAATCTGTACAGAGTTTTGCAATGTTCCTTTCCTCTTGTGCATGCTCATTAGATTTAACATATTCACTGTTGCTTGCCAAATATTGATTTTTGTGCTGAATTTAGGCTGACTCAGCACAGTGATTATAATAAACTGTTAATAACCTTATTAGGTGGGTGAAAAAAAGAACAATGATTGATAAAACCTGTTCCTATTTTGGGACAAGTATTTTCATACGTTACGTTTTGCTAATGAAAAAGTAATTTGAAAGTTTTGGAAGGCAAGAATGCTATCGCTTTGCAATAAATAGCAATTATCAGTATAAACCATAATTGAAAAATTATAGAGATTGCTATAGCATCTTTGATGTGTGATTTAAATAGCATATTTTGGTATATGTAAAAGCTCCTATAATGCATCAAATACAAAGCAAAATTCTTCTGAACACATTTAGATTGATGGAGGAAAAAATTATCTGGGCTTTTGACTAGGATTAGCATAAAGCTAAAGTGGCCTCTTTCTTTAATCTGCAATTTTGCACACAGACTGTTCATTATAAATATAGTGGCTTCAAAGTGAATATATTATACTCTGAGTAAATAAATAGGATATTTTAGTCTCCTTTTAAGGGTGTCTGGAGGATCTCCAGAGGGTTCCACTGGTGCCTTGAGTATCTTTTTACATTATACAATGTAAAAATTAAAGGCACCATTTGGGCTCCCTCAGATTGCCACATTAGTGGAACCTTCTGGAGAAACTTTTCAGGGTGCCTCAGAAATCCTATTGTGTACTTAAAAAACTTTGATATATATTTTAAGAGCCTTGCCTTTAGAATGTGGTTACCATTGACAGTCTGTGGAGTTCTTGCATCTTGTTGGTTCCTTTTTGCAAGTTTCTTAGACAACTGTCCTCTTTAAAAGGGTTTTAAGAGAGGTTCTCCAAAGGGTTCCACCAGTGTGGCAATCAAATAGTCTCTTGAGTATCTTTTAAGTTTTACAGTGTGTAGGTTGGAAGTTGGTCAATAGTCCAAGATTTATGTTTTTTTTTTTTTCAATTTCATTTATTTACATATTTAGATGGCTCTATCAAAGAAAAGGTTGCATGGAGGATCAGATAATTCTAAAGACTTATAAAGTCTTTTAAGAATTCTAAAGAATCTTTTTAGAAAGTTTCCTGTTTGTGTTTGTTTACTCAAAGCGGATGAACAACAATACTCTTGGTAAGTGTTGGGTAACATTACTTTTAAAAGTAACTCGTTAGAATATTGCATTACTCCTTAAAAAAGTAACTTAATAAAAAGTTACTTTTTATGGAAAGTAAAGCGTTGCATTACTTTTGCTTTATTTTTGCATATTTTTTTCTCACCGCCACTCTTCTTCTATGCTTTGCATTCCATACAAATAACCCATGCATTGCATACAAGAGACATTACAGGTCATGCTAGCTACTGTACAACACTCTTGTCAAAACAACATACTAAACAAACAGACATTTAGAACGTCTACAACCAGTAGGACTCAATAACAGGAATATGCATGATTTATTTTTCCATCGACATGGCAGCCAACATGAATAATGAAGAATAATCACTGTATATTTTTCACTTAAGTCATCTCAGTGCAAGCTTGTTTTGAGTTGATCCACGGTGCATACTGCAGACAGCCTACTACAAATGTACATGTTGATACAACTTGAATGGAATCGTTTTTAATGCTACCAAAATGTTATAAGACCTGTGTGTTTCACAAAACACATTACTTGTTTAATATTAAACAAAAATGTTGAATGTTTTAAGAAATTAAGACATTTTGTCTGCGTACACAAACCACGTAGAACGTTGCTCGCAGCCGCTGATCCAGAGTCAGCTTTTCTCATCCCATTCTCCTAGTTATAGGAAGCTCTAACACGGAGCAGTTTGGCTGCATAAGTCAGTGAACTGAGCGAGTATTTCACTCTGTATATCATGCCGTGGCCAGTGGAAGACTAGTCTTATAATCCCTCTGCCTAAACGTGTTTACTGATTTTTTTTAATGCAGTGTGTATTTACACATTAATCAATCGCATTTCACTCAACCAAATGTTGAATGTTAAATGCTTTAACACTGAGCAGTTCTGATGCAAACTGATCCTAGAGAAGTAGTTATGGGCAGCTTTAAAACAAAACAATTTGGATGCACAAAAAGTCAGCGATCTTCCACGTTGTATGTAACTGTATAATCATGCCGTGACCACGGGAAGACTTCTCCGGGCTTATGCCTGTGCTATATTACACCACGAAAATGTGTGTTTACACACTTTTAAATGCAGTCTACATTAATCAATCGTGAGAATCAAAGTTTCACTTCCCGAATGTTACATTTTTGACAAAATTTTGCCTTATGAGGACACATTTCTTAACTCTTGCTGTGATTGTCATGACAATGGCAAAGTTTATGATGGCTGCTCATGTAAGCTCCAGTGCACAAAAAAAATCAACCACTGCAAATGATGAGTACAACTGGATTCCACTGAAGCGTTCAGATTAACCTTCCTTTACCAGCAATATTTTGCAGTTTTTATAACATAAATCTCAGGGTGGGCTAAAAGAAGACTTGCTGTGCTCTGCCCATCCCTGATAAGCATGGCTCATACTCTCAACCCAGAGGAAAAGAAAATTAGAAAAGAGCTCTCAAAAATATCTGATGTATTTCTCCTAGACAACAATGAGGTCTGTGAGAAACCAAAACGAGATTATGGCTTATTTCTCCTGTTTCTCATTTTTTTTCTCCTGAAGAAAAAGCTACACAAAATCTCAAATTAGTTTCAAAATAGATCTCCGCAAGCTCTAATATAATTCTCAGATTTTCTTAAGTTTGGTGCCTCTTTTTGATCTCAGGCAGAGAAACCAGAGAGCTCTTTTTATGAACTCAATCTATTCTCACCCCAGTCTAATTCATGCATCTCATGCTGAGCTCAGACAGAGCAAATAAAGAGCTCTCCACAAGCACTCTGAACTGTCATTCTTTTCTTAAAAAAATAAATAAAGAATTTTTTTGAAAAGAAACTCAAATACATGGCCCTCATTGTAATGGGATTAAATGCTTGTCCATGACATTACCAAACTTCCAAGACATTTTAAACAGATGTTTTGATATTTACATGGTGAAAATTGGGGTTACATAATGCAGACAAAAACAAATATAACAATATTTTCACTGGATATTTTCAACATCAATAATCTAACATTATTACTTGCTCTTAAATAGGACATACACATGGAAAACTGCTTATTAGTAATGAGGATGATAACCAGTTAGAGTATATCATTAATATCACTCAGCTCTGAGTGTCTTTCAAGTTTATAAAATTATCACTTTCATGTAATGCAGCCATTTAGACAAGGACAAGACAGCATTTTAGCTGTATCAAAGCAAAACTGCCAAAATCTCAGAACAGACTCATAACTGGTGTAAGTAAGTGTAGTATATTCAGATGTTTTTTATCTTCTTATGCAGGGCCCAAAAGTGACCTTTTAGTGTGACAATAGATATGCCTGAAAAGACCACTGTGAGATCACTAGTATTTGTTTCGGTATGGCATCACAATACAAACTATGTAATATCTGTCCATCAACTTAGACTTCTAATTTTCAATTAGAAATTTTAACTAGTTGTAAAGATCATGGGCTCTTCTGTTCAGAATATGACCTCTTCTTTGACTTATGTTCAGTCCCTTTCAAGCCTGTTGGGGAAATGTGCAACAAACACAATACCAGAAATTGAGGACAAATCAATAAACATCAACTTTCCCAAAATACTTTGAAGTGCAACTACTGTCCTTTTTACTGGAACTTCTAGTAAGCTCACAATGTGAAAACATGTCCCATCTGTCAGAGAATCCTGTAGAAGATTTATGCCTGCAACTGAGAATTCATTCACAAATGCAAATTTGGTCTCATTTTGACATTCACTGGTTTCTTTGTAAGAACACATTAATTCAATCTGGCCATATTTGTTCTGCATCCCATCATAAAATAACACTGTATAATTGTTCCTTCGTTTAGCTTTGACATACTGCTTTGAAGTGTAAATAGTTTTCCCTATTTGAGCTCTGTTATATGCCTTCACAACTTTATTATGTAATCTCTGACCAAAAAACTGTTCCACAAGAGACTTATCCTCAGATTCAAGCCATAGACTCAATGATGACCCAATCATTGCCACAGTGCTGACAACATTACTTGCTTGATAACTACTGTCACTGGCCAAGAACTCGGAGGCTGCAGTGTTCAGCTTTATGTTTTGTGTGCTGCTAGGGAGACATTGTATAATCTTTACAGCATTCACCATTTGGACACGGGTCCCATGTATCAGACGAAGTAAGTGCCCATTTTTGTCTTCAAAATGAAAGCAAGAGTGTGTCCACAGAGGTCCAAGACTTCTTACACTATCTGCTAGATGAACAAGCAAGTGCATATTGACTGTCATGTATCGTTCACCATAAAGGCCACTCATCTGAGAACAGAAATTCCACAGCAGTTTTTCAGCATGATCTATTTGTGCAGGCGTTATTGACTCCATCAGAAGAATGAAAATAGCCTCACTAAGGAGCAAGAAGTGGTTATAGTAGAGGCCTGCAAGAATGCCCCGGAATACAACTGGCCCAAAAAACCATAAAATGGACCGATACTCAGTCGCTTTAAAGAATATTCTGTGAGAAGCCACAGAGCAAGGGAATCTAATAAAAAATGGTGGCTGTATTTCTTTCATCCGTTTGTCTACTTCACTGATTGACTTGACCACACTAAAAGCGCATCGGGAAAACTCTGTGGAAAACCACAAAAACATCAACAGACGCATGACTCCCAGTTGTACAGAGTCCATGTAGTCTATGCCGGTACCCAAGACCAAATCATAGTTTTATAGATGAAAACCCCCTGTGGCTACGAGGGGGGCCTTTTGGATCTGCCTCCTGAAAAGGAAAGGCATGGACATGACCTCTCTCTCCTGTCTTTACTGTTTGACCAGGCTGTTCACACTTCAGACACCCAAACTGTCCATTGAACTGAACAGAATTAAGGACTAATGCTTTTGCTGGCAAATCACATGTTCCAGCAATGGTAAAAACTCTGGATATGAAAGGTTCTTGAGCTCCTGCAAACTGAACAGAAATTCCAGAAGTGGTTCAAGGAATGTCAACATTGATGGCTTTGAGTCCCCAAACCAAAGACTTGCAAATATCATGTTTTTGCGTTTTGTGCGTTGAACAAAATTTAACTCATTTATGACACAATAAAAAGGCCAAACAGAAAACTTTGAAGACTTGAAAATGGGTATGCCATCTGTGTTCCAAGTTAAATAAATGTTTCTCAGATCACTGAGAGGCCCATTGCAAGTTGTTAATTTCTGATAAACTTCTCCATCATATATTTCCTCGATACTGTCATGACACATTTTCTGTCTATTAAACCTGAACTTTAGTGTTTCCTCAAAACCTTCCTTAGCAAACAACGACTTCAACTGTGCTTCAATAGGAACCTCAATGAAATAGGAAGTTGAGCCCTCGATCAACACATTTGCTTCACAGGATTTACAGTGGGTGACTGTACTCTCAATAGACATAAGGCATGCACTACAATATTTGTGCAAAAGTAGAGAAGAGGAAGAGGAGTTATCAAAAAATTGTTTGAATTTCTGTAAATTCTGCAGACATTCAGTCTGGATGTCAGAGGGGCAATGCAGAGTGATTAGTGTGAGCAAGTCACTTAGCACTTTTCCTGTTATTTTGTGTCTGTTTGCAAATGTCATTATGAGTAGAAGGCTCTCTGCAACAAAAATTGGTGCATTTCTGTGAAGTGAACTATCTCCAGTGTTTGTTGAGTTTTTGAGTCCTGTTTCCTCCTCTATGTTTAGCTCTACACTGTCCTCAAATGATAGGTCATCATAAAATGTCAAGTTATCATCTGAAGTCCCCTCCTCAACAAATTGATCAACCAATGTACCTGTGTAAAAAGACGGTTCACTCTCTGATTCTGCATTAAGGCCAGTGCGATGCATCACTATTGTGTGTTCATAATACTGGGACAATGTATGATTGGAGTTACAGACGTCACAGGAATTCATGATTGACGGGTTTTCCAGATCAACAAAGTCCTCAGCTTCCAGAGTAGCAGAATAAGGTACTCCTCCAGTGCAGCAGTCAACTGGCCTCCACATTGATTCTAGAAACAAAAAAGTTGTAATACATTTGACAGATCTGTTGTCTTGTTGTAATCAGTCACGTACACAAAATGTTGAAAAGCAGCATTGGTGAGTTTGAGCTCACTAGTCTACTTGTGTTTATTTTCCATAGTAAATCTGTCAGTCTAAACACATTACCAATTACTAGACATCAAAGTGTCAGAGTAACCTGCGCTGCCATTTAAAGCTTGGCAAACCAATTGACGTATGCAAGTCTCACATCAGTAACAGTGTTTTATTGGATACATTCGCTTTTCTTTGAAATTAACACTACTACTGATCACAATTTAAAGCTCTATAACATAGGATTTCTTACATTGCCACTATATGAATAGACCAGATGCTATCTTTGAAACATCTGAATATTTATTATACAGTTATATGAATACAGTGCAAATGACATTATGGTAGCCCAGTAAGCATGCCAGCCAACTGTGCAGACACACCTGGATGGATACAGGGACATAGCACCTTCCTACACATTTCAGCTTTCAGATAAGTGTGCTGCTGTCCGAGTGGCAGTTCACTTCACATGCTTTGGAGGAGGTATGTGGTTTCCCTTGCCCTCTCCAGCCAATTCTTTGTTTTTACAGTCAACCAAAATATTCAGTGCTGACATTGGATGGAATAATTTACAGTATACCATATTCATTTTCCCAGTTAGTATGGAACCAAAATCCTTTGTGTGGAAAACTTATCATGCTTCATTACTCTATGGAGTTAGATGTTTTACATTTTTGAACAGTTGTTACCTGTGTTCTCCACTCCTTGTGTGTCCAGCTGAAATTAGAGAGAAATAATAGTTACCATACTTAAACCACAATGCATATTAATGGGATGTGCAAAATATTAGGAAAACCTTTCAGTATAATGCAGTACAGTTCAACAGCACCACAAATTACAGCCTACAAAATGAACATTAAATCAATAAAACTGAATATTATAATCCCCATGAAGGAGGCTTTATTGAAGGGCTGTTGGATTATACTGCATTATTTTTATTCAAGTGTACTTAATAAATTGGCAAGTAAATTAATATTCTTAGTAAACAGTCATTTCAAACAAAACCAGTTTCTTAGGTATATAAAAGTATTCAGCAATGCTGTCAGAAGCAAAGGAGCTGCTGAAAGGTGGCTGGGAGAAGAACATAACAGCTGTCCATATAACAACAAAAACATCTGAAATGTTCTCACCTTTCTTCTGTATCTTTTGCAAGTACTTTGCTGGCTTTTGACTTTTCTTTTCCAGCGTGAGTCGTACCTCTGTGCCATTTTCAAATTTAGTAAGCGTCAACTTTTGCGTTTGCCTGAAAAAATGTCAACAGATACAAAATAACCTCTCTGAGTACAAATAAGCATTTGAAAACTGAATAAAATATCAATCATATAATCAAAATCAAAAGACTTCTCTCTCTTTCAGTTACCTTACATTTCCAACTGCAACTAATTCATGGACCATACTATAGTAAGGCTACAAAGGAAAAAACAGCATAAGGTGCGGGGCCACCACATGCTGCTAGAACAGTTTCACCTTGACATCGATTCTCCGAGTCTCTGAACTGTACTGGAGGGATGAACACCATTCTGCCAAAAGATATTCATTCATTTGGTGTTTTGATGGTGATGATGTAGGCGGAGAGCACTGTCTAACACGTCAGTCCAAAATCTCCCATAGGTGTTCAACTGGGTTGAGATCTGGTGACTGTGAACTCATCAAACCATTCAGTGACCCCTTGTGCCCTATGGATGGGGGCCTTGTTATCCTGGAAGAGACCACTCCCATCAGTATAGAAATGTTTCATCGTAGGATAAATGTGATCACTCAGAGCAACTTTGTATTGATTTGCAGTAACCTCTTCTTCTAAGGGGACAAGAGGACCCAAAACATGCCAGCTCCCCAGAGCCAGCGGACCCCTGTTGTAGGGGTGCAGCATTCATGCCTCTCCTGTTCTCTTGGTGTACGCCACAGATGACCTCAGCCACTTGAATCGTGAATATGGAGAGGGATGGCTCATCTGACCATATTACTTTTTTCCACATCTTTGTAGACCAGTGTCATTCTATCACTCTCTATACAGATCTTTTGGTTTTCATCCCTTCACTTCGAGAATTGGAAAATAGAATGCCAAGGCCCACTGAAGCTGTTCTGGTGGCCTGTGGTGCCCAAATCTTGCTAAGACACTAAATGTTGGTTTTTCCTTTAAAAAATTATCCATCTGTATTTGTCTGTAACACATAGAGCTAGGTTGTGTAATAAAGACTTACCCCAATACCATCAAACACACACATGTAACTTCTATGGAAGAGCAATATTCATGCTTGACTGGTGTCAGAAATGGAGCTGAAACAATGGTGACACTAGTGATGACAGAAAAGGCACACTCTTACACAGTTAATACATACCAGTTGGTTTTACAACTTTTTGCATACACTGGTGCACATGATTATGATATACATTTATCTCCTGACTGAAGAGTGTTACAGTAATAGGACAATTGTACATTTGTCCAACTTTTCCTATTAATAAACTGATTAAGATGAAGATGTAGCATATAATCATTAAAAAAAAAATCACAGTTGTAACATTTATGATAGCTGATTGGCACACTTCAACACTGGAACTGTGCACTGATTTCACATAAAAAGCATTAGAACTGTTACTGGCATATCATAACCACTAATTTCTTTCAAAAGCCAGCAAAGTCCATGCAAAAGTCCAGTTTATTATAGACAGTGGCATTTTGAGAATGAAGAAGAATTCCTGGCTTAACACTTCTGATAGTGTGAATAAACAATTTTGATAAACCTATTATAAAGAGTATAGAATAAAAAATTTCATTATTAGTTAACTATATTAACCTTTTATTTTTAAAAGTTTTAGCGGATATGCCTGTTCACATATAATTTTTTCACTGATTCAAACTTCCACAACAGATTTTTCCTACTTCTGAGTACAATCAAATGCAGCATAACTACACTTGATTAGTATTAATTAATCATTTACTTTTTGGTAAAAGTAATATCAAGCTTTATCCACTTACTGGTTTCGGAGGTTGAACAAATTTAGCACAAAAAGATGTGAACTGTTAACCAGCATTAGGACATTTCATTGGACAAGAGCTCTGCCTGCATCGTGATTGGTTAATCTAAAAGTTGGGCTGATTACGGGGAACACAGGGAGCGCAAAAGTGGCCAGGAGCAACGGAGAACCACGGGGCCTCGCAAAAGAAGGTACGTTTAATCTTTGTTAAGTTTAATTTTGTAACATTTAGAAGGTATATATTTGGGTTCTGAAACTTTTTGAAGAATCTGGTCCACACATACTGCATACACTAAGGTTAGCTAGCCTTAAACCTTGACCGTATGTGGCTATGAACTTGTAAATGTTAGCTAACTATTACTGCAGCATGGTAGGGTTAAAACCCGCGGGAAAGCCTGCGACCTCGGCCGAATTACTTTCTTTCAGAGGGTGTAGGGGGCTCAGCTTTTAAGCTACAGCTCCAAGGTAACCTCTTAAACCTCACCGAGGATGCCGGTGAAGATACCTATCAAATGAAACTAGACGACACAGGTTGTCGGGGGCTAAATAGTGCACCAAAGTTAGGCTACTTTGGCGATGGAAAAACTGGCATTTTCAAATGGGTGAAAATGTGTTTTATGAGTATGACTCTTTATGTTAATAAAATGCAGTATAGGCAAAAACTGCTTTTTTCATTTACGTGTGCTGTGCCTTCATGTATTTTACAGAATGGAATGCCAAGTGGGAAATTTAAAAAAAGAGATGCCCAAAAGAGCACGCATCCCACCAAAGAAGATGAGATTTTATGAATCAGACACTGGCTCACCCAAAGATGACCAGGATGGTAACTGAATCATTGACATTTTACTGCACATCTTTTTAATTTGATGTTATTTCTTTAAATAAATGTTTCTTAATTTTAACTATTGTTTTGGATGATATTATGATTACAAAAATCTATACAAAATTATATTTAGTTTCTAGGGTTAGGGCCGCAGTGGACTGAGTGCACTCTACCTGGTAGCCTAAATGAATTATAAATAAATGTAAAAAGCTACTTCATTTGCAGCATATTAAACCATTTTAAACAAATTATTAAATACTGAAATAATAACAACAGGCCTAGAACCGACCACTGTGCACTTGCTCATACTCATATGATTTTTGGCCCATAATAAAACACAACTCCATAGTTATTTTGTTGTTTGATGACAGAAAGGGACAGAACTATATCATGACTCCGGCTGCATTAAAACACAGTAGAAGTGATAATGAAGAGCAGGAGACTGAACAGAGGTTGAGGGCTGAGTATGTTTAATATTGTTGTGGTCACTATCACATGCGATCACTATGATGCATGGGATGATCCGGTGGCAAGATGAAATACAGAAGAACATGAAAAACATAAATAGGTTCAAATAATTTAAAACACTGAAATATCAATGTAATTCATATAACAACAACATACCATAAAATGTGATATAATGTGAAGTAAAATAACCACTCCCTCACCCCCTGGGCCGATACCATTGTTCATTACAATGTTTCACTTTGGACACTGTGATGTCACAGTTCATTAGGCATTGCCCTACCCTATTCTGAGTAGTTTATTAATTTATGAATGGAGATATAGTAGTATGTTTAATTAAAGTTATGATATCTTAGTATGTACTTGTTTACTCAAAAGCTCAATTTTTCACTCTGTCTTCATTTTCAGGTCTTTTTGTATTTTTGACTTTTGAAGATGGATACATGGAAAAAAAAATTACGGTCTGTGACGTACTAAACAAAGATGATAAACCCATTACTTGCTTCAGAGATCTGAAGCCAGGTGATGTAGTACTAGCAAGATGGTCTGACAACAAGTTCTACAATGCCACAGTGGATTACATTGGAATAGCTGACAAGACAGTGGATGCCAAGAAGGGCTCAAAGAAGGACATTAAAAAAAGAGATGCAGCTGCCCAGAAATTCTATAACCTCCAATCACTGCCTCAAGCCGTTCAGTCCACCTCTGCACAGCAATACCCAAAAACTGTGGAGCGCAGTGTCCCTCTACTTACCCAGTCATCTCCACTTCACAGGCCACAGTACCAGCCTCCACCTACCCGGTCATCTCCACCTCCCGGGCTACAGTGCCAGCCACCACCTAACCAGTCGTCGTCACCTACCAAGCCACAGTACCACCCTCTATCCACCCAGCCTCTCCACCAGTATCCACCCACACCGCCGCCAGTCCCGCTTTGCTACAGCCATCCTCAGTATCCACAGCATCACCAGCCCCACTTTGTACAGCTCATGCCTCCAGACCAATTGCAACAGCTGCCTGTTTTGGTGGATTTGGATCAGCAACGGAAATCAACAACCCCAAATAACATAACAGCCAAAGAAAGCTTTCTTAGTATGTTGTACAGTATACCTCAAATCAAATCAAATCAAATCACTTTATTGTCACACAGCCATATACACAAGTGCAATGGTGTGTGAAATTCTTGGGTGCAGTTCCGATCAACATAGCAGTCGTGACAGTGATGAGACATATACCAATTTACAATAACATCAAATTAACACAACACAATTTAAACATCTGTTATACATAATTACACTCAACTTAAAACATCAAATTAACACAACACAATTTAAACATCTGTTATACATAATTACACAACTTAAAACATCAAATTAACACAACACAATTTAAACATCTGTTATACACAATTACACTCAACAATATACAAATAATAACATACACTGTACAGTATACAATATGCTGTTTTTTTTTTTTTTTTTTTACTATATAGATACTATATAGATACACATTATTCAATAAAAATTAAAATATATATGAAAAAAGTATATATATAGAATGTACAGTATTGTACTGTATTGACATTCAGGCTGTCGGTTGATAGTCAGTTGTTAAGTCAGTTGTTAAGAGAGACATAATATAATGACAGTAATATAATTTATGACAGTCCGGTGTGAGATAAAAGAGTAATAAAGTGCAGGGCTGATGTATTTTGATCGTGGGAGATCAAGAGTTCAGAAGTCTGATTGCTTGGGGGAAGAAGCTATCATGGAGTCGGCTGGTGCGGGTCCTGATGCTGCGATACCGCCTACCTGATGGTAGCAGTGAGAACAGCCCATGGCTCGGGTGGCTGGAGTCTCTGATGATCCTCCGAGCTTTTTTCACACACCGCCTTGTATATATTTCCTGGAGGGAGGGAAGTTCACCTCCGATGATGTGTTTGGCAGTTCGCACCACCCTTTGCAGTGCTTTGCGGTTGTGGGCGGTGCTATTGCCGTACCAGGCGGAGATACAGCCAGTCAGGATGCTCTCCACAGTGCAGGTGTAGAACCGTGTGAGGATGTGGCGGTTCATTCCAAACTTCCTCAGCCGTCTCAGGAAGAAAAGGCGCTGATGAGCCTTCTTCACAACGACTTCAGTGTGGACGGACCATGTGAGTTCCTCAGTGATGTGGACACCCAGGAACTTGAAGCTGCTGACTCTCTCCACTGGTGCTCCATTGATGGTGATGGGACTGTGTTCTCTGTCTTTTCTCCTGAAGTCCACCACAAGCTCCTTTGTCTTACTGACGTTGAGGGAGAGGTTGTGCTCCTGACACCAGTGTGTCAGAGTGTGCACCTCCTCTCTGTAGGCTGTTTCATCATTGTCAGTGATCAGACCTACCACCGTCGTGTCATCAGCAAACTTAATGATGGCATTGGAGTTATGTGTTGCCACACAGTCATGTGTGTACAGGGAATACAGTAGTGGGCTGAGAACACAGCCCTGTGGGGCTCCAGTGTTGAGGGTCAGTGATGAGGAGATGTTGCTGCCTATTCTAACCACCTGGCGTCTGCTTGACAGGAAGTCCAGGATCCAGCTGCACAGCGAGCTGTTTAAGCCCAGAGCCCGGAGTTTCTCATCTAGCTTGGAGGGCACTATGGTGTTGAATGCTGAGCTGTAGTCTACAAACAGCATTCTCACATAAGTGTTCTTTTTTTCCAGGTGGGAGAGAGCAGTGTGTATTGTAGATGCAATGGCATCATCAGTGGAGCGGTTGTTGCGGTAAGCAAACTGCAGCGGGTCAAGATTGAGTGGTAATACAGAGCAGATGTAATCTCTGATTAGTCTCTCAAAACATTTGCTGATGATGGGGGTCAGAGCAACAGGACGCCAGTCATTTAAACAAGTTATTTTCGATTGTTTTGGAACAGGCACAATGGCGGATGTTTTAAAGCATGTGGGGACTACAGACAAAGAGAGGGAAAGGTTGAAAATGTCCATAAAAACACCAGCCAGCTGGTTCGCGCACGCTCTGATGACGCGGCCCGGAATGCCGTCTGGACCCGCGGCTTTGCGGATATTCACCCGTCGGAAGGATCGGGTTACATCCGCTACAGAGACGGAGAGTGAACTAACCTCTGTAGCTTCGGCCGCGAGAGCTCTCTCCGCGAGGGCGGTGTTATTTCCCTCGAAACGAGCATAAAAAGTATTTAGCTCATCCGGTAGAGAGGCAGCGGTGTTCATGGCGGAGTTTTTATTCCCTTTAAAGTCCGTGATGATGTTAATTCCCTGCCACATGCTTCTAGAGTTGGTGGTGTTAAACTGTCCCTAAATCTTACTCCTGTACTGGCGTTTTGCTGTTTTGATAGTTTTTCGGAGGGCATAACTGGCTTGTTTATGCTCCTCCGCGTTCCCGGAATTAAAAGCGGAGGTCCGCACATTAAGTGCCGCGCGAACATCGCTGTTGATCCACGGCTTCTGATTCGGATAGATTCGCACAGTTCTGGTCGGAATCACTTCCTCTACACACGTTCTGATGAAACACATTACGCTATCAGCGTAAAGCTCGATGTCGTCATCAGAGGCGGACCGGAACATCTCCCAGTCCGTGCGATCAAAACAGTCTTGTAGCGTAGAGTCTGATTGGTCTGACCAGCACTGG
Source organism: Myxocyprinus asiaticus (assembly GCF_019703515.2). NCBI lineage: Eukaryota > Metazoa > Chordata > Actinopteri > Cypriniformes > Catostomidae > Myxocyprinus > Myxocyprinus asiaticus. Next base: position 33,491,635 of record NC_059350.1, read on the forward strand.
ATCGTTCTGAGGGTGGGTGCTTCCTGTTTCAGTTTCTGCCTGTAAGCGGGCAGAAGCAGAATGGAAGAGTGGTCCGATTTGCCAAATGGTGGGCGGGGGAGGGATTTGTAGCCATCCCGGAACGGAGAGTAGCAATGGTCCAAAACCCGGTCCCCTCGTGTGTTGAAACTAATGTGCTGGTGATATTTTGGTGCGACTGATTTTAAACTGGCTTTATTAAAGTCCCCGGTCACAATGAACGCGGCCTCAGGGTGCGCGGTTTCCTGCTCACTTATACTCCCATACAGTTCCTTGAGTGCCCGGTCTGTGTTGGCTTGTGGGGGAATGTACACAGCTGTGATAATGACCGCTGTGAATTCCCTCGGTAGCCAGAATGGTCGACACAGAAGCATAAGAAATTCCAGATCAGGAGAACAGAAAGACTTGATGGAATGTACGTTCCTCTGATCACACCAGGATTTGTTGATCATAAAACATACACCACCTCCTCTAGTTTTACCTGAGAGGTCTTTCGCTCTGTCCGCTCGGAGCATGGAGAACCCCGTGGGTTCAATGGCTGAGTCTGGAATCTCCGCAGACATCCAAGTTTCCGTAAGGCAGATAACGCAGCAGTCCCTCGTCTCTCGTTGGAAAGAGATCCGCGCTTTCAGCTCGCAGAGCTTGTTATCCAGAGACTGAACATTTGCCAGTAGAATAGTGGGTAGCGGGGGTCGATTTGCGCGGCGTCTTACTCTGATGAGAACGCCGGCTCTGTTTCCCCTTTTCCTCCTGCGTTTCCGTGGCCGTGCTGCCCAGACAAAGGGCTCCGCTTGCGTGTTTGTAAATAGCGGGTCGGCATTGAGGAATGTGAAGTCCGGTTTACGGTGTGAGATCGCTGAGCCAATGTCCAAAAGTGTTTGTCTGTCGTAGACAATAAGGCAGACAACATCCAAGACAAAAAACATAAGAATTGTAAACAAAACAAACAAACCATTGCTATGTTGTGTCGGAGCTCGCAACGCAGCAGCCATACTCGGCGCCATCTTGAGTCCGCATACCTAAAAGATCATCTCCTGTTCAGAGTCAGGCTAGTATGTCTGAAAATAAGAGTTGTTCATTGTAAGAATGGCACCAGGATGTCTACACCCAAAAGGCGCCATTTCCGGTAAAAGTCAAAGAACTCTGTGAGAATCAATGTCATAGAACTCTCTCACAAAAGCTGAAATCTACACCTGAATATCACCACGTGTGATAAATTGCAAATCGCCTTTGCATTGTTTTATAAAGCTGAAATCTTCACCTGAATATCACCACAGTGTGATAAATTGCAAATCACCTTGCTGCCCCCTCTTCTCTCTCCCCCTTCTCCCCTTCAACAGCTCAGAACCAATACAAAGACACAAGATTTATATGTACAAATATAACAAATACCATGAAAACAAAGAATGCAACTGTATGTGTTTGATATCATTTAAGAGGTCTCTGTGCGACTGGTATAGTGGTCTCTTCCTATGTTGTTAAAACTAATGGTAACTAAGTTATATGGTCTTTGCCAAATATTGCATAATTCTGGAGGTCTATCCCCCTCCTTGACCTACAGTTTAAATGATCTCCTGTATGTTAACAAGGTTAAACCCCAGGAAGTCAAGAACCCATTCACCCCCAAATTCTCATTGTTCAAAGGATAATACCATTTGGTACGCAATGTTTATTCTGTCTGAGTATTTAAGGAAAGTTGGCAAGAAGCTCGGGGAATCTGTAACCAGATCTCCCATGCTGTACCACTGCATGTAGTTTATATTTGTCGGGGAATCTGTAAGCCAGATCTCCCATGCTTTGCTGTTGCATGTAGTTTTGTCAGGTATGTTTCTTTGACTTGTGTTTTATTTTTAGAAATGTTTATTTATTCTGATCATGTGTGAAACTGGCTTTGATTGATTTTGTAACTTAGGTTTTAAATCCTACCTGGCAAATAGATTGTTATTATTTGATTTATTCTGTATTCATCCGAAATCATTTATCACCGGTAGATTCGAGGGACGCCTTCTGTTACCGCAAACTTATGTCCAGGATAATGATCATCACTGGAGCTTATGAATAGGAGGAAACCGTTATGGTTACTTGTGTAACCTCCGTTCCCTGATGGAGGGAACGAGACATTGTGTCGATGTAGTGACACTAGGGGTCACTCTTGGGAGCCCGAGACACCTCTGGTCTTTGATAAAAGGCCAATGAAAATTGGCGAGCGGTATTTGCATGCCACTCTCCCGGCCATACGGGTATAAAAGGAGCTGGTATGCAACCACTCATTCAGGATTTATGCTGAGGAGCCGATATAAGGTCCGGCCATTTCAGCAGGAAGTTCAGCGTTGTGGCAGGAGGGACACAACGTCTCGTTCCCTCCATCAGGGATCGGAGGTTACACAAGTAACCATGACGTTCCCTATCTGTCACTCACTCGACGTTGTGTCGATGTAGTGACACTAGGGGTCCCTATACGAAACGCCACAACTGGCTGAACTGTGTTACGTGAACTGGCAGTGTGTGGTGGGCAGACTGCTGTGTGCCTCATAGCCAACACACCAGGTTGACACATAACCTCCCCCAACATAGTTATGAGTGTCGAACGGCCCTTTTTGGGGACAAGTCGACTACCCAAAAGATAGAGACAGGCTTAACCCAGTCGCGGCCTCTTTTCCCCTTCTTTTTTTTTTCCACTCCCTAAAAAAGAAGGGGGATTATCCGACTGGGCCGCAAGGTCTGGTTGGGGGGTGTCCCTCCCAAGGGGAAGACACAGCGGAGACCACACCTCGCCCAAAGGGAGGGGGGGATATTTAAGAGGAAGAATACATCACATGGTCTTTCCAACCATGTGGAGAGTCTTCAAGGTAGATCCTGCCCAATGGGGGAGGAGTTACTACAAACATGGGGACTGGGGCAGAGGGGCTCTGCCCAAGGAAGACACAGTTTGCCAACAGGGAAACGAATTAGCGGAAGATTGATAATCGCATGGGGTTAGCCTTACAGGGAACCACCACATGTGGAGCACCTACCCCAGAACAGGACTCTTAATTAGCACGTGTACTGGGCCGGCAGCGAGTCTCTCCGAAAACTCGACTGCCACAGGGCTCTGAGGAAGTCAACCAGGGAACAAAGTTTGTGAACACTACTGGGAATTAATGGCGCACATCTTCAGCTCCAAGGGAGGTGGAAGGCACTATGTGCAAGCAATACACCCGGCCAGCTATCCCAGGCTTATCCGCTTGTGTTGCGTGCCACTACCTGGGACGAAACCGGTTTCACCCGGAGGTTGTAGAACCTTGCAAAGGTGTTGGGTGTTGCCCAGCCCACTGCTCTGCAAATGTCTGTTAGAGAGGCACCTCTGGCCAGAGCCCAGGAAGCTGCTACACCTCTGGTAGAATGGGCTCGTAGCCCTACCGGGGGCGGCATGTTCTGGGTGAGATATGCCATAGTTATGGTGTCAATGAGCCAGTGGGCGATCCTCTGCTTGGAGACAGTGCTTCCTTTCCGCTGTGCACCAAAGCAGACAAAGAGCTGCTCAGAGATTCTAAAGCTCTGCATGCGATCCAAATAGATGTGTAAAGCGCGCACCGGACATAGCAATGACAGTGATGGGTCTGCCTCCTCCTGGGGCAGCACTTGCAGGTTCACCACCTGGTCCCTAAAAAGGGTGGTGGGAACCTTGGGCACATAGCCCGGTCGGGGTCTCAGGATCACGTGAGAGTAACCCGGACCGAACTCCAGGCACGTTTCGCTGACAGAGAACACTTGCAGGTCACCTACCCTCTTGATGGAAGTGAGCGCAGTCAGGAGGGCAGTCTTCAAGGAGAGTCTTCTTCTGTTGCCGTGCTGTCTGTCCGAACTAACACGTGCTTGCCCTGGATCAACGGCCGGAACCTCCGCAGGGCGAGCAGAATTGCCAACAACTCGAGGCAGTTGATGTGCCAATGCAGTCGCGTGCCCATTGCAAACAGCGCCCCAGCCCGTTTTGGAGGCGTCTGTCATGACCACGATGCGCCTGGAGACCAGTTCTAGAGGTACACCTGCTCGTAGAAACGAGAGGTCGGTCCAAGGGCTGAAAAGATGGTGACAGACCGACGTGATGGCCGCACGATGTGTCCCGTGGCGCCATGCCCATCTCGGGACTCGAGTCTGGAGCCAGTGCTGAAGCGGCCTCATATGCATCAACCCGAGCGGGGTGGACACCGCCGAGGATGCCATATGCCCCAGGAGCCTCTGAAAAAGTTTCAGTGGAACTGCTGTTCCCTGTTTGAACGCCTTCAGTTGACCCTAAGCCCTAGTCGGCTGAGGTGTGAGAGCACCAGGTCCCTGTGTGTGCACAACATGTCTCGAGAGTGAGCTAGGATTAGCCAGTCGTCGAGATAGTTGAGAATGCGAATGCCCACCTCCCTTAACAGGGCAAAGGCAGCCTCTGCGATCTTCGTAAAGATGTGAGGAGACAGGGACAGGCCGAAAAGGAGGACTTTGTACTGATACGCCTGACCCTCGAACGCAAACCACAGGAAGGGTCTGTGTCGAGGAAGCATTGAGACGTGGAAGTACGTATCCTTCAGGTCTACCGCCGCGAACCAATCTTGTTGCCGGACACTCACCAGAATGCGTTTTTGCATCAGCATCTTGAATGGGAGTCTGTGTAAAGCCCGGTTCAGTACTCGCAGGTCCAAGATTGGCCGCAACCCACCGCCTTTTTTCGGTACGATGAAGTAGGGGCTGTAAAACCCTTTCTTCATCTCGGTTGGAGGGACAGGTTCTATCGCGTCCTTCTGTAGGAGGGTAGCGATCTCCGCGTGCAGGGTGGCAGTGTTTTCGCCCTTGCTTTTTCTTTTTTTTTTTCAGGATGTGCCGGATTGCCTCCATCTGCTGCTTCACCGTTGAGAACTGCTGGGCAAAAAATAGGCCCGCCTGGGAAATGGGGGCAGCAAGGAACCGTGTCTTGTCGGCCTCGCCCATCTCGACCAGGTTGAGCCAAAGTGGCATTCCTGGACCACTAGTGTGGCCATCGTCCACCCGAGAGACCGAGAGACTGTGACCTTCGTTGCCCGGAGAGCGAGGTCGGTCACCGAGCGCAGTTCCTGCATCAAATCTGGGGCGGAACTACCCTCGTGCAGTTCTTTCAGCGCCTTGGATTGGTGGACCTGCAGGAGAGCCATGGCGTGCAGGGCAGAGGTGGCTTGTCCAGCAGCACTGTAGGCTTTAGCCGTCAGGGACGACGTCTTGGACGGGAGCTTAGGGCGTCCACGGCAGGTGGCGGCGCTCTGCGGGCATAGGTGCACCGCGAGCGCCTTATCCACCGGGGGAATCGCCGTATAGCCCTTGGCCGCCCCGCCATCAAAGGTAGTGAGAGCGGGGGAACTGCGGAGTCGGGGCCGGGCAGTAAAAGGTGCCTCCCATGACTTCGTCAGCTCCTCATGCACTTCCGGGAAGAATGGCACTGGAGCGGGGCATGGCTGCTTTGAGCGGCGCCGCGAGCCCAGAAACCAATCATCAAGCCGCGAGGGTTCAGGAGAGAGCGGAGGGTTCCACTCTAACCCGACGCTTGCGGCCGCCCGGGAAAGCATGTCCATCATTTCGGCATCGGCTTGTGACTGGGTGATCGTCCCCGAAGGGGGAAGCCCAGCTGAGGCTTCTGCGTCCGACTGGACAAGCCCGCTCTCTGATGCTGCGCTTGAGAGCTCATCATCTTCACGGGCTTCGAAGAAGAAGCCAGACTCTCCGTGAGACGAGCCGGCAAACCCATCCTGAAGCCGATTGGGGCAGACGAGCGTGCTGGGGAATGGGAGGTCCGCGGGGGGATACCCGGCGAAGACGATCCCATTGGGGTCCCCAAATCACCCCCAGTGCTAGCCGCGCTGGCCTCATACCTGTAGGTAGAAGGACCGAGGCGGGGAACCCCGCAATGTTGCCATGGTCATGTTCTCGCAGTGAGAACATGAACCATTCACAAACGCTGCCTCCGTGTGGGTCGCGCCCAGACACGAAAGACAGCGATCATGACCATCCGAAGTTGAGAGATAACGACCGCAACCAGGAATAACACACAATCAGAAAGGCAACTTTGAAAAGACGTGTCTTTAAAAAGACGTTCCGTGTGTGCGCTCTTTTAGAGAAATATATACTCTTTTAGAGGGGAAAAAGGCTCTTTCAGAAAATATACTCTCTAGTTTTTCTGCCGAAGCACCCAGGGGCATTCTCTGCAGTGCACCAGTGCAGAGGAGGGAGAAGCCGCTGAAATGCGCCGTCAGATCCAGCAGAGGTGAATGAACAGTAGTATTCAGCTCAATGAGCATGACCGTTCGGCTTCGAAGAGAAAATCTGAATGAGTGGTTGCATACCAGCTCCTTTTATACCCGTATGTTCGGGGGAGTGACATGCAAATTCCACTCGCCAATTTTCATTGGCCTTTTATCAAAGACCAGAGGTGTCTCGGGCTCCCAACAGTGACCCCTAGTGTCACTACATCGACAAAACGTCGAGTGAGTGACAGATAGGGAACACGTAAGACTACCAGTCACTGCTTATCACCGTCTTAGCAATTTGTATGAAACGTGACTAAATAAAACTATCATCTGGTTATGAGCAAGCAGTAGGCGGCCAAACCAGATGATATTAGTAAACCCTGCAACCGCTGACTATGAACGGGCTGGCGATTTTGTGTCCGTGAGGTCTATGCAATTAATCGGCCGGCATATGACTCTAAGTGACAATCGGGACCCGGATGAAAGGATAATGAAAGTTAAGATGATTCAGAGTAATCAATAACTTAAAAAGATCAAATTAAAAGAATAATCAAAAGTTAATTAGAGCTGTAATCTAAATTAGAGGTCAACTTAAATTGGAGTCAGATTAATATAAAATTGGAGTCAGATGAAATGAATAACGGAATCAATTTGTAAAGTGTAAATTAACAATAATTGCTTTACTTCAGTGCTCAGAAAAGACAGAACAATGCAGAGACCTTCAAGGGGCCATTCTATTGGAATCTGACATCGGAACAAATAGTTTGGTTTTGTACCCCTTTTACAAAGTAGTGACCGTCCTCCGTGATCTCCAGCGAGCGAGTGTTATCTTTTCAGCGCGACATTCAGTTCCATTCCACACAGGACATGAGGTTTGAGCTTCTACTTCTCTGTGTCCAGCTGCTGTGGTAAGTCCATTCTTTTTGCATTTTAGAAGTGTTGAGGGGAAGCACAGACGCACCCCATATAGACACATTTTGTAGAACGGGTCGGAATACCCACTGTCAAGTTTTTGGTCTATTGTCATAGGGTTTGTATAATGTTAAATTGAATTTATATTCTGTGTAACTCATGTGTGTGGTGTTTAGTGTTTCTGTGTGGGTGCACCTATATGTGGCAGGTTCCAAATTGTTAACAAAATAGCAGGTTTTAGGGTCTATGCCATCATTGTTTTTCTCATATAAAGTGCGCATCCCACCTTCTTTAGCTCCTGGAGATGAATTCCTTCACCTAAGGGACTCTTCTGGAATTATCCCCAGGGGCCAAGCGGAGGAAACTGTAAGGCTGGCACCAGGATGTCTACACCCAAAAGGCGCCATTTCCGGTAAAAGTCAAAGAACTCTGCGACAATCAATGTCATAGAACTCTCTCACAAAAGCTGAAATCTACACCTGAATATCACCACGTGTGATAAATTGCAAATTGCCTTTGCATTGTTTTATAAAGCTGAAATCTTCACCTGAATATCACCACGGTGTGATAAATAGCAAATCACCTTGCTGCCCCCTCTTCTCTCTCCCCCTTCTCCCCTTCAACAGCTCAGGACCAATGCAAAGACACAAGATTTATATGTAAAAATATAATAAATACCATGAAAACAAAGAATGCAACTGTATGTGTTTGATATCATTTAAGAGGTCTCTGTGTGACTGGTATAGTGGTCTCTATAGTGGACCCGGATGAAAGGATAATGAAAGTTAAGATGATTCAGAGTAATCAATAACTTAAAAAGATCAAATTAAAAGAATAATCAAAAGTTAATTAGAGCTGTAATCTAAATTAGAGGTCAACTTAAATTGGAGTCAGATTAATATAAAATTGGAGTCAGATAAAATGAATAACGGAATCAATTTGTAAAGTGTAAATTAACAATAATTGCTTTACTTCAGTGCTCAGAAAAGACAGAACAATGCAGAGACCTTCAAGGGGCCATTCTATTAGAATCTGACTATTCTATTATCCGCTGCAAATCAGCGCATAAACACCATAGGCCACTAACTTCTTGCTGGCATCCATTTTTGGAAACGTAACTTCTCACGTGTGTTTGCGTGACTAAACGTAGTTTGGGGAATCATCTGCGTGTCCTCGTGAAAAATCTTGTAAAGTGTGACCCCCTGTCATGTAGTGTGAAACACACAACGACTTCAAGATACCTGATCGCAAGAGAAACAGTCATGCAGTACAGTGATCTGACGACTTTGAATGTCGTGTAGTGTGAACTCAGCATTAGCGATCAGGAAGCACAGTGTCAGCGTTGTTGAAGTCCTTAAGACTGAAGCCCCGCCTTGATGACTGGACTGACAGATTGCATTGCCATTTGAATTTTTAGACCAAAAGAGCGTCTAAAAATTCAAATGGCAATTCATTAGACTGGGGGCCCTGTTTCACTGGCAAAATGTATTTCGACTGGAATAAAGAGGTCAAAAAACACAGCAGTATGGAATGCAATTGATTTAGCGTTCTTTTATTTTGTTAAACTAAATAATTCCAACTGAATAGAAGATTGCATTGTCATTTTGCATATTGAATTGCCAATTTCAAAATGCATTGCCATTTGAATAAATAGGCCAAAAAACTCTGCAAAGTCTGCAATTCATTATGGCAATGCCAAATTAATATAGATAATAATATATACTGTATAATATAGATTCTCATTGAGAAATCATAAAAATTTAGCTGAGATATTATAAAGTAAAAAAATCTCTGATTCCTCTAATCAGTTTGTCATGCATTTCTTCATTCCAACACCACACTGTTTTATCTCCCCCCAAAAATACAAGTAAATAAAGTATTTTAAACTTGTGATTAATCACAGCCTATTATTGTGATTAACTCGATTACATTTTTAATCGATTGACACCCCTAATTATATTATATTCTTTTTTTAAGCTTTACTAAATTTTGTGCCATAAATTAATTGTAGACATTTGGGAGTTACTGAATGCTTAAGCTAAAAGTTAAAAGCCATATATAAACTACTTATGTAAATATATATTATGCCATGAAATCTTTGGATATTTTAGAAGTTGTTCATTGCTATATTCCTGTAAAGTAATAATTCATCTTCTGTGCACAGGTGGTGAACAACTTGAGACATTAAGGTGCTTTCTGGATAAAGTTGAACAGATACAACCTCAGGCTGGTGTTATGGCTACAAAAAGCAGATCTGGGAAACAAGAGCTGTATCCAGATAGTGACTTCTTCCTGTCCTCAACCCGCTTGGCTGCAATACATGCAGAGGCAAGGAAGGACTGCCTTCGCTTATTTCATCTTCTTTTTGATGAATTCTTCAGTGCAGAGGAGTGCCAAAATGCGGTGGCATTCGGGAAACACGGAAAGGTACCTGAAGGGAAAGCAGTCCTGGACAAGTCCAAAGTAGATGGGATTCTAAGTAAGTACATTACTCATTTTGTAGATCAGTGTTGTTTTGTAGATCCGTGTTTTGTGTGTGTGTGTGTTTATTCACCCAGTTGGACTTTTTCATGTTTTGTTTTACAACATTTTATTATTAATTATTTCCCCATGCATCAGAATAGCTGGCGATTAATTTGAGTTATAATGAGTTTTTTTTTCAGTACTTTAGTACTTTTCAGTACTTTTTAATATACATTTTTCAAACTAAAGAAGCACAAATTTCCTTCAGTTTTTGTTTTTCTCCTCAATGTCATGGTGCTATCTACCCAAATTTGGTCATAGTTTCTGAGGTGTTTGGACACACTGTATAATGGAATTTGTAGCTATATTTAATGTTATGATCGTTTTTGTGTCTTTACATTTCTTTATGTGTAAATTTACTGCCACTGTAAAATACACGAATAGTACATATATACACTATAAAACACATAAATATGCCTGTAGTAATAAGGCAAACCCATGGTTGAAAGGTGATATAGCAGTTGTTTAATTTTTGTTTTGTAGTGGTACCTTGCATTTGTTTGCGAGAGGGATGAATTAAATCAGACAAAACCGAAATATCACTCAGTATATAGGCATCCACATTGCCTGCAGCTGTCAACTTCATTGAAAACTTTCCTGAAACGGCACATTCTGCTAATAAACATCAGTCACTCAAATGCAATAAACAAACTGCTCCAAATAGACAAACAAAAGCCTCAAAGTTATCAATGTGGCAGAATGTTTGATTCACCAGTATATGGAAAGGAGAAACGGAAGGGCTTTGTGTGTTTACAGATGTTTGTGGTTTCAGCATCAACTGATGTTCAGAAATCATTTAATACTTACAAGATACACTAAGTTAGAAAGTTAAAATGATCACAGTGCAAAAACTGGACATTGACTATTTCCCTGGTAACAATTTAGTAATGATATTCCACACCACTGTTACTGTATGTAAGGGGAATACATCTATAATTTGTGCATTCTTTTATTCTTGCGGCCTACATCATGCGTTGTGGCACACTGGATGGATGGACACCAGCTGAGAAAACTAAGGTAAAAAAAGCCTTGATAAACAAATGCCGCACAAGGACAACAAAGACTATAAATTCTTGAATGTGGCTCACCGGAAGGATGGACATTTGTTGAGATGACCATGGTCAAAAAAGACTGTAAGTTGCAGAATATTGTGTGTTGTGCAGCTATGCTGAATACTGTTACACTGTTCTAAATACATAGTCATAGTGAGAAGATGCACATTTATAGTTCAGATTTTCTAAATGATGAATAGGACAAGTTCTTGCTGTCTTACAAGTTTTAACCTGTTATTACACAGCTATTAAATACTGGATTGTGATTTGGGTTTTAAATTTCTTTTTTTATTTATACATATATATATATATATATATATATATATATATATATATATATATATATATATATATATAAAATTGAACAAGCTTGGGCCTCATATTCCACACTCAAAACCAATAGGGTGTAGCATACTGCAAAAACTATGACTATGTCAACTATGACTGCTGCTGCTAAATGCTCTGTCTCACCTATTTCTCCTAGTGAATTTTAGGAGCAATGTATGAGAAACAGGTCAGACAACACTGAAACTAAAATGAGGCTGAAATGAGAATCACAATTTTGTCTCCTGAGCTTTAAAAGATCAACCATTGAGCAATAAAATTTTCCTCTGGGTAGAACTACAATACCCTTCATGCGCACACATACTACAACTCTACTGTGCATCTCTGGTAAGCCTCCCACACTCTAGAACTACAACACCGATCATACACTACGTCTCCTCCCCAAAGTTTGCACACCTTTACTCCTGATATATCACAATATTGGGAAGGAAGGGGTGTACAAAAGCAACGCGTTATTTATTTAAGAAGTAACTCAGATATTATGGTCTAAAATAAAAAAATGTCACGTTACTTTACTCGTTGCTCAAAAAAGTCATCTGATTACTTAACGCGTGTTACTTATAATGCGTTAGCCCAACACTGCTCTTGGCACTGTAGTTCTTTAAAAAGAACAGTGCATAATAATGCTGATTAAAAGCTCTTTCTGTCTCTTTCACCCTCTACCTTTCTGTGCTTTCATCTGAGTCATTTGCTGATTATGGAAGATGTGCTTCCATATCCAAAACATTGTTTGTGCATTTGCATGTTTTTGCAATTGTATCACTCTCCCTTTTCGATTTTTCTCTGTTTGCTCAGCAAACAGGATATGTGTGTATCTGTGTGTTTGTGCATTAGAATGCATACATCCTCAAATAAAATGCCTACAGTTACCTTCCTGCAATCCTCTCTCCTAGAGGATTTTTTTTTTTTTTTTTGTATTGTTCTCTTATTTTGGAGCGCTTAAATTCAAAATTTGGGCCTGGCCATGCTTACCTCACAGCACAATGTTTCTATCTTTTCTTCTGGATTAGTCAAGCAGCATTGTGCTGTTGTCATATTGTTGTCACCCATGTTATTGTTGTGGTTGGTTATGAGATTTTTGTTGTGGTGTGGCATGGTCTCCATGGTCCATGATATAGCCTCTGTCACTATATATGGAATCTGAGGCTTTTGTCACATCAACAGGGACCCATAATCCAATTGCAAAGCCACTGTCTCCATAGTGTGCTCTGTGCATTTTATCTAGCGTTCTCAAAAATACACTGTGGCAGATCTCTGCCTTCCCTAAGAAGGAGGAAGCGGGAGCCAGCTGAACGGTTCATGGAAGACTTTAATTAGACATAGTTTCACTTGGACACAACATTAAACTACTTTTCAGCACACACTCGCTGGCACACACACACACACACAGCTCTGTGTGTCACTCACACTGTTGGTCTTCCCGGCCCAACGCAGAATGCACACGTTCATTGGCTGCATGCATCTCTCTCTCTCTCTCTCTCTCTCTCTCTAACTGGCATCTCCGGCTCCTCTTTATCCCTCTCCCGGATGATTGGGGTAATTCAGCACCAGGTGTCCATCCTTACGGCCCAGTCACGCCCTCCTCGTCACACACACGCTGGTTTAAGTGGGCTGAGACAGCATGAACCTAGGTTCCTGTAGTTTGTTTTCTTTTTGAGAGCTCACCTGAACCACATTCTGTCCTGCCTTGTTTTTAACGGAAACAGTATGGGAGGAGGAGACAGGCTACTTTTAGAAAATGAATGGGAGAAATCCTAATAGTGGCTAATGTAGTGGCTGTTGGAATGCAAGACTGTAGAATGTACATGTACAGTAACTGAACCAGCCTGAAAAATATCATTATTAACTGTGATTTGAGTTAAAAAAAGCTACATTTATGATACTCATTTATGATATTGAAATTGTATTAATTTATGATATTCATTGAAAATGTATGATATGATATTCCATTGTAAGTAAGAAGAGAAGTAGATATGAACTGTACTTGTATGATTATTGCCTACATAGAAAGTAGTTGTCCTGGTGTATTACCAAGATGGATACCAAGTGGGCTGACCTGCTTTAAAGCTGAAGTGTTCGATTTTGTTTGCTGTTGAAATAGTTTCTCTTATTCCAGTTTAATATGCAGAGATAACTGTTAGTCAATCACTGGTTGATTTCCCTGTAAAGTGTAAACACTGTGGCTATGTGGAGCTATCAAAACAATGCTCTATTGTTTGAACATCTTGACAGGCTCCACACACCACTATTGAAAGTGGGATTATCAGTTTGGCAGACCAATGGCAGAGGGGATAAATTCGGCAAACCAGTTTGAAAACAATCATCATTTTTGAGGTTCTATGCAAAAAACAGGCAGAGAAATTGCACACTTTAGCTTTAAAGGGACTTTGTTGTTGAAGTCTATGAAGTATTCAGCAGCTACACTTGAAGGTCACCTAGTGAAGCTTCAGGGCTCATTCTGAGCTTGTCTGGACCCTGACATTTATAAATGCCTGATATATTAAACTGTGCATAAAGTGTCTCTGATGGACATTAATGAACAATTAACCATGTTTGCTTGGTAATGGAGATGCCACTTGCGTCACTTAGTTGAAGGCAGATGTTCAGGACCAAGGACAGCAGCCACTAAAACTAAATGCCAGCACATGGAAATAAAGAAAAGTAGCGGAACAGGACATGGCTGGCAGCAGATCACATGTAGCATGTGGAGACTTTTAAACCACCCCAGCCTCCCTATAGAGAGCACAGAGAGGAGCAGGTTCTCTGTGTGACTAAATGCCTGTTGTGCCACACTTCTTTTTATATACAGTCCTTAGTCGACATTTGGCTCTTATTAATGCCAAACTCGAGGCTATAGCAATCACAGTATCGCATCGATCGCTAGAGACAAAGACCAGTATCCCATCAGAGTGTTACTACAGCTGTAACTTACCTTCATACACTATATTGGCCAAAAGTATGTGGACACAAGTACATCACTTACTGTATGTGCTTGTTGAACATTTAATTTCAAAATCAAAGGCATTATTCCTTCCTTTTGCTGCTAAATGCTGGAACAGAAAAGGACCCAGCCCAAAACTGTTGTCACGAAGTTTGAAGCACACATTTTGCAAGAATGCCATTGTATGAACAGTGGTGTAGTGAGGGCTGAAGAGGTGGTTATACTGTAAATTTATCAAATGAGAAAAAGCACCATTGTCAAAAATGACATTGTCATATAAATAAAAGACAACTCTGTTAACTGACCTGGGAGCAGTCAATATTTAACAGTTTAATAAAATACGTTGTGTTTAAATGCATAAATATGTTAAATATGTTCGCAATATTTAACAGTTTAATAAAATATGTTGTGTTTAAATGCATAAATATGTTAAATATGTTCACATTTGGCAGCAATGTATATTCACAGCGAATATTAATTATGACTTAATCCCACATTAGGATTTCACTGTAAATGCTAGAAATGTCCCGTCCCCTGTCCTAAAACGGAGAATATGACTGGTTGGAAAATATTCCATCCCAGCTGAAATGAATGTTCTGTGTGGTTGTTTAGCTGAATCAGACTGTCTATCTTTCCTGTGCCTTCACGTTTGCCCTACTGCAGCTCCATGCACTTACAGACAATCCACAAGTAATTTAAAGGCGTTGCAGAAATTGCCTCAGTATTTTGAAAAGTCATGGGTCAAAAGAAGCCAGCTTGTTGTTCGGGCAGTCTTTGATATGTATCGTTACTCATTTTAGTAAGCATACGCAAAACCTTAAGAAAAATAGGTGGGCATATGATGTATGCTTGATTGTGCACTAGACTACACTACTGTGAAATGAGTATCATTAAAGTTGCAGTAAAGTGCCTTGACTAGCACAGTTCCCTATCTGTCACTCACTCGAAGTTGTGTCGATGTAATGACACTAGGGGTCACTCTTGGGAACCCCAAACACCTCTACTTCTTTGAAAAAAGGCCAATGAGAATTGGTGAGTGGAATTTGCATGACACTCCCCCGGACATACGGGTATAAAAGGAGCTGTTATACAACCACTCATTCAGATTATCTCTTCGGAGCCGAGCGGTTGTATTCAGTGCACTGAATTCAATTCCCTCCAAAGACGCACCTCAAAACTGCTGGATTTACGGCGCATTTCAGCGGCTTCTCCCCCTCTGCACCCGTGGAGTGCAGAGAACGCCCCTGGGCACTTCAGCAGAGTGAAAATAAGAGAGTATATTCTGAAAAAGTATATTTTCATTCACAAAAAGAGTGGCACGCACGGAACGTCTTTTTAAAGATGCCTTACCGTTTGTGTGTTATTCCTGGTTGCGGTCGTTATCTCTCCGCTTCTGACGGCCACGATCGCTGTCTTATGTGTCTGGGCACTGCCCACGTGGAGACATCATTTGTGGATGAGTCATGTCCTCATTGCGAGAACATGACCATGGCAACCTTGGCACTCGCAATCTTATGGTGGGCGGCAGGAGCCAGGTAAGTGCTTCAATGTCCCTGGACTCAGCACGGCCACGGGGCTCGAATCCCCTCGACGTGGCACCTTGAGCTCCGCCCCGCCGCGAGAGCACGCAGTTGGTGCTGAACTGTCTGAAGGCATTCAGATGGAGGACAGTGGTTCCACTGAAACTTTTTCAGAGGCTCCTGGGGCATATGGCATCCTCAGCGGCGGCCACACCGCTCGGTTTGATGCATATGAGACCGCTTCAGCACTAGCTTCAGACTCGAGTCCCGAGATGGGCATGGTGCCGCAGGACAAATTGCGTGACCATCACGCCGATCTGTCACCGCCTCTTCAGACCTTGGACCGACCTTGCATTTCTACGGGCAGGGGTTCCCCTAGAGCAGGTCTCCAGACACGTAGTGATTACAACAGGTGCCTCCAAGGCAGGCTGGGGCGCCGGATGCAACTGGGCACACAGCCGCCGGCTCCTGGACTGGCCCACGGCTGCACTGGCACATCAACTGCCTAGAGTTGTTGGCAGTACTGCTCGCCCTGCGGAGGTTCCAGCCATTGATCCAGGGCAAGCACGTGTTGGTCCGGATAGACAATACAGCGACGGTAGCGTACATCAACCGTCAAGGCGGTCTACGCTTCCGTTGCATGTCATGACTCGCCCGCTGTCTCCTCCTCTGTGCCTGTATGCCTTGAAGTGGCGTCTGTTCGTTAAGTGGTGTTCTTCCCGACGTGAAGTCCCCCAAAGATGCACAGTCGGATCGGTGCTTTCCTTCCTGCAGGAGAGGCTGGAGGGGTGGCTGTCCCCCTCCACCCTGAAGGTGTATGTAGCCGCTATTTCGGCTCATCACGATGCAGGAGTTTGGCCGCATGGCTCGTGCTTTCCAACCGTCACGATGGCTGACCCGGACCGTCCGACTCTGCTATGCAATTCAGTTCACCAGGCACCTTCCCATGTTCAGCGGTGTCCGCTTCACCTCGGCGAAGGGCGAGAATGCCGCTACCTTGCGTGCGGAGATCGCTACCCTTCTGCGCAAGGGCGCGATAGAGCCTGTCCCTCCAGGCAAGATGAAGAAAGGGTTCTACAACCCTTACTTCATCGTACTGAAGGAAGGCGGTGGGTTGCGACAAATCCTGGACCTGCGAGTACTGAACCGGGCTTTGCACAGACTCCCGTCCAAGATGCTGACGCAAAAACACACTCTAACGAGGCATCCGGCATCAAGATTGGTTTGCAGCGGTAGACCTGAAGGATGCGTACTTCCACGTCTTGGTCTTACCTCGACACAGACCCTTCCTGCGGTTTGTCTTCGAAGGCCAGGCATACCAGTACAAGGTCCTCCCCTTCAGCCTGTCCTTGTCCCCTCGCATCTTCACGAAGGTCGCAGAGGCAGCCCTTGCCCCGCTAAGGGAAGTGGGCATCGGCATCCTCAACTATCTCGACGACTGGCTAATCCTAGCTCACTCTCGAGAGTTGCTGTGCACACACAGTGACCTCGTGCTCTGGCACCTCCGCCGACTGGGGCTTCGGGTCAACTGGGAAAAGAGCAAGCTCTCCCCGGTTCAGAGCATCTCCTTTCTTGGTTTGGAGTTGGACTCAGTCTCGATGACAGTGTGCCTCATGAACGAGAGCGCGCAGTCGGTGCTGAACTGTCTGAAGGCATTCAGACAGAGGACAGTGGTTCCACTGAAACTTTTTCAGAGGCTCCTGGGGCATATGGCATCCTCAGCGGCGGCCACACCGCTCGGTTTGATGCATATGAGACCGCTTCAGCACTGGCTTCAGACTCGAGTCCCGAGATGGGCATGGTGCCACAGGACAAATTGCGTGACCATCATGCCGATCTGTCACCGCCTCTTCAGACCTTGGACCGACCTTGCATTTCTACGGGCAGGGGTTCCCCTAGAGCAGGTCTCCAGTCACATCGTGATTACAACAGGTGCCTCCAAGGCGGGCTGGGGTGCCGGATGCAATGGGCACACAGCCGCCGGCTCCTGGACTGGCCCACGGCTGCACTGGCACATCAACTGCCTAGAGTTGTTGGCAGTACTGCTCGCCCTGCGGAGGTTCCGGCCATTGATCCAGGGCAAGCACGTGTTGGTCCGGATGGACAATACAGCGACGGTAGTGTACATCAACCGTCAAGGTGGTCTATGCTCCCGTTGCATGTCATGACTCGTCCGCCGTCTCCTCCTCTGAAGTCAGCAGCGCCTCAAGTCGCTACGAGCCACTCACCTCAACGTCACGTCAGGTTACCCTCCGGGGAGGGAGGAGACTCCAATCCTCCCGCTGCCCACTTTAGTACGCCCTGATGCGCTGGCACACAGCTGGCCCCCTGGACTACACAAAAATGCATTTCCCCCAGTGAGCCTACTTGCACAGACCCTTCTCACGCTCCTCATGACAGCACCCCCCCCCCCCCCGGCGAATTCCCCTGAGGAAGCACCTTCTTTCTCAGGGACACCATCTGGCACCCACGACCAGACCTCTGGAATTTCCACATCTGGCCCCTGGACGGGACGTGGATGACATAAGTGGCCTACCACCCACAGTGGTAGACATGATCACTCAGGCTAGGGCACCCTCTATGAGGCGCCTGTATGCCTTGAAGTGGTGTCTGTTCGCTAAGTGGTGTTCTTCCCGACGTGAAGTCCCCCAAGATGCGCAGTCGGATCGGTGCTTTCCTTCCTGCAGGAGAGGCTGGAGGGGCGGCTGTCCCCCTCCACCCTGAAGGTGTATGTAGCCGCTATTTCGGCTTATCATGATTAGCCGAAATGGTAAGTACTTGGGGAAGCACGACTTGATCATCAGGTTCCTGAGAGGCCCTAGGAGGTTGAACCCCTCCAGACCACACCTCGTCCCCTTGTGGGACCTCTCTGTAGTCCTTCGGGGTCTACAGGGAGTTCCTTTGAGCCCTTGGAGTCAGCTGAGCTTAAGGCACTCTCGTTGAAGACTGCCCTCCTGACTGCACTCACTTCCATCAAAAGGGTAGGGGACCAGCAGGCTTTCTCTGTCAGCGAATCGTGCCTGGAGTTCGGTCCGGGTTACTCTCACGTGATCCTGAGACCCCGACCGGGCTATGTGCCCAAGGTTCCCACGACCCCCTTTAGGGATCAGGTGGTGAACCTGCAAGCGCTGCCCGAGGCGGAGGCAGACCGAGCCTTGGCGTTGCTGTGTCCGGTGCGAGCTTTACGCATCTATTTGGATCGCGACGCAGAGCTTCTAGAGCAGCTCTTTATCTGCTTTGGTGGACAGCGGAAAGGAAGCGCTGTCTCCAAACAGAGGATCGCCCACTGGGTCATTGACGCCATCGCGATGGGATATCAGGCTCAGGACATGCCGCCCTCTGAGGGGTTACGAGCCCACTCTACCAGGAGTGTGGCGGCCTCCTGGGCCCTGGCCAGTGGCGCCTCTTTGGCACATATCTGCAGAGCAGCGGGCTGGGCAACACACAACACCTTTGTGAGGTTCTACAATCTCCGGGTTGAGCCGGTCTTGTCCTGTGTATTGGCAGGGTCGAGCAGGTAAGTTCCGGGACAGCTGGCCAGGTGTACTGCTTGCGCATAGCACCTTTCCCTCCCTTGAGGTGAAGACGTGCACTCTTGACTCCCAGTCGTGTTCACAGACTGTGTTTCCTGGATGAATTTCCTCCTTAGCCCTCTGGCAGTTGAGTTTGCAGAGAAACTCGCTGACTGGCCCAGTACGTGTGCTAATGAGACCCTGTACTGAGGTAGGTGCTCCCGAAGGCGACCCCATGTGATATCTTCCGCAAAATCGTTTCCCTGTTGGCAAACTGCATCTTCCTTGGGTGCCCCCGGTCGCCATGCTCTGTAGAAACTCCTCCCCCTTCGGGTGGGACCTTTCCACATGACATACTTCTGACAAGACTTGGTAAGACCATGTGACATATTCCACTCAAAATACCCCCCCTCCATCTTTTTGGGCGGGGTGTGGTCTCCGCGATGTCTTCCCCTTGGGAGGGACACCCCCGACGCAGACACTTATGGCTCCCAGTCAAATAACAAATTCCACTCTTTTTGGGGAGAAAAGAAAGGGAAAGAGGCCTCAGCTGGGCTAGCCTGTCCCTATAGTTGGGCAGTTGACTTGTTCCTGATGGACCGTTCAACGCTTATAAGAGCGTTGGGGGAGTTTACGTGACGGCCTGGTGTGCTGGCTATGAGGCACGCAGTGGTCTGCCCGTCACACACCTCCAGGTCACGTAACACAGTTCAGATAGTTGTGGCGTTTTGTATAGGGACCCTTAGTGTCACTACATCGACACAACGTCGTGTGAGTGACAGATAGGGAACGTCCTGGTTACTTTCATAACCTCTGTTCCCTGATGGAGGGAACGAGAAGTTGTGTCCCTCTTGCCACAATGCTGAACTACCCGCTGAAATGGCCGGGACCTGTTCTCGGCTCCTCGGCACAAAACCTGAATGAGTGGTTGCATACCAGCTCCTTTTATACCTGTATGTCCAGGGGAGTGGCATGCAAATTCCACACGCCAATTCTCATTTGCCTTTTTTCAAAGAAGCAGAGGTGTTTGGGGCTCCTAAGAGTGACCCCTAGTGTCACTACATCGACACAACATCTCGTTCCCTCCATCAGGGAACGGAGGTTACGAAAGTAACCAGGACGTTCTATTTGATGTTTTGACATGTTTCCTACTGTTACAGGAAGTGTGGCAGGACATGTCGAATGGCACAACAAGCATGTAAAAGATCACAATATTTCAATGTTTTGAATCACCACTTACTCATGCTGTACATTCCAAGATATCTCTTCAAAGAACATCTCCAAAGGTAAAAATGTTAACTGTCAAAATTAACGCGTTAACGCATGCAATTAATTAAAAAAGTTTAACGTGTTCATTTTTCTCAGTCATGATTAACGTATTTACCAAACATACAGCATAAACACTGGTTTGAAGGGCGGAAACTTTGTAATGTGTCCGCCCGGAGTCATTACACTGACGCACACGCCACAGCGCCAGAGCCCTTCTACCAAGGAACCTACAAGCTTAGCATAAAATAGCATAATGCGGCGGTCCCATAGACATTCTATGGGCAGTTCTGTCGTAACACACTAGTTGACTGTTACGCTCTTGCCGCGGAGGTTCTTATTTCAATAAATAAAATAATCTCTGACAACGCTTCCCTGTCAGTGATAAAATGATGGAGGAAGGACTCTTAACAATATTTGATGTACAAAACAAGCACAGATGGGACTTCAGATGGGTGATCAAGTATTTTTCAGCCTATGTAAGGCACGTTTTCATTACCACAGAAGCACACCAAAACGTAACTATCACCAAAACGCAGAATGAGACGTTTTTGTTTGCAATCGCTTTTCATGGTGAGTTCAAAGCGGCGCACAGCACTGGCTTTGACGCTTTGATGCAAATCATGATCCCAGCTTCACGATTGCTGTAACACAGCGGATAGCTACAGTCTACCGGCAAATTAATATGGTGGAGGATGACAGTTTAAGGGATTTAATGCCCATTGCAATAAATATGCAACCCATGTGGGGACTAGTTTTTTCAATTAGTCAAACTCCCACTTAGTTTTTGGGAAACATTTAATGTTACATGAATTGGTGATATATTAGTACATTGTCTTTAAATTGTGGAAGTCTTTGTTTGGAAAATGTTAATAAAGCATTATATTGCTACATATTGTTTTGTTTTCTGTCCTAAGATGGAAATAAATTAATTTTGACAAGAAAATAAGTATATATACTGTCAAATTTCAGTACATTTCAAAATCTGCAGTTAATCGCGATTAACAAAAAAAAATGATGCGATTAATTGTGATTTAAAAATTTAACCGACTGACGGCACAAGTAAAAAAATATTAATAAAGAAAGAAAATAATGTTTTAAAATATTGTTTTAACAGTATAAAATATTTTATTTAATGTTATAAAATATATTTTAATATTATGAAATTGCTAAAAGTTTTCCTATAGGGTTAATGTTAGGCTGTGGGTAGTCTTATTATAATTAGCTTTATTAAAAAAGAAATTACGTCTATGCTATGATATGTCCACATTTAGATTTATGCAAGCATGCCTGTGTGTGTAACTCTCAATCTTCATAATACACATCAACATTTTATTTTGTATTTAGTGTTGCTCATCATAAGTGTGAATACTAGTGCTGGGTAGTAATTGATTACATGTAATCTGGATTATGTATTAAGATTACAAACATCAAGCGCTTGTAATTAGATTAAATTCCATTTTAAACAGATTACAGTTACTTTTTATGGATTACATGATTAATTAGGCAACAGCAGTAATTTGTTCATAATTTACTTATCCCCCTAATTATTTTTTATAATTTTATATATGATTGTGAGCAGTGTTGGGTGTAAAGTAATTATTGATTTCAAAGTGATTATTACTGTAATCATAGTCAAAAGTATTTTGCGGATTACATTTTAAAGTCAGATTACAGTTTCTGACTTTAATTACTTTTTAAGGAAATTTTTGGGTTACACATATTTCTAATATATATATATATATATATATATATATATATATATATATATATATATATATATATATATATAAATTAAACATGAATTATGTTAATATGTACATCTGTTTGTGTTTCTGTGACAGCTGAAGGAAGTGCGTCCCATAATGAGTCATTGTAAGGGAGAAATTTGCAGTGCTGAGTGCATGACTTGCATGCCACAATGAACAAGGAGGAAATATAGACATTATTTTGAATTTGTTGAGTGAAAAAAAAAAAAGTATAATAATTTGGTCAAAAGTTTTAATGAAGTAATTTAAAAGTAAGGTAATGTGTAAAGTAATGTGATTACTTTTTCTGATGGAAAAATCAGTAAAGTAATCTGATTACAATTTTGTAGGAGTAATTAGTAATTTATAGTGGATCACTTTTTTGAGTAATAACCCAACACTGATTGTGATAGACTTAAATGGCAGAATTGTTTCACCATTGATGAGAGTAGATGCTTTCAAATCTTATTCAGTCCACTAACAATCGACTTCACAGTCTGTTCCACTGTCTTTACATCACCTCTCACCACAGACCAAAGTACACAGCTGTATCACTTTCTGTTCCCAAAATAGAAATGTTTTATGAAATATTTAACAAACCCATAAACAAAGTTTTATAATATCTGTTCTGCCAGGATGAGCTACGCAGTCAAGTGGTTGCATCTATTTTTGAAACATTTATGAATAATAAAATAATTTATCCACCATATGAAGAGAGGAGAGATTATATGAGAATGTGTAAATGTTTGTTTGTTTCTGTGATATTCTAAAGGAGTGTCACACAATAAGTTTTAGGGATCTCTAAGGACAGCCTGTCGATTACATTCGCAGTGAGGCGTTTTACTCTGTCTCTTTCTCTCCAAGCAACATAATAACAATCTCTCCATTCCCTGTTTTGATCGGGCATGCAGAATCAGTTTCCTAAGCTTGACTGACTAGCTTGGTTTTTATCTTGGTCTTTCAAGGACATCACTCGGTTTCAAACCCACAGAGCAAAAAGTGTAACTCACTATTTGAGTCTGTGTGTTTGTGTACTGTATCTGAGGCTATACTCAAACAGTTTAAATGAAATATAAATAATGCAGAGAACTTTTGAATATCACCTGTCCACTGAGTGCTCCTTGGACTCCCTTTGTCTCTTGTGTTTATGATGTTGTTTCTTTTTTTTTTCTAACAGGCGTGTTAAAAAGAGCTGAATTGTTGTTGTTTTCCACACACAGAGAGTGAAAGATTGAAGGAGGGATAGATAGCTTTAAACGTCTAATGGATCTCTCAGAAAGCAACAACGAGGGAATGTTTTACAGATCAATCAATGTGAGAGCTCTTCCTATAAGCAGTGTACTTACAGCCACAACATTAAAACCACCTGCCTAATATTGTGTAGGTCCTCCTCGTGCCACCAAAACAGTGCCAACCCGCATCTCAGAATAGCATTCTGAGATGCTATTCTTCTCACCACAATTGTACAGGGCAGTTATCTGAGTTACCGTAGACTTTGTCAGTTTGTTAGTGTATTGCAGAAGTATTTAAAAAAATCACACAGAACAAAAATATTAGTTGTTTGCACATAAAGTATACAAGGACACAGGTGTGATTTTGGATGGTTCATCTGTTGGAGCCTCTTGTGTGTTTAGTGTGAAGGGTTTACAATTCAACACACACACACACACACACACACACACACACACATGCACAGCTTGCACACAAACACTTAAAAACAGATGCACATACGGATGTCATTCGCAAATTTGCTGAATTCGTCACTCTTCCCTCTGTTTGGGTTAGATAACAAAGCTAATGTTAGGAGACAGATAGGACATAGAGTGTTTATGTTTATTTTTCTGTGATGGCCAACAAGAATAAGTGAGAAAGTGTACACATGCACATGCAAACTTGTGTGCACATTCACCCCCACGCGTCTCAGTCAAGCTGACTGGAAGTAAAGGGAGGAGGCTACAACTCAATAATTAATTCTAGTGTGCAGATCTTCTGTTAGATTACATCTGTCAGAGCCACATTGCAACTTTTCTTTTACTTACATTACAGTAAAACCTGACATAAGCCGAAAAGCAATCCATTATGATGCCATGCAAATTTTTTTAAGCAGCTGTGGTCAGGGCTCGAGTTGAAGGGGGATGCGAGGGGACGACATCCCCCTTGTTGCAAGAAATATGAAAAAGCATCCCTCTTATAAAACCACCATCCCCTTTAGATCAGTTGTGTTATATTACATTTTCTATGTTTGATAACTAACAGACTTTAAATAATGGTGATTTGCCAGCCAGAATTAGATTTCAACATGTGTAAGGCTGCCAGATTTCTATAGGTAAAATCCCCCAATCAGATCTTGACCCTTGAACAGTTTGGATATATTCTGCCAGGGTGATGCTTTAGTAACGAAATCTGGCAACCTTAAGCGCTGCAGTTCTCTCTCCACTGCGAATATATATATATATATATATATATATATATATATATATATATATATATATATATATATATATATATATATATATATATATATATATATTTATTATTATTTATTTATTTTTAAACACTGGCAAACAGGTATGTCGGAGTTTGATTTGTGCTTCCTAGTGTTCACATGAAACTTACGCAAATTTTCAAAAGTTGCACGCACTTTCAAAAATGGCCAAGAGAAAGTTATATTTAATTCATATTATATTTATATAATATATTATACTATATATATTTTGTAGAACAGAATGTAAGGTATAAAATAGCATAATGCGGCGGTACAATTTTGCAGTTACAACGTGTACATGTGTTTAACTCAAACAATTTTCAGGGTTTCATCCATAAAACACTTTTGTGTGTAGAACAACTTTTCTACACCACTGTTTAAGCATCTTTCATAGAAACAGCCCAAACTTCCTTTACTAGTTCAGTTATTGGAGTAGAAAATATGCGTGTCTGTGACAGTGGGCGAGCACTCTAGAAAAAACCTTTTTCATGATCATAATATGGATTCTTTTCTCAAGATTCATCATAAAATGCAATGAGAGAGGGTAACAGGTGCATATTATGACCATGTGTCCTTAGGGTCAGTGATGAAGTGATCCTCATTTTTGTCCAGGTCAATTATATTAAAAATACATTTAAAAAAAATGCAGTTCACACAAACCATTTACTTGAATACACCTCTTCTACGATGAGCATAATTTCAATTTCTGAGTTTAACATCTTACTTATCTTTTTTCTGGGGCTTAAAAGTGAAAAATGTAAAGTGGTGTCTAGAGACACGTTTAAAAAGCTGAAATTCATGAAAAAAATGTTTTTGGCATGACTAGGGCAGAATAATCTTTTATTATTATTTATTAAAAAATAAGCATTGAAACAATTGTTTTAAAATATGATTCATATTTAAAAATGCTTTTGTCCACCAAATCAAAGTCGTGGTGTAACCAACATGTAGGTAGCCATTTTGTTGTTTATGTTGACCATAAAAACCATAAAACAGAGCAGACACCTCTAGGACCCTCAAGACTGAGCATGATGTTTTAAAAAACATCTGATATTATTTTGATATTTTTATGAAAAGGCACATTTTGTTCAAATTATGTGGTGTAACCTTGAGAAAACTTTATATTTTTGAGTCAAAAATTAATAATATTTTTATATTAAAAAATTAGTTTGAAAACCTTTTGGAAATTAATGATTAAGTTTATAATCTCATGTATTCAAGGTGCAAAGAAAGTATTATTATACTTTTTACTTGATGGTTACAACATATGACAATTTGAAAGTTTTAAATATTTTTGTAAAAAATGCCATAAAGATTTTTTTAGAAATGTATGAAACCAAATTGGACACAAAGATTAGATTTCCGATAACTTGACACGTGTTCTTAACTAGGGCGTACTCCACCCGAATTTATGTTTAGTGACTTCATTTGTTCATTTCAAAATTTGACAACACCACCCCCCTTGAATTTTTGTTTTACAAATCGGCCACTGGTTGTGGTGTTAGGGCTGTTACATTTGCCAATTTTGTCAAACATTTATTAAAAGAGTAGGATGGTATATGTAAAAAAAAAAAAAAAAAAAAAAGAATATATATATATATATATATATATATATATATATATATATATATATATATATATATATATATATACAGGTGCATCTCGATAAATTAGAATGTCGTGGAAAAGTTCATTTATTTCAGTAATTCAACTCAAATTGTGAAACTCGTGTATTAAATAAATTCAGTGCACACAGACTGAAGTAGTCTTTGGTTCTTATAATTGTGATGATTTTGGCTCACATTTAACAAAAACCCACCAATTCACTATCTCAAAAAATTAGAATATGGTGACATGCCAATCAGCTAATCAACTCAAAACACCTGCAAAGGTTTCCTGAGCCTTCAAAATGGTCTCTCAGTTTGGTTCACTAGGCTACACAATCATGGGGAAGACTGCTGATCTGACAGTTGTCCAGAAGACAATCATTGACACCCTTCACAAGAAGGGTAAGCCACAAACATTCATTGCCAAAGAAGCTGGCTGTTCACAGAGTGCTGTATCCAAGCATGTTAATAGAAAGTTGAGTGGAAGGAAAAAGTGTGGAAGAAAAAGATGCACAACCAACCGATAGAACCGCAGCCTTATGAGGATTGTCAAGCAAAATCGATTCAAGAATTTGGGTGAACTTCACAAGGAATGGACTGAGGCTGGGGTCAAGGCATCAAGAGCCACCACACACAGATGTGTCAAGGAATTTGGCTACAGTTGTTGTATTCCTCTTGTTAAGCCACTCCTGAACCACAGACAACGTCAGAGGCGTCTTACCTGGGCTAAGGAGAAGAAGAACTGGACTGTTGCCCAGTGGTCCAAAGTCCTCTTTTCAGATGAGAGCAAGTTTTGTATTTAATTGGAAACCAAGGTCCTAGAGTCTGGAGGAAGGGTGGAGAAGCTCATAGCCCAAGTTGCTTGAAGTCCAGTGTTAAGTTTCCACAGTCTGTGATGATTTGGGGTGCAATGTCATCTGTTGGTGTTGGTCCATTGTGTTTTTTGAAAACCAAAGTCACTGCACCCGTTTACCAATACATTTTGAAGCACTTCATGCTTCCTTCTGCTGACCAGCTTTTTAAAGATGCTGATTTAATTTTCCAGCAGGATTTGGCACCTGCCCACACTGCCAAAAGCACCAAAAGTTGGTTAAATGACTATGGTGTTGGTGTGCTTGACTGGCCAGTAAACTCACCAGACCTGAACCCCATAGAGAATCTATGGGGTATTGTCAAGAGGAAAATGAGAAACAAGAGACCAAAAAATGCAGATGAGCTGAAGGCCACTGTCAAAGAAACCTGGGCTTCCATACCACCTCAGCAGTGCCACAAACTGATCACCTCCATGCCACGCTGAACTGAGGCAGTAATTAAAGCAAAAGGAGCCCCTACCAAGTATTGAGTACATATACAGTAAATGAACATACTTTCCAGAATGCCAACAATTCACTAAAAATGTTTTTTTTATTGGTCTTGTGATGTATTCTAATTTTTTGAGATAGTGAATTGGTGGGTTTTTGTAAAATGTGAGCCAAAATCATCACAATTAGAAGAACCAAAGACTTAAACTACTTCAGTTTGTGTGCACTGAATTTATTTAATACACGAGTTTCACAATTTTTGTTGAATTACTGAAATAAATGAACTTTTCCACGACATTCTAATTTATTGAGATGCACCTGTATATATATATATATATAGAATTTATGTTATCGGTGTGAAAAGCTTTTGATCATGGAGGCTATTTACACTAGTGTTTAGATACTGTTCACACCCAAGTGTAAAAAGGTCTGCTAACATACACTATGTACAATATGTCTAATGTGCAGTAGCAAGAAAAAGTATGTGAACCCTTTGGAATTAACTGGTTTTCTGCAGTAATTGGTCATAAAATGTGATCTCATCTTCATCAAAGTCACAAGTATAGACAAACACAATATTCTTTAGCAAACAACACACAAACAGTTATAATCTTTCATGTCTTTACTGAACACATCCTGTTAAACATTCACAATGCTGTGAAAAAGTAAGTAAACCATTAAATTTAATAACTGGTCAATTCTCCTTTGGCAGCAATAACCTCAATCAAGTGTTTCAGGTAGCTGTGGAATGGACCTACACAACGTTCAGAAGGAATTTTGGACCATTCTTCCTTACAGAACTGCTTCAGCTCAGCCATAATCTTAAGATGTCTGGTGTGAAATGCTCTCTTGAGGTCATTCCACAGCATCTCTATTGGGTTAAGGTCTGGGCACTGACTGGGCCACTCCAAAAGGTGGATTTTATTTTTTTGAAGCCTGTAGTTGATTTACTTCAATGTTTAGGGTCATTGTCCTCATGCATCACCCAACTTCTACTGAGCATCAGCTGACACACAGCCACCCTGACATTATCGTGTAGGATATCTTGATAAACTTGGGAATTAATTTTTCCCTCGATTGTTGCAAGCGGTCCAGGCCCCAAAGCAGCAAAGCAGCCCCAAATCATGATTCTCCCTTTACCATACTTCACTGTTGGGATGATGTTTTCATGTTGGTATGCGGTGCCCTTTTTATGCCAAACGTAGTGCTGCATGTTCTTCCCAAACAATTCAACCTTAGTTTCATCAGTCCACAAAAATTTTTCCCAGTTGCGTTGTGGAGTGTCAGTGTGGTCTTTGGAAAACTTCAGGTGCATAGCAATGTTTTTTTTAAAGTAGTGGCTTCCTTCGTGGTGTCCTGCCATGGACACCATGCCTGTTTAATATTTCCCGTATAGTAGACTGATGAACAGAGATCTTAACCAGTTGCAATGATTCCTTCCAGACTTTAGTTGTCTCTCTAGGGCTCTTTTTTTTACCTCATTGAGCATTCTGCGGTGTGCTCTTTGAGTGATTTTGGCTGGACAGCCACTTCTAGGGAGAGTAGCCACAATACAAAATTGTCTCCATTTATAGACAATTTGTCTAACTGTGGACAGATGAATATCTAAGCTCTTCGAGATAACCTTGTAACCGTTTCCAGCTTTATGCAAAGCAACAATTCTTGATTGTAGGTCTTCTCAGATGCTTCTTGTGAATAGCAAAATCAAAATGTTTGAGTGCTTTTTATAAGTCAGAGTAGCTCTAACCCACACCTCCAATCTTGTTTCATTAATTGGATGCCAGGTTTGCCAACTCCTGACTCTAATTAGCTTTATTTTTTACATCATTAGCCTAGGGGTTCACATAGTTTTTCCAACCTACACTGTGAATGTTTGAATGATGTATTCAATATGTACAAGAAAAATACAATCATTTTTGTACTATTAGTTAAAGCAGATTGTATTTGTTCATTATTGTAACTTAGATGAAGATCAAACCAGATTTTAAAACAAATTCATACATAAATGCAGGTAATTCCAAAGAGGTCATATACTTTTTCTTGCCACTGTATACTATTCTAAAATAGTATCTAATACAATTAGGTATTATATAGGATAATGTATTCAATATTTATTGTACAACACTGAAAAAAATGTTAACCTAAAAAATGTGCTTCCCGTGGTACAGTATAATAAAATACTATTATAACTATTAGAATAATGCAATATTAACATATACAGTTTGCATTTGTCCTGTTACATAACTATTAGAACCATAACTATGTGCATTTTGTATTTATTTGTGGGCTTTTTGTCTTTTTATTAACCCTGTATGGTACACATTATGTTTTAACGGTGGAATATTGCTTTTTCATTTGATTTTCTGACATTAAATATCTAAAACAAAAAAAAAAAAGAACAAAAAAAGGGGGAAACGTTGCCATTTGTCAATTTTTCTTCTTAAATTAAATTCATTTTTATTAATCATTTTGTGTTTTATATTCTTGGAACTCCTAAAAACTAAAACTGAGTGAGTTATTATCATGCATTCTTCAATATAGACAGTTATCAATGTAATTATCACTGTCTTTAAAGCCTAGCTCATCCTCACTGTTGTCATTCAGAAGAGATAACTGTGCACCCTTCTTGCTCTTTCCAGAAAACATTGCTGTGTTAATTTTTGTCCGAAAAGAAGAAATACAAATCATAATTATGTTATTTATGCATAAATGCAACAATATTATGGTAAAAACTTCCAAATAAAGGCAAAAATATAATTGATGCCACTATCTACAAAAAATGCCTAAAGAAAAAAAATGCATTAGAGCAATTTCATTGTAGTACAGAGCTGCCATATGGCAATATAGCAATTTTTACATTGTGGTACAGTGTTGCAAATGATAAAATTTTCTGTGAAGGTATGTTAATAAAGTTGATAATTTAACAACAAATGAAGTTACTAAACATAAATTCGGGTGGAGTATGCCCAATGAATTACCAATATATGGTCTAGACTCCAGGCAACTTTTCTGACATCCAAATTACATGTTTTCATTGTTTTTTTCTGGATCCATGAGTCGAGAATATTGGGTTTCAAATAGCCTCACTGTGTGGCCAGTGCTAGTTACACTCTGTGCAAATAGTCACTCCCTTTAAATAAATGACCACTTAACCTGGAACTCTTCTTCAAACAACAAAATTCAGTCTCCCAAACAGCTCCAAAAGAGAGAGAGAGAGGGGATGTCTCGCTATCTCAGGCATGGCCCTCCCCCTGCTGTTAAACCAGTTCAGTTCAGCTCTGGTAATAAGCGCTGTGCTCTCTCATATTTAGAGTGCACTATCTGGCCATCAAGTGCTTCGTTCATTAGCAGCACGTTAACGCTGAGTCACATTCACCTTGCAAGCCCCCTGACAAACTAACAGCTTTTTAAATGCCTCTCACCAGTGTGACCAAGGCTCAGCAGGGCACTCTTATGATTATAGGGCTGTGAAGTTACTGCTTACTGTGTTTGTGTGTGTCTGTGTATGTGAGTGTGTGCCTGTCTGAATAACCTGTGGTGGGAGCATCTCTTTTGCTTTATTATATGATTGCTCTACTGCAGGCAGTCTTTTTTGTAACTATATTGTACATGCGATTCACATTTTAGTAAATGCATTGTAAAAGCAAGTGTAAAAGGGCCATACTTTTGTTCTGTCAATAATAGTCAATGCTGCAAAGGCATCATCAAAGGCAGTATGTTGAGACAACTTGACAGCACAGATATCCTTATTGTGACAACAGAGAGAGGCAAGTCTCAAAGCTGTCACACATAGTTAGATAAAAGAGGGAGGAAAAGAAAGAGAGAATTTCAGTTTTTTATAAGCCTTTTATGTCCTGACCATGAGATCAAAAGAACCAACATCTCTGTGTGTAAGTGTCTGTCTGAGTTTGTGAAAAGTTGGTATAAAATATTAGAACAGAAGAACAGAAGGAAATACATAAGGACACTTGTGAATGTACTATTGTATAAATTATTCACTGAAGAGGAACCAGGGGCAGATGTACAAATAGTTTTTCATGTGTTTCCCTTTTGACGCAGTCTAAAAAATGCAGAGTAAACAATAATAATAATAATACGCAGAAAAATATATATATTGTCTGAATAATCTGTGGTGGGAACATCTCTTAATTAATCATATATATATATATATATATATACTATACATTGTGATCAGTTGAATGCCACCTTGGTGAATAAAAGTACCAATTTCCTTTTGAAACAGGAGAGTACATTATTCCAAACTTGCCAGTGCATATATATATATATATATATATATATATATATATATATATATATATATATATATATATATATATGGCAGCCAAAAGTTTAGAATAATGTACATATTTTGCTGTTTCAGAAGGAAATTGGTACTTTTATTCACCAAAGTGGCATTCAACTGATCACAATGTATAGTATATATATATATATATATATATATATATATATATATATATATATATATATATATATATATATATAGTAAAGTCCATGTTCATCAATTGTTTATGATTCATTGAACAAGCATGGAAAACATTGTTTAAACCCTTTACAATAAAGATCTGTAAAGTTATTTGGATGTTTACAAAATTATCCTGAAAAAGGGACATTTCTTTTTGCTGAGTTTATATATATGATTAATTACATGTGAGACAGTTAGTCTCACGTATATGCAAGTGTCTGCTTTGCTATCTAATTTTTGTTGTTACTGTTTTGTTTTTGTTTTTTTTTTTTTTTTTTGTTATTCATTTCAAGAAACACTCTGCTTCAATAAATGTTAATTTTAACAGAATGAAAATGATTAATTTCATACATTTAACATCACCATTAAACCATGTGGCAAATGTATGGGATAAAAATTCAGTTTAAAAAACAAGACTCAATTTTTAAGAAACGTTTTTTTGTCTAGATTCTTGTGTGATAATTGTGTTCCCTTAATGCGCTCAATTTTTCATCCCGTTAATATATTGGACTGCTCAGGCAATATCAATAGTCTGACCCATGTTAAGGCTGATTAAAATTATATTATATTAATATAATATTATATATTATTGGCCGTTTATTAGGTTTCATGAGTTGTTGAAAATTAATAGCCATAAGTCAGACCTGAACCCTTACTTAATTCACACCATTGCAGAGGACAGATGTATATGAACAAAACTCTATGTCTATATCCTGTGCTGTGGAACAGCTGTCACTCTATTTTGGAGCAGCTCAAGACTTCTCTCTATGTAACAGTGAATTTTAATAAGTAGGCTTCACAACACAATGGTACTAGCCAATAAATGAAATTACTCAAGACAAATTGCTATTATTTAAAAATACAGATTCACGAAAAGTCCCCTAAATGAAAATACAGGATTACAGGTTATTTTGAAATGGCATGAAAAGAAAAAGATCTGCATCTGAACATAAATATTCGGGCCAAGGGTATCTTTCACTTATGTTCGAATTCTGTCTTATCAGTGTTCTAAAACAGCCACACATGAACAGGACTGGGTTTGATGTGGCCAGCTGCACGCTAATGTCATGCTGTGGGCAGGAATAAACAAGACTGCTGGGTTTATATCAATGGACCATTTATTTTTGTTAAAAAAGTACCTTTTGAGACATGTTTATTTCTTAAGTGTATGAAAGAAAACAACTGGCATCATAAACGACATTACCTCAGTGTTTACTCAATGTAATCTTAAAACGTCTTTTTTCATTATTTCTAGGTAGGCTGCATGTTCAAGATTTCAGAGCTAAATTGACTGGGGTGTTCTTGCAAGCTCTTTTTTACTCTTTTGGAAATTGATGCAACTTCCCATGTCTATTTATACTAAACATGTCCCATTGCTATTGATAGTTAAATCAAAGAATTATTGACATTCACAAAGTTCAGCCACAGTGGCCTTACTCAGCTCCCCACACATACACTAACACACAAAACACAAGCACACAAAACTCCTTTAAATATTTATGCTGCACAATTCCTCTGCCTACAGGGTCATTCTAATGAAAGTAACTCCCTCAAACAACCTCTCTTTCTAACCCTACACCTCTCACTTTGCCTGCAGGCATGTTTGTGTCTTTGTCAGAGCCATGCATGCATCACTGCTTGTGCACATTAGTCTAAATACAAAGTGTCAAGGTACAGCACCTTGGAAACATATTCAGATCCTAAACCAGTTCTCTTATTTTACTGAATTACAAATCCTATACTGAATCCAAATATTCACCGTGCAAATTGCATTGAGAGCTACAATATTGCCACATACCTTTAATATACTGAAATAAGAGCTTAGGCCATTCAACTGTCTTTCCTTGGGTGACTTCATTGTTAATGTTTGAAATCATTGTCCTGCTGATTACTTTTATCCCAAGCTCCATTTTTTATGAGAACGATGCAGATTTCTTGCAGAATTTCCCAGTAGTTTGCACCATCCATTCTACCTGTTTTGACAAGATGTCCCATCCCTGCTGATGAACAGCAGCCCCAAAGCATGGTGGTATGACTATCATACTTCACTGCAGGTATGGTGGTTTTTAGATGTGTACAGATAGATATGAGCCAAAAAACCTATATATATATATATATATATATATATATATATATATATATATATATATATATATATAATTTTTTTATTATAATTTTTTTAAAGATCTCATCTGATTATAAAATCTTTTCACATGTTGCAACTAGGTCATTAACAAGCTTTTTGACAAACACCACATCTACTGTCAAATGGTTATTTTAAAGTTATTGTTTCTTTTGTGCCACCTGATATTAAGTCTAGTGTTATGCAGAGCACTTTATATGGTTCATTTGAGCACCTTAGCTCTGTTCTCTGTTACTTAACTTTGTAGCTCCTTCAGTGGCATTGATGACAAAAAATTATTTTGACTCCTCCCTCCTTTTTAAAAAAAAAAAAAAAAAAAGAATTAAAGTTACAGTGAGGCACTTACAAAGGAAGTGAATGTGGCCAATATTGGGAGGGTTTAAAGGCAGAAATGAGAAGCTTGTAATTTTATAAAAGCACTTACATTACTTATGTTAAAACTCATGAATTATTTGAGCTGTAATGTTGTTTAAATCATAATTTTTACAGTCGTTTTAGGGTTTTAGCGTTTGTTGACATTACATCGTCATGGCAACAAAATTGTAAAAAACTTTACACAAAAATGCTTAGTAAGCATATTTATCACACTAAAATCATGTTAACAAGCATGTTGTTTACCTCTTGTGGCTATACTTTTGAAACAGATCAATGGAAGTGATTGGCCCCATTCACTTCCAATGTAAGTACCTTACTGTAACCTCAGATTTTTTTATTTTATTTTTTTTAAGAAATTTTTTTTTTTGTGGTAATCAATATTATGCCACAAATGCTATCGATTGAGCTTAACTTGTTTTGAACCCATAATTTTCCTTTTAAACCAAACTGACCCAACTCTCCGTGTCCACCCCAATCTGTCGATGGATCACCAGCTTTCTGACAGATAGGCAGGCAGCTAGTGAGACTGGGGAAACTCACATCTGGGACCCTCACTAGTAGCACTGGTGCTCCTTAGGGATGCATTCTTTCTCTGCTGCTCTTCTCCCTGTACACGAATGACTGCACTGCAAAAAACCCCACTGTCAAGCTCCTGAAGTTTGCAGACAACACCATGGTCATCAGCCTCATCCGCGACGGTGACAAGTCTGCATACAGACGGGAGGTTGATCAGCTGGCTGTCTGGTGCAGTCACAACAACCTTGAGCTGAACACACTCAAAACAGTGGAGATGATAGTGGACTTCAGGAGAAATCCCTCTGCACTATAAAATTGTTAAATTGTATTGTATCTGTATGTATATTCTTTTATGAAAGGGGGTTTTTAATTTATCATCTGTACTGTATTTTCACTTACATTCATATCTGTGAATTCCGTGGGAGGGATGATGGTCACGGATATGGTGCTTCAGGTTTGAAGTGATTCCTGCCTAAGTCAACACTTTTCTGTGACAAATATTACAAACTGAATAACTGAGAAACATTGAGTATGCAAAAGACCCACGAGGTACCATCAAAGTATTCCCATACTGTGCACTTCAACCACTTCGTCAGGTGAAATAAAGGTTCAGGTGCAGACATGTCTGTGTGCTGCACTGTGCTGCCTTTAAAATGGATTGATGATTGAATGTAAAATGAGGAAGTCGCTATTTGAGATTTATTTTATTGACAGTTGAATGTAAAATGAGGAAGTCACAATTAGAGATTTATTTTATTATGTCAGGTTAATATGATGCGTAAAGGAATATTCCGGGTTCAGCACAAGTTAAACTCAATCGACAGTATTTGTGGCATAATATATTGATTACTACAAAAATAAATTTTGACTTGTCCCTCCTTTTCTTTAAAAAAAGCAAAAATCTGGGTTACAGTGAGGCGCTTACAATGGAAGTGAATGGGGCTAATTTTTGAATGTTACAATACTCACTTTTACAAAAGTATAGCCACAAGACATAAATAATATACCTGTGTAAACATGATTTTAGTGTAATAAATAACTTACTAACCTTTTCTGTGTGAAGTTAATTTTATAACCTCGTTTCCATGATAATGTAATGTCAACAAACCCTAAAACCCTAAAATTATTGTAAAAAATTACAATTTAAACAGCTTTACAGCTCAAATAATACATGAGTTTTTACAAAAGAATTAATGTACATGCTTTTATAAAATTATAAGCTTCACATTTCCGCCTTTAAACCCTCAAAAAATTGGCCATATTCACTCCCATTGTAAGTGCCCCTTACAAAAATCTAAACAAGCCGCAAATTTGCAGCTCGTTATTTTCACATGTAAATTAGCTTTTGATTTGCTGCAAATGTTTTCCAGAAGTTTGCAGCTTTTCAGCGGTAGTGGTGAACCTCCGGCAAACCTTTGGCAACAATGGAAAATTTGCTGCAAGTTTTCCGCAAAGCTCATTTGCATGTGAAAATTATCAGTGGCGAATTTGCAGCAAGTTTGCGGCAAATTTGCCATGAACTCTCGATTTTCTTCAGGGGCCTCACTGTAACCACGATTTTTGATTTATTTTATTTTATTTATTTTTTTAAAGAAAAGGAGTATTAACTCATTAAATCGACAACCTTAGCAGGAATATCTTTCAATGTTTAGACTACTATATATATATATATATATATATATATATATATATATATATATATATATATATATATATAATTTTGTTTTTTTCTTAATTATTTTTTTTTCTTCAGTGCTTTAAAATAAAAAATAAAAGCTACATTTAAATAGACAGTTCAGTAAAATTAAAGGATTCTATAAAGATCTGGATACTGTTACCCAGTTGAAAACCGTTATAGATTTAAAGGTTACATACAAAATGTACATACACAACATTATCAATGATTGAGAACTTTCAATCAGAGTGAGTAGAAATACAGTGTAAGCTTATTCAAAGACCTTTGACTTTTACATAATTGTGCAGCGTTCTGTGTCAAGACATATTTAGCCTGTGACTTAACACTGTTACATAAGTTACTATCCTTGGTGGATTAAACAATATTTATAGATGCACTGTGAGGCTGGTGCCTACAGCTGTTGTCTGTTGGAAGAGTCCTCATAAATAGTTTCATGTTCTTTTGTGGTCCAAAGCTATTTACATTTCTGAGTGTCATCATATTGCACTGACATCAGTGGTAACTGGTAAAAGAGCGTCCACGATAGGGGTTCTAATACTTATGGGTCATTGACAAACAAGGTTGTTGTAAGAGGTTCGTTGGAGTGTAAAAGATGAGATGGGGAAACTGGGGACTCAACTCAAAGTTAGACTTTAATTAAACAAGCTCAAGAATGGCTTTTCATCTCCACACAATATAACACAGTCTCTTTGGGTCAGGTAGCTCTCTCTCCCTCTGTCTCTGGCGTGGTCGCTCTTTATTGCTCTCCTCGATGCTTACTGCAATAGAAACAGGTGTTAGTCATTATTGGGCTCAGGTGTATGCACCCTTACTGTTTTCTCACTCTCTGGACGAACGCTCGACCATGCCCCTGCCGCCATCATATCGAGTTTACTCAAGGTTACACCACATGACTTGAACAAATTGTGCCTTTTCATAAAACTGTCAAAATAAATATCAGATGTTTTTTTAAACTTCACGCTCAGTCTTGATGGTCTGAAGGTTTTATGGTTTTTATGGTCAACATAAACAACAAAATAACTACCAATATGTTGGTTACACCACAACTTTGATTTGGTGGAGAGAAGCGTTTTTAAATATGAATCTTTTATTATGAATTTTTTAAGAAATAACAAAAAAAGATTATTCTGCACTAGTCTTGCCAAATTTTCTTTTTTCAGGAATTTCAGCTTTTAATGAGACTTTCTTTTACTGTCTGTGGACACAACATTACTTTTTTATTTTTTATTTTAAGCCCCAGAATAATCAATTTGACTTTAAAATATGAAAATATGCTCATCATAGAAGAGATGTATTCAAGTAAATGTTTTGTGTGAATTTTTTATTTTATTTTATTTTTGTATGTATTTTTTATTTAATAGATCTGGACAAAAATGAGTGTCTACAACCTAATACCCGTGACAGTATTAGGACATTTTAGCACAATATGTGACTTTTTAGACAGTCCCTTACCCGCATTGGGCAACATTTACAACGAATATCAAGGTTAAATTAATGATCTTGAATGCTTTCGCGGTGATGCCATCTGACCAGCTTAAAATACGGGACAAATTGCGTCCCATATTGATTCGGTAATTTTCATCTTTAAAAATGTGACGATCCTGTATTTTATGGGATGGGTGGCAACCCTAATAGAACCAGTGCTTCGGTATTAAATTGATTCTAAATGTAAATATATATTAAGTGTAAGTAATATTCATAAGTTAATAATACCGGTCTTTCTAGAGCATCGATAATTCCAAATACTGACTCTAATTTAGTACCCATGCTTTCTTGTTGGCGGCTGCTTCCTGGGGGATCCCATGGCGTTAATAATCTCTCCGGCATGTTCTGGGTCTGCCCTGGGGTCTCTTCCCAGTTGAACATGCCCTGGACACCTCCCTAGGAAGGTGTCCAGGAAGCATCCTGAACAGATGCCTGAACCACCTCAACTGGCTCCTTTCAAAGTGGAAAAGCACGCTGGAGGTCGCAGCCCTATGATGCCATCAGGACAACATCATCCGCAAATAGCAGAAATGCAACCCTAAAGGCCCCCAAACTGAACACACTCCGATCCTCAGCTGTGCCTTGAAATCCCGTCCATGAATATCACAAACAGAACAGGTGACAAGGGACAGTCATGGCAGAGTCCAACACCTACTGGGAACAAGCTTGACTCACTGCAGAGAATGTGGACACAGCTCTTGCACCAGTTATACCCATTATTACCCGGAGTCTGAATGGGCCCTATGTTCCCAGCCCCCATCGGGATTTGGGAAATGCTGATGGTATGGTAAATTATGGTAAACATATGCATGTGAATCACTGCATATAATTGCATGTTACATCATAATACATCACTTCTATCAGAATATAACTGAATAACTCACATTCATTAATGATCATTCACACCTGAGGAAATGGTGGAACAAACGAAACTGAAAGCAAAATGGAATACCAGAATGGCGGAAACTGCAGTCAACTAGTGCCATACAAAATAAAAGTGTCATAATAAAAGTCATCCCAGTATACACATAACAACTAAATAGTGTTAAAAGTATGCAACTTCAAATTTTTTAGCGTATCTGAGGCAGAGACAAAAGTTAGTTGGACATTTTAGTTTTAGTTTCAGTAATATTCAAAGATTTACTATATAAATGCCACCCCACAGATGTAACATTTAAACAGTCATTATAAAGTGTATTATTTTTCGATATTTCATTAAAGTATGGCCCCTTGCATATCCACATCTGGGCTAAGCCCCGAATATCCACTGATCCTAGATTCACCCCTGGCGTCCACTGTAAGGACAGTAGTTGTGGTATGGCCGAGCAGAGTGTTTCAGTCTCATTAATGCAGCCACACTGCTGCGCTCTGTGTCTTTGCAGCAACTGGAGCAGAAAATCATGTCATCATGCAGTACAGATTACATGACTTTCCACAGACTATGTGTGTATGTGAGGATTCACATTCAAATGAAAAACTTTTTATGAAAGTCACAAATATAATGGCTGAATCAACCTGATGGCATTAGGTTGATTGTATCAGATATTTCTTTAACTAACAATAGCCTACATGTTTCCAATTTGTACAGTGTTATTGGTATATTTATACTTTAAAATCTTATACTTACTTATAACATTTAAAAATCATTTTGTAACAATGCAAGACCATTTAAATTAATGAACTAGTGAAGGCAAAAAGGAGATTACAATTTTGAAAAACGTAAAGGAACTAGTGACCAGTTAAAAGACCTAAGACATACACGTTGCACTGTACATTCATATCAATTTTACAACATGCTATAAATTTTCATAGATGACAATCGGCTTTTAGTCAGCTCTTTTGGTCATCTCTCAGAAGAGAAAACAAATAGTCACCTTTAAAACAACATTTATTCTCCAGAATAATTCCAGAAATATCGAGTGCTTCAAGAAACTGACAAGACTTCTTGGCAATGGGCATTGCTAAAAGCTTCTGATTACAACCCAAGGGCGTAGTAGCCACGGTGACACGTCCCCCGCACTCTTTAAAAAGGGGATTTTTGTCCCCCGCACTTTTCCAAGCTAAAGCCATACCAAATCCAAATGGTGGATTTGTAAACAGTATTCTTTACATTTCATTACTTTGGGCTGATTAAGCAACCACCCAGCTAATCACAGGTGCATTTCAAGGGGAAACCGAACCCTTACATAATAAGCCATCAGTCGGACAGTCTAATCAATCCGTTCTACAAAGCTGCTTTCAACAATGCTCATTTATCCATGTTTTTAATCGCCATTGATGTTGATCTAAATTAATAATCTAGAGATGAGGAACACACAAATGAGAGTTATTCATTGGCATATCGTTCTTGATTTGCAGCATTACGTGAAATGCACTGCAGAAAAAAACCCAAAGGACAAACCTTCTTTTAAGCACACATTGTAAGTGGAGTTTATATCTGCGCATGAGTCTTCATTAAGTTATGCTTTTTACATTATGTTTGTAAGGTACAGTTGAAGTCAGAAGTTTACATACACTTAGGTTGAAGTAATTAAATCTCATATTTTAACCACTGCACATATTTAATATTAGCAAACTATAGTTTTGGCAAGTCGTTTAGGACATCTACTTTGTGCATGACACAAGTAATTTTTCCAACAATGTTTTACAGACAGATTGTTTCACTTTTAATTGATTATATCACAGTTCCAGTGGGTCAGAAGTTTACATACACTAAATTAACTCTGCCGTTAAGCAGCTTGATGCTGCTTCATGCAGAAAATGATGTCAAACCTTTAGACAATTAGAAAATTAGCTTCTGATAGGAGGTGTACTGAATTGAAGGCGTACATGTGGGTGTATTTTAAGGCCTACCTTCAAACTCAGTGCCTCTTTGCTTGACAACATGGGAAAATCAAAAGAAATCAGCCAAGAACTCCACAAGTCTGGTTCATCCTTGGGTGCAATTTCCAAACACCTGAAGGTATCAGGTGAGTTATTCATCTGTACAAACAATAGTACGAAAGCATAAACACCATGGGACCATGCAGCCATCATACCACTCAGGAAGGAAACACATTCTGTCTCCTAGAGTTGAACGTAATTTGGTGCGAAAAGTGAAAATCAATCCCAGAATAACAGCAAAGGACCTTGTGAAGATGCTGGAGGAAACAGGCAGAAAAGTATCTATATCCACAGTAAAACGAGTCCTATATCGACATAACCTGAAAGGCTGCTCAGCAGTTTGCAAGTGCACATAGGGACAAAAATCTTACTTTCTGGAGAAATGTCCTCTAGTCTAATGAAACAAAAATTGAACTGTTTGGCCATAATGACCATTGTTATGTTTGGAGGAAAAAGGGTGAGGTTTGCAAGCTGAAGAACACCATCCCAACCGTGAAGCATGGGGGTGGCAGCATCATGTTGTGGGAGTGTTTTGCTGCAGGAGGGACTGGTGCACTTCACAAAATAGAAGGCATCATTAGGAAAGAAAATTATGTGGATATATTGAAGCAACATCTCAAGATATCAGCCAATGGGTCTTCCAAATGGTCAATGACCCCAAGCATACCTCCAAAGTTGTGGCAAAATGGCTTAAGGACAACAAAGTCAAGGTATTGGAGAGGCCATCACAAAGCCCTGACCTTAATCCGATAGAAAATTTGTGGGCAGAACTGAAAATGTGTGTGAGCAAGGAGGCCTACAAACCTGACTCAGTTACACCAGTTCTGTCAGGATGAATGGGCCAAAATTCCAGCAACATATTGTGAGAAGCTTGTGGAAACCTACCCAAAACGTTTGACCCAAGTTAAGTAATTTAAAGGCAATGCTACCAAATACTAACAAAGTGTATGTAAACATCTGACCCACTGGGAATGTGATGAAAGAAATAAAAGCTGAAATAAATAATTCTCTCTACTATTATTCTGACATTTCACAGTCTTAAAATAAAGTAGTGATCCTAACTGACCTAAGACAGGGAATGTTTTCTACGATTAAATGTTAGGAATTGTGACAAGAAAACTGAGTTTAAATGGATTTGGCTAAGGTGTATGTAAACTTCTGACTTCAATTGTAATAGTTTGATTGGTTCTTTTTGCCAATTTAAGCAGATTACTAGATCTGTGTTAAATATGTAAAGCTGTTTTTAATATCAGCTCCTGTTTTTTTACCTCTATATTGGTGTGCAGTCGACAATTTGTAGGAAAAAATATAGATCTGCTGTGTTCTTAGAACACAGGCATTTTACTGAAGTGAATAGATATGTAGACATGCTTTTTTATACATGAAAACATCTTGGTTACTGATGTAACCTCTGTTCCCTGATGGAGGGAACGAGACATTGTGTCGATGTAGTGACACTAGGGGTTCGATCTTGAGAGCCCCAATCACCTTTGCTTAAAATAGAAAAGGCCAACGAGAATTTGCATGCCACTCTCCGCCCCCGGACATATGGGTATAAAAGGAGATGGCGTGCACCACTCATTCAGATTTATGCTGAGGAGCCAATAGAGAGTCCCGGACAAGTCAGCGGCCGGTTCAGCGCCGCAGCAGGAGGGACACAACATCTCATTCCCTCCATCAGGGAACAGAGGTTACATCAGTAACCAAGATGTTCCCTGTCTGTCACTTACTCAACGTTGTATCGATGTAGTGACACTAAGGGTCCTATAGCAAACGCCGCAGGCGCTGAACCGTGTCACGAGGTACGGAAGAGTGGACACGGGCAAGCTGCTGCGTACCTTGCAGCGAGCGCTCAACCACGACGTGACCTTCCAGTGAGTTAGGTAAGGTGTCTCCCTAGTCCCGTTAAGAGGGAGGAGGCACTTACCCAAGAAGGCTACTGGCAGTGCCTTTCCTGATTTGCTGTTAAGCAATTTCCCACTGAACACTTTCTAGAATAGCGCTGGGATGTGCTCTTC
This sequence comes from Myxocyprinus asiaticus, assembly GCF_019703515.2. Classification (NCBI taxonomy): domain Eukaryota; kingdom Metazoa; phylum Chordata; class Actinopteri; order Cypriniformes; family Catostomidae; genus Myxocyprinus; species Myxocyprinus asiaticus. The sequence goes on from NC_059350.1 coordinate 33,534,703, forward strand.
CCTCTCCAGGAAGGAGAGCACTATGGAGACCACATCCTACCGGAGGGAGGTTAACATGTGGAGAATACCTCACATGGACTTACCACTTGGAAGTTCACATATGGAATGATACCACCAGAGGACCCTATCTACAGAGAGGGTACGCAGCCACAGTGGCCGAGGCAGAGAAATATCTGGCGAGGGGAAACACAGGGTTCACCTAAGGGGAAACCGATCATCATACAGGATTACCAAGAGGGAAAAGGGGCATACCACGAGTACTGGGCCTGATGTCATGACTCCTCCGCCGAGTTCGTCACCGAACAGTGCTTAAGAATTAAAGAGGCGTCCGGGGTTCACCGGATACGGGGAACTGTTGTGGACAAAAAGGCGCACATTATTACCTTTACGGTTGCAAGCGGTACACTCAACCGGCCACCCGGTCTATCTGCTGTTACCGCGTAACACTCGGGTCAAAACCAGGTCTGTGCATAGGTTATAAAACATCGCAAAGGTATTGGGTGTAGCCCAACCCACAGCTCTGCATATGTCTGCTAGAGAGGTCCCAATTGCCAGTGCCCAGGAGGACGCAACATCTCTAGTGGAGTGCTCCCAGACTCCCAAGGGGCACGGCAAGTCCTGAGATTGGTATGCAAGAGAAATGGCATCCACAATCCAATGGGATAGCCTCTGCTTGGAGACAGCTTTCCCCTTCTACTGTCCTCCAAAACAGACAAAGTGCTGCTCCGAGTGTCTAAAACTCTGCGTGCGGTCCAGATAGATTCGCAGGGCGTGAACTGGACACAGCAACAACAAGGCCGGGTCTTCCTCCTCTGAAGGAAGCGTTTGCAGTTTCACCACCTGGTCCCGAAAAGGAGAGGTGGGAACTTTGGGCATGTAACCAGACCAGGGTCTCAAGATCATGTGAGAGTGTGCCGGCCTGAACTCCAGGCATTCGCTGGTAACAGAGAGCGCCTGCAGGCCCCCCCCTCCTTGATGGAAGTGAGCGCCACCAGGAGGGCCGTCTTCAGAGACAAAGTACTGAGCTCGGCCTGCTCCAGGGGCTCAAAGGGGGCCCTCTGTAGGGCAGGTAGGACCACAGAGAGATCCCAAGAGTGAATCAGGCGCGGTCTAGGAGGATTCAACCTCCTCGCGCCCTTGAGGAACCTATATATATTTATATATATATATATATATTTTTTTTTTATTAATTATTATAAAATATATGAGTTAAAAAACAAGTGTATATTAAAAATTTACCAGAAATAAAGTTGACCAAAAAGAGAGACATATTTTAATTTACAAATATTTTGATACATATTTTATTTTTCATGTATTCATAAGTTTTTAAAGCCTTAAAATGAAATCATAGATTATCACTATTTTATAATTTGATTTATATATTTGAAAGTAAATATGTAAAAATGACTTCTTAAGGTGTAAAAAGCAAACAAGCAGAAAAAGCACACCTTAACAAATTTGATAATTTATATGACAATTAATAGTAAAAGCCCTTAATGAGACAATTAATTGTCACTGACAATTAATCATCATAATCGCAATTATTTGTTTGACAATTAATCGTCAGCCAAATTTCATAATCGTGACAGCCCTAGTCCGTAGACATACAAATTTTAAAGGATGAACATTTTCTTTTGATCATTGATTCAGTGACTAACTAATTTCACACAAGACACTCACCAGGCATCACCAGAAATGGCCACTGAATCATTAAATGGATCTGAACGAATTTTGGTGTGGAATGTAGTCAAAACACTCAAGCCACTTGGATACATTCAAATCCCACAGTGCATGGTCTTTTATTGTCATGTGTGAAACAGAAGCAAGTGCTCCACAAGATGCCCTTTATTTTTGCAGCTAATTCTGCAAGATTTTGCAATTAATTTTCAATACATCAATCTTTAAAATTCTACAAATATTAAAAGTAAATAATACATATATATTAATATAATACTTATATCATACTTATAAGTATATATTAATATATACTTTAATATACTAATATATTAATACTGCACTGTTAGTGTTGGGTCTGTGAGAGCCACCTACTGACAGCTGTGTCCCCCCACTTTTAAAATGACTGCTACGCCCCTGTTACAACCTATGGGCAATCAATTGTAATTTTTCCAAATGTTCCCAATCTTTCTTTTTCTAAGCAGCAGTCTGACCATGCATCCAATAATGAGGTGAGTTAGAATAGTGAGTTTCCATAGCAAATACACAGAACTTCTCACTGATACTACAAAAAGTGCTAGTGTGCTTGGTTAGGTTTTATTTAAAGTACTTACAAAAATTCCTATCAAAGTAAAAGTTTGTCAGTAGAGGGGACCTTTTACATTAAAATTGATGTTTATGAATTGTGTTGATATTGGGTAAAGAACATGACTAAGGTTTCCACTGAAGAAAAAAAGGGCTTTATCAGTTTTGCATATTGAGATACGTTGTGTCACCCCTGTGTGTTAGAGGTCTGCATGGGCCTTAAAATGAAACCCGACTCGTACCCGAGACCCAACCCAGCCCAAACGATACCGTCAGATTATAACCCAAACACGACCCGAACCCCGAAATCGCTCACTATCTTTATAATTTCTTCTCCTAGCAAGTACTGTTGCAATAGGCTATATTTTATGTAAGCATATAGGCAACATTCGTAACAGTATTGAAACAGTTAATATACAGTTTTAACAAGGTATGGCAGCCCCTCAGTACACTAGAGCAGAACGGGAAAAAAAAGCATTGACTTACAGTTTATGCACTGAAACTTTGCTTAGTGCAGAGCAATCTGGAATAATATGAAACAATGCAACAGTCCCCTCTTTGAGGCCTGAACTTGTTCAGAACGTTGAATCTTTGTGACACCTGCGCTAAAAACAATCTAGACACAGTGCAAAGAATGAAACAGAGCTCAGGTATCTCGACATGCTTTTTTTGAAAATTTGAATGTTTTTTTTTTAACTTGCCACACTGTTTAAACACTGCCAGTCCTGCACGAGACGATGAAAAACAGCGAGACACGGTGCAACAGTCAAAGACATTCATCCAGGATGTGTTTACATAGGAAAACAATGGGAAAACAGAACAGACGTGTGCAAAAACACGTTTGGTGTGAACGGTCCCTAACTCGTCCGTTTGTGAGTATCTGTGTGAGTGAGAGTGCATAACAAGTTTGGTAGGTCTGTTTATTTTTTCATTAATTACAAACCCGAACCCGCAGATCTACTTGACAAACTGACCCGTACCCGGCCAGAAACCCATCGGGTTCTCGGGTCAGGTTGCAGACCTCTACTGTGTGTCACTCCTTCCACACCCACTTGCTGCATCTTGCCTCTGCAGCATATGTATGAGCACACACTCACTCAGGGACATGTAATGATTTATGACAGGCGCTCTCGCATCAGTTCTCCTGACCCCCACTTCTCATCAACTGCCCTCCATCGTTACAGTAACCAGATGAGTTCTCATTGTCACTTTAAACCAAGAGTTACTATATATTTGTGGATGCAAAAATATGTCCTGCTTGCTGCTTTCACTATGTAGAGCTTTGTTCAAACTGCCTACTGCTTACATAGGTATTCTAAGACTGCATCCTAACAGTCATGGAACCTCATAACTTATAAGTGACCAATTTGGAATGCTCTACATACGCAGCAACAATGTATTTATTTCCATAGAGGTTTACATTAGCATGTTGCTAAGCAAATAGTGCTTTACTCTGACAAGCATAACAATACATCACAGGGCCATTTAAAATGAACTATTGAAGGCAAAAATGATTAAAAGTAAAAAAAATAAATTTAAAAATTTTAATAAAAAAAAACCTTAAAGGAATGTCTTGTTTGCCGCTCTCACTGTGTAGAACTCTGTTACAAAACATATTAAGCTGCCTTGCGGACTACTGCCTTCATAGGCAGTTGCCTTCTAAGGCAGCATCCTAACAGTCAAGAAACCTCATACTCTAAGTGACTAATTTGGAACACACTACATTGGCAGCAACAATGCAATTTATTTCAATGGAGGTTGACTTTAGCATGTTGCTAAGATAATGTTGCGATACTTTGAAAGGCATAACAATACATTACTAGACCATTTAAAATGAACTATTGAAGGCAAAAAGGTGATTAAAACTGTGAAGAAAAAAAAAAAAAAAGACCCCTAAAGGATTGTCCTGTTTGCTCCTCTTGTGTAGAGCTGTGTTTCAAAACATATTGAGCTGCCTTGCTGCCTAATGCTGTTTCCTTCTAAGGCAGAATTCTAACCATCATGAAACCTCAGAAGTGACTAATTTTGACACAATTTATTGCTAAATAACGGTGCAATACTCTAACACAGGGCCGGTCCGTTCTATAGGTCAATGGTTCTCAACTGGTTTTGCTTCGGGACCCAGATTTTACATTGGAAATCAAGTGGCGACCCACCATAGTAAAAATGTAACCTGTTTTTAATATATCCTGGGTTGCATTTCCTTTTATCTTGCATAGTATTTCATGGTTTTCAAGTATAAGGGCATGCATCAATGACATTATTTTTGTTGTTAACAAAAGCTACAGGAAGTTTTCTTTCCCCCCTTTTAAAAAATAAAGAGCATATTTATTTAAATGAGCCTATTATTATGCTGTTTGTTTCCTAATTTCAAAAATCATTCAAACAGAACATACATATTACACAGGAGGAAAGGCTCCTCATTACCATGGTTTGGTCAATGTTGCTAGTTTATAATAATATATAATAATAATAATAAACTATAGTGTATATGACAAAAATACTAGCCTAGACACATTGAAACTTTAACTACAACTGTCACTGTTGATATAAAAATGATGTGTAATAGATTCTACCTATAGATTTATTTCATATGAAGCTATAACATTTAGTAAAAATATAACAGTTACTTTTACTTTTTACTTCATGTAATATCATAAAACAATTTTGTTAAGGTGATGTGTAATGAAAAAAAAAATGTTGTGCATAGCACAGTGTTGCTCTTTTCCTCCTCAGTGCTGTTTGGCATGTCCGGGCTGCCTACTGTTTGAGAGGTATGATTTTCGCTTTCTCCGTAATGCTTTAAACTAGAAAAGTCTCACTAGAATTGAAATTGATCTCATCAGTTTTGAGGTCTGTGCACCGCAATATTGAGAGAAGCACGGTTGTTGCACGAGTGCCAGAGTGCAGAGCAGATCATAAGCGCAAGCTGGTTCCGTTACACTCGCACGAAAGCTACCTCGAAAATATCCACCTCGAAAATATCGCAGTGCAGATGAAAAGCCTTTAGCTGCGAGATTATCATTAAATTTGCCTCAGCAGTCCTAAATAGGCTATCACTTGGGCAGCCGCTGAAAAATCTTCAAGGGAGAACCATGGCATTGTTGTAACCCTGCTGTCCGCGACCCAGTCCGGATAGACCTGCGACCCACTTTTGGGTCACAACCCACCAGTTGAGAAACACTGCTATAGGTGATATAGGCAGTACTCAGTCAAATGGAGAGACATAGAGGAGGCTGTAAGCACCGTGACCTAAACAGACATAAAAAAACACACAATAAAATGTTTTTTTTTTCTATTTGCGGCATCGCGCCATGCAGCCCCATCCGCTATGAACTGGCACTTGTCTAAAATCTTTCTCTTAATATTATATTGAAGCCAGCATCTCATTTTCCAGTTAAAAAACTACTTGATCTTGGCTGAGGGTGTACCGACTGTTTTTGCTGAGGTCTCACTCTCTTCAGACGGAGATCTGTCACAAATACACACTGGTTCAGAATTGAGAAGAGGTGACAAACATTCCCGCTCCCTCTGCCTTTCTCTCCGGTACTTCGAGTTCACTTTTGGTAAGCGAAACCTCCAAAACACTTCAGACTCCTTGTACTCTCTGTCTTACTGTAGCTTCTGAGTGTGTATGTATGGCTGCCTTTAGCCTCCTCTTTCTCTCTGTTTGATTGAGTACTCTGGATCAAACAAATAAGGCTTGGCATAGAAATGCATCTGTTCTTCATCTACAAACTGTTCAGAAATGTTTTGTAAGTTCTATTCTCTGGTTTATGTGCAGCTGTGTTGTGTTCTGTTGTTACTATCGCTGTGGCGGACCTGTTTTTAGATTTAAAAAAATTGTTTTCGCTTGAATGCCCCATCTCGCAAGCGTGTGCAGCTTAACTGCTGCTCTCGTGCACCCTCACAAATGCGCATAGGAGATCAATGGTCGGTAAAGAGTTTCACTTAATAATACATTAGATTTCAGTTTGTTTCTCACCAAACCTTATCTTATGCATTCAGAACAAGGCATGAGTTGCATACAATAATTTATTACGCTTCTGAATTATACTTTTGCAACCTCTTGAAACTTCAAGAGGTAGTCACCATAAACTGCCATTGTATGACATCCCTGAGTACATTTTTTTTCCCACAATTCCTTTCTTTGCATTAAGAAAAAGAAAGAAAGTCATATGGGGTTATAACAACACAGTGGTGAGTAAACAATGACTGAATTTGTTATTTTTGGGTGAATAAGAATAAGATGAGCCCTGAATAATCACCAAATGGCAATTATCTGAAAGCTACAACAAATAAAATAACAGTAGTGTATACTGTAAAATCAGAAAACAGTGAAGCTATGAAGTAATCTGCATTTTTGTTTTTTTTATACCACAATGCATTGTTTGGAACTTGAGTGCCACTTCTTATCACAGTACTATTAGACACAAATTGCACACCTTGCTGAATAATCCTCACGCCTGACAATAATTCAAAAAATAAGTCATGAAAAATATTATTTTGTGGCTGTTTGAGTCCTTGAGGCTTACTTTTTAAAAAGTATGGCTGAACCAGCGCTTGTCAAACCATTGGGCTTGTCATGTTTTGTCAAGAATAATCTGGGAAAAGAATTCAGACATTGTTAACAAATAGACTCACACAGAGGGAAAATATGATAAATTAATCTGCAAAACAACCAATTATCCTATCTGCAAAGATCTGTGTGTAAATACATTGATGCATCGATCGGACAAAGAAATTTCGATGCATCGATTACTGAGTTTAAGGATCGATTATCATTGTTATATTTCAGTCATGACAACTCTCTGAAAGATTTAGCATGTTAATGTGGGTATGACATATTGCTAGGATATTGGTCTTGACAGACTATATCTATCACGCTGCTGCTGCTGCAAAGCAAGTACAGAGATTCAGTACTGATTGAACATACACAGACATACTGAGTTAAGCATGTGGACACTTAGAAAAACATAAGACATGCTGCTGCACAATTAGACATAAATACAATCCCCCAACAAAACAGGGAAGCTCAAAAATGCATAGCACAAAAGACAACCCCCACAACAAGCAGATCTACTGCCAGGACTTGTGTGCTGCTGCTGCTCCAAAGAGAGGGATCTATCTACAATATTTTCAGTGAGTCCACTGTATTTCGCTAGGTGGGCAGAATTTCCAGTTGGAGTTTTAAGTGTGGTTGGTTGGTGTGTTGTGTGTAGCCTGTCACTGCTGGCTAGCATGTCATGTTGTTAGATTCTTGATTTTTAAACATTGTTAGATGTGTGCAGTAAACAACTGGTAGTCGAGCGAAACAAACTTTTTTGGGTAAAACAGCAATGTTATGATCAGAAACATCTTGGTTACTGTCGTAACCTCCGTTTCCTGTTGGAGGGAACCAGACGTTGTGTCAATATAGTGACACTAGGGGTTGCTCTTGAGAGCCCTGAACACCTCAGATTTTTGAGAAAAGGCCAATGAGAATTGGCGAATTTGCATGCCACTCCCCCGGACATACGGGTATAAAAGGAGCTGGCTCGCAACCACTCATTCAGGTTTTGTGCTGAGGAGCCGAGACAGGGTCCCGGCCATTTCAGCGGGTAGTACAGCGTTGTGGCGGGGGGACACAACGTCTCGTTCCCTCCATCAGGGAACGGAGGTTACGACAGTAACTGAGATGTTCCCCTTCTGTCACTCACTTGAAGTTATGTCGATGTAGTGACACTAGGGGTCCCTATACGAAACGCCACAACTAGCTGAACCGTGTTACATAGACTGCCGGTGCAGGTGCAAGCAAGCTGCTGCGTGTGTAGTAGCAGGTGCACCGGTCTGCACGTAGCCTCCCCCAACGGCCCAAATTTTTTTTTTATAGTTCCCCACATCCCTGGGTGGGGGGAGAGATGTATCTAGTATGGAAGCAGCCTTTTCTCTCTATGTTTTCTCTCCACAGAGTATTCAGTTATTCGGCTGGGGCCATTTTAACGCTCAATACATGCGCCGGGGAAGGTGTTCTTTTCCTATCCTATACTTTCAGTGCAAAAAGACCCCGTGGAGACCACATCCTGCCCGGAGGGGAGGTAATGTGGCAAGCACGTCATGTGGGCTCAGAGCCGCACATGGAAGAGGTGCGATGGTAGGTCCTGCCTGAAAGGGGAGGAGCTCTACAAACACGGCAACTGGGACAGAGAGGGCTCTGTCAAAGGGAGACGCAGTTCTGCCGACAGAGAGACCGTACTGCGGAAAACACATCACAGGGGGTTACGGAGTAACCGGCACCTGTGGAGCACCTACCTCAGTAAGGGCATATTAGCACATGTACTGGTTCCTGCTGAATTCGCGAGCCACAGGGCTAGGGAGGAAGGACATCCAGGGTTCACGGGTTCATGAACTCACATGGGAAAAGAAGCACACATCTTCGCCTTTTTGGAGGGGAAAGGTGCTATACGCAAGCGATACACCCAGCCAGCTGTCCATATTCCTGAACTTACCTATTCATACCTGACAGAACACGGGACGAAACCGGCTCAAACCAGAGATTGTAAAATCATGCGAAGGTATTGGGTGTCGCCCAGCCCGCTGCCCTGCAGATGTCTGCTAGAGAGGTGCCATGGGCCAGTGCCCACGAGGATGCCAGACTCCTTGTGGAGTGTGCTCGTATTCCCAAAGGGGCGGGAGGGATTTCAACTCGACTGACTCTAGTGGCTCAAAGGGGGCTCCGCAAAGGCCCAGGAGGACCACGGAGAGATCCCATGAGGGGAACAGGTGTGGCCTAGGAGGATTCAGCCTCTGGGCACCTCTCAGGAACCTGATGATCAGGTCGTGCTTCCCTAAGGATTTACCGTCCACTGTATCGTAGTGTCTCGCTACGGCAGCCACATACACATTCAAGGTGGAGAAAAGCAATGACCCGACTGCGCATCTCTGAGGGTCTTCAGCTCGGGAAGAACACCAATTCACGAACCGACTCCACTTCAGGGTATAAAGCTGCCTTGTGGAGGGAGCTCTGGCCTGAGTGATCGTGTCTACCATTGCTGGTGGTAGGCCACTTAGGTCTTACGCGTCCCGTCCAAGGGCCAGACATGGAGGTTCCAGAGGTCTGGGCGTGGGTGCCAGATGGTGCTCCTTCCCTGAGAAAGAAGGTCCTTCCTCAGGGAAATTCACCAGGGAGGGGCTGTCACAAGGAGCGTGAGGTCTGAGAACCAAGTCTGGGTGGGCCAATACGGGGCTACGAGGGTGACCTGCTCCTCGTCCTCCCTGACCTTGCACAGGGCCTGTGCAAATAGGATCACTGGGGGGAACGCATACTTGTGCAGCCCCCAGGGCCAGCTGTGTGCCAGCGCATCTGTGGCTGCACTGATGGGACCCTCGAAGCACTTACCTTGCTCCATGTACCCGACATCGGGGGGGTTGGCAACAGGGGAGGGGGGACTTTTTGACCGTCCTCATTGTCCGTCACAACCACCTGGCCGTGGGTGTGAGTGTGGTGTGACCGGACGCGCAAAGGCGGGGGGCCCGCGTTCACGCTGTCTAAGTCGCAGGTGCTCAGTGCCCAGTTGCCATGATAACAGCGGTCGTAAACACTGGCTGTGTGACCCAGGGAGTGAGGAAACTGCTCTTTTGAGAATGTGGATACCGCAGCCCGTTCGGGGTGTGGTGAACATAAAAGAAAAGGAAACCAAGGATTTACCTCCTGGCCCTCCACCAGAGGATGGAGTAGTCTGGATACCAGCTCTGGGTTTGCAGCAGACATCTTGCTCCCTGGGTCATCTGTCTCAGGGGTGCTTAGGAGCCTTCCGGGTCCTCGTGCCGGCCCGTGAGGCAGGGGGCATCAGCTTCCTGCGGGGGGCTCTACGCTGGGGCCAAGAAGTGGGCTCGGGCTGAGGTGGAGCTGCCTGGGACTCACTCGGCAAGCAGACGGGATACAGGATCTTGAGCCATGCCGGGGCAAGATGTGTTGTATAGCCTCCGTCTGCTTCCTCATCCCCGAGAACTGCTGGGCAAAGTCCTCGACGGTGGCGCCGAATAGGCCGATCTGGAAGATGGGGGCGTTGAGAAAACGAACCTTGTCTGCGTCCCTCATCTCGACCAGATTCAGCCACACGTGTCGTTCCTGGAACACGAGAGTGGACATAGCCTGCACGAACACTCGCGGCGTGACCTTCGTCGCCTGGAGGGTGAGGTCAGTCGCTGAGCGCAGCTCCTGCATCACATCAGGATCAGGACTACCCATGTGCAGTTCCTTTAGTGCCTTGGCCTGGTGTATTTGCAGGAGGGCCATGGCATGCAGGGCAGAGGCAGCCTGACCAGTGGTGCTGTAGGCTTTGGCCATCAGAGACGACATCGTCCTACAGGCCTTGGAAGGGAGTGCCGGGTGATCCCACCAGGTGGCTGCGCTTTGTGGGCACAGGTGCACCGCAACCACCTTATCCACCTGAGGGACCTCTGTATACCCGTGGGCTGCCCCGCCATCGAGGGTAGTGAGAGTGGACGAGCTGGGAGGTCGGTTTCGGGCAGAAAAAGGTGCCCTCCACGACCTTGTCAGCTCGTCATGCACTTCCGGGAAGAAAGGGACCGGGAGGGGGGTTGTTGCATGTCTGTGAGCGGCGCCTTGAACCCAGGAACCAATCATCTAGCCGCGAGGGCTCAGGGGAGGGTGGAAGGTTCCACTCCAACCTGACACACGCGGCAGCCCGGGCAAGCATGGTGGTTATCTCGCCGTCAGCCTCAGACTGGGCGGGCCGACCCGAAGGAGGCAGCCCAGTCAAGTCCTTGGCGTCTGACATCGCCAGTACACTCTCCGATGCAGCGATCGAGCACTCATCCCACTCCGGAGCTCCGGAAGGGACACTAAGCTGGCCCTGGGGCAAGCTGGTCTCCTCTCGGAACTCGCCAGGGGCAAATGAGCGTGCTGGGGAATGGGAGGTCCACAGGGATTTACCCGGCGGAGCCGCGCCCATTGAAGCCCCCAAATCGCCTCCAGTGCCAGCCGGGCCGGCCTCGTACCCAGAAGAAAAAAGGCGAGGCGCAGGGGGTGGCTAGAGTGGCTTTCCCCCGGAAGAAGGAAAGCCGCGACCGCAACGTTGCAATGGTCAATTTCTCGCAATGAGAACATGAACCATCCACGAACGCTGCCTCTGTATGATCGCTGCCCAGACACGTGAGGCAGCGCCGTGGCCGTCAGAAGCGGAGAGATAGCGACCGCATCCAGGAATCACACAAAGACGGAAAGGCATCTTTATAAAGACGCGTCTTTAAAAAGATGTTCAATGTCAATGTGTGTGCTCTAATAGAGAAAATATACTCTTTAGCAGGAATATACACTCTTTTAGCGCTGTCGAAGCGCCCAGGGGCGAAATCTGCACTCGTTGTGCAGAAGGAGAGAAAGCCGCTGGAAATGTGCCATATATCCAACAGCATACACTTCTTAAGAGGTGAATGGAACAGCAGTAGTATTCAGCTCACTGATAGTACAACTGCTCGGCTCCGAAGAAAAAATCTGATTGAGTGGATGCGAGCCAGCAAATTCCACTCGCCAATTCTCATTGGCCTTTTCTCAAAAATCTGAGGTGTTCGGGGCTCTCAAGAGCGACCCCTAGTGTCACTACATTGACACAACGTTGAGTGAGTGACAGAAGGGGAACACCTTGCAAAAGCACAGCGCTCCTATCAAAGATGCTTCTCCATCCATCAGCTGCCTACAGAAGGATTGACTTCAGAATATCTGTTTGACAAGGCCTCAGATTAATTTGTTTGTGTGCTCTTTTCACTTTATTGACAAGAAGTCAACAGCGGAGAATACTTATCCACCATTTTGGCTCAGCAATGATTGACATCCAGAAACAGTGTGCCATGAACTATATATAAACGATAGCATCATTGTGCTAACAGGTGTGTGTACATGTGCTGAAAGTTCATTGGAAATTTTAAGAGTATTTTCATTTCTATTCATCGCCAGCATTTGTGAATGCTTCACATTTTTTAAAGGGACATTATTACTCAGCATAAAAATTTACAGCGTTATTCCTGAACTGTGAGTATTGCTGATGCTTTCAGCTGTTTCATGCTGTGATGCTCAATGGATGAATACTACACTGGAAGACTATAATTATTTATGTGATGTGTACAGCAGTTAGATGTTTTATGACATTTGAAATTAATTGTAATATGATTTTCCTCAGCCCTGTATTTTTCCTGCCTGAAATCCACTTTTTTTCTGTTAAAGCATAATTTTCTGTAAAACTGCTTTGAAATTATGTGTTGTGAAAAGCGCTATACAAATAAAAATGACTTTATTTGACTTGGAAATTTGGATAATAATGTGGACATTAATTCAGTATCAATTAAATGTATTTGTATAGTTCTTTTCATACTGCGTATTGTTTTAAAGTAGCTTTATAGAGAACATTGAACTTTTGTGTACAATGTTTATAATGTATGTCAAAATAAATGCATGTACTTGTATTACATGTGGTTATTTTTGTACGGTGCAGTTTATTGTGTGGCCGCTAATGCATAATGATTTCCTACACAAGAACAATACATTCAATCTATCAACAGGATCAATCGTTCAGTCAACACCAAAACATTTAATGTATGTTTAAGCTAGCAGAGATTATGTATGTAAACTAACAATTATAAAGGTAAATTGAGCCCACTACACTATCCAAACAATAACAGCAGTATGACTGTATCATCTCCTGAGCACTGCAATGTATTAACGTCCTGCGGTCTGCACCTCCCATCTCTACAGTAAGTACACAAGTTCGGTAGATCTGACTCTTCAGGTTCAGTAGATCGAACTCTACTAGACTCAATATCTGCTTTAAAATAAATATAATTATCTACAGTCCTCAAAACATGTCCAAATTTACAGCTGTGAAAGCACTGATAGGTTTTGGAGCTTTTCAGGTTACTTGTTGCATCGATAGATAAAGACTCAACAAATTAACTAAAATGCTTCTTAAGTGATATTTGGTCATTATCCTCCAACTCGTCATCAATAACAGATGGGTGAGGAAGAGCAATATCCCCTCGCTGCAATTCTGTTTTCATTTGTTCCCAAGTAATTTTTAATGCTGCGTTAGTACATAACATAACAATTATTTATGCTTAACCAGAAGCTTCGTCCACAAAGTGTCATGGGACACAGGAAAATTGTGGATAGCAGCTTCAATTGGCCAAGAAACGCCCAGTTAGACAGAAAAAGCCCTCTAAATGACATGTAAAGCGATCAATCACAGTTGGTTTAGTAATCACGTGCCGTTTAAGGGCAGGGTTATCAGGGATATATAATTTCATAATAAAAGACTGTCATGGGGAAATATATAATTTATATAATGTCACATGAGTCTCCGCAAACGATTGTACAGAAAACACTAGGGAAAATAGTGGAAAATGTTTACGGAGTCTAAGTAAAGCACAGAAAACCTCATCACATTTCACTGACATAACTATGTAAACAAAGCAGAATATGCAGCTATGCTTACGGATATCTGCCTCAAACGAAGCTCTAAATATATTTAAATTATTTGATGTCACTAACTATGCAAACTTGGACATATCCGGTGACTATTTTGCCCTGAAAACTCATTGTCTCAACGTAGAACCTAGTGAACACAATTCAGTTTCCAAGCAGACTGATAAAAAGACCTGTGTGCTTCTGTTCGCTAAATTTCCATCAAACCATTCAATCAAATTTGTGCTGAGTGGTTTGTGAAAGTGTTTTACAACTTTGTTTTCTATGTGTAACAGACGATTAGTGCACGGACTGTGGGCAGTCCGTAGGCATGCTGTCTGATGCTGAGTCTAATTGAGTGTATGCAAGCTAGGTGTGCCTTGGCCGAATGGCTTAAATGGCTAGTGAACTGACTCATACTGTGTAACTGGACCTGGAAAGCCCAGAGGTTGTTTAACTTGTGACTTAGCCTAGCTATTTGTGCATTTATTTAAACTAATGACCTAAGAGAGCCATGTGTGCCAGTGCCTGATTTAGCTAAGTTATTCCTTGTTGAAGACGCACTTCTATGTGTCATGGCCAAAAGCAGACCTTACCGTGCAAGCTGGTTGAAAAAAAAGCCCCAGCAACCACCTGAGCAAATAGTATTTTTAACATTTTTACACCATGTAAGCTGATTGGCTTAACATATCACATGTGAGCAAGCAGAATGGCTAACAGATAACAAGTTCAAAGAACCTATCTGCTTGTCCCATTCTTGTTCAACTTATGTGCCCTTCAAGTGGAGTTGGAAATATCGTAATTAAAAGTTCCAAGGGCTTTTGTATTGTTCTATCTGTGAGCATGAAGATGAGCTTGGCAGAGTATTAGAGAGATCAGGTGCTGGATTCTCTTGCTGTTTGATGAGCTTTACATACTTAATTAGACTCACATTTCATACATCAAAATCAGAAGAGTTGGTTTGCCTGTGCCCATCAGTTAGACAGGGCTCCCTTGTGGCCCAGAGGGGAAACACATGCAAACCTACACACACACACACACACACACACACACACACACACACACACACACACACTCATGCTTTGTAAAGGTGTAAGTGCACAACATGTCCCCTGCTGGTCTCTGTTGAGCTGTTCAATAGAGAGTCTTAGGGGCCGTTTACATGACAAAGTTTTCAACTAAAAACGGAAAACTTTTTATGCGTTTTGGCTGTTCGTTTACGACAACGGTGTTTTGGGGCCAGAAAACGCAAACTTTTGAAAACGGGTTTCAAATTGCAAGTTTTTGAAAACGATGCTGTTATCGTCTCCGTGTAAACATACAAAAACGCGAATTTGTGAAAATGATGACGTCGTGCGCACGCATATTACGTGTTATATAAAGAATGATGGATTGATAGGCATCAATTTGAGATGTATAATTATCAATATGAATACTGGTGTCTGTGCAAATAACAATAGTCAACAATTTATTAATTTGGAGTGTTTTGTATGGAGTGTGAACATTGTACAGTAGGCAGAACCTACAATTTGAAAATCTTGAAATTAATGTATGGATTCAGATGGGAAAAATGTATTTGTATTTTAAATGTTATTTATTTACTTATTTATTCTATTTTATGTATCTTTACCCTGCAATTTATTCACCCACCTCTTATGTATATAGCCTATAGACAGAGATGTGATGCCATGTACAGTATTCAATGATATTCTTAAGATATGAAAACATGAGGCAGTGAAAATGCATGTTAGATCCAGTGTACACAAGACCTCTCTCTCCATCAGAAGATATCCATATATCAGAGTTCTGTCTGATATCCAAAACCAGTCAACATCAGCAGCTTATGTTAACTTACTCTCCTACCAGCCCATGAGTCAGCAGGGGGAATACAGAAGAAGGCAGGAGATGAAGTGATGGTAAAAGTGAGCAGAGTTTTTGAATAATCTTGAGAGTTCAGTCTATAAGCATGCGCGCGAGTACTTCAAAACAACGCGCGAGACATTCAAAACTACAATGGAGGACTACAGGACTGTGTTTGTGCTGCTCAAGATTTTGAGTTTATTGACTACGTTATTACTACGACCAGCGATCGCCATCTTCATTGTTTGTATTCACCGCCCTGTGGAAGAATGCTTATGTGCGCAGGTGCGTAGTGTTTCTTTACAAAGTGACATCGCCAACTACTGGCCTGGCATGCATAATACAGCGTTTTTAGTCGTTTTCGTGGATCCGTGTGAACGGGGGACCATTTTGACAACGTTGTTGTCTGTACGCGAAACTTTTCAAAAACACAAAGGAAAAACTTTTCCGTTTTTAGTACATTGTTGTCGTGTAAATGTACCCTTATTTAGTTATGGGAGATTTACTCAGCATTCTCCTTTTACCACGTCTCTTTGACCTCTCTCACTCATCAGCTTCTTTCTCTCATAAACAGAACATTATGGAACATATGATTATTATAAGAGTAATAAGACAACATTATGGGACATATAAAAAATACTTTGTTATTAATAATAATTGGTTACCTTTCCTGGACCCATGAAAGGTAACTAGTTAGTATTAATAACAATACGGATTTTTATACGTGTCCCATAATGTTATGTCTCATAAAAATCATATGTCCCATAATGTTCTTGTCACAAACTGCCCTTTGTTTTCCTCTTATTCATGGTATTCATTTCCCAGGATGCACCTTTGTTGATTACCCTCACCTGCCTTCCATCTTCCACAGCTGTTCCCTTTTCCATCATCATCCTTCTGTGTATGTATACCCTCTGGTTTACTTCCCTCACCGTCGGTTCTTGTTAGTTTGTCTGTTTCCCTTTTTTGCAAGTGTTTTATTTTCATTTATATGTCTTCTTCATCTTCTAAGTTACATTAATAAAACAGTCTGCGTTTGGATCCACACTCTCCTGTCTCCTCTCTCCCATCAACATTACAGAAGAACCGAACTTTACATGCTGCTTTTGGCATACAGGAAGTATGCATATTCACAGGGATTGATGATCATAAAAAAACAAATAATAATAATAATAATAAAAAAAACACTTTGTACCTCAGAAACAGTTGTCCATTCTTAAAATATGTCGAAGGTTAATGCTGTAGACTGTATGGGCTCTTTCTGTTTTGTGCATAATTAGGTTAACAATTAGCTACATTTTCAGAAATTTTCTTAACTATAGCGTTGGTCCTACTAACATGTCATGTGCTTTATACAGCCACATTCATTGGCAATTTCCGTAAAGCAAAATCCAGTAGTATTATAGGACGTTCTCACAATTCGCATTCGAGTCATTTAATGCATACCCTGTTAAGAAGACGCTGATGCGTTGTTTATAACACCCATTACGCACTTAAGCGGTATTTTTCGCCGTCCTCCGCTGCAATTACTCAGCGAATGAATGCAATCTTTTCTGACAATAACGTAAACGCCGAGGGGGGTGGAGAGGGTGAGAGCATCTTGCACTTCTGCTCGCCTCGGATGGAGCACGGTAAAAAAAAACCTGTTCCGTTGATTAATTTATGTATAGCTTTATCACACTGCAGACCATTACATCTGTTCGTATTTTTAGCAAACCGGTCTGTTTATACGACCCTTTTGTCAATGACACAGACTCACTATGCAAACAGCATGTAATAATTTCAGTGCACGAAGGACAAAGATCCGGCCGGGAAAGACAGCATGAAGTTACAAATCTCCGGTCTTTTGCTTGCAATGGCAGTAACCTATGCAACGATTGAGGGTAAGTAACCTAACTGTTGCGATCTTAAAGTGTTTATTTCCTGCATCTTTGCATGAGTTGTTGCCTATGTGAGCGCTCCGTTTTACTTCATGATCAAACACGGTCAAATATGAACAAGTGCTTTTGGCTCCATATGTGACTTAAAATGTTAATTTAGATAAGTTAATAAATTAGAATAAAGCCAGTGCATTCAAGCATCTTCTGCCGTTTTACATTGTGCATTCAACTCTGAAACGAATGTAAAGAAATGTGTCTAATTTTTAATTTAGGCTTATTGCTTGAATTATAGCGCCCTCAGCAGGGTTTCTAAATGGGACCTGTTCTTTGAGGAATGTTCATTTCAAAGTCGTGTCAATGATTGAACCATACACTTTGACTTCACTGGTTTTACACCCTTCTGCTTTAATACCTTATTAAGGAACAGCCTTGATCAAACTGATAAAAGTAAACAGCCAGGCCAGATTGTTGTTTGTTGATAATGTCAAAATAAAGCACTAGTGCAAGATATTGTGTGTATTGTCTTCAGGGCCATAACCAGGGTTTGAAAATTAGTGAGGTCCGGGATGCGGTGTCAAGAATTGTACCAAAATTACACTTAAAAATGAAACCCATTCTATACACTAAGAATAACCATATTATCTATCATTACATAAATGGATACAGACATGTAGCTGTTTGCAAAAGATGTTTTACTTAAGATTAAGATACACAATTTACAGACAAGGGTCTTTATTGGGTGCATCACAATTTGTTGATAGATGTTGAGAATGAATGTATTTATATTATTCATTCAACAATACCCATTAATAGTTTTCATATTAATAAGCATTGCTGCATGAAT
Organism: Myxocyprinus asiaticus; assembly: GCF_019703515.2. Taxonomy (NCBI): domain Eukaryota; kingdom Metazoa; phylum Chordata; class Actinopteri; order Cypriniformes; family Catostomidae; genus Myxocyprinus; species Myxocyprinus asiaticus. The sequence continues at coordinate 33,553,001 of NC_059350.1, forward strand.
GATAAGTAATAAGAACATTGTCTACTGCACCAAAATACACATAGTATGGTGTATGATAATAAGGCCAGTTTAGTTTATGTCAGACATAATTGCATTACAGTATAGGCTTAGTATTACATCACACTATTTTTGTTTAATGATTTATTTTATTTTTTAATACAACAGTCTAAAAAGCATTGGTGATTCTAGGGTCAGACTTTTGTGAATACATATGGGGCCATCCATGAAATATCAGAATATAATACATTTTATGATAAAAGTTTAATGTTATATCTGTGAGATGTCAGTGATATAGTAAATTGTTTAATTTTACTGAAACTAAAATTTAAAGGTTCCACTAACTTTTTCTCAGCTTCAGATACGCTTAGTTAAGAAAATGTGTGCTTTTAACATTAAGACGTGATAAAAAAACAAAACACTCTATTTTCTCTTTCGTCTTTCCGTTCAGTTTTTTTTTCTCCCCCTTTTCTCCCCAATTTGACATGCCCAATTCCCAATGCACTGTAATTCCTCATGGTGGCACAGTGACTCGCCTCGATCCGGGTGGCGGAGGACGAATATCAGTTGCCTCCGCTTCTGAGACAATCAGCCCACGCATCTTATCACATGGCTTGCTGAGCGGAGACCTAGTGCATGTGGAGGCTCACCCAATTTACCACGGCATCCACGCACAGCTCGCCACACTCCCCACCGAGATCGAGAACCACCTTATGGTGACCACCTACCCTAGCAATTGGGCCAATTGGTTGCTTTGGAAGCCTTGCTGGAGTACCTCAGCACACCCTGGAATAGAACTCGTGATTCCAGGGGTGGTAGTCAGTAGGGCTGTGCCTATGCAATCAAATATCGATATATTGCAACTTTTTCTCACGATATTGTATCAATACTTAGATCCTTGTATCGTGATATATCGTGATATTTTCAGTGCAGTCAGAGACATTTCTATGAGGCATGAAAGAGACTGAATCTGATCCTGCAGGATTAATGGTTTCTCTCATGGACATGCTGGACCTCTCTCACGTGTTCTTCATTTGTACGATCGTAATGTAAATTCTTCAAATGCCAAGATCGCTCTTTCTTTCTATCTGCAATCCCTTACAATCATATGTGCGTTAACACTTCCCATATGCTACACAAAATGTCTGTGATTAGCCACTGGCTGGTAAATTTTTAGATTTCATTAAACAGTGTTTGATTGGTATAGTGGGGAAAAAGAGATCTTTTCACTGCATGCTGAGAGGAAAAGCTTTGACACTTTCTGTGTGATGTGAGTCCAAAGATTAGATCCAAGCAAACCATTTGTTGTTTAATAATGTCTCTTTTAATATTCCCTGCCACAGGTCTTAAAGAGACAGTACGGTTTTAGCACTTGTTCTACATATCTAAGTAAATAGTACAAATTAGGCAAGTAAACAACAAACATGTTACAATGTATATATTTAATATAATATATGCAATTTCAATACATCATTTATTGATATAATACATGGACTATATTTAAAAAAAAAATAAAAGCTAAAATGTCACCAAAATGATGAAAAACTAATGATAAAATAATATTTGTAAAATTGATATGTCCGTAATTTAACAAGTTAGAAGGTCCCCTGTGTAATGAATAACAGCATTAGCTGAAAGAGAACCCAGCCCTAGTAGTCCGCATCTTTGCTTGCTGAGCTAACCAGTCTGTGTGACCCTCACAGAGAACAAGTGAGAGAGCTACTGTTTCACGACCATGCATATTGTCTGTGTTTTCTGTAAAGCAATAAACAGCAGACCTTCACCTGAATTTTTGTCAATACAACGCAGTCCACTACATTATAATATATGTATGTGAGACAACTCAACAGCAGGAAGGAAGTAGACACAGGGAAGCAGGGTTTCTTCTGGCACAGGTAAGATTTTTAATCGGCCACTTCAAGGTTTTTCAAGTTCACAAACTCGTCAGATTCACAGCAGGTAGTCAAACAAACACTATCAGCTTCACAGGAACGTAATAACCTCAACACATTAGCTTCACACACATAACAGATTAAACCGCTTCATCTTCGGGTACACCATGGCCTTTCTTGTGGCAGACTATCTCACTCTGCTGCTGGTAGCGTGGCTGGTTATATGCCGCTCTCCCCATGCTCACTGGAGTTAGAGACAGGTGTTAAACATAATCTAGCTCAGGTGCAAGTGCCCTTACTGCTTTCTCTCTCTCCGGACGGACGCTTGACCACGCCCCCACTGCCACATATCCCCACCGCCCGACTCAGGCTGGGGAGGCATCCGGCCTGCCTACCACTCCCCCCCAAATTCTGGAGAGGAAGTCGGTGACAGCCATCTGTGCCCCCGGTCTGTGGACCACCTTGAACTTAAACGGCTGAAGAGCCAGATACCAACGGGTGATCCACGCGTTGATATCTTTCATGTGGTGGAGCCATTGGAGTGGGGTGTGATCCGAGCAGAGGGTGAAGGCCCGCCCTAACAGGTAGTACTGGAGAGTGAGGACCACCCACTGGATGGCGAGACACTCCTTTTCCAAGGTGCTGTACTTAGTCTCCCTCAGCGAGAGCTTACAGCTAATGTACAGCACCGGGTGCTCCTCCCCCTTCACCACCTGTGAGAGTACGACCCCCAGCCCTCTGTCTGAAGTGTCCATCTATAACACAAAAGGGAGAGGGAAATTGTGTGAATGTAAAAGCGCCCCCCCGCAAAGTCCACTGGACTGGGTCTGGAGCTCCCTTTTTAGTGAGATCAGTCAGCGGGCTGGTGACATCCGAATAATTAGGCACGAACCTCCAATAATAGCCAGCCAGCCCCAGGAACTGTCTCACCCCCTTTTTGGTCTTGGGCCTCGGGCAGGTCGCAATCGCCGCAGTCTTGTCAATTTGGGGACGCACCTGCCCGTGGCCCAAGTGGAACCCCAGATACCGTACCTCCACCTGCCCAATCGTGCATTTCTTCGGGTTTGCTGTGAGTCCCGCTCGTCGCAGCGATCTCAGAACCGCCCTCAGATGCTGCATGTGCCGTTGCCAATCATTGCTGTAAATGATGATGTCATCTAAATAGGCAGCGGCGTAAGCCGAATGCAGTCTGAGGATTCGGTCCACGAGATGCTGAAATGTGGCCATGCCTCCAAACAAACCGAACGGAAGCGTCACAAATTGGTGTAATCCAAACGGCGTGGAGAAGGCTGTTTTTTCACGGGAAATTGGTGTCAAGGGGATCTGCCAATAACCCTTTGTCAAATCCAGTGTCGAATAAAATCGAGCAGTGCCCAACCGATCGAGCAACTCATCAACTCAAGGCATTGGGTATGCGTCAAATTTAGACACCGCGTTGACTTTTCTGTAATCTACACAGAACCGTACAGACCCGTCGCTCTTAGGAACTAGAACAACCGGGCTGGACCAATCGCTGTGGGATTCCTCTATTACCCCCATATCAAGCATTGTATCCAATTCTTCCCGGACAATTTTCTTTTTGTGCTCGGGCAAAAATATCTAAAAATCCTTAAAACAAGATCAATTTGATTTATCTTGTTTTAGAAACGACACTGCATAAGATATTTAGGTTTTTCAGAGAATGTATTTTTAATGTGTATTTTGTCTTTCTGTACTGGCAGAGTTTTTATAGTCAAAACAAGTGAAAAAAATCTACCAGTGCTGAAGAAGTCATCCAAAGTATTTAGAATACATTACTGACCTTGAGTAATCTAACGTAATACATTACAAATGACATTTTACAGCATGTATTCTGTAATCTGTAGTGGAATACATTTCAAAAGTAACCCTCCCAACCCTGTATATATATATATATATATATATATACACACACACACACGTACTGTGCAAAAGTTTTAGGCACTTGTGAAAAACTTTCAAAGTGAGGATTTAAAAAAAAAAAAAATTACATAAATAGTTTTCATTAATCAATTAGCGTCATACAAAGTCCAGTAAACAGAAAAAGAGCTAAATCAATATTTGATGTGAACACCTTTGCCTTCAAAACAGCACCAATTCTCCTACTTACACCAGGACACCTTTTCTTGGTTGTTGGCAGATAGGATGTTCCAAGCTTCTTGCAGAATTTGCCACAGTTCTTTTATTTATTTAGGCTGTCTCAATTACTTCTGTCTCTTCGTGTAATCCCAGACTGACCCGATGTTCAGTGGGGGGCTCTGTGAGGGCCATGCCTACTGTTGCAGGGCTCCCTGTTCTTCTATTCTATTCTATTTGCAAAAGGAATGTTTGGGAGTATAAAATGTATATTTCCTATTGACACACTAAAGTAGCAGATATACATAACCATCTTAAGACAAATGTTTTTGTGAAACATCTTATGTGCCTAAGACTTTTGCACAGTACTGTGTATATCTATCTATCTATCTATCTATCTATCTATCTATCTATATATATATATTCATTAAGCTCTTATGAATGGTTTTAGGAGTGGCGTGCAGACAGCACCTTCAAACCCTGACATAAATGGAGACAGAAAAATTATTTAAATTATGAAACGTTCTTTCCCTTTTTTTATACGTATATGCATTTAATAAATAAATGGGTACCCTCTTAATGCATTGCACACCACGGGTTTTTAGCAATGATGCTGTGAAATGTTAGCTACTAAATTAATAAAACAGCATAGCCTTCTTCATGGCTAGTGTTCGCATACATGGCATATTTCATGCTGTAGCCTGTACTGAAGATTGTGTACTAGTGTAGTGTGCTACTGTTTTTTTTTGAACGTTTCTAACAGATAATGTCATGATGATCATTGCTTTTGTCTTACCGAATGCGGTATGCTGCCAGTATTAATCCGCCTGCTCTCTATATGCGCCTTTTTAATAACTGTCAGTTTAAGTGCCGATGATGCAAAGTTTTTGGTGGGAGGGGCTGCACCTGCACCCTCACTCAGAACTCTCTCACACACAGCGGACACTAAACAATCTAGCCAACTGTCTAAACTGAATTATACATGCAGACACTCAAAGTTTTCAACTTTGATTTTTCTTTCAGTTCAGTCCAGTTTTGCTTCAAAACCTTTTTTTTTTTTTTAAATAAAACATTTACAGAGGTCTGGACCTTGGTGACCTCACTGCAGATTACACCATGATTGTCTGGGTTTGACAGTGTATAAGTGAAGAGATGGGGGATTTATCTCATCTGCCAGCACTCTAGAGCAGTATACTTTTGTCGTTTGACAGGTTCCATCTCTCTCTCTCTCTGAGATTATTTAGAATGTTATTTGGAAAAGATACAAACTTTTGTTCATTCAAAAGAAAAATGGTGTCAAACAGTGTCTTTATATTTTATATATGTGTAGAGAATCCTACTATAAAGGAGGATTTGTAGCTGTTTTTATCTGTAGCATTTGCCTATTTAACAGTACAAGATCGCACACACATATCCTCAACAGTGTAGTATATGAACCTATATTCTGAATACTCTTTAAACAAGAGTTCAATACAAAACTTGTTGGATTTTTTTCCCCCATTTTCTTCCAGATAGTTCAGATTTTGACCCAATCCTAAAATTTTACCCCAAACTACTCTTTTCCCATTTAAAGCTTGCTTTGACCAGATGGCTTTGCTCTAGGGGAGGACAAGAGGTCGTCTGTTCCCATTTGTGGCCAGTGACTAATGAGGTCAATGCATCTATGTGAACTTTGTCTGCCTCAATATGCTAACAACTCCATGGCTTCCATGACCTTTTATCTGAAACAATTGTAACTGAAGGAAATAAACATTAAATCCTTTTCACTTTTTACTATATTATCTTTATACTTCACTGCAGCAACTGATTCATTTATTTATAATGAAAATGTCCTTTGATTGAGAAAGTTATTCATTGTGAGTATGTGTTTCTGAGTGTGACATGTTTGTGTAGACCTGTGTGAAGATGTCCTTAGAATTGCAGCACGATTGAGTACACTATAGTAACTTTAAAAATCCTGATGCAGTTGACAGTAATCTTACTTCTTTAGAATGGAGGAATGACTCAACACATTGAGGAACCAACAACCTCATAAGCACGCTTTCAATCCTGTCTCTAAAAAACCCACCTTGAGCACTAGTTTAAAATAAATAGGTTGAACTGTCTAACAGATGCCACTTTATACACATTAATGTACACACAAATACATATACACTCTTTTTCTCACACTCCCCCTTCTCCCCTTTGCTGTCTTTTGATTTTACACATCCCTGTTCTCCCCCTTTGATTGAAACGTAAACCCAGGAGACATGGCTTGCACAGTCATTATTGATGATATAATTTTATATACAAGCTGCTGCAAGACCCACAGACATGCTAAACACAAAGAATGGGTTCCTAAAGCCAGAGAGAGAATTATTTTGCCTGGGCATGACAGACAGAGATGAGGAAAGAAAGAATGATGGTCCTTCAGCAACAATAGGTATAACATCCTTTTAAAATTTCATTAAAGTGGTACAGCACAGAATTATATGGCAGTCATGGTGAGGGGTAGGGTACAATGGGATTAAATGTCCCCTTTAAAAATATTACTATTATTATGCCAATTGAAAACTCTCTCTCTTTCTCTCTCTCTCTCTCTCTCTCTCTCTCTTTCTCTATATATATAATATTATATACACTATATTGCCAAAAGTATTCGCTCACCTGCCTTTAGACACATATGAACTTAAGTGACATCCCATTCTTAATCCATAGGGTTTAATATGATGTCGGCCCACCCTTTGCAGCTATAACAGCTTCAACTCTTCTGGGAAGGCTTTCCACAAGGTTTAGGAGTGTGTTTATGGGAATTTTTGACCATTCTTCCAGAAGCGCATTTGTGAGGTCAGACACTGATGTTGGACGAGAAGGCCTGGCTCGCAGTCTTCGCTCTAATTCATCCCAAAGGTGCTCTATCGAGTTGAGGTCAGGACTCTGTGCAGGCCAGTCAAGTTCTTCCACACCAAACTCGCTCATCCATGTCTTTATGGACCTTGCTTTGTGCACTGGTGCGCAGTCATGTTGGAACAGGAAGGGGCCATCCCCAAACTGTTCCCACAAAGTTGGGAGCATGGAATTGTCCAAAATCTCTTGGTATGCTGAAGCATTCAGAGTTCCTTTCACTGGAACTAAGGGGCCAAGCCCAGCTCCCGAAAAACAACCCCACACCATAATCCCCCCTCCACCAAACTTCACAGTTGGCACAATGCAGTCAGACAAGTACCGTTCTCCTGGCAACTGCCAAACCCAGACTCGTCCATCAGATTGCCAGATGGAGAAGCGTGATTCGTCACTCCAGAGAACGCATCTCCACTGCTCTAGAGTCCAGTGGCGGCATGCTTTACACCACTGCATCCGACGCTTTGCATTGCACTTGGTGATGTATGGCTTGGATGCAGCTGCTCGGCCATGGAAACCCATTCCATGAAGCTCTCTACGCACTGTTCTTGAGCTAATCTGAAGGCCACATGAACTTTGGAGGTCTGTAGCGATTGACTCTGCAGAAAGTTGGCGACCTCTGCGCACTATGCGCCTCAGCATCCGCTGACCCCGCTCTGTCATTTTACATGGCCTACCACTTCGTGGCTGAGTTGCTGTCATTCCCAATCGCTTCCACTTTGTTATAATACCACTGACAGTTGACTGTGGAATATTTAGTAGCGAGGAAATTTCACGACTGGACTTGTTGCACAGGTGGCATCCTATCACAGTACCACGCTGGAATTCACTGAGCTCCTGAGAGCGGCCCATTCTTTCACAAATGTTTGTAGAAGCAGTCTGCATGTCTAGGTGCTTCATTTTATACACCTGTGGCCATGGAAGTGATTGGAACACCTGAATTCAATTATTTGGATGGGTGAGCGAATACTTTTGGCAATATAGTGTATAAACCAACATGTTTCTCTCAAACTTTCATTTTGAATTTTTTTTTTTTTCAAAGATTTATTAGCAGGACTGCAGGTGATTAGTCAGTAGTTGTGTCCGAAATCACCCCCTATCCACTATATAGTGCACTATTTTGGATGTCGACAATTTGTTTTGCAGTGTCCAAATTCAAATTGTTCCCTACATACGTTCACTAATTCTTACCCACAATACACTCCCCGACCCTATATTGCCCATAATATACAGCGGGGAGGACTGACGAGATGGGAGAGAGAGTGCGAGCGAGTGAGAGAGATGCCAGTTTGCAGCTTCCTTCGTTCCTGCAATCTTTATTTCATGCTGGCTGGAGTGTTTTACCTTTTTGACAAATCATTACTTGATTAAAAATAACAAAATAAAATACAAAGATCCAAAATCATACAGATAATTTTTTATTATTGTTTATTTATATAGATTAAATTATATATGATGAGGTTATTGTTTAGATTTATTTTTCTATAAATACCAAGTGATTTCTTTCTTTACTAATTCAGTGAAGTAATAATATTGTTAACTCGGAAGACTGCACAGAGTGGAAATGATAATTAGCAGGATGATTCAAATATTCCGTTATTGCATGTAGGTAACGTATTCAACTAATCAATGGATGTTATGCTATTAATAACTTTAGTACTGTATTCATCTCTTCTCTGCATTTAGAAACAGTGCCCAGCTTGGATAGGAGAGTTTCAGATACTAAAAAATTATAAATCAATAAAATATACATGCTTATTCAAATGTGTTTATTCTTGTTGACTGGTTTTTATAATTATTTTCATTTTTAGAAAATGGAAATATATGCTAAACATGATACACAGAATGGAGATTTATTGTATATATATACCATGTAATAAATATCTATAATTATTATCTGAAGTAAGATAAAAGAAAGATGAAATACATATGTGACGAAGTTGTTTCTGCTCCAGGGTTCTCTCCGAGGCTCGGTATATACGTCAGCATCTGAAATCACTCACTCATTTTGTTCACTCCTTGCTGATATACACTATATTGCCAAAAGTATTCGCTCATCTGCCTTTAGACGCATATGAACTTAAGTGACATCCCATTCTTAATCCATAGGGTTTAATATGACGTCGGCCCACCCTTTGCAGCTATAACAGCTTCAACTCTTCTGGGAAGGCTTTCCACAAGGTTTAGGAGTGTGTTTATGGGAATTTTTGACCATTCTTCCAGAAACGCATTTGTGAGGTCAGACACTGATGTTGGACGAGAAGGCCTGGCTCGCAGTCTTCGCTCTAATTCATCCCAAAGGTGCTCTATCGGGTTGATGTCAGGACTCTGTGCAGGCCAGTCAAGTTCTTCCACACCAAACTCGCTCATCCATGTCTTTATGGACCTTGCTTTGTGCACTGGTGCGCAGTCATGTTGGAACAGGAAGGGGCCATCCCCAAACTGTTCCCACAAAGTTGGGAGCATGGAATTGTCCAAAATCTCTTGGTATGCTGAAGCATTCAGAGTTCCTTTCACTGGAACTAAGGGGCCAAGCCCAGCTCCCGAAAAACAACCCCACACCATAATCCCCCCTCCACCAAACTTCACAGTTGGCACAATGCAGTCAGACAAGTACCGTTCTCCTGGCAACTGCCAAACCCAGACTCGTCCATCAGATTGCCAGATGGAGAAGCGTGATTCGTCACTCCAGATAACGCGTCTCCACTGCTCTAGAGTCCAGTGGCGGCATGCTTTACACCACTGCATCCGACGCTTTGCATTGCACTTGGTGATGTATGGCTTGGATGCAGCTGCTCGGCCATGGAAACCCATTCCATGAAGCTCTCTACGCACTGTCCTTGAGCTAATCTGAAGGCCACGTGAACTTTGGAGGTCTGTAGCGATTGACTCTGTAGAAAGTTGGCGACCTCTGTGCACTATGCGCCTCAGCATCCGCTGACCCCGCTCTGTCATTTTACGTGGCCTACCACTTCGTGGCTGAGTTGCTGTCATTCCCAATCGCTTCCACTTTGTTATAATACCACTGACAGTTGACTGTGGAATATTTAGTAGCGAGGAAATTTCATGACTGGACTTGTTGCACAGGTGGCATCCTATCACAGTACCACGCTGGAATTCACTGAGCTCCTGAGAGCGGCCCATTCTTTCACAAATGTTTATAGAAGCAGTCTGCATGCCTAGGTGCTTCATTTTATACACCTGTGGCCATGGAAGTGATTGGAACACCTGAATTCAATTATTTGGATGGGTGAGCGAATACTTTTGGCAATATATGTAGTGCACTCACTAACATCCACTAAATAGAAAATTGTGAATGAGTGAACGAGTGAGTGATTTCAGACACAGCTTGTTACCTTAAATTGAATTATATAAGCCGTAAGGGAGTGCATGCATGGAATGTTCTGGAAGTATCGACAATATAACAGTATTTACACTGAGACGTTTAATGTCATCACGTAAACCTTTATTCAAGTTGTGTTATTCTATGGAGTAACCAGTTGGAAATAGAAATTACAGGAACACAGTGTATTTTGTATCATTTTGAAAAGACTTTTTGAACTGTTAATGCCATTTTCATCTGTTATTACACAAAAATTGATTGTCTTTGTCCAGTTTAATGCAAAAATAGTAATTTATTTGTAAACAGGAAGTACATGAGTACCATCTACAGAGTAGACAGACGTTCTTTTGGAAGTGGATTGTTGTTAAAAGAATCAGCAGTGTTCAGTTAGTGTGTGCATGTAAGAACTAATGATATGTGTGTGCAGTTCTGTGCTCATCTCATTCTCCAGACGCTCTCTGTAGTGCTCTAGTCTAAGGTCATCATGTCATGGTGATGGTTGCGTCAGCGTAGGGAACTCTGAGGAGCCTGGGCCAGCTGTCACTCCGTGATTCTGTGTTTATCATGCTAATACTCCTGGGAGAGTGTGTCTGAATTTAATTTGTATTTTCTCAAGATGACCAATCAAATGTGGACATGCTTCCTACTTAACCAGCCAGATATGTTTATATCATATACAACAAATGCCAGTATGGTGCTTTTGGAAATCGGCTTAATAGAGTTGGATTACACTTTACCAAGAAAAATCCCATCAAAACAAGTCAGTTCATTCTGTGGCTATATTGGTAATCCCCTCTGGTATCTATTTCCAGTCATGCACTTGCCCAATCTACTTGAATGGGGAAAGACCAAAATCTCCAAAACTGTGGGTCACCCTAGTGAAACAATAATATACTTTAACACACTTTATTCTTGGGTGCTTCACTATACTAAAGTATATTATTGGCAGACTATAAACTGGTATACTTACAGTTTGCTAAATTGGAACATCTAATTTTGTACTTAATGCACTTTAGTTTGCCGAAAGCAGTGCTGTAGTGCAACTAAAGATGTGTTAAGTATACTTGGTTGTGTCAAAATTGAACTTTTTTCAAGTATACTTTAGTACACTTTAAAAATCTACCTTTGTATTTAATGTTTTAATATACATAATTGACTCAATGTGAACTTATAATGTATTTTGGTGACATTACAATTGCAGCTCTCATTTCACTGTAAGAATGCTGGACATACATTAATGTTATACTGAAAATATACTGCTGGCCCACAACTGAATTTCAGCTGGCACTGATATATGTACTTCTGGCACTTCCATACCATGCTATTATAGCATGGGTATTACTGGGAAAAAGTTAGGGGAATCTAACATTGTGAGTCTTAAACCACTGTTCAACAACAACACTGAAAAAACTTTTTCACTGTTTTACACAGGATCACATCTGTCTCAAAGCAACACTAATCTCACCCAGGGTAACTAATAAAATAACCCCTTTTCATTACATAAAATGACATATTTAACATTAAGCTGAACTCGAAACATATCTATAACCACATTTACTTTTAAATGTTATTTAATAAAACCCCCAAACAGTCCCCAAAACCTACACAGACCTACCTCATTAATTATGCAAACACAACAGCCAATAGCAAGTCCCCAAGCAGAAACATCAACAGACGTTACAATATATTCCTAGAAAGGACTGTAATGCTATGTAGTTTTAACACCTGACATTTTATTAAAATAGGTAAATGTGTCATTTTGACCTTTGCACAAAGAAAAGTTAAAAAATTCAGACATCAGATTGGTCCATCTAGTCACTGATCTACAAAGGCCCCTGACCGACAGTGGCTAACTTGTGGCTAGTAGACAGAAATTAATAAAAATGGATGAGGGTGCACTGGCTAGCTAGTTGTCACTGCCATTCTGTGTTATTTGTAGACGCATGCAGAACCATAAGGAGATGCTCCGTTATACACGATTATAAGTCCAGATGTTTATGTAGGTAGTTATAACTTACATGATATGACTTATGTGCTAGTCATAGAATGACCATATACTGTTTGCACAATGTTAACAAGCAAAAAAAAATAACAGTGTGTAAAGGTTCCAGTAATAAGAAAGGAAGCGGGAAGCGGGGTGGCAGTCCAAGTAAGTCAACCTTTAATTGCATTTCAGTTTCACAAACACAGTCTTTGGGCTTTTGAGCCTCATGAACACAGCATTGAACTCTTCAGCTTCACAAATGATAACAACGGTAAACTTTTCAGTAGACACACACAACGTCACTGGACTGTCTCTCTCTGTCTCTCTGGCGTTCTCGGCAGCCTTTTCAAGCCCGTCTCCGTCGTCACTGTAATGAGACACAGGTGTTTAGTGTTAACAATCACCAGGTGATGGCCCTTACCACTTCCTCTCTCCCCGATGACAGACACATGACCACGTCCTGCGCCACATACCCCCCCACCCATTGCTGGAGAGGAAATCAGCCACAACCATCTGCAGCCCCGGCCTGTGGACCACCTTAAATTTGAAGGGCTGAAGTGCCAGGTACCAACGAGTGATCCGTGCATTGGTATCCTTCATGCGGTGGAGCCACTGAAGTGGGGTGTGATCTGATTGGAGGATGAAGGCCCACTCCAGCAGGTAGTAGCGGAGGGTTAGGACCGCCCACTTGATGGCAAGACACTCTTTTTCAATAGTGCTTAGTCTCCCTCAAAGAGAGCTTACGACTAATGTACAGCACGGGGCGCTCCACCCCCTCCACCTCCTGCGAGAGAACAGCCCCCAACCCCCTCTCTGATGCATCTGTCTGTAAAATGAAGGGGAGAGAGAAGTTAGGAGCATGTAGGAGTGGCCCGCCACAGAGTCAGTCAGTCAGTCATATTTATTTATTAAGCACATTTAAAAACAACAGCTGTTGGCCAAAGTGCTGTATAGAGTTTAAACAAATAACGTAATAATTAAAATTAGGACACAAAACACAATCACAGACAATGCAAAATTTTTATTTATTATTATTTTTTTTACCACTGCACCTACTGGTGACCATTTGCAATAATAAATGAGTTTTAAGAAGAGATTTAAAATCATCATATGTTGATGCAGTTTTTATGTAAAGTGGCAAATTATTCCAGAGCTGTGGAGCAGCCACTGAGAAGACTCAATCTCCTTTCAGTTTGAGACTGCACCTTTCAGAGTGCAGATTTCACCCTCGTAAAAGCCTGTTGGCATGCCTCCGTCCACTGGACCGGATCTGGCGCCCCCTTTTTAGTGAGATCAGTCAAGGGACTGGTGACATCAGAAAAATTGGCACAAACCTTCTGTAATAGCCAGCCAGCCCCATGAACTGTCTCACCTCTTTTTTGGACTTGGGACGTGGGCAGGCCGATATTGCTGCAGTCTTATCAATTTAGAGTCGTAACTGCCCATGACCCAAGTGGAAGCCCAGATACCGTACTTCCACCCATCCAATTGCGCACTTTTTCGGGTTCACCGTGAGCCCCGCCTGCCTCTGCGACCTCAGAACGGCTCTCAGATGCTGCATATGCCTCTGCCAATCATTACTGTATATGATAATGTTATCTAAATATGCGGCGACATACGCAGCGTGTGGCTGGAGAATTTTATCCATGAGGTGCTGGAATGTGGTGGGAGCCCCGAACAAACAGAACAGAAGAGTGACGAATTGGTGTAATCTGAACGGTGTGGAAAAGGCCGTTTTTTCTCGGGATAATGGAGTTAAGGGGATCTGCCAATATCCCTTAATTAAATCCAGTGTCGAGTAAAATTGAGCCGCACCCAACCGATCGAGCAGTTCATCAATTGGGTATGCATCAAATTTAGATACCGCTTTCCGGTAATCAACACAGAACCGGACTGACTCACCACTCTTAGGTACAAGAACAAGCGGGCTGGCCCAATCGCTGTGCGATTCTTCTATTACTCCCATTTCGAGCATTGCCTCCAATTCGTCCTGAATCACCTTTTTCTTGTGCTCGGATATGCGGTATGGCCGACTACGCACAACCACTCCAGGTGGGGTCTCGATATGGTGTTGTATGAGGTTAGTATGACCGGGAAGAGGAGAGAACATGTCCGCAAATTCTTTTTGCAGCCTTGCCACCTCCTTGAGCTGGGACGGTGAGAAGCGGGAAGTGGGGTGGCAGTCCAGGTAAGACAACCTTTAATGGTGTTTCAGTTTCACAAACACAGTCTTTGGGCTTTTCAGCCAAATGAATACAGCATTTAACTCTTCAGCTTCACAAATGATAACAACGGTAAACTTTTCTGTAGACACACACACAGTGTCACTGGACTGTTTCTCTCTGTTTCTCCGGCGTTCTCGGCTGCCTTTTCAAGAACGTCTCCATCGTCACTGTAATGAGACACAGGTGTTTAGTGTTAACAATCACCAGGTGATGGCCCTTACCGCTTCCTCTCTCCCTGATGACAGACACATGACCACGTCCTGTGCCACACAGTGTTTTACATTCTCTGTGGTTTCATGTTATTCTTCTACCAATACAGTGTTCCAGTAGTTTCATCATCATTGGCTGAACAGACAGCATTTCATTTAGTTGAAAAAATATTTTGAGCAGCGGTTTGTGTGAACTGAATATAATGACAAGCACATAGCCAGTCTCTCTCCACAGAAGCAGATTTAAATCTTTTTAGTTTGATTGCATCAACATTCAAACTGTGTAAGGGGACAGTTTTTGACTAATATTTATGTAGATAAATAACTAATCACCGTGATTTTAGAAAGACTGCATTACTTACAACTGACTAGAGCTGCACAATTAATCGAAAAATGAATCGCGATTACGACTCTCACGATTATGTAATCGTGAAAACCGATGATTACAGCATTCAATTTAAGTCTACTCCTGTTTCGTTAATGGTTTCTATTTAAAGCATGTTTGCAGCAGTTGAGTTTCTAACCAATCCCAGATCTGCATTGAGCAGTGAAACGACAATGGCCAATCAGAGACACAGTGAGTCTACAGTACATTCCTATCAGTAATGACAACCAATCCATATGTGCGAGTTTTGAATAGTCTAACATCCAGATACTTGCTTTACAGTATATTTCATCTCGGTTTGCAATGGCACATGAAAATTAGTGCTAAAGAAACATAACCTGACACTCGAAAAGTGTCAATTCGTCACTCTAACGGATCCGAAGGAGACTGCCGAACAGTCCGCATCTTCATCCGTTTGCCTTCAGAAGTGAAGAGAAAAAGATTTTTCTTCCCTCTTCAATCAAGTCGATGTCGCTGATTTCTCCACCAGCCTGCCAACAGAGTGAGGAAACTGCCTCGAGGGACCGAGTCGGAGTTAAAGGACGGATGAACACACATTCTACCTGCGTCCTCATACGATTCAAGTAAGAGGTTTACGTCTGGGCAGAGGTAGAATATTATACTGTGTTATTCTTGGGTATCAAGGTTATTGCTTGTACAGTTTACAGACCGCCAAGTCTGCTCATTGCTGCTAATAATACTCATGGTATTACTGTAATGTACTGTTATCACGAATGAGATCTGCTGTGTTGTAGTCCAACCACATTGGACTGTTGTGTATTTCCGCCATCGCGGTTGAGACCGGCACACTGAGTTTATCCATTAAAGAACCAAAGACCGCAGGACGGCTTACGAGCCATCCACCATGTCTCTGAGTGATAAACTAACAGATGCTTTCTCTCCCACGATCGCGAAACCGGCTTTGGTGCTGCCACACACGCACACACGCGACCCCTCACAAACATTAGCTAGTAGATAACTTCGTGATAAAGCTCAGCTTTGTCCCTAAGTTATCGTACAAGCGGAGACATGTGGTAAACGGGCAGACGCCATTAACCGGTTTCTCTCCGCCCACATTCACGCCATATTCTCTGGCCGGAAATCTTGCGTGACGTACTCACCACGAGAGTCACGACCGCCATTTTGTGCGCGTCACTCCTTACACACACCTACCTACCTTCCTCTCATGTGTTATAAGCTTATTTTGGTTACCATATCTAATCATGTCACTGTTTAGTTTGTAGTTGTAAGTCGGAAGTTTATTGACTGCATTGTGTTGATTATTAATTGATATTACTGCATAAATAAACTTTGTTATATTCCAAAATAAGTGTTTTGGTTTGTTCTGCATACACCTGTGTCAAATGCTGGCAGGGGATGTCAGTGCTCGGTTTCAAGCCTTCATTGTTTCCTTTTGAATGTCAATTTTCTTAAGAGAATAATCTAATATTGAGACTGTTATACAGTCTGGTTATTAGTCCCTGATTCCAGGGTGGTGCCCCGGCGATATTAATCCTTATTAATATTCTATTGATTTTGATAATTTATGATTATCTTTGATAATTGTTGAATTTAAAGGATCAATAAGTTAGTGTTAATTCTAATCAATGTTCCATTGATTTTAATAATTAATTATTATCTTTGATAATAATTAATATTCTATTGAATTTGATGGTTATCTTTGATTGTTGATGTGAAGGATTAAAAGAGCTAACATTGATTCAAAACAATGTTCTATTGATTTTAGTAATTGATAATTATCTTTGATAATTATTAATTATTGCTAATAACCAAACCCGCTCATGAATGTAGCGCACTACATTTACTGGTGCCCCGTATGAGGCTTTAATGAGTTAGATTCTATTGTTTAATTTAACTATTAATTAATAACTAAAGAAATAATTATTAATTATTTCTGATAGTAACACTGATCTAAACAACCAGTAGAACCTACATAGTGATATCAAAAATTTTGCTGCTTTAGCTCAAATCATGCAATTTTTTTTTTTTTTTTTTTTTAGGCTGGTCCAGCCAATGTGCATGTATGTTCTAGTGTAAACAAACAAGCAATTGGGTCTTTTAAATATAAGGCTGGAGACTTTCATTCTTTTATATTGAGCATATGCAGCCTCTTTCAAAAAAACGATTGGCTCTTTTAACTGTAAAGTGGGACTACAGATGTCATATTTAGCTTTACAATTTCTCCCATTCATATATATTCAAGTGGTCCATATCTTCTAACTATACCTGATCACCAAGTGCCTCATGGGATTGTTACTTATAATTTTAGTTTAGTCTAAAATTCTACTGATCCACTCTTTCCTTTTTGCTCCCTCTCTCTAGCTCCTGAGGAGTTTGTCTCATTGGCTGAGATGGAGGACACTTTGTTGAGAAATCTTTTTCTGGGGTATCAGAAGTGGGTGAGGCCTGTTCTCCATGCCAATGACACGATCACTGTACGCTTTGGTCTGAAAATCTCACAGCTGGTGGATGTGGTGAGAAAAACACACATATCAACTATAAGGGACCATTGTCACAGAATGTTTTTGTGCCTGTGTCTTGCTGCTTTTTCTGCACCTTGTGCCATGAACACAGTGTTTTTAACTTTTATAAACACATCTCCAGACATCAGTGTAGGAATTTTTGTAGTATAAATGCACACGGTATGGATTAAAGTGTCCGCGTACCTTTACCATAATATGTAAGGAATTTTATAATGGAATTAGCCGCGTTCTACCACCATATAAGAAGGATAAATGACAAATAATTCGATTATTTGTCTGAATAAAATTCTTCACCATTAAAACCGTAATACAATGGCTCATTGTATCCGCTCACAATTTCTATTGTTAGGAATTAGCTTTAATAAGGGAATTATGATTAATTCACTTATTGAAGTAATCCTATTCTCATGACTTATTGAAAATAATATGACAAATATGTTTAGATATGGTTCAAACTTCAGAGCGCAGATCTTTGAAAAAATCAAGTGATGAAATTATTTATCAAAATATACCACAGTCAAATTAACTTTGAATACAAACAAGAATTTATGGCTAATCTAAACACATAGACAAACATGACAAATGTCACAGTCTGTCTCCCTCACATTCTTCAAGGACTCTTATTTTGAAGTTTTCCTCCGAACTACATCTCCCATGTTTTAATGCCCTCATCACTTTCATTTGTTCCTTATTATCCTCACCTGTATTCCATTCCCTCATTTAGTTCCTTTTGTATATATATTCTCTTGTTTTGCCCATTCATTTGTCAGTCCTTGAAGTGTTAGGTTGTGTTGAGTGCCTGTAGCCTCGACCGTCCTAGAGCCAGTGCCTGTAGCCTCGATCGTCCCAGTGCCAATACCTGTTGCCTCTACCACCCCTGAGCCAGTTCTCGCCAGGTTAATAGACCTGGACTTGCTCCCCGCCCTGGTTCCCACCCAATGGACACTCTGGTTCTGTCCAGCACCCTGGCCCTTCCTCCTCCACAGGCTCCACTCAAGACACCTCCTCCTCCTCTTGGTCAGCCGGTTCCCCCCAAGTCACCGGCTCGACCATCGACCCCTGAGATTTCACAGGCAAGGGGATCTGTCGACCCTCCGACTCCACCTTGGCCCTCTGAGCCCTGGACTCTGCCTTGGCCCTCCGATCCCTCATCAACACCTCGGCTCTACATCCCCTCTTCTCCACAGTGGGCCGTCAGCCTATCGGCGTCACTGGGGTCCCTCGTCCCTTCAGCTCCGCCTTGGTCCATCGGTCACCTGGCTCTGCCTCTGGCTCCACCAGGGACCTCCTCCCCTCCAGCTCCGCTTGGTCTTCATTCCCACCGGCTCCGCCTCAGTCCTCCGACCCCCCAGCTCTGCCTCGGACCTCCGAGCCTATGGCGCTGCCTCAGTCCTCCGAGCCCCCGGCTCCACCATGGTCCTTCGAGCCGTCGGCTACTCTCTGGGCACCAAGTTCCCTGGCTCTGCCCCTCGGGTCTCTCACGGCTCCACCTTCCATGGCTCCGCCCCTCGAGCCTCTCACGGCTCAACCTTCCATGGCTCTGCCTGCCTTCCCTGGAATTTCCTCCCAGGCCCCTGGATCCATTCCCAGCCCTGAAGCTGCCCCCAGGCCCCCGGATCATCCTCCTTGGATCTTTCTTCACCTTCTGCACCACCCTACCCTCCTCATCCATCTTTGGGTGCCAGGAGTCGCCCATTGGGGGGGGGGGGCTAATGTTACAGTCTGTCTCCCTCACATTCTTCAAGGACTCTTATTTTGAAGTTTTCCTCCAGACTACATCCCCCATGTTTCACTGCCCTCATCACTTCTGTCTTTTCCTTATTATCCTCACCTGTATTCCATTCCCTCATTTAGTTCCTTTTGTATAAATATCCTCTTGTTTTGCCCATTGATTTGTCAGTCCTTGAAGTGTTAGGTTGTGTTGATGAAGTGTTTCCTTGTTTTGTTATTTTGTGATGTTTTGCGTTATCATTTGTTCCACTCCAGCATTTATAATTAAAAGATTGAAAGAATCTACTCCTGCATCTCTTCCACTCCACGTACCCAACGTTACAACACACAGGTTGGTGAGTAAACTGTAACATAAGGTGAATGAAATTATCTGAACAGAGAAATGGAATTTGATGGAGTCTATAGACAATACCTTGAGAACCATTTGATACTTCTTTGAGGCTAACTTGATTTGTAATCGGATTCCTCAAATTATATTAAAGAGACACCAGCACTTTCAGCAAAAGTTTGGAGATATACTCGCATGTCGTTGCGTTGCGTTTCCTTGCATTGCTTTGGTTCTTTGGCTGTGTCAGTAGAAAGTACTGGTTGTTCCGTTGATGTTTTGGACCTCTGTTAAGATTGCGGACAGTTTGTTGCTGGAATGATGAGGCAGCTTTGAAGTGAGGACTTCCACGAGGGAGACTCCCGACTCCCGTCACATGTGTGAGTCGTAAAGCAGAGAGTGAGAACTTCTTTCGGAACTTTGCATTCCGAGCTTCCCGAACTCTACATTGTGCGAGTACAGAGGGGCGCCGGAGCAAGGGCTAAGAGCCATGAGGGCAAGAGTGCAGAGGATGAAGAGAGCTGAAGAGGAAGAGAGCTGAAGAGATAATAGAACGGAGCTTCCTTGGTGGTAAGGCTTTGTACTGTTGAGGTTGGCCGCACCCCAAAGGTGTCTTGAGCCAATCAGAAATGTCTTCTGCGGGGTCACATAGTCATTTCTGTCCCTCCTTCTGAAGGTGATTGATGAGCCTTTGTCTGTGAAGACTCCTGTTTCCCACTCAAAGTAGGTTTTAATCATACCAAAAATTAATTTACATAAACTCCTGAAATGCAGAACAAATCTCAGCGATAGTAAACATGATGTGCTTTATCATGAATGGTTACCATTCTAGTAATATGACATGAATAAGACAAGATAAAAGATTATAATCATCAATTCGTCAGCTAGCAAATTGATTACAGGTTATAACATCATTTTTAGAATTATCTAGCAAGGCTAAGTGTTGTGTTCATTTTGGTACAGAAAGGTAGATTCTGTGCATTTACGCAAGTCAGCAAAGTACTGTGACTTTGTGTGAAATGTTCATGGATTAAGATGAGATGTCTTAGTATTAGAATTGTGTTGTCCATTGCCATCACGAGGGGCTCATAAGAGAGTCTGCTTTAGCTCTGTGTCTTGGTAATGAGTTTTTAGCATGTGACACAGGAAATGTCTCATTTTTAAGTGTTCGTGTGCTACTAAATGAATGAAAAAAAGGGACTTCTTTTAGATTTCTGGCATGTGATGACCATTAATGTTCAGAGCATTCCTGATTTACGACCTGGACACGGAGAAATTTTGGTGTCCACAGAAATCTCTTTGTTCTCAAGATGGTTGACACTCAACAGAGCAGCTTTTAATGGACTCTTTTCAGGCCTTTGTTTCTTAGTTAATAACTTGTAAGGAAAATATCACTTTATATCCTGAATTTGAATAATTTTGCATGGAAATTGTTAATTCTTCTGCCAATAATATCATACATCAGCATTCTGCTCCATTCATTGCATTGTATCTACTGCAGCTTTGATAACTCATATGCGTTCTATGTGAACAGCCCCTAAAATCAGTAATTCATAGATACACAGGTGCATGTGTACATTCTCAACAAACAGATGAGTAATCATACATGCAGAAACTCACATACAAACATTTAATGCACGCTCATATAAACACTGCGTTACATACAATGCTGAATGTAGTTCCATACAGTATATGCACAACTGCCTTTACCCAGAGACACATACAGTTCCACGTACAGTCAAGCACAGGCTTAAATGGACCCCTCTCTCTCTCTCTCTCTCTCTCATTCTGTCTCTTTGTCTTTCTGTTCTATTCTCTTTTTTGTTTGTGACCCATTGTATTAATCTTGCCAATGCTGAGCATTCAAGAGAAACCTGATTGAATATGGCTGTTTATTTAAGTGTGTGTGTGTGTGTGTGTGCTATTTAGAAGTACTTGATGCACTTTAGTCATGTTGCACAACAACAGAATAGATCCAAAAATGCCATATCAATGTAAAGATTATCGTTCATTTCTAAAGAAACAGTATATCAAAGAAACTAGTAAGCAGTCTTGAATGAAAGGGATGAAAGTATCACATTATTATCCTGATGTCTTATGCACATTAGAACTAAAAAAAAAACTTACCAGACAAGCCTAAAATGACACCGGCTTGCGTAATTTGTCGATCCTGTCTCTGCCTCTTCTCCCCACCAGGCCAAAACCAAAAGATGACTACTTTGTTCTGTAAATATTTCCAAACAAATCCAAACTAGGTTATCAACAGAGTACTCTGTATGGTAATCAAAAACCCAACAAAAAAATAACCATATGTGTATGTTTAAGTGTTTATGAATTAGTTGGGACCCTGGGATAGATGCCACACTTTTTACTTCAGTGAATATTTCTAAGGGTAGGCATGTTTTTGAAAGTCAAGTTTGGTAAATACATTACAGTTTTGACTACAAAACATTTTCAGCACTATTGCCCAGGAGAAAAAGATACAGTATTTTTACACACATTGACCTTTGGTGACAACATGCCCCAATAGCGAAGTATATTGTCACACTATGGAGTATAAACCTGTCATTAAACAGCTTATATGATTTTCTTCAATATTTCAAAAGTAAAACAATTACAAAACACAAAAAATGCATAAAACAGTAAAAATGGAAAAGGTAACATGCAAAAATATTTAAAAAAAAATTCTAACAGAAATTATAATGAATACATTTTATAAAATCACAACATATACCGTAAAACACTTGACAACTTGCCTAAAAAAAAAAATGCCCTGACCTGATATTTATGAAATTTACCCTTGTCGTGAGAACATATTTAAACTTTTTCATTTAAAATCTACCTGCATTATACAGTTGACCCTTGTCTGAATGTATGCAAGTGTGGTTTTGTTGTGGTTTTATTGTGTTCACTTCTTTAACAGCTATTAAAAATTATTTATTTTTTTATTTTGGAGCATAGAACTCACAAACAATATTATGATTTAAGACAGTTTTGAACAAGGTGTTTGAAACCAAAGTTACTGAGATATAGCTTTGTTTACAAACCATTTTTTCCATTTAATTAGAAATTTAGCACAATAACACAATAACCAGTTCATTTTACTAAAGCAATAAATTGGCACCTAATGCTTTATTCTTAGCAAATGAAGTGTGACAAAATTAGCAGATTTTGGATTCCTAACTAGGGATGCACTGATCCGATAACTGAATCGGTATCAGCTCCAATATTGACGTTTTTAACCAGATCAGGTAACGGTCTGACAAACCCAATCCAAATCCGATACTGTGTGTTAATCATGGTCATTATCGTTAGCTCCAAAAATGGCACATAAGAACCATAAAAGCACAATTAAAGTAGTCCATATGACTTGTACATTTTATTTAAAGTCTATTGAAGACAAACAATAGTTTTGTTCATCTTAAACGGCTGTGTTTGCGCTTCACTAAACGAGCAGTACTCTGTTGTACCACACACACATAAACACATACCATGTGTGGAGCTGATGACGCACTGCTGTTTTTAGTTCTCAGAGCAGCCTGCAATATGTGAACGCTCCACAAGAACTACATCTCAGATGGAGATGCTCGATAGTTCAGATCGCTTTTAACATGCATTGAGATAGGAGCCCGAGGAGCAATTGACCTGATCTTGAATGAAAGGCATATTAAACTACTTTGAACTAGCCCACACACACACTCTAATGTAATGTACACACTAATACGTTTTTGTTTGAAAAATCATCTTTTTCTCTACGTTTTGGCCTTCCGTCCACACTGAGACAGCGTTGTTGACAGCAAAGACAAAGCTTTTCAAAAACACTCTCCCAAGTGGATACATTTGAAAACAGCATCTTCACATTGTAGTGTGGACAGGGAAAATGAAGATATCTGAAAACGATGTATTTGTTGTCATGTGACAGTCATTTGATCCATTCAACCCAAAATAATCAAGATGGCATTGTTGTGCCTGCAATTCACTTTGATACATTGTTAAAGATAAATGTTACTTTGTACAACCTTCAAATTGCATTCCTTCAAAGGCATGCAAGTAAACGAGAAGTTTACTCGGAATTGCTGTCCGGTGATGGAACACAAGGACACTTAGGACCTTACATGAAACTGCGATTATTTTTTTTTTTTTTTTTTTTTTTGCATGCACAGTAAGGGGATTTATGAGTTTTCATACAGTACATAGTGTGGAGTGTACATTATTCATCAAAACAAAAGCCCCAGGTTTTAAAGTTAAGAAATTACGACTGAAATACATTACTATTGTATAATAACATTCTAAAATGTATTATTATTATTTGTATTGTTGTTATTATTAATACTAACAACAACAACAATTATTATTATTTTATAATTTTTTTATTATTAAATTAAAATAATATTTATGTTGATTGGGTTCCAAAAAAAATAATTGTGTGATTTGAAAAGTGGACTGATATCCTATTACAACTAAAATGAGCCAAAAAAAAAAATAAAAAAAGAGGACTGAATTCATTGAAGTCCAGATAATTTGAAAACATGTGTAAAGAGTACTGGCTTCTTTTCTACTGAAGACTTTTACTGGAATTACTGATATTTTCACTGCTGCAATATCCAGTGATTAATAAAGTTTTCCTTAATAGGCACAACATTTTTTATGTAAGAATTGTTTTTCTCTATTTGACAATGAAATGTGTATTTAGATGTTTTTGTTTCTTTATGATTAAAAGAATACCTCCAATCAGTTTTTCACAGAATAGATATTCTAAACTGAATAATAAAAAAAAAAACACAACACTGATATCAGATCGGGATTGGCATCGGCCCATCCTGGGAGTTCAGGTATTGGAATCGGATCAGGTGTGAAAAAAATGGTATTGCGCATTCCTAATTCCTAACGTATGTATATACATAAGTGTGTACACAGGGTATTTAAAGCACTGCAGAGGCTCTTAAGATCGGCTTCACTGCTCCACTGCCCAATCATAAATGAAAAAAGTCTATCAGAAATAGACCTCTTTACCAATTACAAGCTGAGCCACAGTCACAAACCAAAATTGGAAAAGAATTCCAAAGGAAATATAATTTAAAGGCATCTTTCTTTCATGTATTTTTATTAGTTGGTTGGTGAAATCACTAAAGAGTTGTGCCACATTTGCGTGCGATAACCTGCATTTTATTTACTAACCATCTACTGTTCAGTTTAACCAGGCTGTACTGTTGCATATGCTATCAGTGGACAGCCAGACACCTCAGCGGACAGCCAGACACCTAAAGGACACCTTAGAGAATTACCTCTAAATAATTTGAGAGTATTTTATAGACAGTAGTAATGACTGTATATCATATTGAATTAAATTGGCTTTATAGGAATGTCTGTGGGTGGAGTAAGAGGAATACATGTTACAAGAAGTTTTGAGGTGTAGTTTTGTCATATCTGTTATTAAATTAGTGATATTTCTCATTTAACTATGCTTTTCATACATGGTGACACATTCACAGACACGTCGTTTTGTATATTCAGGCACCAATTAAAATGCCATGGAATTAAGTTGTACTTCTTTGCAGTTCAAGAAATCTTGTTATGGCTTTGTAAATTCTAAAGTAAAAACGTAAAAGGATAGTTCACACAAAAATGAAAATTCTGTCATTTACTCTCATTAAGTTCCAAACCCTTATGACATTCTTCTGTGGAACACAAAAGTAGATGTCAGGCAGAATGGTAGACTCAGTTGCAATTCAGTTTTATTGGATATTACAATGAATATACATATAGTACAATGACAGTAAATGGTGACTTAGGCTGTCAAAAATCTCATTTTGTGTTCCATGGAAGTCATAAGGGTTTGGAACAACATGAGAGTGAGTAAATGTGAACTATTGGATGAACTATCCCTTTAAGATGGCACATCCAGATTAAATGAAATCACAGTCTGAGTCAGGCCCACAACAGTCCATAAATCATGCAGTAATGCACTATACAGGAAGTGTGTGAGTAATTATGTCTTACTGTATTAACATATTTGCATATGATGTCTCCGTCTGTAACTTCTGGCTGAGTCTGCAGTAAGACTGTCTCCATTCTACTGTGGAAGGTTGATACACTACATGATGTGTACATTTTTAATCTTTAACCTATGGAATATTAATTTCCTTTGCATACTTCACAAAAACAACAGAAAGGCCTAAACCATTCTTGGCACTCCATTGTGTTAGGCACATTATTGTAAAGACCATAGAAAAAACTCACTGAGTTTGTAAACAAAATTACATGAGATTATATCTTATATCAAGTAATACAGTAATACAAACTTAGCAATTACACTCATACAACCACTCATTTTTAAATGTTTACAGAACCTACATTATAAGAGCAAAAGTCTCAGTCTTTAATTCTTATCAACCATTTAAACCATTTTTTAAGTATAATATAATACAATTTTCATTTTTTTTTTTTTTCCAGAGTCCACCGAATAGCCATTGCTGATGTATAAATGTGGTCATATGGGGTTAATGCTTCCAAGGATTTCTGAATGATTTTTTTCTTTTGTTAGATGGTCTTTTTGGATGGGCGAGATTATTTTGAGTTCTGAAAGTTACAGTATCTTTACATAAAGACATCAACAACAAAAGATATGGGAAGCATTTTCTCCTCCCTTTTAAAATCATAACTGTGCATTATTATACACGTAGTTGCATTTTCTTATTTGCATTAAGTATTGTTTTTTTTCCTGCTGTGCACAGCCCTATCAGAAGAGACCAGCAACCCATTTCTGGGGTCAAGACTCACCAGTTGAGAACTACTGTTTTTCATACAAGACCTTTCACATAATAGAAATGCTGGGGACTCTAAATGTTGTAGTCATACAGAGCCACCTTATGGTCAGGTCCTGTAATCAGCATTGCATACAAGTCAGCTCTTACTTTTTTGTCACGACTTGAGGTTGTGAATTTTCTTGTCAGTGAAACACTGAACACTGTGGGAGCAATTGATTTTCACACTACTCTGATTTAACAGATGTGTCTCAGCATATCAGTTCCTGTTCAAGGTCTGAATTTCAATTTATTTGAAACAAAGGACATATGATACTATCTTTTGAGCTGCATAGATAAACAGGACAAATATGTCAATGATCTGCACTACATAAGTAGGTCAATGGTGAGAGACAAAGACAGAGATTATGAATACATTTATTTTTTTTTTAAATTGAGAGAAATGTTGTATATTATCTTAATGAAAATGTATTCCTTTTTTAATTTTATTTTACATTGTATGGTGCTAGGGTATTTTACAGTATATTCTGCTGTACAGTGAGTATGTCTCTGATGTCAATAAGGCATTCAGCAGATGTCTTTGAGATGTTTATGATTTAGAATATTTGTAAATCTGATCTTTTTAAGATGTTTAGCAGATATTAATTAGATTTTTATGCTTTCCAGATGAAAAGATCTAAAACAGACATCTCGCAGATGTACGTGTATTATCTGGGTAATGGAATCAAAATTTTTAGCAGCTATAGATATTTAGCGCTTTTCATGGTTGTGCATTTTCTATTTTCAGGATGAAAAGAATCAGCTAATGACCACTAATGTCTGGTTGTGGCAGGTAACCCAAAGTCATTTAGCTTTAATGTTGAAGTGCAATCAAAAATAGCTACCTTTAACACTTCCTTATCGTTTTCCTGTAGGAGTGGACAGACTATAAACTTCGGTGGAATCCGGAAGATTATGGTGGAATCACATCTATTAGAGTGCCCTCAGAAACTATCTGGCTACCAGACATAGTCCTCTATGAGAAGTAAGTAAACGTCACATCTAATGATCCACATCAAATATCAATTCAAGCTTTAGACATAACCATGGAAATATTTAGTAACTGTAATGCTTATGTACAAATTTGTGAATAGTTTACTTCTTAATGGCTCTGTCAGACATCAAATCTGTAAGATCTTATTACTGGTGCTGACTAACCCACCCAGAACAACCTAGCATCCACCTAGCATTGCCCTAGCAACCACTCAGAACACCATAGCAACTGCATTACAATACACACATACTATTTTTTTTTCATAATGTAAAAATCTAGTTGCTAATACTGTGTCTCTCTTTTACACTCTCTCTCTCTTAGTGCTGATGGCCGATTTGAGGGTTCTCTAATGACCAAAGCCATTGTAAGGTTTAATGGTACCATCATGTGGACTCCTCCAGCCAGCTATAAATCGTCCTGTACCATGGATGTCACATTTTTCCCCTTCGACAGGCAGAACTGCTCAATGAAGTTTGGATCCTGGACATACGATGGCACTATGGTGGATCTGACACCTGTTGACCCATACGTAGACCGTAAAGACTTCTTTGACAATGGTGAATGGGAAATACTCAACGCCACTGGGCAGAGGGGCAGTCGGCGTGACGGCATCTACTCCTATCCTTATGTCACATATTCATTCATACTGAAACGTCTCCCTCTCTTTTACACACTCTTTCTCATTATTCCATGTCTCGGCCTATCGTTTCTCACCGTGCTGGTCTTCTACCTTCCGTCGGATGAAGGAGAAAAGCTTTCGCTTTCCACCTCTGTCCTTGTGTCTCTCACTGTGTTTCTTCTTGTTATTGAAGAGATTATCCCATCTTCCTCTAAAGTCATCCCTCTGATAGGAGAGTATCTACTTTTCATCATGATATTCGTCACGTTCTCAATCATTGTTACTGTTTTTGTCATCAATGTCCATCACCGTTCCTCTGCCACATACCATCCCATGGCACCTTGGGTTAAGAGCCTTTTTCTCCAGAGGTTACCCAGATTACTCTGTATGAGGGGGCACACGGATCGTAATCAACACCCCGACATTGAGCTGCGAAGCCCAGAGCTAAAACGAGGGATGAAACGAGGGCAACAGAAGAGTGCTGGAGGAGGAAGAGTGGGAATAAAGGAAGATGAGAACCAGGCCTGGATTGCACTGTTGGAGAAAGCCACTAATTCAGTGCACTACATTTCCAGACACATCAAGAAGGAACACTTCATAAGAGAGGTGTTTAGGCATAAATTTTTCCGCAGCATTAACTGGCTAAGAAAGGGGTCGTTCACATAGGGAGCATGCTTGCGTTCAAAAACAGCTAGATGCAACACAGCGGAATGGAACAGAACAGAGAGGAAATCATTGGTCATCATTTACTCACTCATGTTGTTCCAAATCTGTATTGTTTTATTTTTGTTCCGTGGAACACAAAAGAAGATGCTGGGCAAAATGTCCAGTTTCAGTCACCATTTCCTTTCATTGTATGGACGAAAGATACAATGAAAGTGAATGGTGACTAAGGCTGTCAGTCCCTAATACTCTCCTTTTCTGTTCTACAGAAGAAAGAAAGTCCTACAGGTTTGGAACAACATAAGGGTTTGTAAATGATGACAGAATGTTCTTTTTGGACAGAATTTTTAGTTGATCTTCTTTAAACTTGATATGGTGACTTTAAATATAGTGCTCATGGCAGGAGACCGCAACATACATCACAGTAGTAAAAATGCCCATTTAGGGCATGTTTACATAGACCAAAATGTCTATGTATAAAAATAAGACAGATGGACACAAGGATGTGTCCTGTGTGAATATCCCCTACTGTATTATTATTATTTTTTTCTGCCTTAGCGGGGCAATTCAAATTGAGTTATTTTATTATTATTAAGGTAAAATGCAATTCCCTATCTGTCACTCACTCGACGTTGTGTCGATGTAGTGACACTAGGGGTCACTCTTGGGAGCCCCAAACACCTCTGCTTTTTTGAAAAAAGGCCAATGAGAATTGGCGAGTGGAATTTGCATGCCACTCCCCCGGACATACGGGTATAAAAGGAGCTGGTATGCAACCACTCATTCAGATTTTCTCTTCGGAGCCAAGCAGTTCTATTCATTGAAGCTGAATTCATCCGCGAGATCATTCACCTCATCTGCTGGATTCTACGGCGCATTTCAGTGGCTTCTCCCCCTCTGCACCTGTGGAGTGCAGAGAATGCCCCTGGGCGCTTCGGCAGAACAACAAAAGAGTATATTCTAAAAGAGTATATTTTCTTTCTAAAAGAGCGGCACACACGGAATGCCTTTTTAAAGATGCCTTTCCATTTGTGTGTTATTCCTGGTTGCGGTCGTTATCTCTCTGCTTCTGACGGCCACGATCGCTGTCTTAAGTGTACGGGCCCGGAGACATCGTTCGTGGATGGGTCTTGTCCTCATTGCGAGAACATGACCATGGACTTGAGCAGCACCTCAAGTCGCTACAAGCCACTCACATCCCGGGCGACCTCAACACCGCAGCGGTTGCGCTGTTACACCAGGTTACCCTCAGGGGAGCTCATTTGGAGTCGATTCGGTCGAGCACAGGTAGACCTTTTTGCTTCCCGGGAATCCTCCCACTGCCCGCTTTGGTACGCCCTGACCGAGGCACCCCTTGGTATAGATGCGCTGGCACACAGCTGGCCCTCTGGACTACGCAAATACGCGTTTCCCCCAGTGAGCCTACTTGCACAGACCCTGTGCAAGGTCAGGGAGGATGAGGAGCAGATCATCCTAGTAGCACCCTACTGGCCCACCCAGACGTGGTACTCGGATCTCACACTCCTCGCGACAGCCCCACCCCCCTGGCAAATTCCCCTGAGAAAAGACCTTCTTTCTCAGGGACAGGGCACCATCTGGCACCCGCGACCAGACCTCTGGAATCTCCACGTCTGGCCCTTGGATGGGATGTGGAAGACCTAAGTGGCCTACCACACTCAGGCTGTATGCCTTGAAGTGGCGTCTGTTCGCTAAGTGGTGTTCTTCCTGACGTGAAGACCCCCAGAGATGCGCAGTCGGATCAGTGCTTTCCTTCCTGCAGGAGAGGCTGTAGGGGCGGCTGTCCCCCTCCACCCTGAAGGTGTATGTAGCCGCAATTTCGGATCATCACGATGCAGTAGATTGTAAGTACTTGGGGAAGCATGACTTGATCATCAGGTTCCTGAGAGGCGCTAGGAGGTTGAATCCCTCCAGACCACGCCTCATCCCCTTGTGGGACCTCTCTGTAGTCCTTCAGGGTCTACAGGGAGCTCCCTTTGAGCCATTGGAGTCAGCTGAGCTTAAGGCACTCTCTTTGAAGACTGCCCTCCTGACTGCGCTCACTTCCATCAAAAGGGTAGGGGACCTGCAGGCGTTCTCTGTCAGCGAATCGTGCCTGGAGTTCGGTCCGGGTTACTCTCACGTGATCCTGAGACTCCGACCGGGCTATGTGCCCAAGGTTCCCACGACCCCCTTTAGGGATCAGGTGGTGAAACTGCAAGTGCTGCACCAGGAGGAGGCAGACCCAGCCTTGGCGTTGCTGTGTCCGGTGCGAGCTTTACACATCTATTTGGATCGCACGCAAAGCTTTAGAAGCTCCGAGCAGCTCTTTGTCTGCTTTGGTGGACAGTGGAAAGGAAGAGCTGTCTCCAAACAGAGGATCGCCCACTGGATCATTGACGCCATCGCGATGGCATATCAGGCTCAAGACGTGCCACCCCCTGCGGGGTTACAAGCCCACTCTACCAGGAGTGTGGTGGCCTCCTGGGCCCTGGCCAGTGGTGCCTCTTTGGCAGACATCTGCAGGGCAGCGGGCTGGGCAACACCCAACAACTTTGTGAGGTTCTACAATCTCCGGGTTGAGTCGGTCTCGTCCCGTGTATTGGCAGGCACGAGCAGGTAAGTTCCGGGACAGCTGGCGGGGTGTACCACTTGTGCATAGCGCCTTTCCCCTCCCTTGAGGTGAAGATGTGCACTCTTGACTCCCAGGCGTGTTCACAGATTGTGATCCCTGGATGACTTTCCTCCTCAGCCCTCTGGCAGTTGAGTTTGCGGAGAAACTCACTGCCGGCCCAGTACGTGCGCTAATGAGACCCTGTACTGAGATAGGTGCTCCACATTTGCTGGTTCCCCAAAGGCGACCCCATGTGATATCTTTCGCAAAATCGTTTCCCTGTCAGCAAACTGCATCTTCCTTGGGCTTAGGCCCCTCTGCCCCCAGTCGCCATGCTCTGTAGAAACTTCTCCCCCTTCGGGTAGGACCTACCATGGGACCTCTCCACATGACATACTTCTGACAAGACTCGGTAAGCCCATGTGACGTATTCCACTCAAAATACCCCCCCCCCCCCCCACCATTTTGGGCAGGGTGTGGTCTCCGCTGTGTCTTCCCCTTGGGAGGGATACCTCCCGACGCAGACACTTATGGCTCCCAGTCGGTTAACAAATTCCACTCTTTTTGGGGAGAAAAGAGAGGAAAAGAGGCCTCGGCTGGGCTAGCCTGTCCCTATTGTTGAGCATTCGACTTGTTCCTGTAGGACCATTCAATGCTCATAAGAGCTTTGGGGGAGGTTACGTGACGGCCTGGTGTGCTGGCTACAAGGCACACAGCGGTCTGCCCGTCACTCACCGCCAGTTCACGTAACACAGTTCAGATAGTTGTGGCGTTTTGTATAGGGACCCCTAGTGTCACTACATCGACACAACGTCTCGTTCCCTCCATCAGGGAACGGAGGTTATGAAAGTAACCAGGACGTTTTTTGACAATGTCAGTATGCTTGCTTGCTTCCCGCATTTAATAAATGTATTTGGGTCTGTTTGTTTCTCAGGTGGTTCAGGACTGGAAATTTGTTGCTCAGGTGTTGGACCGGATCTTCTTATGGGTCTTTCTCACAGTTTCTGTGCTTGGGACAATCCTCATCTTCACCCCGGCACTTCAGATGTACCTAAGCACACCTTAAAAACCCATTTGAACCTACAACAACATTCCTACAACTTACAGCCCCTTTCAAATATATATCCTTCCCACAACCTTACAGAAATCCATCTAAATTGTCCTCCTCTGACCTAGCCACATTTGTAATCCATTCAGAATTCAACTTCTATCTCTGCCTCATAATCCTTCTCAGTGCTGTGCTCAAAAGTAAATTAAGGATTTAGGAATTGTATGTCCATTTTACACAATAGGCAGTTTAAGGTAGGTGGAATTTGGATCTGTCTAGGCTCTCGGAGGGAATCATGATTTTAAATATCTTTAATAATTTGATAGATCTAAGTACTTTCATTTAAAAGGTGTAACAATGCTTAGGCCTCTTATTTTGCATTCAGACCCACAAATAGTGTGAACTATAGTCTGGTTTTAGGTTCCCTCAATGCAGTGTTTGATAAAGGAATAGTTCACCCAATAATGAAAATTCTGTCATAATTTATCTGCCCTCATGTTGTTCCAAACTTGTATGGCATTCTTATGTAGATTCAAAAGGAGATGATATCACAGCCCATCTTTTAAGTACAATGGTACAATGGTTTAAAGCTTAAAAAAGGACCCAAAAGTATCATAAAAGTAGTCCAGGCACCTTGTGCATCATATTTCAAGTCTTCTGAAGACACATGATATGTTTTAGTGAGAAACAACGCAAAATTGTTCACAATGGCACGTGTGTTCATGTGAGAGCTTCAGTTTTTTTTGTGCTAAACAATGCAAGTTCTCACGTGAACACGCAAAATTTTGGGTTGCTTCTCACAAAAATATTATGCCTTCAGAAGACTTGGAGTAAGATGCATAATCCACTACCATTGTATTGTTGATATGGCTGTGATACTTATTCAAACGTTTCCTTTTGTATTCTGTATAAGAAAGAAAGTCATATGAGTTTGGAACATCATGAAGATGAGTAAATTATGACAGAATTTTAATTTTTGGGTGATCTTTTCCTTTAAGGAGGAGCTTTCACTCGTGTTAATTTGCTACAGGTGGAAGAGAGCAAACTAATGAAGCTGGTCATAAAAATTGTATACAAACATCTTTAGTTTTCTTATCGTAGGAATCTTAGGAGAGACTGTTGAAAAAATGTATCACTCATTTGAAGCTGATTCAATGGTCAGAGCACACCAGAAGCATAACCTGGACACAACTGGTTGTGTTTGCCATTATTAGCAAGCTCTGGATTAATATAGCTTCCTTTTATTATTTTAGTGCATTCATAATGTTACGAGTCCAAAAAAAGATGTCGTCATCGTATTGTAGCTTTATGTTTATTGCATATTTAATTGTACAAAATAACCCTAACTTGTCAGTCATATCTGTGTTGTTGGACATGTGTCTTCCTCTCTGCACTTCTGTGACACATCAGATAAATTTCTGTATTCTGAATAGCCCAGACATTGCAGAGGAAACTGTAATACTGTATGGAGATCAGTGTTACTTTATTTGCATTCCATATAATTAAAACAGTGTTTTAGAGAAGGCCCTATTTGTCTGGAGACTTTCATTAAAAAAATGTATACACTGTATCTGCAAGAAAATATAGTAGGATAAAGACAAATTGGCCACTTTTTTTACAGTCATCTGTCCAAAATGGCACAATTTACTTCAATTCACTCTACATCTACAAGGGAGCTGTTATACTGCATTATATATATATATATATATATATATATATTCCAAAGGTTTGGAATAATGTACAGATTTTTCCTGTTTCAGAAGGAAATTGGTACTTTAATTCACCAAAGTGGCATTCAACTGATCACAAAGTATAGTCCGGACATTACTGATGTAAAAAACAGCACCATCACTATTTGAAAAAAGTAATATTTCCAGCACCCATCACTCCAACACCTTATCCTTGAGTAATCATGCTAAATTGCTAATTTAGTACTAGAAAATCACTTGCCATTATATCAAACACAGTTGAAAGCTATTTGGTTCATTAAATGAAGCTTAACATTGTCTTTGTGTTTGTTTTTGAGTTGCCACAGTATGCAATAGACTGGCATGTCTTAAGGTCAATATTAGGTGAAAAATTGCCAAAAAGAAACAGCTTTCTCTAGAAACTCATCAGTCAATCATTGTTTTGATAAATGAAAGCTATACAATGCTTGAAATTGCCAAAAAACTGAAGATTTCATACAAAGGTGTACACTACAGTCTTCAAAGACAAAGGACAACTGGCTCTAACAAGGACAGAAAGAGATGTGGAAGGCCAGATGTACAACTAAACAAGAGGATAAGTACATCAGAGTCTCTAGTTTGAGAAATAGACGCCTCGCATGTCCTCAGCTGACAGCTTCATTAAATTATACCTGCTCAACATCAGTTTCATGTACAGCAGTAAAGAGAAGACTCAGGGGTGCAGGCCTTATGGGAAGAATTGCAAACAATAAGAAACATAGACATTGGACATCAGATAATTGGAAAAGAGAGTTATGGATCTTAACCCCATTGATCTGTTGTGGGATCAGCTAGACTCTAAGGTGCGTGAGAAGTGCCCGACAAGACAGCCACATCTATGGCAAGTGCTACAGGAAGCGTAGGGTGAAATGTCACCTGAGTATCTGGACAAACTGACAGCTAGAATGCCAAGGATCTACAAAGCTTTTATTGCTGCACGTGGAGGATCTTTTGATGAGAACTCTTTGAAGTAGTTTAAGACGAGGAGGAGGGCATGGCCAGGCTGTGAGGGTGCACGGC
Organism: Myxocyprinus asiaticus; assembly: GCF_019703515.2. NCBI lineage: Eukaryota > Metazoa > Chordata > Actinopteri > Cypriniformes > Catostomidae > Myxocyprinus > Myxocyprinus asiaticus. The sequence continues at coordinate 33,588,055 of NC_059350.1, forward strand.
CGGTGCTGAGTCACCTAATCAGCCGGGAGGGGGATAAAGACAAGCCGGGTGCCCCAGTTAGACAGAGAGAGAGACACACACACACAGCGCGCATATGGCTCTCTCTCTCTTGAACTGGCACCTCCAGCTCATCTTTATCCCCCTCCCAGCTGATTAGCCTGATTCAGGGCTGGGTGTGTGTCCTCACAACCCCCGGCATGATATACTCCGTTCCCTACCTGGAGGGGGGGTGTTGCCCTTCTGGCCGTGCCTGCTGGCAGGTCTTCCCCACCTTTCTGAAGTACTGGGAGAGACGAAGGGAGGGAAAGGGGAGAGGGAAAGAGCGAGGCGGTGCGACAGATAAAGATATAGGAGAGCGAGAGAGAGAGAAAACTCACTCACCAGTCCCCAGACACACTGTCGCTTGGTCCTCAGTCACTCTGCCCTCTGGCGGACGACAGCCGCTCCACCCCTGGCGGACGGTAGTGAGTCCTCCGACCCCAGGTGGACGGAAGGGCTCCTCCCCTTCCTGGTGTATGGCAGCGGTTCCTCCGACTCCCAGCGGCCAGCAGCGACTCCTCCGTCCCATGGCGGATGGTCACGGCTCTGCCCCTGGTGGACGGCAGTGGCGAGGACTCCACGACAACACATCCCTCCTCCTTCCCGGGTTTCGGCACCAATGTAACAGGTAAAGGTGGGTAAGGAGGAGGCGGGAACCAGCTGAACAGTCAACGTAAGTTTCAATAACATAAATGAACTAAAATCAACTTAAACTCAAACACACAGACACACACACACAGAGGCCACGTGTGTGTCTCTCTCTCTCTCGGACTGGTACCCCTGGCTCGTCTTTATCCCCCTGCCGGCTGATTAGGTGACTCTGCGCCGGCCGTGCACCCTCACGGCCTGGCCACGCCCTCCTCGTCACAATATATATACAGTGGTGTGAAAAAGTGTTTGCCCCCTTCCTGATTTCTATTTTTTTGCATGTTTGTCACACTTAAATGTTTCAGATCATCAAACAAGTTTAAATATTAGTCAAAGATAACACAAGTAAACACAAAATGCAGTTTTTAAATGAAGGTTGTTATTATTAAGGGAAAACAAAATCCAAACCTACATGGCCCTGTGTGAAAAAGTGATTGCCCCCTAAAAATAATAACTGGTTGGGCCACCCTTAGCAGCAACAACTGCAATCAAGCGTTTGCGATAACTTGCAATGAGTCTTTTACAGCGCTGTGGAGGAATTTTGGCCCACTCATCTTTGCAGAATTGTTGTAATTCAGCCACATTGGAGGGTTTTCGAGCATGAACTGCCTTTTTAAGGTCATGCCACAGCATCTCAATAGGATTCAGGTCAGGACTTTGATTAGGCCACTCCAAAGTCTTCATTTTGTTTTTCTTCAGCCATTCAGAGGTGGACTTGCTGGTGTGTTTTGGATCATTGTCCTGCTGCAGAACCCAAGTTCGCTTCAGCTTGAGGTCACGAACAGATGGCCGGACATTCTCCTTCAGGATTTTTTGGTAGACAGCAGAATTCATGGTTCCATTTATCACAGCAAGTCTTCCAGGTCCTGAAGCAGCAAAACAGCCCCAGACATCACACTACCACCACCATATTTTACTGTTGGTATGATGTTCTTTTTCTGAAATGCAGTGTTACTTTTACGCCAGATGTAATGGGACACACACCTTCCAAAAAGTTCAACTTTTGTCTCTTTAGTCCACAGAGTATTTTCCCAAAAGTCTTGGGGATCATCAAGATGTTTTCTGGCAAAAATGAGACGAGCTTCAGCAGTGGTTTTCGTCTTGGAACTCTGCCATGCAGGCCATTTTTGCCCAGTCTCTTTCTTATGGTGGAGTCATGAACACTGACCTTAACTGAGGCAAGTGAGGCCTGCAGTTCTTTGGATGTTGTTGTGGGGTCTTTTGTGACCTCTTGGATGAGTCGTTGCTGCGCTCTTGGGGTAATTTTGGTCGGCCGGCCACTCCTGGGAAGGTTCACCACTGTTCCATGTTTTCGCCATTTGTGGATAATGGCTCTCACTGTGGTTCTCTGGAGTCCCAAAGCTTTAGAAATGGCTTTATAACCTTTTCCAGACTGATAGATCTCAATTACTTTCTTTCTCATTTGTTCCTGAATTTCTTTGGATCTCGGCATGATGTCTAGCTTTTGAAGATCTTTTGGTCTACTTCGCTTTGTCAGGCAGGTCCTATTTAAGTGATTTCTTGATTGAGAACAGGTGTGGCAGTAATCAGGCCTGGGTGTGGCTAGAGAAATTGAACTCAGGTGTGATAAACCACAGTTAAGTTATGTTTTAACAGGTGGGGCAAACACTTTTTCACACAGGGCCATGTAGGTTTGGATTTTGTTTTCCCTTAATAATAACAACAACCTTCATTTAAAAACTGCATTTTGTGTTTACTTGTGTTATCTTTGACTAATATTTAAACTTGTTTGATGATCTGAAACATTTAAGTGTGACAAACATGCAAAAAAATAAGAAATCAGGAAGGGGGCAAACACTTTTTCACACCACTGTATATATATATATATATATATATATATATATATATATATATATATATATATATATATATATATACACACACATACACAGGGTTAGGACGGTTACTTTTGAAATGTATTCCACTACAGATTACAGAATACATGCTGTAAAATGTAATTTGTAACGTATTCTATTAGATTATTCTAAATACTTTGGATTACTTCTTCAGCACTGGTAGATTTTTTTTCACTTGTTTTGACTATAAAAACTATAAAAAGGATTTTTTTATATATTTTTACAGGAAAACAATAAAAAAAATGATCAAGTATATGATTTTTGCCCTAATATCAAAGGTCTTAATAGAAAAAAAAAAAAGAAATTATGATCTAATATGAACAATCTTGATAATAAAATATTGCCTGGTAACGTGCATGTAAAATGTCTAGAAATAGCATTTTAGCTTAGTCCCCAACCCTGTGTATATATATATATAAACTTACTGTATATACAGTACTGTGCAAAAGTTTTAGGCACTTGTGAAAAATGTTGCATAGTGAGGATGTCTTCAAAAATAATGACATAAATAGTTTTCATTTATCAATTAACATCATAACATCAACATAATAAAGCTAAATCAATATTTGGTGTGGCCACCTTTGCCTTTAAAACAGCCCCAATTCTCCTAGGTACACCTGGACACAGTTTTTCTTGGTTGTTGGCAGATAGAATGTACCAAGCTTCTTGGAGAATTCACCACAGTTCTTCTATTTAATCTCAATTGCTTCTGTCTCTTCATGTAATCCCAGACTGACTTGATGTTCAATGGGGGCTCTGTGGTGGCTTTGCCATCTCTTGCGGAGTGCCCTGTTCTTCTATTCTAATCTTTTCTATTTGCAAAAGTAATGTTTGGGAGTCTAAAATGTATTTTTCCTATTGACACACTAAAGCTGAACATATATATAACCATCTTAAGACAAATGTTTTTGTGAAACATCTTAAGTTCCTAAAACTTTTGCACAGTACTGTGTGTGTGTATATATATATATATATATATATAAGCAATATCACTTGAGCAGGAGTGCTTTATGGCCCTAAATCAGCATGGCTGTGATTCTGCCGCAGGCACGAGGGTCATACAGCATGATTGCGAGTGTGACATTGCTTTTATACAACAGTTCAACTAAAAAAGTAAATAAAATAAAAAATAGATAAGGAAAAACTAAAGAAAATGGAGGTTGTGTGCACATCTAAAACAATTAAGGGCAGGTGCACGATCAAGAAATTACAGTTCATAGTGATAAAGGAGACCGATACACTGCTACATATGCTCCAGTGTAATTTAATAGATTAAACAGACAACGTTTCGACCACTAAGGTCTTCGTCAGGCGTTATCTTTTTAATCTATTAAATTAGATGGGAGCATATGTAGAAGTGTGCCAGTCTCTTTCTTCATGAACGACTGTCACAAAAAATGCACTTGTGCATGGAACTACTTTCTTACGCCACAGGATCAGGATCTGCCATTGCTAGATCAAAAGAGGCACCCAAGCCTCCATTACTATATCCGAAAATGTCATTTTAGAACTAATAACAACAGCTTGGACTGTTTCTAACAAGTTGTTGGAGAAACAAGGATGTGTTTGAGAGTGAGAGAGAGAAAGAGAGAGAGAGAATTTACCGATCAGCCATAACATTAAAACCACCTGCCTAATATTGTGTAGGTCCACTTCGTGCCGCCAAAAAGCACCAATCCGCACATCAAAATAGTATTCTGAGATGCTATTCTTCTCACCACAATTGTACAGAGTGGATATCTGAGTTACTGTAGAATTTGTCAGTTCGAACCAATCTGGCCATTCTCTGTTGACTTCTCTCATTAACAAGGAATTTCCATCCACAGAACTGCCACTCACTGGATGTTTTTTGTTTTTGGCACCATTTGGAGTAAATTTTAGAGACTGTTGTGCGTGAAAATCCCAGGAGATCAGCAGTAACAGAAATACTCAAGCCAGCCCATCCGGTACCAACAATCATGCCACGGTCCAAATCACTGAGATCACATTTTTTCCCCATTTTGGTGGTTTATGTGAACATTACCTGAAACTCCTGACCCATAACTGAATGATTTTATGCACTGCACTGCTGCCACATGATTGGCTGATTAGATAATCGCATGGATGATTGTTGGTGCCAGACGGGCTGGTTTGAGTATTTCTGTAAATAAATCAGTCAGTTCTGCCTGGATCTTTGACACCAGATTTGGCGGAGGATCAGTGCAAGCCAACTTATGCCATAAAGATGACACTGCCAGGATGTTGTTAATAAGAATTAACCCCCTATAAGACAGTTGTAACACCAACCATTTCCATTTACTCAAACGACCCTTGATCTTTTCAAAACACCCTTCCCAGTTTTCTGTACAGAATTTTCATCTCCCAAATACACTCCCAGGTATTTAAAGCCCCCTCTTTTCCAGTGTAGTCCATCTGGCAAGTCTGGGGGGTTTCCCAACCACTCCCTACTAAAATGGCTTCACTCTTATTCCAATAAATTTTTTGCAGAAGACATGCTTCAAAATAATTTACCATATTATCCAAAATAATAGCATCACTCTGACTGTTAATAAATTGCTAAGTCATCAGCATATGCAGACAAAGAAATGGGTATGGTATGGTTTGGTATTGACAAACCAGACAATTCAGCCCTTAACCTGTGCAGTAGTGGCTCTATAGACAAGGCATACAGCATGCCTGAGAGAGAGCAGCCTTGTCTGATACCCCTATTAACACTGAAAGGAGCACACACACCACCATTAACATTAATTATACTCTCAATGTCACTGTACAAAACCCTGATCTTATCAATAAAACTAGAATTAAAACCAAAAGCAGTTAAGTCTCTCCATAAATATTGGTGCTCCACTCGATCAAAGATTTTCTCCTGGTCTAAGAAAACATTTACATTCATGCATTTGGCAGACACTTTTATCCAAAGTGACTTACAGTGCATTTATTACAGGGACAATTCCCCCCCCCCCCCCGAGCAACTTGGAGTTAAGTGTCTTGCTCAAGGACACAATGGTGGTGGCTGTGAGGATCAAACTGGTAACCTTCTGCTATAAAATTCAACCTGCAAACCATCAATACCAGGCGCCCGTCCATTCTCCAGGGCAGCAAGTAACTCTTCAAGAGACATGTAAGCACTCCTTGGCTTTACAAAGGCTTTACTGACAGCACATTGGACAAGACTGTGGTCCGACAAACCAGCAGGACTAATAAAAGTCCTAAAAGCATGGTTCAAAGGTTCAAAGCATGGGGTTCAATATGATTCCTATCGATTCTATCGACAGCACAATTTAAATCCCCACCCACAATTACAAATTCTTTGCTGCTTAACTGCTTAACACAGTATTCAAAGTGTCTAAAAAAATATTCTCTCTAAAGCTAGAGTTGGTGCATACACAAAAAATAAATAAAAACACAAAAATACTTTTATTATTGAAAAAACACAAAGCTGGTTACAGAACAATGGATGCCCAGACTACAGCCAACTTGGCTGGATAAAAAAAAGACCGGCAATGGGGCAAAACCAAAAACAAACTGGATAAACAAACCAAGGAAAAGAAAACCAGACAGGAAGCACTGAAACTGAATCTAGAATACAGTGCATAACCGACAGGAGAAATGACAATGAACCGACACAGACAAGCACACACAAGGGGAATATAAAGGGAAGTAAATGATGAGCGTAACGAGGAGGGCAGTTGTAACAGATAACAAAGTAACTAGGTAAACGAGGGGGCGTGGTAAGACATGAGTGCACGTTGCAGTGAGAAAACACAAAGCCATGTGTACTCACACAACACTAGTGTCGGGATCCAGCCACAACTATAAAACAAGACTAACCGAAGTGGCAGGATCCTGACACTAGATACACAAGACAGAACAAACACAAAACACAGGTGCCAGGTCCCGACACTGAAGACTTAACTAGTGTGTCGGGAACCTGAAAGCTTTTGATTAACTAATTCATATAATTCAGCACGTTTCTTAATTTCTCTGACATTCTGCTCTGTGACTATGGAGGATTCAATTAAATCACTGGACACTGATAAGTTACAGACAGCCGTGGCAGATTCTGCCACTGATAGCCCCGAAGTTTCAGTCTCTGCCAACTCAGCTGCAGCCGATTCTTTTGTTGCAGTTTTAGAGCACTGAGGGTTTGCTTTTGCACTCACATCCGGATCAGTAGGTACATATGTTTGTTTGTTTATTTCACAACAAGTTTTCTCTGGGCAGGCACGGACAAGATACCCTTCCTCCCCACATCCAAAGCATTTCATGGAATCAGACTTGCATACACAGTACAATCGAAACCGTCAATATAAAATTTAAATCCTAAATTCAAATCGCTGTCATCCTTAAGTACCATGTAAACTTGTCTTCGAAAAGACACAATATGCTTAACCAGGGGTGATTTACACTTGAGGAATATCTTTTTAATCGGTGAAACAGTTCTTCCATATCTTGACATTTCCTTAGTTACCGTTTCATCTTTAATAAATGGAGGTACATTAGATTCTCCTAGATCGGCTACTAAGGAGAACAGGAGTGAACTGTTCTTCTAGCACAATGCCTTTTTGAACAACTTCAATAGCTCTTTCAGTCATATTCAAAAAAAGAACAATTGCATTATTCATTCTAGAAGCTGACACCACGTTACCGTGCCCGCCAAACTACAATCCTCTACACTTGCTTTAGAATCTACTTTAACACCATGACGTCTAGTTAAGTTTTCAAAGTTCATTGAGCTCGGAAAAACTAAACACACAAACATATAAAAATAGATCGAAAAAACACACAAAGATAGGAGCACTCTTACCAGCCAAAATGCAGCTTTCACTCACACTCACCACTCTCCACTCGCTCACACATGCGCACGAGACACAGAAAGAGAGAGACATTGAGTATATATGATTACCTGCGTCTCTGAAGCAGTAAAGAGTTAAGCTGACTCTATAACTCTATTCCTCAGCTGTAGTGTAGTGTTAGTCAGCTTGCTAAAGATAATGGAATTTTGGTCAAACACTGTACATCCTATTTTCTCTGTGTAAAAATAGCCATCCGAGTGGGGGTCCTCCCCTAAGTATTTTGCAGTAGCCGGTTCGCAAGAGTCATTCACTATAGAAATCATTCTCTCCTCTACCATGTTGAATGTTTCCGTCTCCTCCCAATGCGGAAACTCCTCTTTCAGGTAAGCGCCCTGAGTATGTGTTATTACTCCATCTGTTGTGTCTCTTAGCTGTGATAAGCCTTAATGCTGAAGTTGTAAACTCTTTTTAGTGTAGTAGTAATCCGAGTGATCATGGAGTAAGAGACAATGCTTTTTACTTCAAAGACACCCGCTCTCTGACTGACAGTACTGACTCAACGAACGTTAATTCAACTGGCTCTAACCACATAAAAATTGTCTTTTGTCACCACCTGCTTGCTAAAATCTTTAATGCCACAGGGTTAAATGAAAAGATACACTTCTAGCTGCTTTTACACATCTACGCTTCTCTTACACATTTGGAATACCATGAACACAAGCAGAGTGATACAAACAGTAAAGAATCCCAGTGCTGATGGTGTAAGCTATCTGCAGCCTTGAAACGTATCTCGTCCAATCAGATTCGAGGACCGGAACCAACTGTTGAATAGATATATATATACTGGCAATATATGAAGATGAGACACCTCTCTGTCTCCCTAAATTATACTTATGTCACCAATATTAGTCACCATGAAATCATAATTGACCATATTTACTTAGTTAATAAAGGCTATATAAAAATCTAAATATAAAAAATACATTCCTTGTCTTATTGTGAATGATTCATCTGTTTTCATCTGTCTCGCTTTAAAGAAATAAATGTCCTCTTATTAAAAATGTGCTCCTCCATCTTTCCTTCTCAGCTGATATCGCCAATCCTTTTTTTTTTTTTAATCCTTCACTTTCAACCACCTGGCTCCATACTGATATGTAACACCCAGTGTAGACAACGTCAAGCCATTGTATCGCATCGCATCAAGGGACGTGCCTGGTGTAGACAGGGTGTAAGGAAGTGGACTCGGTTGTGGATGCATATATCTACATTACAACTAAATGCTGAAAAATGTGAAATCTAGAGGCAGGTATCAAAGGTGTTTTATGTCACCTCTTTTGCATTACATTAAAGAGAAAGCATACAAATGTACAAAGTTGCAGGGTGTTAACTGTGTAGTTTGCCTTTATGATATACAGGCTTTAGTCTCAAAGCATCTGGTCTAGGAGTGATATTGTCTGGCCTCCCAGAGAAGCATAGAGCATGAAATATTTCCATTTCCAGAGTATGTGAAGGTTTTTAAGCCACATCTGGGCTCTGTAATCACTGACTTAGTGAGAGATAATGTTTAAACGCTAGATTGAATTTCACGCTGTTGTGCCATTCCTTTCTTTTAAAAGCATGAGCTCTAGACGCATTCCCTTGAGATCCCTGCATGCACTCTCAGCAATCACAGAGCTGTTCTCTGTGTTATCTCCACATAATCCATCACCACATAAATTTAGCAAAATGAATTTTTAGCTATTTAACCATTTTAGACAAATCACTCCACAGCCAACACAACATGAAAGCATTTCCATACTGAATATATGTAGGTTTAACTTTAGGTTACAGTTACTCTTTCTGAGGGAGATTTGTGAGACATCTGTGGGACACCTATCTGTGGCCACCTACTGTATGTAATAACACTTTTTGTTCATAATCAGCTCTGGCGAGATGTGTTGGACTGGCTTGATTAGTGTAGTTTTCTTTTCTGTGTTGACATATTTCCTATTGAATGTTGGGGCGGCACATATGGAAGGTGTACCTTGTCCCTTTTTTCTAAATAGCAAATAGCCTTTAGTTTATGTCACAACCATAAGTATGATTTGCTACTTGCTATTGCTAGTAAGTGGTATTATATTTACATCTAACAATTAGTTTTACTAACTAAAAATGCCAGATAAACTTGTTGCATAATACTAGTTGTTTTAAGTAAGACAGTCAATGTCGCATTGCATTGTAAGAAAAGTAAGACACTAAACAACTTCAAATTAAATGGCAGACAGTGGGCACACAACAGTTTTCCCTAAAAAAAACAAAAAAGCACATCCGCATATTAGAGGATTTCAAGCCATACTGTATTAGAGGAATACAGGCTGCCAAACTGATTTTAGTGAACAAATTTAGTGATAGTGAACAAATTTAGCGATTAGAACAAATAAAAAAAACACAACAGAGGATGAGTTACTGGTGTTGTTGGTCGAACAAATCGTTGCCTGAAGATGTTCAGAAGCGTTTTAAAAACATGGTGCATAAGGCAAGGAAGGAGATATTAAATAAAATCCTGCAACAGGAGGACGACCAAGTGCTAAATTAAATAGAACAACAGAACTGCTCATTGAAATACAATGTGGAATCTCGAATGTTTTGGGGAACCCCATGTTTTGTGGAATTATACGTTTTTATGCAACTGACTGCAACTGAAGTTAAGACCAGTCTTAATGGAAAATTATTTATTAATGATTATTTATTCTGTTTCTCACCCAAAGTGATTGTTTTGCTTCAGAAGACATGGATTAAACTACTTGAGCTGTATGGATTACTTTACTGATGCCTTTATGTCCTTTTTGGAACTTGAAGGTTTTGGACACATTGACTTACATTGGACAAAACATATCATACATCCTTCAAAATATTTTTGTTTGTTTTCTTGCAGAAGAAAGGAAGTCATACAAGTTTGAGGCAGCATGAGGGTGCATTAATGATGAGAGAATTGTCATTTTTGGGTGAACTATCTCATTAAGACTTACTTAAGTAAGACTAGTCTAAAACAGATTTATGCAAGTGGCCCCGGATCTGTGATGGTGCGGATTTTCCTCCACAGCTCTGAGACCTACACCCTTGACATATCCTTCTCCAATGTGTCAAGTATGCCATAAAAAGAGTGACAGTGCCTATTAGTTGTTTGCTCTGTCTTTCAGCATTTCAATACTTTCTTCGAAAAAGAAATAGTCACAGAGATGTTCAGATTTTTGAGGCTGATTAGAGCAGATGTAGATAAACCCAGTGCTGATTCAGGGTTGAGGTAACCTCCATCACTGGGATGTGTAACCAGCCATTCTCCTCCAACCCCTCCATGTCTAGGGTGGAGAAAACTCATACCAGGATGCGTGACGACAGTGGTCTGTTCCAGGATTTCACCAGATCTTACATACAGACCTGGATAGGTGGGAGGGTCTGTCAAACCATAGGCATAGCTTAGAGGAAAATTTTCCCATCTAGCCTTGAGCATTTAGCCATGGGGGAAGCCGCCAGCAAAACAATCTTGCCTCAGCTCAGCCTGGTCAACCTAATCCTTCAAGGCAGTGGGGACCTCGGCTGCTGCAGGCATCTCATTCCTGAGAAAAGACACACTATTCCACTGGTAATTAGAAATGTATTTGATATTATGCTTGAGAACTGATCAGACCATTAATTAGCAAAATGCACTAGGTGTAGCACGTGAGGTAGCATAAAGCAAATAACAAAGGCAATGATCAAACAAATGCAGAAATAGCTCTGTAACGTTTGCTTTGCAATCTCGAAGACAGATTTGCTAGAAAAAAATAATACAGTTCTTTTATCCTCGCATTTTATGCTATTCATGACTGGTAACTTTCTCATTTGGACACTAATTTAAATCCAGCTGTTGAACAAAAGGCTTAAAATACACACAGATGTGTCTTATAGTAAGAGCAAGTCAATCGAAAGAAAACTGGCTTATAAAAGATTCAGATTAAATGAAATGTATGTTGAAAGGTTTTGATATTTATGATAAATTCAGCTCTTATCAGCGCCGTAACCACCATAGACATTAAGTGGGCCATGTCCCCCCCAATATTCATAATCCATGGTTGATTATTATTATTTTATATTAACAATTTTTATTGATTCCATTCATAAAATAAATAAACATAACATAAAATATGGAATTAAATTATATACATTAAGCCCCTCTCCCCAAACATAACACAAACACGCACCTGATACAAACACGCACTACAGTGGTCCAAAATAATTAAACATAAAAATAAAATAAAAAAATTAAATCTATATATTTCCTGGTCTGTAAAACCTACTTTGCCCATTTGTTTCATTAAAACCTTCACATCTTTGGCAAACTGACAGCGGTCAGGAAAGTAATCTTCCACCCGTACCCCTTTCATGAATTTAGTGGATTGGAGAAATAAACTGATTTTATTAAGAGAATGCACTGAGTTTACGTTTTCTTTTTGTGAGCAATCAGACTCACTCTAAAATGTAAGAATGCACATACACATTTAAACTACAAATCCCTCTCCACTACCCCTCCCCGAGAACCCTCCAAAAAAACCAAATATCTACCCCACTTTCTTTTAAAAAAAATCCCATTTTCCCAGCCTTCTATAAATTACCTCCTCGAATGCTGCCACCTTGCCCATCTCTTTGCACCACTCCTGAAATAAGGGTGCTCCAGCCGACTTCCCTCCCCCGAGAATGATCCATCTGCTGATCATAACTCTGGCTAGGACCCAACTTTTTAAATGTCTATCCCCTATATAATGACCGCCCCATCGCCTAAGATACTGAATCTGGGGAAAAATGAAAATTGAGTGTCCAATACGTCACACATAAAGCTCTGAACCCTCAACCAAAATTCTTGGATCTTAACACACCACCAAAAAACATGGGTTGTGTCCCCGTCTTCTGATTGGCATCGCCAGCAGGTGGGTGTGTCTTTAAGACCAAGCCTATACAATCTTATAGTATCTGATAAATTGTAGACTTGATGTTTTTTAGAATCTTAGCCCACACTCCCTCCTCCAATATCAAGTTTAAATCTTTCTCCCATAATCTCTTGAGAGAAGTTGAAGCTCCGTCCCCCAGACTCTGAATTAACAGGGAGTAATACACTGATGCCTCATGACCTTTTCCAAAAGCAGTAATCACCACTCCCAAAAATAGTACAGAGCAGGTGGCACAGCTGTAAAAACCTAAAGAACTGAGATCTGGGAATCCTAAAATGTTGAACCATATTTTCAAAGGATCAACACTCCACTCTCATATAGGTCCCCGAGCGTATTAACCTCCCTCACAATCCACTCTGACCAGCAGAAAGGGGACTTATTAATACATAATTTTGAGTTCAGCCATATGCTCGAGGCAACATTTAATAAATGTCCAAATTAAACACTCGGACACTTTTGTCCATAATGAGTGCAAATGCAAGATAACGGGGTGTAACTTAACTTCTCTGGTTAGTTTAATAGAAAGGCTTTGCAATGGTGAAATGGGGCAAGAACTTCCTGTTCAATACAAAACCGAGGGGCTCTCTCAGGTGGAAGCGACCACTGAGCCAAATGTCTGAGACCAAATGCTTAATAATAAAACAAAATCTTGGGTAGGCCTAGCCCACATTTGTCAGTTGGCCTGAAATGTAATCTGGGATACTTATCATTCCAAATGAAGGACTTCGCTATGCTATCAAATTGCTTGAAATAAGAGAGGGGGACATCTACAGGGAGAGATTGTAGCAGGTAGTTGAATTTTGAAATACAATTCATTTTAATAACATTAACCTTCCCAATCAAAGATAAATGTAATGAAGCCCACCTGCCCATTATGGGGTCAAAATTAACTCTAACTAAATCACACAAATTTGCTGGGAATAAAATGCCCAAATACTTAATGCCCTGTTTGGGCCACTGGAAGGCGCCTGGCTGAAAAGCCGTTACTAAGCAGTATGCTGTCAGAGCCAAAGCTTTGGATTTAGACCAGTTGACTCTGTATCCTGAGAACTTAGAGAAGGAATGAATAATTCTGTGGAGGCATGGTATAGATCTAGTGGGGTCGGAGACGAATAATAAAATATCATCTGCGTAAAGCAAAAGCTTATGCGCCATACCTCAAGCCACCACCCCTGGAAAATCATCTTCCTTTCTTATCGCAGCTGCTAATGGTTCAAGGGCAAGACAGAACAATAATGGGGAAAGAGTGCAACCATGCCGGGTGCCCCTATACAGAGTAAAATAATCTGAAATTAATCAATTTGTTTGTACCGCCGCTACCAGGTGTCTATCAAATAACTTAATCCATTCAATAAAAGTATTCCCGAACCCATATATTTCCAAAATCTTAAAAAGATAATCCCATTCTACCATATCAAACGACTTTTCGGAGTCAAGTGAGATGGCAGCGACCGGAGTCTGATCATTCGCCACTGACCACATGATATTGATGAAACACCTAATGTCATCAGAAGAGCTGCAGCCCCGAATAAACCCCACCTGATCTATATGTATAAGAGATGTCATAACTTTACTTAATCGGTTAGCCAAACGTTTTGACAATATTTTTATGTCTAGCTGGATCAGGGAAGTTGGATGGTAACTCTTACACTCGCTTGGATCTTTGTCCTTTTTAAGAATCAGACTGATCCAGGCTTGTGTCATGGTTGGAAGAAGCTTTCCATTCTTTAATGATTCTGTATAAACTTCTAACAAAAGTGGAGCCAGTTCTGTAGCATAAGATCTAAAAAATTCAGAGGCAAAGCCATCTGGCCCCGGAGCCTTTCCTGTAGGCAAGGCCTTAATTACCTCACCAAGATCCTCCAAGTTTTCTCAGAATCAAGACAATTTTTTGCTCAGTCATCAGTTTAGGGAGTTCTAATGGTTCCACAAAGTTTCTAATATTTTCATCAGTAGACAAAGACGTGGAACTATAGAGATCAAGATAAAATTCTTTAAAAGCATTATTAATATCAATGGCCGAAGTAAATATTTCACCACCAGCAGATTTCACTGAGGGAATGATAGAAAAAGACTCTCTCTGCTTTGTATATCTAGCCAAAAGCTTCCCTGCTTTGTCCCCGACTCTGCCAAAACTCCACCTTACGTGACAAAATAGTATTATATCTGTATTTCAATCGGGTCAATTCTCTGAGGCCATCAGACGACATTCAGTGCCTCATTTCTGCCTCGGCACTTTTAATATTCCCTTCCAACTCCATGAGTTCTCGTGCTTTGGATGTTTTGGTGAATGAGGCATACTGTATGATCCGACCCCTAAGAACCACCTTAAGTGCCTCCCAAGTCACGCCCACAGAGGATACTGAGGACCAGTTGGTCTCCATATAAACATTGATTTCAGGGTTTAACATTTGTTGGAATTCAGGATTTTGCAAAAGGGATACATTAAAGTGCCAACTATATGATTTATTTTCCTCTGTATGTGGCAACACCTCTAAACTCACAGGGCGTGATCTGAGACTAAGATGTTTCCAATTGAGCAATCAATAACAGATGAAATGAGGGACTTAGATATAAAAAAAACAATTCTAGAATAAATCTTATGGACTGATGAAAAAAAAATGTATAGTCCCTACCAGATGGGTTCAAAAGTCTCCAAATATGTGTAAGACCAAGATTTTTACACATCCTGTGAAGCGTCAATGTTGCTCTAGGGGGCTTACACACTTTTGCTTCACTATGATCAAGGACTGAGTCCATCAATAGATTAAAGTCTCCTCCCAGTATTATATCATGAGGGGTGCCAGCGGCTTGCAACATCCCTTCATGATCTACAAAAAAGCCCTGATCATCAGCGTTAGGTGCATAAATATTAGCCAAAAGAAAAAAGAAAAAAGAAAAAAAGAAATGCTAAAACAATAATGACTCTTCCTAATTTATCTTCAATCTGTTTTAGACATTTTAATTGTAGATGCTTACTTATCAGTGCAATGACTCCACTGTTCTTACTTGAGCCAGCACTAAAGAAAACATGTCCACCCCATGTCTTCCCAAATTTTTCAGCTTCTTACGGGGAAAAATACGTTTCTTGAAGAAACACTATATCGTATTTCTTACATTTAAGAAAAGAAATAACCTTCCTTCTTTTTATGGGGTGCCCCAACCCATTCACATTCCACGTGGAGAGAGACAATCCACTCATATTAACATCTGACATTTTGACATATTAGAAAAAATAGATTGTGTCAAAAATAAAATTATAAAGACCACATTCCAACATTAGTGCAACTATCAAACCCCAAACATTCCCCAGAACCAAACAAAGAGAAAAAAGAAAAACATGTGCATTAACCATGCGCACGACAGCGCCAACTGGCATCCATCCCTCTAAATTCAAACAGTCCATGTACGCCTATGAGAGCACCCACGACAACTTTGCGATACAGAATTACACAACAGAAGATAATCTATAAAACAAACTCCAGCCAATAGGCGGAATAAACACAAAGAACATGTAGATTCATCCACATAACTGTCCTGAAGGTGTATTCCTCCACAAAACAAACTCCAGCCGCTAGCAGAACCAGCAAAAAAAAAAAAAAAAAAAAACGGGCCGCTCAGTTTCCTCGGACATTCAAACGAATGTTCAGTGAGCCGGCCCATTTGACTGCTACATGAGTGCAACAAATGACCTAATCACTCCAATGTCTTGGAAGAAATACTCCACAAAACATACTCCAACCAATAGGAGGCATAAGCACAAAGAATGTGCAGATTCATCCACAACACTGTCCCGAAGGAGTGTTACTACACAAACCAAACTCCAGCTGCTAGGCGAAACCAGCACAAAAAGAAACAAAAAAGGCACTCAGTTTCCTCGGACAGTCAAATGAATGTTCAGTGACTCGGTCCACTTGGCTGCAACATGAGTTCTACAAAATAACTTACTCAGTCCATTAACTTTATGAAGGACATCGCTTGATGGGGACATGTAAATATTTTACGGCCATCTTTAGCATCTATTCTCAATTTGGCCGGGAACATCAGTGCAAAAGTAACCTTTCGTTGATGTAAGAGTTTCTTGCGTTCCTTGAATCGATCATGTTTCTCTCTTGTCGAATTTGCAAATTCTGGGGACAAGAAAATGCTGTGGTTCTTCCAAGAAAGCCTTCCTTTACTCCTCGCCTCGCGTAACACGAGATCTTTATCAGATGATCTCAGAAATTTGGCCAGAATTGATCGGAGCCTGTCTCCATTAGCGGATCGCTGAGCCGGAACCCTGTGAGCTCGCTCGATTTCCAGCTTGTGGCCT
This sequence comes from Myxocyprinus asiaticus, assembly GCF_019703515.2. NCBI lineage: Eukaryota > Metazoa > Chordata > Actinopteri > Cypriniformes > Catostomidae > Myxocyprinus > Myxocyprinus asiaticus. The sequence goes on from NC_059350.1 coordinate 33,604,691, forward strand.
GTTATGTCAAGCAGATTCGGAAAAAGCCCATTCAGGAATTTCACCATATCCCGACCTTCTTCGGCTTCAGGAATTCCAACAATACGGATGTTTTCCATATCCTCCAACTTCTCCCAGACGCACTCCAAATCCACCTTGGTCGCTAGTGGATTAGCAGCTACTTCCCTCTCCGACGACTCCAGATAATTGATCTGTTTCTCTACATCCCCCACTCTTGTTACCACTTCAGTGAATTTTGTCCCCATGGCAGTGATCAATCGACATATTACAGCAAGATCCTCCAAATCAGCAACGACCTTCATCAGCATTGCCGACATGTTCAATAATTCTTGCCAAATTTCCCTTACTTCTCTGGCCAAATTGGCTCCCGGGCTTGTGGCCTGCTCGGGGGCATCAGCTTGAGTACGTAAGTGTCTTTTAATGTCTCCAGAGCCCGAGGACTTTGAATTCTGTGACATATTGTCTTTCTAGAACAGTTAAGGATCAGGGTGTATCAAATCTCACCGGTTTATGACATAAAAAGTATTAAAACTAGCAAAGTGTGCAGAGCTCGCCGTTCACATGTCCGAACCTCACACGGCATCACGTGACTCCCGATTATTCAATTATTATATTTGGTCCCCCCCAATCCTGAATATGTGGTTACATCCTTGGCTCTTCTGGATGTATTGTTCTCAAAATGCATAGTTATTTTTTGAGTATGCAGAGTAACTGTTTTCAAGTCAGGTCATTACCAAGAGATGGCAGCATATCCTACAGTAAAGATATTGGACATCTAATGATGATCTTTATGACCAGCATCCCTTTTGGATAGGGTGGCCAGATTCCTGCTTGTGGAAAACGGGACAGCCCCCTCCCAGCAAAAATTAAATTGATATATCCTTGCCTAGGCGAAGATCAATGCGAAGTAGAGGGTGCATCCACATCTGTAACTGTTGTCACCTTGTACTTTTCTCTGGCAGCCATTTTTGTCAGTGTGCGCTTGTCTTTCAAGAGTTTATCATAAAATGCAGAGCAGTCCAGTCCAAAATTAAAACATGCGAAAAGCATTGCCTTCATAACTGTTACACTGAGTCGAGATTTATCCTGTGTCCATACTGTGTTCATTAATGAGAACACAGGCTCCACAGATGCAGATGTCCCAGGCAGGCATAAAACAAACTCCACGACCTTAGCTAAGACTCCGAAGTTGATGGTCTTGCTCTCTAGCTCATGAAAAACGTCCATCTATCAGACATGACCGTCTTGTTCATGCTCCACTCAGTGATGCAACGAGTGACAATGCTTTTCGCACAAGCCCACTCATCAAAGAGCGTGGTTTCATCAGTCAAACTGAGAGCGGGGATTCTGGAGTAGAAGTGTTCGAGGCTGCTCTGAATGTCTTTCCACTCTGGGATGTCTCTCAGTAGGGCCCACTCAAGTTTTTCTGTGTTCTCCAATGAACGGCTCCAATTTTGGAGGTAATCCACCAATGCTGAATAAAAGTTTCTCACTGCACAAAAGAAATCATCCACTCACATGTCACCAGCTTCAACCAGGGCATCCAACTGTTTTTAATGTCAGAGGGTATGAATGATTCCTCCAGCCTGGCCTGCAAGACTTTTCTCAGGTCATGAATGTGCGAAGCTATAGCTGTGCACAACAGAATGACAAGCAAAAAGTCCTTCACTTGCGTGCACCTTGTCAGATTCTGAACTTTGCTTAACAAAAAAAAAGTGTGGCACACTTACTTTTAGCAGCATCCACATGCATTTCTCTATGAACATGCTGCACGATGTCGGTGCTGCCTCCATGGGCGATGGAAAAGCGAGCTCCACAAATCTCACACCTCACTTTACTAGGCTCTGTCTGTGACTCCATTTTTAGAAATGTAAACTCTTTTTGAAGATCCTCATTAAATGTACATGCATGCTTCCTTGACATTTTTCCAGCTGCAGTTTCATCTGTGTGCTCTTGCAAACTAACTCTTCAATCAGTTCACTAACTGGACGTCTATTGATAGGGGATTGTGATTGGATAGTTTAATCCAATCATGTACTTTAAATAACACGGTGTGATTTTATTGGTTTTACAAGCCGTATCCTTGGCTAAATTTGATTAGAATTTTCATGTGACTGAGAAAGCCACATAGGTGATAGAGAAATTTTAGGAGAGGGGAAATTCACGACAAAACAAATTTTTTTCAGCATAAGTTGGGACACTAGAAAAAGTGCTTAAATACGGGACTGTCCCTGGAAAAACGGGACGTCTGGCCACCCTACTTTTGAAGGAACTTTTATTTACAGATAAATTTAGTTGGTAGAAAGAAACATTATGTGGTTCACTGAGATAAGTTAAAACACTATTCTACATGAAACAAGTACATTTTGTTGTCCCAATTCTCTCAAATGGGATTTACATTTAACATCATCCACCACACCTCTGTGCACCACCTGTCACGGATTCCTGTCTGAACTGAATTCCGATACTGTGTATCCAAGTGTTCCAATGGGTACCTTATAGAACAGTTGGTTGTGAACTTCAAGCTGTTAGAAATCAGTTTTCACAGAGTTATGTAAAAACCAATGTGTCACTTACAGTTAGTTGCCATTGAACATGATAGCAGCAAAGGACCATACCCAAAGTCACCTGCTAAAAGGAGCATGCTCAGTTAATCAGAGGGGACATCATGTCAGTCTCTGTTACCACAGACACACACGTACTGTATGTATAGTACTGTCTCATTGCAACTGCGCTGGGCTTATTTCATGTTGATTCAGAGTCCAGGACTGCTGGTTCAGTGGATTAAGATACAAATTAAAAGGAAAACAAATCTTATATAATTTATAATTATTTTACTTTGGTTCTTTGTCTCTGTCAATGTTGGTAAGTTACTCAAAAAAGTAATCCACTAAAAATGACTTCTCTCTAAAATGGTAATCTGATTACTGACTTTACAGATTAATCCATTGAAAAAGTAATCACATTAACAATTACATTTAAGTTACTTTATAAAAAAAGACTTATCACAGAAAAATTCTTGTTTTTCTGCTCAACGAATTCAAAAGAAGGTCTATATTTTCTCCTTGTTTATTGTGGCATGCAAGTCACACACTCAGCCCCTTGTGTTTGTCAATTACAAATAACTTGTTATGGGGTGCACACCCTTCAACTGTCACAGAAATGCAAACAGACATAAATATGAACATAATTCATGTTTAACATGTACTGTATTCTAAATAAATGCTATTATTTTAGAAAAATGTGTAACCCAAGTAATGTACTTAAAAGCAATTAACTTAACTGAAAGTCAGTGATAAATGCTGGTCTCTGTTTTATCAAAGCTCAAGGCTCCAAACTCAAACACACATCACTATAGAGCATTCTTGTAGATATATATGTAAAAGTACTTTAGGACTGTGCAGTCAACAAGTTTTTCGGTAGCACTTTATTTTACAGTACTGTTCTACATTTATATACATTTATATACTATATAATTACAACAACTATAGTAATTACTAGGTACTAACCCTAACCCATATTGAGTACATGTAGTTACCTAATACTACTCAGTACTTTCTTGGGTAAGTACATTGTAAGTATACTAAAAGTACACATACTGTAAAATAAAGTGCAACCAGTTTTACATATGCTTCTGTCAAATGAAATGAATTTGAATTTGAAACAGTGAAATTTATTTAAAAAACACACACACAGACATTTAATTTATGTGGCTCGTAAAATCAGGATTCCAGCAAAGCTACTCTTTCATTTCCATGGCATTGATTTGATAAAGGGTCAAAGTCCCAAAAGTTAAATTATATTCCTCTCTTTTTCTCTGGCTCTCTTTTTCTCCTCTTCAATCTTTGGAGCTTCAACTCCCATTTTCTGAGCACTGTGATATTTTGTCTGCTATAATGAAAGGTGAGTGTGTGTGGGCATACTAAACAATGTTTTTTTTTTTAAATGTAAAAATGCAGAAAGTTTTTTGTGAGGGTTCGGTTTAGGGGTAGGCTTAGGGGATAGAATCTATAGTTCGTACAGTATAAAAATGATTATGTTCATGGAGAGTTCTCATATGGATAGATGCACCAACATGTGTGTGTGTGTGTGTGTGTGTGTGTGTGTGTGTGTGTGTGTGTGTGTGAAGAGAGAGAGAGAGAGAGAGAGAGAGAGAGACTGATCTAGCAGTAAAAGTCTTAACAGACAAGGCTCGGCAGGCATATTATAGCATAAGAAAATCACTATTTAAATGCAACCTCCCTATTAATTTGTGGCTGAAACTCTCAAACCCATCCTTCTGTATGACAGTGAAATCTGGGGCCCCAAATATAAACTGAATTATGTGACCTGGGACAAACTTTCAGTTGAAATCTTCCACCTTGAATTTTGTATATAAAAATAATAATAATAATAATAATAATATCCTGGGAGTTCAAAGAAGTGTTTTTAACCTGGGCTGTAGGGCAGAACTGGGCAGGTTCTTGACAGACATTCACAAGAGAGCCGCTAAATTCTGGTTCCACCTATCAGACTCTTCCCCAGAAAATCACCATCACTGTGTGTTTATACACAGAGCAGCACACCCAGAGAGCGACTCTTTACAGTATTTAGTGGACAAGCACCAGCTAAATGTATCAATTCAATTCAGGCAGGCGAAATTAAAACAAATACAAAATCTGACTTAAGAAGAATATATTCATCATTCTCAACTCAAAGAAATAAACAAATTAATTAACAAATTAACCCATTTCCAAAAAAATAAGACAGACTATAAATTGACATCACATCTGACCAAAATTAAAGACTACTGTCACAGGAAGCTTCTGACGAAGTATCATGTGAGTGAGCACAGTCTGGCTGTAGAGACAGGTCGACACAGATGGAGTTGGAGACCCAGAAAGCACAGACTGTGTTCACACTGCACTCAAGGAGTCATAGAGGATGAACTTCACTTCCTCACTGAGTGCAGTAAATATGAGGCCATCAGACACACATATTTTAAAGTCATAGGATAGATACTGCCTGAATTCAGCAGAGTGATTAATGTGAAGAAACGTTCATATGTTCTAAGAGAGAAAGCTGAATGTATTGATTTAGCAGCTGAGTATGTGTCTTCTTGTCATGATCTGAGGGAGGGAGGATGGTCCCTCACTAAAGACTGAAAGTGTTATACTGTTACTTATTGTTCTCTGTAGTTACTTTTCTTTACATCTTTACTGTTATTGTTATTATAATTAATAATATTTTATTATATTACTTTTTATGTATGTAATACATGTTGTTTTTCTTTTTTCTGTTTATTTGTTTTGTTTTTTGTTACTGAATGCTTTGGCAACATTGTACATTGTATACGGTCATGCCAATAAAGCTATTTTGAATTTAATTTAATTGAGAGAGAGAGAGAGAGAGAGAGAGAGAGAGAGAGAGAGAGAGGTTTCCGTTGGCAACTGGCAGCAAGAAAGATGAGCTCCTGATATAACATACATTTTTTGCCAGAGATTATATGTTTTTATGACTCAAGCATTGTTTAAATAATTGGATACTATATTAAGAACACTAGAGGCACAAGATTATTAAGGTAAGACCTCTAAAAAGTCTAAGACCATCCTAAAAATGTCAAATATAATCAACGCATCAAGCTAACTGCTAGCCAAGCTAAGATTCCATGGCAGTTAAAACTCTTGTTGACATCACAGGCATTTTCCAAAAATGAAGAGGAGCTGGAGATAATTTATCCAGCAGAAGTTAAATCTAGTAAAGAAAAGACGAAGATAAAAGAGATGGTCTTAAGAGAGAACCCAGAGGTGCTTCTCTTTGACTACAGTGGAGCAGAAGACAATAGAGTCTGCTGTAACCTGCTCTTATTTATTGAAAACCCATCAGCCTGGCACACCACCCTCTGCTCTGCCATGACCTGTAGCAGAAAAAGGGGCACCAGCAAGGGCAGACAACTCAATCTGGAAGGCAAAGAAGAGATAAAGCTGACTGTGAACCTTTATCACAACGGCACATTCATGGTCCAGGGGCCAGAGTCCAGGCTTAATGAATTTCAGAGGAATTTCAGACACTTTAAGATGGAGGTTCAGAAGCTAAAGTCAGAACATCAGGTGAAGAGTAGTGAAGAAGGTGTGCCCAGTGATACATCATCCATCAGCACCGGCCCCTGCTCGAACACCCTCTAACATGAAGACACACTGACACTCCTGTCTCTCCCAAGATTAAGACCCTGAGAGACAGCATTGCTGAGCTGGAGCAGGATTACTTCCTGTTTAAAGAGGGAACTACCAGCAGCCTCTGCCAGCTCCAAAGCCAGGCCAGCCACCCCATTATGCAACTACTTCAGCAGGTCTGCTCTGTTGTCAGACAGCTGGAGGAGACCAAGAGTTGAAAAGTGTGAAAGAGGAGGTGTTGAGAAGAGAACAGCACAGCCAGGAGCTAGAGAGACAGCTAGACGAGACGAGAAACCAGCTACACAAGAACACTGCAAACTTCACAAACACAGCACAACATCAGCACAGTGTCAGCACACAAACTCACAGCACCTCCACCCCTACAACCCCTCAGCCTTCACTGAACCCCAAGAGGAAAGACAGCAGCAGCAGGCAGAGCCATCCATCTACCACAACACCACCCAACAGAGAACAGAGGAGAAAGGACAACATTGTCACCCTCTGTGACTCCAACGGCAAACACCTCGACCAGAGACGGCTGTTCCCGGGGGGACTGTTAGGAAATTCTTGTGTTCCACCACCGGCTCCTCTCTGAAGCTGCTGAGAGAGGGTGTATTGGGCGTGCCCTCTCACATCATACTGCACACCAGGACAAACAACTTCAGCACTAGAAGGGTGGATGTCACTAAAGCTCTGACTGACGTGGTGAAAAACTTCATCATCTCTAACCTTCTCCCTCACAGAGACATTCCACAAAAAATCATTAATGCAATTAATACAGAGATAGCTAGTGTTTGTGCACCAGTGTCAAATGTGCACATTGCAAACCATCAGCACATCACCCATGAACATCTATATGACTGCCTGCACAGTCATCGAGTCGGCATGAGACTGTTTGCAAAATCCATCAAGGATGTGACTCTGAGGAGCCCCCAGAGAACACATCCTGTCAGTGAGGAGAGGGTCACACAGCATCTGGGCAGACACTTAATAAGGAACTCATTTGTTCAGATGAGTCCCCCTATTATAATGAGGACATCTTATCTACAATACAGTCAGAGATCATTCAGTTTTAGTCTCTAGGCTCTGTACTGTTAATGGGGGATCCGAATGCAAGGACTGGAAAGGAACCAGACAACATTAGTTCAGCTGGAGATAAATATATTAACAGTACACATATACAACAGAATTAACTCTTTACTAAAGCACATCAGAGCTATGACAACAGGATAAACAGACATGGGAAACAAATCCTGCTGCTCTGCAAAAGCCTGGGTTTATATATAGTTAATGGTAGGTCAAGGGGAGACTCTCTGGGTCGATTTACTTACTGCTCACCTCGAGGCAGCAGCACAGTGGACTACGTTATAACAGATATAGACCGCAATAAGATCAACCACTTCATGGTGATGCCACAGCTTCCTTTCTCAGATCACAGTCACATAGTAATTAGTCAGCAAATCTGCCATCTTCTGATCAGAAAATAAATTGTATTCCCTCACCACCAAATGTATAAGGAAAAATGACAGTCCTACACAGTATGAAGCTGAGCTCCACAGCATTCACGTTCAGAAAATGATAGACACATTTTTTACACCAAATTTGGAAAAGTATCAATTTGGCAACTGAACAGTTAACTAAAAAACTTTCTACAGTAGCCAGCAAAGCCCTGAGAAAAAGAAAAATATACAGAAGTAAAAGAAATTGTTAAAGCTGAATGGTTTGACAAAGATTATCAAACATCAAGAATGGAATTACGATCATAATCAAATGAAAAACACAGAGACCCTGGAAACCAGCACACAAGAATCACATTTCATCAAACCCTTAAAATGTACAAGTCACTACTAAGAAGGAAAAGAGCTGAACATATGACAGCAAAGCTCAACAAGATTGAGGAGGCTGTCAACGAAAATTCCTTTTAGGATTTATGGAACAATTTAGATAAATCCCAAAAAGTCAAATTCATTCCCATCTGAAACCCAAAACTCAGGACAGAACATTTCAGAAACCTCTATTCACAAAATGAACCAAACCTCAGCCAAAAACATTTGACCTCCCAACTACATCTGGAACACACAATAAAAGAGCAGTTAAACCATTTGGACACCCCCATATCATTAAATTAACTGACAGAAAACATGAAATCCCTCAAAAATAAAAAATCTTGTGGCTTGGATGGAATATACAATGAGAGGCTGAAACATAGCAGCCCCAAACTGAAAGATCCCTTATTAAAATCAGGACACTTTCCTGATAATTGGAAGGGAAATCAAATCACCCCGATTTTCAAACAAGAGGGCAAGTACAACCCAAATAACTACAGGGGCATTACAGTAAGCAGCAACCTCGTGAAACTATTCTGTTGCATTATAAATAACAGATTAGTGAATTTCATTCAAGAACACAAGACACTAAATAAATGTCAAATTGGATTCATGCCCAAACAGAGCACAACTAAACATATCTACACACTCAACTCACTTATACAGAAATATGTTCAGCAAACAAAACAAGGCTGCTTATATTTGGCTGCTTCATTGACTTTAAAAAGACCTTCGATTCTGTTTGGCATAACAGACTCTTAAACTCATCCACAACTGGACAGGAGGAAAGATGTGATATAATAAAAGACATGTACAAAGACAATAAATGCTGTGTTAAGATTAATGACAAATGAACCAATTATTTCAATCAGACCAAGGGAGCTCGTTAAGGCTACAGCCTCAGCCCAACTCTATTTAATATTTATATAAATGAATTGGCCACAAAATTCACCTTGCCCTGGACTGATCTTAGATGGCAGAGAAATGAAATGCCTCCTTTACGCTGACGACCTCCTTCTGCTGTCACCTAATGAAGAGGGACTACACGAAAGCCTCTCGGTTTTAGAAAAATATAGCAGTGATTGGGCCTTACCAATAAACATGGAGAGATTTTTCAGAAGGAAAAAAAAACGCATTATGAACAATAAATATATTTTTACAATCAGGGGAACAATCCTTCATCATGCCAACTGCTATTATTATTTGGTCTTACAAATAATTAAACTGTGGCTGAAAGTCTTCGACAGCATCATCAAACCTATACTTCTATATGGCTGTGAAATTGTCATGGTTACTTGTGTAACCTCTGTTCCCTGATGGAGGGAACGAGACGTTGTGTCAATGTAGTGAGACTAGGGGTCACTCTTGGGAGCCAGAGACACCTCTGGTCTTTGATAAAAGGCCAATGAAAATTGGCGAGTGGTATTTGCATGCCACTCCCCCGGACATACGGGTATAAAAGGAGCTGGTATGCAACCACTCATTCAGGTTTTATGCTGAGGAGCTGATATAAGGTCTGGCCATTTCAGCGGGTAGTTCAGCGGTGTAGCAGGAGGGACACAACGTCTCGTTCCCTCCAGGAACGGAGGTTACACAAGTAACCATGACGTTCCCTATCTGTCACTCACTCGACGGTGTGTCGATGTAGTGACACTAGGGGTCCCTATACGAAACGCCACAACTGGCTGAACTGTGTTATGTGAACTGGCGGTGTGTGGTGGGCAGTCTACTGTGTGCCTCATAGCCAGCACACCAGGTCGACACGTAACCTCCCCCAACATAGTTATGGGTGTCAAACGGCCCTTTTGGGGACAAGTCGACTACCCAAAAGATAGAGACAGGCTTAACCCAGTCGTGGCCTCTTTTCCCCTTCTTTTTTTCCACTCCCTAATATAGAAGGGGGAATATCCGACTGGGCCGCCAGGTCAAGTCGGGGGGTGTCCCTCCCAAGGGGAAGACACAGCGGAGACCACACCTCGCCCAAAGAGAGGGAGGGATATTTAAGTGGAAAAATACGTCACATGGTCTTTCCAACCATGTGGAGAGTCTTCAAGGTAGATTCTGCCCAATGGGGGAGGAGTTAATACAAACATGGAGATTGGGGCAGAGGGGCTCTGCCCAAGGAAGACGCAGTTTGCCAACAGGGAAACGAATTAGCGGAAGATATATAATCGCATGGGGTTAGCCTTACAGGGAAACGCCACATGCGGAGCACCTAACCCAGAACAGGGCTCTTAGTTAGTGCGTGTACTGGGCCGGCAGCGAATCTCTCTGAAAACTCGACTGCCACAGGGCTCGGAGGAAGTCAACCAGGGAACAAAGTTTGTGAACACTACTGGGAATTAATGGCGCACGCCTTCAGCTCCAAGGGAGATGGATAGCGCTATGTGCAAGCGATACACCTGGCCAGCTATCCCGGGCTTATCCACTTGTGTTGCATGCCACTACCTGGGACAAAACTGGTTCCACCCGGAGGTTGTAGAACCTTGCACAGGTATTGGGTGTTGCCCAGCCCACTGCTCTGCAAATGTCTGTTAGAGAGGCACCCCTGGCCAGGGCCCTGGGAGCCGCTACACCCCTGGTAGAATGGGCATATAGCCCTACTGGGGGCGGCATGTCCTGGGCGACATATGCCATAGTTATGGCATCAATGAGCCAGGGGGCGATCCTCTGCTTGGAGACAGTGCTTCCTTTCCGCTGAGCACCAAAGCAGACAAAGAGCTGCTCAGAGATTCTAAAGCTCTGCGTACAATCCAAATAGATGTGTAAAGCATGCACCGGACACAGCGACGACAGGGCTGGGTCTGCCTCCTCCTGGGGCAGCGCTTCCAGGTTCACCACCTGGTCCCTAAAGGGGTGGTGGGAACCTTGGGCACATAGCCCGGTCAGTGTCTCAGGATCACGTGAGAGTAACCCGGACCGAACTCCAGGCACATTTCGCTGACAGAGAATGCTTGCAGTTCATCTACCCTCTTGATGGAAGTGAGCGCAGTCAGGAGGGCAGTCTTCAAGAAGAGTGCCTTAAGCTCGGCTGACTGCAAAGGCTCAAAGGGGGCTCTCTGTAGACCCTGAAGAACTACAGAGAGGTCCAATGAGGGAACGAAGCGCGGTCTGGAGGGATTCAGCCTCCTGGCGCCTTTTAGGAACCTGATGATCAGGTCGTGCTTCCCTAGGGACTTACCGTCGACTGTGTCGTGGTGTGCTGCTATGGCGGCAACGTACATCTTCAAGGTGGAAGGGGACAGCCTCCCTTACAACCTCTCCTGCAGGAAGGAAAGCACTGATCCAGAGGTCTGGGCGCGGGTGCCAGATGGTGCCCCGTCCCTGAGAAAGAACATCCTTCCTCAGGGGAATTTGCTGGGGGGGGGCTGTCACAAGGAGCATGAGGTCCAAGAACCATGCCTGGGTGGGCCAGTAGGGTGCTACCAGGATGACCTGCTCCTTGTCCTCCCTGACCTTGCACAGGGTCTGTGCAAGTAGGCTCACTGGGGAAAACGCATATTTGCGCATGCCAGGGGGCCAGCTGTGTGCCAGCGCGTTTATGCCGAGGGGGTCTCAGTCAGGGCGTACCAGAGCGGGCAGTGGGGAGGATTCTTGGGAGGTGAACAGGTGCACCTGTGTCTGTTGAATCGAATCCAAGTCAGCTGGACCACCTGAGGGTGGAGTCTCCACTCTCCCCTGAGGGTAACCTGTCGTGACAGCGTGTCCGCTGTAGTGTTGAGGTTGCCCGGGATGTGAGTGGCTTGCAGCGACTTAAAGTGCTGCTGACTCCAAAGGAGGAGATGGTGGGCGCATTTTGGAGGCATCTGTCGTGACCACGATGCGCCTGGAGAACAGATCTAGAGGAATGCCTGCCCGTAGAAACGAGAGGTCGGTCCAAGGGCTGAAAAGATGGTGACAGACCAGCGTGATGACCACGCGACGTGTCCCGTGGCGCAATGCCCATCTCGGGACTTGAGTCTGAAGCCAGTGCTGAAGCGGCCTCAAATGCGTCAACCCGAGCATGGTGGCCACCGCCGAGGATGCCATATGCCCCAGGAGCCTCTGAAAAAGTTTCAGTGGAACCGCTGTTTTCTGTTTGAACGCCTTCAAACAGGCTAGCACTGACTGGGCGTGCTCATTCGTAAGGCACGCCGTCAAGGAGACTGAGTCCAACTCCAAACCGAGAAAAGAGATGCTCTGAACCAGGAGGAGCTTGCTCTTTTCCCAGTTGACCCGAAGCCCTAGTCGGCTGAGGTGTGAGAGCATCAGGTCCCTGTGTGCGCACAACATGTCTCGAGAATGAGCTAGGATTAGCCAGTCGTCGAGATAGTTGAGACAGGGACAGGCCGAAAGGGAGGACTTTGTACTGATATGGCTGACTCTCGGACGCAAACTGCAGGAAGGGTCTGTGTTGAGGAAGGAACGAGACGTGGAAGTACACATCCTTCAGGTCTACCACCGCGAACCAATCTTGATGCCAGACGCTCACCAGAATGTGTTTTTGCGTCAGCATCTTGAACGGGAGTCTGTGTAAAGCCTAGTTCAGTACTCACAGGTCCAAGATTGGCCGCAACCCACCGCCTTTTTTTGGTACAATGAAGTAGGGGCTGAAAGACCCCTTCTTCATCTCAGCTGGAGGGACAGGTTCTATCGCACCCTTCCGTAAGAGGGTAGCGATCTCCACGCAAAGTAGTAGCGCTTTCGTCCTTCACCAAGGAGAAGTGGACACCGCTGAACCTGGGCGGACGCCCGGCGAAGTGAATCACGTAGACGAGTCGGACGGTCCGGACCAGCCCTCGCGATGGATTGGAAAGCGCAAGCCATGCGTCCAAGTTCCGCGCAAGGAGGACCAAAGGGACAAATCATCGGACGTACTGGCAGGTGGGACCTCGCGACGGGGCGGAGCTCGAGGTGCCACATCACGTTGTGGCCGTGCTGAGTCTAAGGACATCGAAGCACTTACCTGGCTCCTTGTGACCACCCCCGGAACAGCCTGGGATGGGGAGGTAGAGGCCTGTCCTCGTGACCCATGGAGACTGTCACATCGGGGGCAGATTTGTGCCAAAGCTGGGCGCTCAGGGGCGGGAGACCGCCGCTGGAGCGCCAAACCTGCCAAATAGAGTGATGGACGGTGGTCATGATGACGGCCATGCACACCGGATACGTGACCCAGGGAACAAGGAAACTGCTCTTGCTGAGCTCTTGAGTACTGCAGCCACTTGGGTATGCAGCGCAATTAAATGCAAAAGGTAACAAAAAGATGGAGAGATCTGCTTACCAGCTCCAGAGCAGCGGGTTTCGTTGTCCCTGGGTCGCCCAACTCAAGGGTGCTTTGAAGCCTTTCACGGGTTCTGGGCGGCCGCAAGATGGGTTGCGTCTGCTTCCTGTGGTGGGCTCCACGCTGGGGGCGGGCCGAAGGGGCGGGCTGCGGCGGAGCCAGTGCAGTCACCGCAGGGGGATTCCCATGGCAATGAGCAGACGGGGTGCGGGATCTTAAGCCACGGCAGGGCAGGATATGCCGGCTAGCATCTGTCTAGTGCTCCACCATCGAGAACTGCTGGGAAAAGTCCTCGACGGTGTCACCGAATAGGCCCGCCTGGGAAATGGGGGCAGCAAGGAACCGTGTCTTGTCGGCCTCGCCCATCTCGACCAGGTTGAGCCAAAGGTGGCGCTCCTGGACCACTAGTGTTGCCATCGTCCGCCCGAGAGACCGCGCCGTGACCTCCGTCGCGCGGAGAGTGAGGTCGGTCGCCGAGCACAGTTCCTGCATCAATCCCAGGGCGGAACTACCCTCGTGCAGTTACTTTAGCACCTTGGCGGACTTGCAGGAGAGCCATGGCGTGCAGGGTGGAGGCGGCTTGTCCAGCAGCACCGTAGGTCTTGGCCGTCAGAGACGACGTAAACCTACAGGCCTTGGACGGGGGCTTTGGGCACCCACGCCAGGTGGCGGCGCTCTGCGGGCATAGGTGCACCGCGAGAGCCTTTATCCACCGGGGGATTGCCAAATAGCCCTTGGCCGCCCCACCATCGAGGGTAGTGAGGGCGGGAAAGCTGAAAAGATCGGGATCGGGCCTCCCCGCGACCTTGTCAGCTCCTCATGCACTTCCGGGAAGAAAGGAACGGGGGCGGGGCGTGGCTTTGAGCAGCGCCGTGAGCCCAGGAACCAATCACCGAGCCGTGAGGGTTCAGGGAAGAGCAGAGGGTTCCACTCTAGCCGACGCTCACGGCTGCCCGGGAAAGCATGTCGTCATCTCCGTGTCAGCCTGTGACTGGGCAATCGTCCCCGAAGGGAGAAGCCCAGCTGAGGCTTCCGACTGGACGAGCCCGCTCTCCGATGCTGCGCTCGAGAGCTCATCACTTTCGCTGGCTCCGAATAAGAGGTCGAACTCGCCGTGAGACGAGCCGGCGGACTCATCCGGAAGCCCGATCGGGGCAGACGAGCATGCTGGGGAATGGGAGGGTCCGCGGAGGGATACCCGGCGGAGGCGGTCCCATAGGGGTCCCCAAATCGCCCCCAGTGCTAGCCGCGCTGGCCTCATACCCGTGGGTAAAAGGACCGAGGCGGGGAGCCTCTGGGTTGGCTTGCTTTCTTACGAAGGCAAGCCGTGACCACAACGTTGCCATGGACATGTCCTTGCAATGAGAACATGACCATCCACGAACGCCGTCTCCATGTGAGCAGTGCCTAGACACGAAAGACAGTAATCGTGACCGTCAGAAGGCGAGAGATAACGAGCACAACCAGGAATAACACACAATCCGAAGCGCCCAGGGGCATTCTCTGCAGTGCACCAGTGCAGAGGGGGGAGAAGCCGCTGAAATGTGCCGTCAGATCCAGCAGAGGTGAATGAACAGTCGTGGGAATTCAGCTCAGTGAGCATGACCGTTCGGCTCCGAAGAGAAAATCTGAATGAGTGGTTGCATACCAGCTCCTTTTATACCCGTATGTCCAGGGGAGTGGCATGCAAATACCACTCGCCAATTTTCATTGGCCTTCATTGGCTTTCATTGACCTTTATTAAGACCAGAGGTGTCTCGGGCTCCCAAGAGTGACCCCTAGTGTCACTACATTGACACAACCATTGAACCCCAAATTTCCATAAAAATTGGTAAACACCCAACCAATTTGTAATATGCATATTACACTCTAAGACGAGAAACAACTAGGCCCAAAAACATAAAAATTGGATTTACTGCACCTTGTCCTGATATCTTATTTTTCCTTGTTTTCCAGTTAGTTAATTTGGCATTACCAAATAAGAAATTAAGTAAAACCAAAACATTCTTTTGCTTAACTGTGTACTTTGGACCAAAGATAAACAACTGAAATGAAAAGGTTTCACCCAAAGATGTAACCCATTGTGTTAACAAGGAAAAAAGTTCCATCAACCTTATACATTGCATAAACAGATGAAAAACAGGTTCAATCTCTGAACAAAAAGGACAACCCACACTGACACTAGGATCAAGATGCACCACATGTCTGTTTGTAGCTATAGATCCCTGTACAATCCTCCACTGGAGGTCACCAGTCCGCTTGTCAATCGGACATTTGTACAGGTTACGCCAACTACCTTTAAGAGTCAGTGCCAAAAACTTCTGTCCATCTGGTTGAAAGAACCCCAACCAAAGAATGTAAATTAGACACCTTTACGCAGGTGACATAAAGGGCTTTCTTTCCTACTGACTCAAAGTCATCCATTTGTGGAGTTCTAAAAGACAGTATACATCTCTCCTCTTCCTGCCAGTCCCCCACAGCAGCTCTTACAACCAGAGAGGGAAAAAATACTCACATCCCCTTCTCCATTCATCAATTACAGTTGAATTGTCCAAGAAAGAATGATAGTTAAAATCTAGTTCCCCAAGCACCTCTGTGGTGAGTTTTTGTAATAGTCGAGTTGACCTCACCCCAGCTTTCTTGCCCAAAGATTCCAAACTGGTATGCAGGATATGACCCAGCTTTGTGCACCCAGCAGACAGTAAACGTGAATGCAAAAATGCTGAGGATAAAAGTCTCGAAGGCAGGAAGGAGTTAAAAAACAATGGTCCTCCAACAGCCACATCCCAGCAGATACTTCAGGTGATCTTGAAAAAGCAAAAACCTTCCAGGCTTCCAGAACAGATTTGTAGAAAGGAGTAAGATCTGTAAGCTCAGCCTCTTCTAGCTTCATCAGAAACAAATGCTTATCAAGTCCCATTCCACCAGCTCTTTTCAAAAGTACCACTGCAGTGTCAAACCAAGCACTATCATTATTATATAATAGTCTCTGGGCAGCTTGTAAACGAAAAGTCATTAGCCTGGACCTGATATCCACCAAACTGTGCCCCTCTTCTTGTACTGGAAGAAACAGTACAGAGGAACGAACCCAGTGTTGTCCCGACCAGAAAAAAGTCACCAACTTTCTTTGGACTTCTTGCACTAGTCCAGCAGGTGGTTGTAGCACATAAAATCTGTGCCACAAGGTGGAAGCGACCAAATTATTGACAATCAAGACTCTTCCCCCTGTAGGATAGTTTGGGTAGCAACCAGGTCCAGCGTTACAATCAGGTGCATACATTCTCCATTACACCTTCCCAATTTAACTTTTGAAAATCACTTGAACCCAAATGAACTCCCAAGATTTTTAACCCTTCTTTACCCCAATTAAGCTTTCCTGGCAGTGATGGTAAACAATGTAGAGCATCTTGACCTGTCCAAAAAGCCTCACTTTTGTCCCAATTTACTTTTGCTGATGAAGCCTTCTCATATAATTGAAGAACTTCAGACTGGGCATTAATATCCTGCCCATGATTAACAAACACATTCACATCATCAGCATAAGCAGTAAGAGTAACATTTGAATTCTGAAACACATTTGGTATTGAAAAACTACATAAATTCTTTCTTATATTAAAAAGTAGAGGTTCAATGGCAATACTATACAACAAACCAGACAACGGACAACCTTGCCTGATTCCTCTTTGGACAGAAATTGGTTTGCTCAACCCGCCCCCCACGTTTACCATGCATGAAGCATCAGCATAAAGCAGTTTTATCCAATTTTAAAAACCTTCCCCAAAACCAAAAGCTTTAAATAAATTGAATAAATAACTGTGATCTACCTGATCAAAAGTTTTTTCCTGATCTAAGGCAACTAACCCAACCCCTAAATTAAAGGTTTTACAAATGTCTAAAATGTCTCGTACTAAAAACAAATTATCCATTATTGACCTATTTGGTACACAATATGTCTGATCTTTATGCACTATTGTATGTATATTTCTTTAATCTATTAGCAAGACATTTTGATCAAATCTTGTATTCTGTGGTCAATAAGGCAAAAAGAGTTTGAATACCTTTTTTTGTCCTATTTGTAGAATTGACTGTATATTGCTGATAAAACATTTGTATTTGTGTTTTTGCCAATTCCCCACCATTGTCTAAAATTTTCAAAAGTATGTTTTGTTTTTTTCCAACATTCCCAGAAAACCACAAAATGTTTACAGAAATTGGCATCTTGCAATAACTTAGCATTAAAGTGACAATATGAAGATTTCCTAGAAAATTGTGACAAACTTAATGACATAAAAACCATATGATGATCTGAGAAACCCGCTGGAAAAATTGAGCACTCAATGACCCAATTACTAAAACACTTAGATATATAAATTCTGTCCAACTGGGCAGCACTCACTCTATTATCAGAGACTTTTACCCAAGTATATTGTATAACAGTATTATGTTTGATCCTCCACATATCTAAAAGTTCAGTTTCTTTTACTAATTTAGACAGATAAATAGAAGATTGCATATGAGGTTCTTCAGAAGTTCGACCAGTGGTAAAATTTTCAGTGCAGTTCCAGTCTCCCCCAATAATCACATTGCCATTATTGTAACACTGTCTCAATATTCCACTTAAAATACTGAAAAATGTGATTATCTCATGCCCCACATTCAGTGCATATCTTCAATTTCAGCTTTTACTAAAACAAAGACTTTGTATTACTGCTTCTGAACTTAAAATATTAACTCTAGTTTCTCGTGAAAAAAGAATTGCCACTTCCGCACTAAAATTTGTCCCATGGCTAAGTATCTGTTGCCCCTTCCAACAAATTCTCCAATCAGCTTCATTATCTACATCACTATGAGTTTCCTGAAGCATTACAACATTTAGTCTTTTTAGCTGTATGCTTTCCAAGACCAAATCACGTTTATGTCTATCCCTCCCACCATTAACATTAATGGAGCCCACCATCAAGATATCCATATACTGTATGTAAAGAGGGAGAACGACAGACATATCACAAAAAGAAGAAAGATAGAAAACTCATGTGATGCATTTCTGGTCAGTCACTCAAAATCTTTTTTTTTCCCTTTCCTGCATTTTCTTTTCGCTGTAAGATGATTCTTTAACCGAAAACTCTTCTTTTCACTCAAAAGATCAAAACCAACTGCCTTTTGAAAAACTGTAACAGACCTAACAAACTTCTTAATGTCAGGGAAAAAATCTTTAACATTCACCTGTTTGCCAAAAGTATCATCAAGAAAATGATTTATTTCCTCAAGGGTATATAAGGAAAATTCCTTTAGAAGATTTCCCTGTGAACTATCAATGTCAATAGAATCAGTTTCATCAGACATGGCATCAATCATGTCATTATTTGTACAATTTAATGACCCACTCTGGTTAATTCCATCAGATTCTTCAACATTAAAATCACTTTTGCCTGTTACATGGTACTTCAAAAGTAGAAACGCTATTCCGTTCAACAACACTAGTT
Organism: Myxocyprinus asiaticus; assembly: GCF_019703515.2. Taxonomy (NCBI): domain Eukaryota; kingdom Metazoa; phylum Chordata; class Actinopteri; order Cypriniformes; family Catostomidae; genus Myxocyprinus; species Myxocyprinus asiaticus. The sequence continues at coordinate 33,623,412 of NC_059350.1, forward strand.
GCAGGTGTAATGTTCTCAGCATTACCGCTGCGAGTGACATCACTAACACCATTAACATTGCACTCAGAAATCTCTGTCGCGTCTGACTGTGTCTGCACTTCAGGCACTGGCTCAGAGATGACACGCGATGCCATGCCAGTATCTGATTTTCGAATTTCGTAAGGACCTGCAATTTCTTTCTCAACAACATTTGCGGGGGCAATCACAACATCAACCTCCCCCTCTGAAGCAGTATTTTCCGCTCCTCGCTCCCGATGTGGACAAGCAAGCCGCTTATGCCCTATGTCACCACAATCAAAACATCGCAAGTTACCAGTAGTTGCATAAATCATGTATGATCTTCCTTCATGTTTTACACGGAAAGAAACATCCAGTGTATTTTCTGGAGAGTCCAAAAACATATACACTAAAAGACTGAACATGTGGATGTTTACAGCCTAAAGAGATCGTTCTAAACGCTCTAGCAAACTTTCCGAATCTCATCAATTCACTTTCCAACACCTCATTAGAAATGAAAGGCGGGATATTTGAAATTATGATTTTGCTGGAAGATTCATAAAGTGGAGTAACTCGCACAAGATTATCACATATGGCAATACCTTTTTCAATTAACCTGCTAGCAGTGTTTTTCTCTTTTATAAACACAACAACTGCTTTATTCATTCGGGACGCAGATAAACCTACCTCCTCTCCCACTGCCACGAGAACATCCTCCACCATAACACCGTCATCACACCGTATACCATGCTGCAACGATAGAGATGGCCATCCTATCGCGCAACTTTGTTACGCTCTAATGAAACGCTTACAAAACAAAAACTGCCAGAACATGCAAAAGAAAAAAAATGAAAACCTGAAAAAAAAAAAAAGAAAAGAAGGAAGAGAAAAAAAAAGCCTTTGCAGCTCAATTCTCACTCGACTCACCCAAACACTCCCAGCATACAGAGAGAGAGAGAGAGAGAGAGAGAGAGAGAGAGAGAGGGAGGGAGGGGGTGGATGTAACCCTCATAGTAACAGCTAGGGTCTTCTGAGGTTTATAATGGTTGCTTTTATATAAATCTTTGCCTGGAATTCTTCCTAGTATTCCAACTTCCTAGAATACTTCCTCTCTCTCTCTCTCTCTCTCTCTCTCTAAATCTATACATTCAGCATTCTCTCCTTGAAGATATGACAGTTTCTCCACATTACTCACTCTGCTGAATTCAGGCAGTATCTGTCCTATGAATTTAAAATATGTGTGTCTGATGGCCTCATATTTACTGTACTCAGTGAGGAAGTGATGTTCATCCTCTATGACTCCTTGAGTGCAGTGTGAACACAGCCTGTCCTCTCCAGGTCTCCAGCTCTGTCTGTGCTGACCTGTCTCTACAGCCAGACTGTGCTCACTCACACGATACTTCGTCAGAAGCTTCCTGTGATAGTAGTTTTTAATTTTGGTCAGATGTGATGTCAATTTATATTCTGTCTTATTTTTTTTATTTTATTTTATTTTATTTTTTTGGAAATGGGTTAATTTGTTTATTTCTTTGAGTTGAGAATGATGAATATATTCTTCTTAAGTCGGGTTTTGTATTTGTTTTAATTTTGCCTGCCTGAACTGATTTGATACATTTAGCTTGTGCTTGTCCACTAAATACTGTAAAGGGTCACTCTCTGGGTGTTCTGCTCTGTGTATAAACACACAGTGATAGTGATTTTCTGGGGAAGTGTCTGATAGGTGGAACCAGAATTTACTGGCTCTCTTTTGAATGTCAGTCAAGAGAGGGAATCTGCCCAGTTCTGCCCTACAGCCCAGGTTAAAAGCACGTCTCTGAACTCCCAGGATGTTTTTACAAAATTCGAGGTGGAGAGTTTCAATTGAACTTTTGCCCCAGGATTCATAATTTAGTTTATATTTAGGTCCCCAGATTTCACTGCCATAGAGAAAGATGGGTTTGATGACACTGTCAAATATTTTCAGCCACAGTTTGATTAGGGGGATTAACTTTGAATAATATTTTTCTTACACTGTAAAATGCCCTACGAGCTTTGTCTGTTAGGTCCTTTACGGCCATATTAAATTGTCCAGAGCTGAGATTGTTAGACCTAAATAACTGTAACTGGTAACATGGCTAAGAATTTCTCCCCCAAATATAAAAACATATATTTTTTTGTCTTTAAGACGATCTTTTGAAAAATTATGACTTTAGACTTGTCCATTTTTATTGGTAAGGCCCAGTTACTACAGTAATTTTCTAGAATTGTGAGGCTTTCACGTAATCCCTCTTCAGTAGGTGAGAGCAGCAGTAGGTCGTCTGCGTATAGAAGACATTTGATTTCTCTGTCCTCTAGATTGAGTCCAGGGCTAGAAGTGTTTTGAAGCATTGTGGCCAATTCATTTATATAAATTTTAAATAAAGTTGGGCTTAGGCTGCAGCCTTGATGAACTCCCTTACTCTGGCTGAAATATTCAGTCCTTTTGTTGTTTATTATAATGTAACATTTGTTGTCTTTGTACATGTCCTTAATTAAATCATAAACCTTTCCTCCTATTCCACTCTGAATCAGTTTTAAGAAGAGTCCGTTATGCCAAACTGAATCAAAGGCTTTTTTTTTTAAATCAATGAAGCAACCAAATATTATTTCTTGTTTTGTTTGGTGGACAGGTTTGTGTACAAGTGTGTGCAGTATGTATATATGATCAGTTTTTCTCTGTTTTGGCATGAATCCAATTTGACAATGGTTTAAAGTCTTGTGTTCTTGGAGATATTGGACTAAACTGTTATTCATAATGCATCAGAATAGTTTGCCAAGGTTGCTGCTCACTGAAATGCCCATGTAGTTGTTTGGGTTAAATGTGTCACCTTGTTTGAGAATTGGGGTGATTTGGTTATTTTACCAATTTTCAGGAAAGTGTCCTGATTTTAAAAGCAAATTGAATAATTTGAGAATGGCCTCATTCAGTTTTGGGCTGCCATGTTTCAACATATTTTTGCAAATTCCAGCTGAGCTGCAAGATTTTTTATTTTTGAGTGATTTGATTTTTTGATTAGTTCCTTTAGTGATATGGGGGTGTCCAAATGATTAAATTGACCCTTTATCCTAGTTGATGTAGTTGGGAGGTCATGTTTTTTTTTCGGTGGAGTTTAGTTCACTTTTTGTATAAAGGTTTCCAAAATGTTCTGCCCAGGTGTTTGGGTCACAGATGGGAATTTGTTCTTCTTTTTTGGAAATTGTTCCATAATTCACAGAATAAATTTTGATCAACTGCTTCCTCAATCGTGTTGAGCTTTGTTGTCATTTGTTCAGCTCTTTTGCTTTTTAGCAGTGACTTGTACTTTTTAAGAGTTTGTTGATAGGTGGCACATGTTTGTTGGCTTGCTGTGTTTTTTATTTGATAACAATCGTAGTTCTTTTCTTGACATTTGACATTCTTTGTCAAACCAGTAAGTTTGAACTATTTTCTTTTTAATCCTGTTCATTCAGATTTTTTCAATGATTTGCTGGCAGTTGTGAAAAAGATTTTATTTAATTGTTTTGTTGCCATATTGATGCTTTTCTTATGTTCTCCAAATGTGGTGGAGAAACGCATCTATCATGTTCTCAACCTGAGTGCTGTGGAGTACAGCTTCATACTGTGCTGGACTGTCTTTTCCCCAGAAGAATCTGGTTGGGAGGGGATACAATTTAGACTTCTGATCTGAAGATGGTAGAAGACTGTCTGACTTGTTCAGACTAATGACAATGTGACAGGGGTCTGAGAAAGGTAGCTGTGGCATCACTGTGAAGTCATTTATCTTGTTTTGGTCTAGATCTGTGATGGTGTAGTCCACTGTGCTGCTGCCTAGAGAGGAGCAGTAGGTAAATTGGCCCAAAGAATCATCCTTTGTTCTGCTGTTCACTATATAGAACCCATACTTTTACAGAGCTGCAGAATTTGCTTTCCATTTTTGTTTATCATGTCATAGCTCAGACATGGTTTAGTAGAATGTTTGTTTTGATGTATAATTGTATTATTAATAATAAACGTACCAAATTACTCACCAAATGAGTGTATAATTGTGATAAGGTTAAGTTCGTAGGCAATGGAGGAGTCAGGAGACAGCAAACAGTTGGGGTGAGTATTTATTTATTCTTTAGCGTCACACACACACACACACACAAAAAACTTTAACATAAAAGGGCTCTCAGTAGCCAACTTGAACACAGAGGGTAAACATAGACTTTTCTGTGGTAAACAAGCAGACACCACTCTTCTCTGCCACTCTCTCTCCCCTGCTGCTCTGGCGAGCCTTATCCGGTCTCCCTCCGCCATCACTATAATGAAAGACAGGTGTTAGAATAATTAAAGCCCAGGTGACGAGCCTTACCACTTTCCCTCTCCCACAGACAGACACATGAACTACCCCCCCACCCCATGCCACAATAATAATATAATCCAGTTCTTTCCCAGTTCTTGCATTTAGATCCCCCTATTATCAGGACTGAGCATAGAGACTGAAACTGAATGATCACAGATTGTAATGTAGAGAAGATCGCCTCGCTATAATAGGGAGACTCATGTGGGGGATATAGGTGACACACAGGTAAGTATCTTCAACTGAACAAATAAGTTCCTTTTTAAAATTCATCCAAATATGTTCTCCCTTTTTTAACAGATTGAATGTAATGGAAAAGATGTTCTTTAAACCCAACAATAATTCCTCCTGAATCTCTTCCATTTTTAATGTGAGGGTGTTTCCCTGATGGTATATATAATTCTCTGTAGTTTAAAGGAGTGTAATTTTTTTTTACTCTAATCGACTCCATGTCTCAATTAATATTATGATATCTGAACTATATACAATATTTATAAAATCAGGGTTCTTGCTTTTTTCTCCAAAAACAGTAGAAAACATACCTTGGATGTTATAGTATGTGATTTTAAGTGATGACATTGTGATTTGACCAGAAATAAGAATGTATGATTCATGACCAAATCATATTATGAAATACAGAATTAAATGAAATACCTTAGAATGTCAATTGTAAAGCAAAAAGATACAGTAACATACATTAAGAAATAATGAATATATTTAAGGACTGTTAATTAACCTAGTAGACAGGGGGCACCCCACTTGGAATTGCCATTTTTTTTATTTATTTTTTTGGGCACAATTTAGTTAGTCTTTCTACACCAGCAACCACCATCTCACTGATCTCATATCACCATCTTGCTGATAGATGTTGTTGTGGTTTGTGGATATCTCTGTTTGGTGCTGATGTCTTTTCTCTTGGAGTTCTGAGATGCTTGAGTGACCTGAGAAACCTATAGGGTTGCAAGGGATGGGATGATATGTGTTTGTGTGTTGACACACTGCTAGTGTTGTATTTGTGATGTGTTCAGGAGTAGAGGTTTTGAGTGTTTGTGTCCTGGCACACTGTTGCTGTGATGTGTTCATTGCTTGTGTGTAGCTGTTGTCTCCTCTATTTGTTTCTCCAGCACATTGCTGTGTTGATCTCACTTGATCAGCTCCTCTCTCACCCTCCTCAGCTCATTTTGCAGCTCCTGGTTGTTCACCTCCAACTGTCTGACAGTAAAGCAGAGCTGTTGAAGTTGTTGTATGCTGAGGTGGCTTGTCTGGTTTTGGAGCTGGCAAAGGCTGTTGGTAGTTTCCTCGAGCTGAGGTCAGTGTTTGTGGCTGTTAATTCTTCAAAGCTGGGTTCTGACCCCTGGACCATGACTGTACCATTGTGATACAAGTTCACAATCAGCTTTATCTCTTTTTCACCTTCTAGAGTGAGTTGTCTGCCTTTACTGATGCCACCTTTTCTGCTGCAGTTCATGCCAGTTATGAGAGTGCTGTGCCAGGCTGATGGCTGATCAGTGAAGAAGAGCAGGTTACACCGGACTCTGTTGGGTTCTGGTCCACTGTAATCAGACAGTAGTATCTTTGGGTTCTCTCTCAGGATCATCCCTTTCATCTTCTTCTTATCTTTGTTTGATTTAACTTCTGCTGCATATATTATTTCCAGCTCCTCTTCATTTCTGAAAAATGCTACTGCATCAGCTGTGATCAACTGTTTTAACTGCCATGAAATGTTAGCCTGGCTAGCAGTTAGCTTGATGTATTGATTTATATGTATATTTTTATGTGATCTTCAAGTTTCTTAGAGGTCATACCTTGAAAATCTTCTGCCTCTTTTGATCTTAGTTTAGTTTCCAATCATTTAAGTAGTGTTTGAGTCATAAAAACTTCTCTCTCTCTCTCTCTCTCTCTCTCTCTCTCTCTCTCTCTCTCTCTCTCTCTCTCTCTCTCCCTGATTGTATGTGTAATGCTTATTTTACATACTATCTACCTTCTACTTTGACCCTCAAAATGTCTTTTTTTTAATTGATTTGTTTTTTTATTGAATTTTCTATAAAACTAAAAGAATTGTTACATGTTTTGTGGGGTTATAATCTCTTCGACATAAGAATGCACAACAAAATTTTTTTGTATGAATTTAAATATAGGATTATTCCAAAGACTTGATTTAGCACAAAGTAATCAGATCAACTGCTTGCTGCCAAGTTTTTTTTGTAGAATCTTGACTTTAATAGACCAAGCTCTATTGGGGACTAAAGACCACAGAGACATTTTTTTAAATCAAAGGAAAGTGTGACAATTGTAATGTCTCTACAACTTCCAATAAGATCTATCTCTGTAACCTGATGCATTTATGTCCAGAAGCATTAATAAGTCATACATTATGTGTTCTGCTAAATGTGATATCTACATGGCAATAGGCTATACTGTATGTGACACGTCACATTATTCTTATGTTTTCCCCTTGGACTCTTATGTTGAAGGTTTGAAGAGACTGTTATTTTGAAGTTTTATATCTTCCTCTTATGTCTATGTGTGTGTGTGTGTATATATATATATACAAACAAGAACTGACCCTATATATATATATATATATATATAGGGTCAGTTCTTGTTTGTATGCAGACCTTTGTAAGCAAGCATACTGTTGTGGAGTTTAAGTTTACGTTCTTCGTTGAGTTGTATCTTCTTCTGTTTATTTATCATTAAAAGAGCTGCATCTGGATCCTCTCTCTCGCCTCATCACTACACAAACCCTGACAGAAGAACCGGCCCCACAAAATGGATCCAGCAGAACTAATTGAGAGACTCCTGTGGAGGACTACTGCCTCAAATTTTGGAATCTGGCCACCCAATTGAACTGGAATGAGAGATCCCTCAGAGCTATGTTCTGGTTTGGACTCAGTGGCCATGTGAGGAAGCTGGTCCCTTTGGATTGTGATCATCTGTCTCTTCAAGATTTTATCTCTGAAATCATTAGGGCTGACCTTCTGCTGACCTTTGGTGGTTCCGGAGACCCCCTCGTCGGACACCCTTCTGCTTCCCACTCCTCCTCTAGCGACTCCACCCGCTTCTTAACCAGCGGCTTTGTCCGCTCCTCATCCCGAGTCTTCCACGGCTCCGCCACCAAGTCTTCCATGGCTCCACCCCCCTAGTCTTCCACGGCTCCGCCCACTCCTCCTTCTGAGACTCTTCGTCCTGCAGCTCCGCCTGCTCCACCTCTTGCGGCTCCGCCCGCTCCACCTCCTGTGCCTTCGCTCGCTCCACCTCCAGTGACTCCGTCCGCTCCACTTTCAGAGTCTTCTGAGGTTCCGCCCTCTGTGGCTCCACCCTCTGAGCTCTCTACTGTGTAATAAGCAGGTTCTTGTTTTTTTATCCCATGGGCCTAGACTTGATTAGGTACAGAAAGAGTAGAGCCTTATTTTGTGAATGCACCCACCCACTTAACTTAGTTTCTAAACAAGTCTATTATATGGCACCTGATTATCCACAAACAACATAATGCTCCTGATTCAAGAATAACTTTGGTGACACTTAATAACATACAGTATTTTCATATCATATTAAAGTTGATAAAGGGATAGTTCACCCAGAAATGATGGTTCTCTCATCATTTACCACCCACTCTGCCTCCTGAGAGTCCTGCGGCTCTGCCCGCTCCGCCTCCTGTGGCTCCACCTGCTCCGCCTTCTGTGGCTCTGTCCGCTCCGCCTCCTGCGGCTCTGTCCGCTCCATCCCCTGAACCACCTGTGGCTTCGCCTCCTGAGCCGCATACTGCTCCGCCCCCTGCGGCTCCACCTCCTGATACCGCTTTTCCACCGGGGCTGGAGCCGGAGCTGGAGTCCAATCTCAAACCGGGCTGCGCTTTTCCACACACACACACAAAAAAAACCCTGGGCCGGTGCCCAATTCCTGGAGCAAAACCGGCCCTGAAACCTTGCTGGTCTCGACCAAGGGCACCTGACATCAGTAGGCGGAGCTTTCACTACAGACCGCAGTTTTAAAGGCGCCATTTTTAAAAGCTTTTTTCGGAGTTGAGGTAAACATTAACAACTAGAGATTAAACATGTCGGTTCAACAGTGGTCGGCAGAAGACACCAACTCTCTCCTTGCCATCTGGTCGACGAGAGAAATTCAAGACAAATTGGAAAGTAGCATCAGAAAAAAAGCGCGTATATGAGGAGATAGCAGGGGAAATGGCCACCTTAGGATTTAGCCGTTCTGCCGTTCAAGTGGTCAACAAATTAAAAAACTTAGAGCACCTATTATGGTTTTTCCAAATATTACCTTTCATGTAGTGTGTTATATAGCTGTTTGTGAATGTAAAAATGTCTGCAAAGTTTCAAATATCAAACTGCACGAAATATGGAGTTATTGACACCCAAAAGAAAGAACTGATTCTGAACACCTGAAATGAGTCGTTAGTAATTCCAGACTTACTTCCTGTACTAACCTACGTAATTTGGTAACAAAAAACCTGCCTCTGGTCTGTTTACATGTACAGCCAGTGCAGGCTGTTAGCCTGTTAGCTGTTAGCCTCTGCTAACCGGCTAACTCACGTTATTGTCAAACTACATATAAACTTAAAACAGAGAAACATCCTGTTCTCGTCTTGCAATGGTGGTTCGGGTTGATCTTCTGATGTATCACTATCGGACTCGGGCTCAAATTGGTAAGGTAAAACAGACATTTTTTCAGATGGACCAATCACAACAGACTGGGACATCTGACCAATCAGAGCAGAGTAGGCTCTCTGAAAGGAAGAGTTTAGAATGAATCCTTTAGAAATGATCATTGAAGGAGTCATTTTTGACACTGGGAAAAAAAAAGGTAATGCTGCAATTTAAATTATGAGCAAATTAAAGTGTTTTTTGACCTTGGATGCATGTAAATCTATTGTATGAGACCTTTAAAACAAAATTAGGCATGTTTAAAAATCATAATAGGTGCACTTTAAAGGAATACAGGGACCAGAAAACAGAGATGAACAGAAGCAGCAGTGGACGGAGCAAAATTATTAATTTTGACATTATGTACTCCGTTCTGGGACATCGGCCGGCAAGTCAGTCAACTGGCGCATTAAATTCGGCGACTTACCTGCTGGAGGCAACGAGTTCATCGACGTCTACTGTTGCAGCTGATATCGGTATGTGTTCAACACTAGCAAGCCTACATTCATGGTTTTCTAACGTTATGAGAACATGTGTTATGCTGTGTTAGGAAAATGTTGTAAAGCAACCTATCTTACCCATGTTTTTTCGAACTAGCTAGTCGCCGGCTAATATGTTCACTAGCTACCTATGGTTTTATTAACTCTGGCCCTCGAGGTCCACTGTCCTGCAGTATTGTTTAGATTCATCCATGACCAAACTCACTTGAAGAAGCTAACCAAGGTCTTTAGAATTGTTAGAAAGTTACAGGCAGGTGAGTTTGATCATGGTTGGCACTAAACACTGCAGGACAGTGAAAGAACCATTAAGTACACGATTCAACAAATCAAATCTCTTTATCACTATTACTTGCACAAGTGTAACAGTAAGTGAAATGTATCTGTAATGCTTGTTTCATCAGTGTGCAGTCCACTTACACAATTTACACATTACAAATCAAAATATAGTCTGCACTACACTATAGTCCACTTTATGGATAATGCACTGCATTAATAAGTAAGTGACCTGCATGTTGACTTTTTGTTACATTGTATTTAGACTCCTGTACCGATCAGCAAGATGACCTGGAGGAGGCAGAGACTTCCACGAGCAGTACTGCCTCATCACATACACCGAGGAGCAGAAGAGCAGGTAATGGCATTGCTTTGCACAACAAACATTATCCAAAAATACACCTATGTGTGTTATGACACTAGTTCCCTTTAAATTGTGTTCTAATTTGTTACTGTTCTCTTACACAGAAAAAAAGAAAACGTGACAGTAACCAGGACCTGCTGGAATATTTTCAAGCTGCAGATGAACGTTTCATGCTGCAAACAAAAGAGATGCATCAAGACATCATGACAACTATGAATGATACCTCAGCATCTCTGCTTGGACTTCTAGGGCGCATGGTCACTGTCATGGAGGCTGAGCAGAGGAAGGTGACCTAAACAGGTTTTTTTTTTTAATTATTATGTCAGCACCTTTGCTAAAGACATCTTACATAATTCTGTCATGTCATTCATATGTTTTCCCCAAGGACATTTATATTGAAAGTTTGAAAAGACTCTTATTTTGAAGTTTTGTGTCTTCCTCTTATGTCTGTCTTCCTGTTCTTTGCCTTAATTGTATCCCAGGTGTTCCTTGTCTCCTTGTTATCCCAAGTGTGTATATATTTCCTCTTGTTCCTTGTTCCAGGATCGGTTCTTGTTTGTATGTAGATCTTTGTAAGCCAGCATACTGCTGTGAAGTTTGTTTACCTTTGTTGAGTTGTATCTTCTTCTGTTTATTTATCATTAAAGAGCACCTATTATGGTTTTTAAATGTGCCTTATTTTGTTTTAAAAGTCTCATACAATAGATTTACATGCATCCAAGGTCAAAAAACACTTTAATTTGCTCATAATTTAAATTGCAGCATTACCTTTTTTCCCAGTATCAAAAACGACTTGTTCAATGATCCGTTCTAAAGGATTCATTCTAAACTCCTCCTTTCAGAGAGCCTACTCTGCTCTGATTGGTCAGATGTCCCAGTCTGTTGTGATTTGTCTACCACTTAGTGTAGTGTTTGAGGGCGGGTCAAAGCTGTTTGCGAGCAGCCAATGAAGACCAGAGGTGGGATTTAGTTACAGGAAGTACAGGAAGTAAGTTTGGAATTACTAACAACTCGTTTTAGGTGTTCAGAATTGGTTCTTTCTTTTGGGAGTCAATAACTCCATTTGTCGTGCACTTTGATTTTTGAAACTTTGCAGACTTTTTTACATTCACAAACAGCTATATAACACATTACATGAAAGGTAATATTTGAAAAACCATAATAGGTGCTCTTTAAAAGAGCTGAATCTGAATCTTCTCTCTCGCCTCATCACTACACAAACCCTGACAGTATCTAAGTATGGAAAGAGGGATGTCCTCTTACTGCAAAGAAAGTAGAGAATAATGTGTTTATTATTTTGCTGTGATGAAACTGCCATTTAGTTTTCATGCAATAAAAGTTAGCCAGTGCATGCTGAGTCAAGCTGACAGCGCATGACTCTTGCCTTTTTTTTCCCAACTGTTCTTCCCTGATGCTGAGAGACAATTGTGCAAAGTTTATTGATGCTGTGAGAAGTAGGGAAGTGAAGAGGTCATATACCGGTGTCTGCCACTGACAGGGTTTTGGGGACTGTCAGAATCAATGCCTTGTACTCTCATTCATAGTCCTGTCTTAGAACAAACTTATGTCGGGGCACAATCATGTGATGAATCCATTTGCAATTCATGTGGCTGTGAAGTGCAATACACTGTAAAACCATACGCGCTCCAAGAGCCAATTAAATATTGTCAGCCTGTAACATCAAGCAGCTTAATTTGAATTGGTTTTTAATGATAGTTGTTGTGTAAGAGTACAATGTACTACAGTATGTAATAAGCAGGTTCTCATTTATTTATCACATGCGTCTAGACTTGATTAGGTACAGAAAGAGCTATGCCTTATTTTATGAATATACCCACCCACTTAAATTCGTTTCTAAACAAGTCTATTATATGATACCTGATTATCCACAAACAACATTGTAATCCAGACTCAACAATAACTTCAGTGATACTTAACAAACAGTATTTCATATCATATTAAAGTTGATAAAGGGATAGTTCACCCAGAAATGATGGTTCTCTCATCATTTATTCATCCCGATAATGTCCCCATTGATTTACACAATGTAAATCAATGGGGTCCAAAACTTTTCAAAAAGGACACAAAGGCAGCATAAAAGTAATCCATATGACTCATGTCTTGTGATACAATAACTTTGGTGAGAAATTGACCAAAATGTTAGTCTTTATTCACTATAAATCTTGACATCTGACCCAATTAGAACACATTGCAGGATTCAAGACGGTGATTCTTTGACGCTGCACGTGGTTGCCAGGTACTCAATCCCAGTATTATTATACATCAATAAGACATTGTATTTTAATTTCTAGAGTGTAACATCAACCTTTTGGCAACTGTTGTACATTTTAAAAGTATTCCAAAACAACACAACCCTATCATTTTAATTCACGTCAGCAATTTTCAAAATAGTGCAACTGTGTGTGAAAACCGCAATCTGGCCACACTGTGTCTGGTTTGTGTACAGCATTCTGCGCACGCATCAAGCTTGAGGAAGTGTGAGAATCAGCTTCTCTCATGAACATGCCAACGATGACAGTGAATAAGGACTTAAATTTTAGTCTGTTTCTCACCCTTCAGAAGACGGATTAATCCACTCAAATTGTATGGATTACATTTATACTGCCTTTATGTCCTTTTTGGAGCTTGAACGTTTTGGACCCCACTGACTTACACAGTATGGACAAAACACACCATACATCCTTCAAAATATCTTTCTTTGTGTTCCGCAGAATAAAGTCAAATGGTAAATATTATTATGATGCTTAACATATTAATGTATATTCAATGTTATATATTTACAAAAGTAGGGGAAAGCGGGACACAAACTAACGCTGGGCTAGTTGTAACACATGGTTTAAACGTTTCCACACAAACTGATAAGACAAAACTTAATTTGTTTACTTGTTGCCATATCAACAGTTTTCTATTTTCATATGATTTCGTTTGTATGAATTCGTCCAGGTTTTTTCCCGCCCTTTTTTCCAGGTAAATGGCGAAAAAAGTATACGCTGTATTCATGACACAAGACCAAATATTTGTACCAAACATGTATAAAATTATTGTTAAAAAAGTGCATATACACAAACTTAAGAAAACCAAAAAAATTGTTTGTTTGGGCCCCGCTCTCCCCTATCAGAACTTTTGTTTTGAATGTTTAACTGTGTTCTCAGATTCCCTCAGTGACAAATTACCCCAATGACACAAAAGTCAACATGTGTTAAATGTATTAAACAGTAGTCTACCTTTTTTTCTGAGTAGGAAATATTCAATAGTATTTTAACAGTCAAGGCATGTCTATGCAGAAACATACTTACCTCACCCTGAGAAATATTCACTGGAGCTATTCATCGCGAATAACGGCAGGCTACTTGACTATAGGAAAAGTCCCCTTGAAGCAACATGGTTTAAGCGCTTTTCTCAAGGGCACAATGATGACAGGAATCATGAATCGCACGGTACGGAGTTAAAAACAGCGACCTTCATCTTTAACCACTAAAATAAATTTACGATAAGCGTGTAATATGCTACGTCAGATTTAATGCTTCAAAACACTTGATGATGTGCTCTTTTTTTTATTTTATTTTTTTTATACAAAATTAAATTCTAACAGAACCAAAAATTAACACAATAAGTTACAACACATAATAAATATTAATACATATCAACAAGGATCCAATTATTTGAGTGTTTATCTTACAAGCACCCATGTCGTGCTTGCAACATATTATCCACACCAAGTGATAATGAGTTAAATGATTCCGGCAGATAGCCCGTGTCCAGATGGTTTCTTTACGCATATGAGCGCAAGTCAATCCCTTAAATTGTTTATGTATAGTGCATAGTGATTAGATTCTTGACTTAGTTTTGATTATACCATAGAAAAAGAACGCTAATGGGTCATAGTTGATACAGATAACATGCCGATTATGGACGGAATGCTCATGCCTATTTGTGAAATTAAAAGCGAGAGAGAGAGAGAGAGAGAGAGAGAGAGAGAGAGAGAGAGAGAGAGAGAGAGAGAGAGAGAGAGAGAGAGAGAGATCGCGCGTTTACCTAAGGACACTGCTCGGATGCTGACAGATCAAAGTTTAGTAGGCTTGTTCCTGTAAGGACCTATTTCCATTACAGGAATGATGCAGAATCAAAGATATTTGGGGATTCTACAGCTTGGAATTTTTGTATGGGCTTCATTTTGTATTAAAGGTGGGTGCAAATATGTTTTTCTAAGTTCTTTAGCTAAAATTACCACGCACATAAAATTACATGCATTTGTGTAGCCTACATTAACCCTGATCGACAACATTGTACAATGAGTTGCTTTAGATCAGTTTTCCCCGTCAGTATATGTAGAAGGGATACATTATATTTCAAACATTAACATTTTGTCAGTTATATTTTCTATTCCCACAGCAAGTGGCTGGTTAATTGCTTTGCTTGCTTATGCTACTTAAATTATGACTTGGATTGTTTTAAATAATTAGTTAGACTTATTAAATAAAAGTGAATAATAATCATTTCACAGCATACAAATGCGAGAATTGATGTGTATGTGTGTGTTTAGCTTTCAAGAGTTTCTGGATGCGATTTGCCTTGTAGCACCACGACCTCTTAAAACCCCAGTAACATCTGGCACGCTCGCACTAACACGAGCATGCACTGACAAAAAATACCATATATCCTTAAATCTGCTCGTTAATACACCAGTATAAGACGTGAGTAAGCATGGAAAGGGCAGGATAAAAGAAAAGCTTTATAATCTATCCTTATCAGGGGTTAACTCATTGCAGGAATGTACAGTATGTGCGCATGCGTGCGCGCATCAAGTGTATGGTTGACTTCATTTCAGTATTTGTAAACAACGTCTCGCACCATATAAGTATGCCTTTTACCTCTTAGGACAATCTGTGCAATTCATAAGACATGAAAGCAGTCTCTTGGTGTGTTTTATTTCCTTTAATGTCAGCCAGAACTCTTAAATCTATTTTGTTCTGGAAATATTTATGGCTTTTACATCTAACCATTTAAGGTGGGGGTTCCCCTGAACTGCATGCAGAGGTCATCCTCACATTGTGCCAGTTCTTCTGATTATAATAGTCTAAGTGTTTCAGCAAAATGACTGTGATTTTATAGCTTTGGTCAGTTCTGTGCCAGCTAAGGTAATATATTAAGGCTGATTTTGCAGGTTTCTTTAAAAGGTAGTATAGTTTTCCACATTTTTTGGGATCACTCTTGTCTCCTATTTAAAATAATATCCATGGACATGACTGTTCTTTGTTTTTATACAATATTTCCTGCTAAAAAGGACTGTATCCTAATATTGGTAAAAATCTAACATTCCGATAACATTCACATCACACCCCCAGCTACTGTGGAATGTTAGATTTTAACCCATGACCTTAATATCCCATAGACCAGAAGTTTACATCATTTGGCTGAGAGATGGTCAGGATGCAGATTAGAGAGAGAGAGAGAGAGAGAGAGAGAGAGGGATTTTGCTAGCTGTCATATTAGTAACAAAGAGGAAATATGAATTCAAGTATAAATGTGGAGAGTCCTCAATAAACCAGTCCAGAGCCCTCTAAGTGTGGTCAAGATATTATCATATGTCTGTACTGTATGCAACTTTGTCTCATAGAACGAACGTGCCCTATTCTATGTTTTGCTGCATTTTCCTGGTGAAATTAACACTAGAGGTGCTACAAGTGTTGGGGGTCATGTGATACAATTAACGCATGCTACGTAATTAGCAGGGTTGGGAGGGTTACTTTTGAAATGTATTCCACCTCAGATTACAGAAAACATGCTGTAAAATGTAATTTGTAACGTATTTCGTTAGATTACTCAAGGTCAGTAACGTATTCTAAATACTTTGGATTACTTCTTCAGCACTGGTAGATTTTTTTTTTTTTCACTTGTTTTGACTATAAAAACTCTGCCAGTAAAGTAAGACAAAATACACATGTTAAAAATACATTCTCTGAAAAACCTAAATATCTTATGCAGTGTTGTTTCTAAAACAACATAAATCAAATTTATCTTGTTTTAAGGATTTTTAGATATTTTTACAGGAAAACAATAAAAAAAAATATTATAAAGAATACGATTTTTGCCCTAGTATCAAAGGTCTTACTAGAAAAAAAAAATATAAAAATAATAATCTAAAGTTAATTTTCTTGATAAAATATATATATATATATATATATATATATATATATATATATATATATATATATACAGTATATATATATATATATATATATATATATATATATATATATATATATATATATACAGTATATATATATATATATATATATATATATATATATACAGTATATATATATATATATATATATACAGTATATATATATATATATATATATATGATTGTGCCTGGTAACATGCATGTAAAAGAAATAGCATTTTAACTTAGTGTAAAGCTGACATTTTACACAAGGTTTATTTCTATTTCTTCTGCTCCAAACTTACTTCAAACTTACTTCTCTGTCTGCTCGTATGAATGTAACACATCATAAGAAAGTGTTTCACTGCTGCCCAAATGCACTTTGGATCGCATCATTTATATGTATAAATGTTTTCCATCTGAAAGGACTAAATATTAAATGAAACAAATGACAATAAAATGCAGAGTAATCTCCTCAGTAATCAAAATACTTTTTGAATGTAACTGTATTCTAAATACCAATGATTTAAATTGTAACTCTAGTGGAATACAGTTACTTATAGTTTGTATTTTAAATACGTATTCCCGTTACATGTATTCCGTTACTCTCCAACCCTGGTTATTAGTAGTGCTGTCAGTCAATTACATTTTTTTTTTATTCGCTATTAATAGCATAATTGTTTGAAGTTAATTTTGAATGTGATTAAATTTGACACTATATATACTTCTTTTCATGTCAAAATGCATTTATTTCCATCTTAGGAAAGAAAAGAAAACAAAATAATATATAATGCTTTATTAACATTTTCCAGACAAAGCCTTCCACAGTATAAGGATAGAAATGCACTAAAATATCACCAATTCAAGTAACATTAATTGTTTCCCAAAGTCTAAGTGGGAGTTTGATTAATTGAAAGAACTAGTCCACACATAGATATGTTGCATTTTCATTGCAATGTGCATTAACTCTTTTAAACTGAAATCCTCCACAATTTGCCGGTAGCTATCTGGTTTGTTACAGCAATCGTAAAGCCACATTCATGTTTCACGTCAGGGCGTCAGTGCCGCTTTTATATCCTCATGAAAAGCACTTGCAGGCAAAAAAGTCTCATTCTGCGTTTTGGTGATAGTTAAGACTTGACAGCTTCTGTGGTAATTAGCGTTTATGCTGGTGTATTAATCGCAATGAAGAAAAATTAACTTGTTAAACTTTTTTAATCACATACGTTAATGTGTTAATTCTGACAGCTCTAGTAATTACATTTTCAAGTAATGAGTAAAGTAACACAATTTTTATATTTTTTATTTAAGACCATAATATCTGGGTTACCTTTTACACCTCTCCTTTCCCTGATTTGTGAGAAATCAGGAGTAAAAGAATGCCAGCTCTGTGGGAGGAGATGTTGTTGTATGTTTGTGTAGTGCATAATGGGTAATATAGTTTTAGATAGTGTGAGACTTGCTTATTAGTAAAGCATAGAGAATGAAGCTGATTTATGTATGCCTGATGGGTATTGTAGTTCTAGAGATTATGAGCAATGCGTTTCAGTGATGTTCAGAGCGCCACAATCTTCTTTTAGCCCTCCCTGAGATTGCTTTTAAAAAATGCAAAATATTGCTTGTAAATGAACATAAATCTGAATCCTTCGGTGGAATCCAGTTGTACTCACCTGAGATGAGAAAAGCTAACTCTGGATCAGCGGCTGCGAGCAACATCCTACATGGTTTGTGTGCGTAGAGATAATCTCTTCATTTTTAAAATGATTAAACATTTTGGTTTTATATTAAACAAGTAGTGTGATTTGTAAAACAAATAATTTTATGATATTTGGGTAGCATAAAAAATGATTTCATTCAAGTTATATCCATATAAGCATTTGAAATAGTATGCAATCAGGCAGTGGTGCCTGCAGCTGTACGTCTGTATGCACTGTGCTCTGAATGTTTTCTCAATTAACTCAAAAGAAGCCTACACTGAGATGACTTCAGTGAAAAATATTAATTTATTCATTAGACACATTCTTTGAACATGTTAGTTTGGCATTCCCCACTGACTTCTGAAAAACATTTCAAGTTGACACTGGCATTGTCGATGGGCACCGCATATTATGACATATACAGGTGCATCTCAATAAATTAGAATGTCGTGGAAAAGTTCATTTATTTCAGTAATTCAACTCAAATTGTAAAACTCGTGTATTAAATAAATTCAATGCACACAGACTGAAGTAGTTTAAGTCTTTGGTTCTTTTAATTATGATGATTTTGGCTCACATTTAACAAAAACCCACCAATTCACTATCTCAAAAAATTAGAATACATCATAAGACCAATAAAAAAAACATTTTTAGTGAATTGTTGGCCTTCTGGAAAGTATGTTCATTTACTGTATATGTACTCAATACTTGGTAGGGGCTCCTTTTGCTTTAATTACTGCCTCAATTTGGCGTGGCATGGAGGTGATCAGTTTGTGGCACTGCTGAGGTGGTATGGAAGCCCAGGTTTCTTTGACAGTGGCCTTCAGCTCATCTGCATTTTTTGGTCTCTTGTTTCTCATTTTCCTCTTGACAATACCCCATAGATTCTCTATGGGGTTCAGGTCTGGTGAGTTTGCTGGCCAGTCAAGCACACCAACACCATGGTCATTTCACCAACTTTTAGTGCTTTTGGCAGTGTGGACAGGTGCCAAATCCTGCTGGAAAATGAAATCAGCATCTTTAAAAAGCTGGTCAGCAGAAGGAAGCATGAAGTGCTCCAAAATTTCTTGGTAAACGGGTGCAGTGACTTTGGTTTTCAAAAAACACAATGGACCAACACCAGCAGATGACATTGCACCCCAAATCATCACAGACTGTGGAAACTTAACACTGGACTTCAAGCAACTTGGGCTATGAGCTTCTCCACCCTTCCTCCAGACTCTAGGACCTTGGTTTCCAAATGAAATACAAAACTTGCTCTCATCTGAAAAGAGGACTTTGGAACACTGGGCAACAGTCCAGTTCTTCTTCTCCTTAGCCCAGGTAAGACGCCTCTGATGTTGTCTGTGGTTCAGGAGTGGCTTAACAAGAGGAATACGACAACTGTAGTGTCTGTGTGTGGTGGCTCTTGATGCCTTGACCCCAGCCTCAGTCCATTCCTTGTGAAGTTCACCCAAATTCTTGAATCGATTTTGCTTGACAATCATAAGGCTGCGGTTCTCTCGGTTGGTTGTGCATCTTTTTCTTCAACACTTTTTCCTTCCACTCAACTTTCTGTTAACATGCTTGGATACAGCACTCTGTGAACAGCCAGCTTCTTTGGCAATGAATGTTTGTGGCTTACCCTCCTTGTGAAGGGTGTCAATGATTGTCTTCTGGACAACTGTCAGATCAGCAGTCTTCCCCATGATTGTGTAGCCTAGTGAACCAAACTGAGAGACCATTTTGAAGGCTCAGGAAACCTTTGCAGGTGTTTTGAGTTGATTAGCTGATTGGCATGTCACCATATTCTAATTTTTTGAGATAGTGAATTGGTGGGTTTTTGTTAAATGTGAGCCAAAATCATCACAATTAAAAGAACCAAAGACTTAAACTACTTCAGTCTGTGTGCATTGAATTTATTTAATACACGAGTTTCACAATTTGAGTTGAATTACTGAAATAAATGAACTTTTCCACGACATTCTAATTTATTGAGATGCACCTGTAATGTATTTTCAAGTGTTGGACTTTGTTGCATTAGGTAAGACAGTGATTATTTTTTAATATTCATGTTGGCTGTCATGCAGATGGAAAAGTAAATCATGCACATTCCTGTTATTGAGTCACTTAATTATAAATATGACATTAATAGACCAACTGTTGTTTAGCATGTTGTTTTTACATGAGTGTTGTACAGTAGCAGTAGGTACAGTATCACTACCCGTAATGTTTCTTGTATACAATGCATGGCTCATTTGAATGGAATGCATAACGATTTTGCTCTGAAAGAAGAGAGAGTGGCGGGTGGAGATAAAAAGAAAAGTAATGCAATAGTAACGCAACACATTACTTTCCATAAAAAGCTACTTTTTAATTAATTTAGTTACTTTTTTAAGGAGTAACGCAATATTCGAACGAGTTTCTTTTAAAAGTAACTTTACCCAACACTGGGCTTTAGGGCTGGTCGATGTGACGATTTATATTGTGGCGACGATATAATGTGTCAATTAATTGAGAATTTTCTATTTTGTGTGTATTGCGATACTTAAATATTCATGTGCGTATCTATCAGTGAGCAGGGCTTCACATAAGACTGAGAGAATTGAAGAGACATGGACAGGGTTTTCCCAGCATTGAAAAGTTGAATGAAATTCAGCAAATTCAATGACATTCATTTTGTGTTCGACATTCATAAGTGCTAAATATGTATCTCATCTTACACGCGCATCTTTGTTTCACGTGAGTATCTCTGGAGCACGCAAATCCATCAGGCATTTCAATATTTGTGCTCTGGAAACAGGAGAGTGCAGAGCGGGATCACTTGAGCAACTAAAAATTGTGGCGCAGACCACACAACTGTCAGCAATGAGCCAGGAGAGAGAGAAGATAGTGAACACAAATGCAGTATTTAATGAAGAAGATGAATGTACAAATACATCTAACACAAGGCTTGAAGAACAAAGGAACTACTAGCTTCAGAGCTACTATGAACAAGACTAGACCAGGAATAACTGAACATGACAGTCTAAATAGGGGGACATAATAAAGGGGTTTAAAACTACACATCATCACCATTACTGGTCTGTTCGAATGATGTTAGAGATTAGAAAACAAAGTAGCTATGTTTGCCTTCAGATGATCACATATTCTCTATGGAGATTACTTAAATCATTGACCCCGTTTCCACCTGGTATTAAGATGCATTTCACATGTGGTCAGCCCTAAATACATGTCTAAACGGGGTCTAAAATTATTTGTGATTGGATCACAGAAACCACATTTGAATGTGGTCAATTACGCATGTGTTCACATCGCATTTGAGGTGTGAATGCTAATCTGTCCTGTATGCATCCCGGCAGCAGTGAAGGGCCATCCCTTACCTGTCAATCAACTCCTGCACCTCCTAAAACAAGAGTTTAAAGTTTTCCATTTATATGGGCAAACGTTTTTTTCTTAAAAAGAAAATAACCGTCTGATCGGAAAGTTTTATAAAGCGGATGCATACATAATCACGAGAGCTTTACAGATCTTCTTTAGTGTGTCTGAAATCAACTAGGCCTGTCACAATAATTACGTTATCGACTTATCGTACAATATATGGACATGACCTTGATAATTTTTGCTGTCCTCTATATTGCCCATTGTGTTTACATGCATGTTTGTCGGAGGCAGGGCTCAGGCAGCTCCTCCACACACACACAGAGTGGACAGTGACAGGTGAAGATTACGTGTTACTCAAGGCTAATAGGTGTTTTAATAGGTGCTTTTCCCAATGACTGCATAATTCCAGCCAGAAAGTTTGGAAGAATATGTCCAAATGGACTTGGTTTCTAAGCCGCATTCCACAGCTCTGGTGTGGGAACATTTTGGCTTTAAGCTGAATGAGAGAGGAGAGCCCATTAATGTGAACGAGTCAGTTTGTTGACTTTGTTTAATAACAGTGGCTGGGCGATACATTGAATAATCATAATATCATCACGATGATTTTGCTGAAGATATAAAATTCAACAATATCATGTATATCGTGATGATTTTAATGAGCCTTTTATCTGGCCATTAAGTTTCATAGAGTGCATCAGTAGACTAATTTCATGATTCTTCAGGGCTGTATAATTAATCAAAATAACATCAAAATGGAGATATGATCATTTGTGATTATTTAACCGCCAAAGGCTGCGATTAAAGACAGATAAACATGGTCTGTGTGCGCTTCAGAATGAACCGATGTTTGTAGTGCAGTTCACCTGCACTCTAAAGTACTGCAGGCTCAAGCATTCGCACAATTCCAAACATTAGTAACTGCTATAAAGTTATTGTACAAATCTACAAACGCAGAATAGTAAGGAGGGTTTGACAGCGGTTCACAAGATCCTAAACTTAGAACTGTCAAACAAACATTGCACTTCCCATTTCATAATAAAAGCTCCTGGTGAAGGTGAAATAAACACAACTGTACTTGCAGTGTCAAAATTAAGGGTACGTTTAAACGACAACGATGTACTAAAAACTGAAATGTTTTTCCTTTGCGTTTTTGAAAAGTTTCGCGTACAGAGGACAACAATGTCAAAACGATCCCCGTTCACACAGATCCACGAAAATGACTAAAAACGCTGCATTATGCATGCCAGGCCAGTAGATGGCGATGTCACTTTGTAAAGAAACACTACGTGCCTGTGCACATAAGCATTCTTCCACAGAGCGGTGAATACAAACAATGAAGATCTACACTTTGCTGGAGAAGCGTCAATAAACTCAAAATCTTGAGCAGCACAAACACAGTCCTGTAGTCCGCCATTGTAGTTTTGAATGTCTCGCGCGTTGTTTTGAAGTACTCGCACGCATACCTATAGACTGAACACGTAATACGCGTGCGCATGACGTCATCGTTTTCACAAATTTACGTTTTTGTGTGTTTACACAGAGACGATAAGGGCATCGTTTCAAAAACTTGCACTTTGAAACCCATTTTCAAAAGTTTGCGTTTTCAGGCCCCAAAATGCCACTGTCGTGAAAACGAACAGCCAAAACGCATAAAAAGTTTTCCGTTTTATTTGAAAACGTTGTCGTGTAAACGGCCCCTAAAACCCCAGTTTAGGGTGAATTAAATAGGACAGAAATATATACATTTATTTTTTTTAACAAATCTTACCCTGAATATAATAATGGTTTAGTATTATATTATAATAATAATCTTGACTGGGTTCCACAGTAATTTAGTATAATGCAATGTTCATCTGGTTTCCAAAAAAAGTAGTTTTTGCACACCTTGTTCATTCACAAAGAAAAATGTTTTAGTAAAAATATATGTGTAACATCTGAGCGGTCTCCTTCCCACCAGAGGGAGCCCTCACCTGAATTCTGAACTGTCACTTCATGTTTCCTGCCACATCAGTTCCTGTAATGTAATTTCCTGTTTGCCCAGTATATAAGCCATGCATGCTCATTCCCATATTGTGAAGTATTGCCAGATCATCTGCCTTACCAAGCGTTTATATCATTGCCTTATTGCCTAGTGTTTTGACCTGTTTGTTTTGACTTCTCTTTTGGATCTCCCCTTTTGCCTGTTTGCCTGGTTGAGCTGCTTTACTGTGTTTTTGACCTCACTGCCTGTTTTTCTGACACTGTGTTTGGATTTTGATGGACTGTTTGAATAAACATCCGCATATGGATTCTTCCTCGGCTTCCACCTCCTCATCATTACAGAATACTTCGCCTACTATGAATCCAGCGGAAGTTTCTCAGCTTCAAGCGGCGTTCGCTTATCAGAGCGAAATGCTGAAGAACTACCAAGAGCAGCTCAACAAACTGCAGTCGGCAAATGATCATTTGACCCACTATATTCGCTTCCTTCGGCTACACCACCAACGGTAAGACTGGCGTTGCCAGACAAGTTTGATGGCTCTGCAGGACAATGTCGTGGTTTTATCAGACAAGCACGCATTTATGTTGAAAGCCAGAGAGATCAGTTTCAAAGTGAAGCAAGTAAATGCACTTTTCTGATGTCATTGCTATCTGGTAAGGCGATTTATTGGGCTGCAGTGGTTTGGGAGATGGATTCACAGTTTCGTTCCTCCTTTGCATACTTCTTACAACTACTCAGAGATGTGTTTGAATATCCCGAGGGGGGAAAGGATATTTCCACACAATTGTTACACGTCTCAAGGCAACCGTACCGCTACAGATTTCGCTATAGAATTTAGAACCCTGGCCGCTCAAAGTGGATGGAATGATATGTCTCTAAGGGCTGTTTTCAAACAGAGTTTAAACCTTGAGTTTCAGACGGAACTGGCCTGCAAGGGTGAGGATTTAACATTCTCTGAGTTTGTTACTATGGCCATCAAGATAGATAACCTGTTGAGAAACAATCCTAAGAGGAAATCTGCTCATCTGCCTCACACACACTTCCTCACTACACCAACCGTCAACCAAGAACCCATGCAAATAGGCTATGCACATCTATCTGATGAAGAGAGAACTCAACGCCGCCAACATGATCTGTGTTTTTACTGCGGTGAAGCAGGCCACCGTAACGTCGGGAGAGCCACCACTACTACCAGACGGGGGAGTGTTAATCAATGCTCTCTTCAGATATCAAAATCGTTGTTGATTCCTGTTCAACTGACTACAAAAAATGGTCCCATTACCTTGACTGCGTTGATTGACTCTGGTGCTGCTCTGAATTTGATCAACAAAGATATTGTCAAGAAATACAGTCTACCTACGTTACCTTGTGTTCCCACAATTTGCATCACTAATGTCAACAATAAACCCATTGAGGGAGGTATCACCCGACAAACTGCACCTGCACAGCTACAGATTGGTCTGTTCCATAGTGAAAACATATCACTCTACATCATTGACTCACCCAGGTATGAAATCATCCTTGGACATCCATGGTTATCTGTTCACGATCCTGTACTATCATGGTATCATGGAGAACTGTCTCACTGGTCCAAATTCTGCCTCACCCATTGCATGAACATCAATATGCCAAGACCATTTCTCGCCACGAGTGTTGAGAGTCCGTTCTCTGCCCCCAGTCCCAAAATTCCTGCCTGCTATCACGACTACTTAGAGGTATTCAGCAAATCCAAAGCTACACAGCTACCACCACACCGCCCCTGGGATTGCACCATCGACCTTCTGCCCAGTGCCATGCCACCTAAGAGTAAAGTCTACCCACTATCGCGTCAAGAATCTCAAGTCATGGAAGATTACATCGAAGAGGCTATTAACTCTGGATTCATTCGACCTTCAACCTCACCAGCAGCAGCAGGTTTCTTCTTCGTTGAGAAGAAGGACGGAGGTCTACGACCATGCATTGATTATCGTGGACTTAACAACGTGATGGTAAAATTCCGCTATCTGCTCCCTCTTGTTCCTGCTGCCCTGGAACAACTTCGTGAAGCAAAGATATACACCAAGTTAGACTTAAGAAGCGCTTATAATCTCATCCGGATTAAGGAACTTGATGAGTGGAAGACTGCATTTCTCACCACCAGAGGTCACTATGAGTACTTGGTGATGCCGTTTGGGCTAGCCAACGTGCCAGCTGTGTTTCAGTCATTCATTAACGATATCTTCAGAGACATCTTGAACCAGTATGTTATTGCCTACATTGACGATATCCTAATTTACTCAAAGTCGGAAGTTGAACACATTGAACATGTCCAAAACATCCTCTCTCGTCTTCTTAAGCATCAACTCTATGTAAAAGTTGAGAAATGTGAGTTCCATGTTCACAAAACAACGTTCTTGGGATATCACATAAGTCATCAGGGAGTGGAGATGGACACTACCAAGATCCAGGCAGTCACAGAATGGCCCCAACCATCCACAATCAAGGAACTTCAAAGATTTCTAGGTTTTGCCAACTTCTACCGGCGTTTCATCAGGAATTACAGCATGATCGCCTCTCCTTTGACGTCTCTTATGAGAGGGAAACCATCCAAGTTAAAGTGGACAAACGAAGCCACCATCGCCTTCACAAAACTCAAGTCAAGTTTTACTTCGGCACCTATCCTGAAACACCCTGACCCTAACCTCCCATTTGTAGTGGAGGTGGATGCATCTGACTGCGGAATTGGAGCAGTACTGTCACAGCGTCAGGGTCAACCAGCTAAGTTGTACCCGTGTGCATTTTTTTTCAAGAAAACTCACTTCTGCCGAAAGAAACTATGATGTTAGAAATATGGAGTTACTGTCCATGAAAGCTGCGATAGAGGAGTGGAGACACTGGTTGGAGGGAGCCATTCACCCGTTCCAGGTTATCACCGATCACAAAAATCTTGAGTATGTAAAGAGTGCCAAGAGACTAAACTCACGTCAGGCCAGATGGTCACTGTTCTTTTCAAGATTCCAATTTACTGTGACATATCGCCCAGGAAGTAAGAATAGCAAGGCAGACGCCCTCTCCAGACGCCATGACCCTCCTCTCCAAGTTCATTCTCCTGAACCCATTCTCCCTTCTTCTGTAATTATCGATCCTGTGAACTGGGACATCATGGAGGAGATCCAAAGAGCCATGCAGCAAAATCCTCCGCCTGCTATGTGTCCCCCGAACAAACAATATGTTCCCCAGGAACTACGACAACGGGTCATGCAATGGGTTCATACCTCCATCACCTCAGGTCATCCAGGTATCTCACGCACAATCAAATTAATCCACAACGCTTTCTGGTGCTCAATGATGAACAGAGATGTAACTGATTACGTGAAAGCCTGCCAAGTTTGTGCACAAACGAAGACCCCCAAGGAACTGCCATCTGGTCTTCTGCAACCACTACCCATCCCGCAACGTCCATGGTCTCACCTGTCAATAGACTTTGTTACTGATCTCCCTCCATCCGAAAATTTCACAACAATTCTTGTCATCATTGATAGATTCTCCAAGTCTTGCCGTCTTATTCCCCTCAAGGGTCTGCCAACCGCCATGGAAATGGCTCAAGCCCTGTTTCACCAGGTTTTCCGCATCTATGGTTTACCTGAAGACATCGTCTCTGATCGGGGGACTCAATTCACATCTCAGGTGTGGAAAGCCTTCTGCCGACAATTAGACATAAATGTGAGTCTGACGTCAGGATATCACCCCCAGTCAAACGGTCAAGTCGAGAGACTGAATCAAGAAATCGATAGATATCTGAGAACATACTGTAGCCGGGAACAGAATCAGTGGGCAGAGTTCTTGCCATGGGCAGAATATGCACAGAATTCATTAACCCATGCCTCTACAGGACTAACCCCATTCCAATGCGTGCTAGGATATCAACCTCCTTTGTTTCCGTGGTCTGGCGAACCTTCCTCTGTTCCTGCGGTCAACGACTGGATACGTCGTAGCGAGAGGGTATGGGATAGCGCTCATGTCCATCTTCAAAGAGCCGTACGAAGGCAAGAACTCCAGGCTAACCGAAGATGGCGCCCACATCCTCGCTACCAACCAGGACAGAGGGTCTGGCTCTCTACGAGGGACATCAAGTTACGTCTGCCGAGCAGGAAGCTCAGCCCAAGATATGTTGGCCCATTCAAAATCGTAAAACAGATAAATGAGGTTACATATCAGCTTGAGCTTCCTGCTAACTACCGCATCTCTCCATTACTTCATGTCTCGCTCCTCAAACCGGTCCACCTGAATGCTGATCCCAACGCTGAGTCTCAAGAACCACCGCCTCCGTTGGACATTGACGGATCGCCAGCTTATAGGGTGAACATGCTGCTGGACTCGAGGCGTAGAGGGGGTCGGCTCCAATACCTGGTGGACTGGGAGGGATACGGGCCTGAGGAGAGATCATGGATACCTGCTTCTGATATTCTGGACCCCTCACTCATAGAGGAATTTCATCGAGCCAGGCCAGACCGCCCAGTGCCACGACCACGGGGACGTCCACGCTGAGCGCCAGGAGTCGCTCCTAGAGGGGGGGGGTTCTGTAACATGAGCGGTCTCCTTCCCACCAGAGGGAGCCCTCACCTGAATTCTGAACTGTCACTTCATGTTTCCTGCCACATCAGTTCCTGTAATGTAATTTCCTGTTTGCCCAGTATATAAGCCATGCATGCTCATTCCCATATTGCGAAGTATTGCCAGATCATCTGCCTTACCAAGCGTTTATATCATTGCCTTATTACCTAGTGTTTTGACCTGTTTGTTTTGACTTCTCTTTTGGATCTCCCCTTTTGCCTGTTTGCCTGGTTGGACTGCTTTACTGTGTTTTTGACCTCACTGCCTGTTTTTCTGACACTGTGTTTGGATTTTGATGGACTGTTTGAATAAACATCCGCATATGGATTCTTCCTCGGCTTCCGCCTCCTCATCATTACAATATGAAGGTAAATAAGATTTTTATTAAGCTTCCATGTATGATTGTTTGTTAAATATAAGTGTGCAAATCAATGAAAATGATTACATTTTACTCTCCCTTGTGTTAATTTAGTGAAACATTTTAGGAAAAATGCCTTCATTGTTTTTAAATAGATTTTTATTTAATACCTTTGAAATATGAATTGTACTTGGCTACAATGGCTGTTTAGATGAAATGAACGTTCATCTGATTTCAGAGCAAAAACATAATTTTCGAGATTTATATTGAATATCGTTAATTTGCTGAAAAATATCGAGATATAATTTCTGAAGCCATCTTGCCAAGCCCTACAACTAACCTAAAAGCTCATCTAAAACATAACCATCCCATCCAGTTTTCCGAGCTGGGAACAAAAACCGCAGTTGGAGATGGAGAGGGACCTTCCCGACTTTATTTTTTTTTTTACATTCCGATTTCAATGTCTGAATATTCTTTAAAAAAAGTTATCCCCTTTTCTCCCAATTTGGAATGCTCAATTCCCACTACTTAGTAGGTCCTCCTGGTGGCACGGTTACTCACCTCAATCTGGGTGGTGGAGGACAAGTCTCAGTTGCCTCCGCTTCTGAGACCGCCAATCCGTGCATCTTATCACGTGGCTCATTGTGCATGACACCGTGGAGACTCCGCATGTGGAGGCTCATGCTACCTTCCGCGATCCACACACAGCTTACCACACACCCCATTGAGAGCGAGAACCTCTAATTGCAACCATGAGGAGGTTACCCCATGTGACTCTACCCTCCCTAGCAACCGGGCCAATTTGGTTGCTTAGGAGACCCGGCTGGAGTCATTCAGCACACCCTGGATTCGAACTCGCGACTCCAGGGGTGATAGTTAGCATCAGTACTTGCTGAGCTATCCAGGCCCCCCATGTCTGAATATTTTTAAAAATTAAAAGTTCATTGCTCTTTGAAAGGGTGTACTTGCATTATTATGCTATTATATTATCATTATATCAGTGGCATAAAATGGTCTTAAAATTACAGTTAATCAAGTTTTAAGTTATCGCAATTATTTCTGTGACAATATATCGTCCAACAAAATTAGTTATCGTGACAGGCCTAATATCAACACAGATGACAAGCACAAACACCTGAAGCTCCTTTAATACAGGTAATCAACAAAAATAAAGAATAATTCTGCTTGACAGAATTCTACATTTGTGCTTAGATTAAATTTCAACCACATCTGGGAGAAACAGCATGCCATTTTTGTTGTGCTTTATCTTTTCTGATTTTGTTGCAGTTTATTATCATGCAGTAACACACTGACATATTGATTGATGTCCCTCCCCTCCAAATCCGAACACAAGTGGTCACAGGAGACGCATTTAAGCTGCCAGGTGTGAACAGCGACGTGTCTCACCTGACCCACATATGATCGGATCACCTGAGACACATCGTAATACCAGGTGGAAACTGTCATTAAGAGCCTGTGTTAATGAAGTGTTTATTTTCATTGGATATTTTTACTTATGTATTTTTTCTTTGTTGTATTGCTTTGAGAAGATGTTGAATTTGAGAAGTTAATATATGTTGGGCCTCATGTATTCAGATAGAAGACAAAGGCAGGCCTAACACAGTCGTAAAAACATAACTCAAGCCCCCACCTTCTAAGTTGTAAATTTTACTGATAAAAATCGTGCCAAAATCAAACAAAGGGAGTCCAAAACAGACTACAGATCCATGAAGCCTTGCTCACTAAAGGATCGAGCTCTCAACTCCTATTGGATGAGGCACACAACAGAACGTCCCTCAAACATGACATCATCAGGAGTTGAAATAATTCTGAAATGTGTCCAGAATTCGCTTCCAGCGACTTAGTTCACCGAATATAGACGTAGCTTTTTGCTTCTCTCAGGTGCAACCTCGTGGCACAAGGAAGTAATGTACGACTTGAAACTGTGGCCATACAATCTCCATCTCGCTGGACCAGTTGAGATTACTCTGTGTTCCACCGAACACTCTAACGGATCCGAAGGAGACCGCCGAGCAATTCGCATCTTCATCCGTTTGCCTACAGAAGTGAAGAGATTAAGGATTTCTCTTCCATCTTCAATCAAGTCGACATTTCTGAGTTCTCCGCCAGCCCGCCGACAATCAACAGCCGTACCGCCCGCCGACAATCAACAGCCGTACCGCCCGCCGACAGAGCGAGGAAACGGCCTCCCATCATCACCCGAGCCTCAAGGAACCGGGTCAAAGTTAAAGGACGGAGGAAAACACATTCTACCTGTGTCCTCATGCGATACAAGTAAGAGGTTTACGTCTGGGCAGAGATAGAATATTATAGCGTGTTATTCTTGTGTTTCAAGGTTTTTGCTTGTACAGTTTACGGATCGCCATGTCCGCTCATTATTAATACTCAGGGTATTAATTATTGAATTTGTTTTGCTGTATTGTGGTCCAACCAAATTGGATTGTTGTGCAATTTTGCCATCGCGGGTGAGACAGCAGCTGAGTTCATCCATTAAAGAGTCAAATAACGCGGGACTGTTTACGAGCCGTCCACCGCGTCTCTGAGCGACGAACTAAACAGCTGCTTTCTCTCCCACGATCGCGAAATCAGCTTTAGGGCTGTCACTTCTCTCTCTCTCTCTCTCTCTCTCTCTTATACTAATTACACACACACACAAACACACACACGCAGGCACGTGACCCCTCACAAACATTCTGGCACACATTTTGGCTCATAGATAGCTTAAATGCTAAAGCCCAGCTTTGTCCCTAAACTATCGTACAAGTGGATATACACGGTAACCGGTAGACGCCATCTCCGCCCCCATTCGCGGTCATATTCCCTGGCCGGAAGTCTCGCGTGACATACTCTCCACGAGAGTCACGTCCGCTATTTTGTGCGCGTTCCTCCTTACACACACACACTGTCACACACACACACCCTATGTGTTATAGAATTATTTTTATTTCCATATCTAATCATATCACTGTTTAGTTTGTAGTTGTAAGTCGGAAGTTTATTGACTGCATTGTATTAATTATTAATTGATATTACTGCATAAATAAACTTTGTTTATATTACAAAGAGAAGTGTTTTGGTTTGTTTCGCATATGTCTGTGTCATGCTGACGGGATGTCAGTGCTCGGATTCAAACCTTCATTCATTGTTTTGTTTTTTTCCCGAAAATCGATATTCTTCGGATGTCGATTTTTCCTAAGAAAACAATCTAATATTGAGACTGTTTTACTATTCGGTTATTAGTCCCTGATTTCAGGGTGGTGCCCCGTCATTGTTAATCCTTATTAATATCCTATTGATTTTTGATAATTGATAATTCTCTTTGATGATTGAATTTGAATGATCAATAAGCTAGTATTAATTTTAATTAATGTTTCATCGATGTTAACAATTAACGATTATCTTTGATAATTGTTGATTTTAAAGGTTTAAAAAAGCTAACATTGATTCTCAATGTTCTATTGATTTTAATAATTAATAATTATCTTTGATAATTGTTAATTATTGCTAATAACCAAACTTGCTCCTAAACGTAGCACACTAAATTTACTGGAGCCCCATATGAGGTTTTAATGAGTTAGATCCAATTAATTAATTAAAATATTAATTAATAACTACAGAAATAATGATTAATTATTTCTGATAGTAACACTGATCTAAACAACCGGTAAAGCCCTACATATATAATCATATTATTATTATTATTAATATACTGTATATAAATAACATAATATTGGTTAACAACATTTCAGACTGAAATGTGTCATAATGTGAAATTTAGCATAAAGCTGATTTCAAACCAAGTTGAGTATTTTTTTTTAATGTATTTTTACTTTGACCATGCTTGTTAAGTTCCAAATAAAGAGAAAATTATAAAAGAGGAAGTAGTTTTTATTTATAAAGTATTTAATTTACTGTCTGGATTGTCCATATATGGTTATTCAATATATAATTAGCTTTTTATTGATTTTCCAGATAATTTTACTATATCATTAGGGGTTCAAGTGCTCAGCGCTGAAACCTTATTGTAATTGTAAAGATTTTTAGGCGTTCAAGCGCTTAGCGCTGAAACCCTATTGTAATTGTTAAGATTTTTATTAGGGGTTCAAGCGCTCCGTGCTGAAACCCTATTGTAATTGTTACGATTTGCATTATTATTATTATTATTATTATTATACTGCCATAAAACTGATCGTGTAGAGCAAACCGTAAGGCCTAAAGACTTGAAACTTGGTCAGATGGTAGTAGTATTGCTCGCTACTCAGAAACACGGACTCGGCCAAATCGGTCAATAGGGGCGCTACAGCGATCAAAAACACGAAACTGCTCATAACTCCTAGACCGTTTGTCGTAGACTCTTTATACCATTGGAATCCTTGGCTCAAACCAAACAAAACATATATCTCCGATTTAATTTCCGCCTATAAACATTTTTCATGAAACCTACTTTTGCGAACTAGTCCTAGGTTTTTCGCCCGATCGGAACCAAACCAGTGCAGAAATATACTCTGGAGTCTGATTATCAATAATTATATAAAAAAAAGTTGAAATTTCGACTCACGGTCGCTAAGGGGTGCCAAAACGTTCGAAAAGGGCGGGCCATTTCTACTAAAATGGCTATAACGCCCGAATGAAATGAGATATTTTCACCAAACTCGGAACACATATGTTTGAGCTCAATCTGAGGTCACAGTAAATAAAATGCAGAGTTTGGCCACTTGGTGGCGCTATAACAGGAAAAAAACAGGAAAAAAGCTCTAACTACGCAACCATTAGTCTGATTGAGTTGAAAACGGTTAACGGAGGCTGATCGGCACAAAACTCGGTGGGCCTGTTCGACTCCTGGCCCTAGAGGTCTGTGAGAAATTTGAAAGAAATCGGCCAATGGATGGCGCTAACGAGATTTATGCCTTTGTCATCACGTGGTGTTTCACACATACACACAATGGCTGTGTCCCAATTCAAAGGCTGCATCCTTCAAAGGACTCAAACTTCAAAGGCCACGCTTTCGAAGGCCACGAAGGTCGGACTGAGCATTGTTAATTGGGACAGTCTAGCCTACGGAGGACTGTTCTTGTCGCCTAACAACTGTGACAGCTGCCGAGTGACTAACGTTTGTACTGGACTTTTTTGAAAGTTATATTAAACTTTTTCACCATGGTTCATTTCTGTATATAATATATATACCATTTCTATATATATAATCCCATCTTAGTAAGATATGTCAACATTTGAACCACTTTAAAGGTTTTTTTTTAATTTTTTTTACATTTGTATCATTTGATATTTGAGTAAGTTGAAACCCAATACTTACATTTAAAAGTGTAATTCTGCAATTTCTCTCAAAACAATCCTGTCGTCACTGGTGCGCAATGAATTCTGGGGTAGGCAAGGCCGCGAAGGATCCATCTGTTGTATCCTTCATTTCACGGGAAACGAAGGATGCATTTGGAGGCCGCATTTGAAGGAGCCTTCGAATTGGGACAGCCTTTATCGCGCAATAATGACGCAATCGGCCTTCAAATGCGACCTTTGAAGGATGCATCCTCTGAATTGGGACACAGCTATAATTCATATAATTTGTTAGATCTCCTCATACTGAACAACTTTGCCTCAAGAACCACTGCTGTCAATCAAATCGTTCATTAAATATTCACGATTATGTAAAAAACCTACTTCTGTGAACTAGTCCTAGGTTTTTCACTCAGCCTCAATAAAACCAATGCAGTACATTCTCTGGACTCTCTAGGGCAATAATTATTAAAAAAAAAAGTTGAACTTTACCCTTTGGGTAGCTATAACAGTGTCATTTATAATTCCTAAACAAAAACTCAGAACTTCACGATTAGGTGAGGTTTATGTGGTGGATTAGGTGAGAACATGCAACATATGATTCTAAACAAGCATGAAGACTTTTATGGAGATCAGACCATAGGTGGTGCTATGAGCTTTAAAAAGCTTTAAAACCATGTATTTCCTTAGTAAATTGACTGAATTGGCTGTAAATGGTCTATTCCATCTATGATCTAGGTGGTTACATGCTTGCTAAATAAAACATAATACCTTTTTACGCATGTGCTTAAAGGCCTTAAACTGCTTGAACCCCGTTAATTGCTGCTCACAGCTATATTTATATATGTCGTTACTGTGATATAAAATTATCCATATTGTGATATAAGGTCATATCGCCCACCCCTACAGGGCGCTACAACAACTGTGCGTTTTATTCACTTTCACACAAATCAGGAGTACAATGGCTGATTATAACTTCATAAACACGTATTTTTTGCTCTAACTCACACACTGCTTTGTTATGATATAGAAACACTTTTACATTTTAATGCTTAAATTACAGACCCACCTACATTTACACACTCATTCCGATGTGATTAGTTTGTGCGGTAGCTCTCTCGGAAGACCGAGGCTCGAGCCCAGCCAAGCATGTAAGTTGACACGTGAGCCGAAAATATCATAGAAGCAACACAAAATGATGTGGTTGTTTCAGAAAATGTACTTTTCATGTAGCATTTGCTTTATGGATACTATCAGTTAGGTTTAGGTGTTGGTTAGGGTAAGGATGTCTGTTTTTACCTGTAATTTGCTTTAGGACACTATTGGTTAGGTGTAGGTTAAAGTTTTAGGTTAGGGAGTTATGTTTCACTCATTAAAACCTCCATTTATCATTCACCTTAAAAACCTTGTCTGATCACTTGCTTTTGGTGTCCCTCGCTGGAAACTATAGCGAAACATGTAATGAAACAAAATTGCATTTTGCAAAAATGTTGCCAGGGTCACGTCATGTTCATGAAATGAGGCTGACTGTATGTTTATGAATCCTGTTGTTCTGTTCTTAAATGCATATTCTCAGTTGTAATTGTATGAGTAAGAGTTTTCTCTACAAATGCTAATGATTGCTGGGATTGCACGTTAAGGTCTACTTTTGGCCATGACTCATAAAAGCGCATCTTTATCAAGGGAAGCTGGAGCCAAATCAGGCACTGGCCACATCATTATCTTAGTTTACTAGTTTAAATTCATAGCTAGTGTAAGTCACTAGTTAAATAAGCGCTCATCTTTCCAGGTCCAGGTACATATTATCGGTCAGGTCACTAGCCATTTAAGCCATTAGTGTTATGCCATTCAGCCAAGCAAGCCTAGGCACACCAAGCTAGTATACACTCTGTGCACATGGTTCTTCAGTGCAGCAGCAGTGCACAATTCTTGGCAGTAGATCTGCTTGCTTGGGGGTTGTGTTTTGTGTTATGCATTTGTGCAGCTTCCCTGCTCTGTTGGGGTATTGTATTCATATCAAATTGTGCAGCATCATGTCATACATGCTTGATGCAGCATGTTTTGTGTTTTGTTTTCTAAGTGTGCAGCAGTATGTACTCATGCTTAACTCAGTATATCTGTGTATGTTCTAGCAGTAGCAAGTCTCCATACTTGCTCTGCGGCCGCAGCAGTGTATCAGGTCTATCAATATTTCATACCCACATTAATGTGCTAAATCTTTCAGAGAGTTAAGAATAAACAATTATTACGACAAGAAATATTTCATTAGCCCAACGGTAGGCTACCAAGCAATAGCACATGTCACATTAATGGGGACATGACATGAGAAATCAACTTCTCCTTTATAAGAGGTCATTGTACTATAAAAACATACCGTAAGTTTCAGAACTCAAAACTTACTCCTCACAGCAAAAAGAGCATTTGTTGAAACCAAGCTGCCAAAACGTCTCATACTCTACTTCCTCCACATTGTGATATCACACTGTGGAAGACATTTGCATCTGACCGCCTCCACAACACATCAACGCCTACTTTACCTTTATCACTTCAGTAGACTGCCCAGTAGCGGTGAGCAGTTAGATGGCAAGGAGAGATCAGGTCAGTCAAGAGCAGAGAGCCAATCATAACAGTGGGCGTTTACTGTCAAGTCTTAAAGGAGAAGGAGCACCAAACATGAGTGTTTCTGACAGAGGACCAGAATAAGGGTGGGAAATTATCATGTTTAACAAATAGATGACTGTGTTTTGTGCAAAAAACTTTCCTAATATTATAAGTGAACCTCAAGGAACATATTAAAATAATAATAATAAAAAAATAAATACAAAAAAAAAAAAAAGCTTGTAATGACCCCTAAAATAGAATTCAACTGATATGCAACCACAAGTGCATACATTTAGGCTATTTTACAACAGCTCCAATCGTGGCACATCCAGTCATAATTTAAAGTTGGAACTATCGATTTTGTGAGTTTTATATTTAGCCTAAACACAGGCAGCTGTTGTAGAGGTACATGCCCTATAAGTCCCAAGTTACAATGATTCTCCAGAGCAAAAAAAAAAAAAAAAAATCACTTTCACAGAAACCAGTGGCATGCAGTGCCTAAACCCATTACCCCTTCAACACCCCCCACACCCCGCATACACACAATACTAATATTACCTCACAGTCCTTTTAGGCCTATTTTCAGTCTTACTTATTCTGTTGTGTTTCTTGCATTACTTTTACTGGAAACAGAATCACTGACAGAATCTGCTGTGTCATTCTTTGATTAAGCGCCCACTTTGTTTGTCCTATATTATCCCTATAGCCTTTAGCCCCTTTATCAGGGGTGATTTTTAGCCCAAATACTATCCCTTCACACATTGGACAGTTATTAAAAAAAAAACATTTGATTTAATCACCTTAAACAAAACTGAAAATTACAAAAAAATATTTAGTTTTAAAATAAATGTGATAATTTCAGGGGTTCTCATTAGCTACATAAATTTGCAACATTTTAAATATGATTTAATATTTGAGAAAATTAACTCAGATTCAAACTTTATATATTGCACGCAATGATCTCATGCATCAGGAATATTTTGCAGTGTAGCCTATACTGACAAACAGGTGTTAAGGAAAGTACGGTGGTGTAATTTGTTGCTGTTTAGTGTTTTGGGAGAAAATAAAATCAAAAGTGCCTTTTACCCTAGGGGGCCTTTAGACCATTTGTACCCAACTGTTCCGAAGTTCCGCAACTATGAAATGACTTTCTTTTTCCTAACTCTTAACCTTTTAATCCTTAAAGGTAGAAATTGTGAAAAGAAATTTGTGCTCAATGACATCATATAATGGCAGTTTATGGTGACCACCTCTTCAAGCTTCAAAAGGACACAAAAGTATAATTCAGAAGACTAATAAATTATTGTATGCGACTCATGTATTATTCTGAAGGAATCCCATAAGGTTTGGTGAGAAACAAACCGAAATCTAACGTATTATTAAGTGAAACTCTTGACCGACTGTTGATCTCCTGTGCGCATTCATGAAACAGACTGCACGCGAGCTTTAGAGCTCCTTGTACGAGAGCAGTGCAAAGCAGCCTCTCGAGATGGGCCGTTCAAGCGTAAGACTCATATTTTTTTGCTTCAACAGGACCAACAGCGATATTAACAATAGAAAACACAACATAGCTGCACACAAACCAGAATACAGCACTAACAAACATGTCTGAAGACTTTGTAGTCAAAAAATAGATGCATTTCTATGCCCAGCATTAACCAGATGCCAAACGACAAGCAATAAAAGTTATATTTTCTATGTTAATCAGAGTTTTTTTGCTTTGTACCAAGCAGCTGGAAAGAGCGACGGGACATTCTGTCGATCGCTTGGTTTCTATATTTGGCATAGTGCCGGGTAACCCAATCCACTATGAACTGGTACCGGTCCAAAATCATTCTCATAAGATTATACTGAAGCCAGCATCTCACTTCTTTAAACTGTTAAAACTACTTGATTTTGGCCGAGAATAACATATCTAACAACTCTTTTTGTGGATGTCTGACACACACACACACACACACACACACACACTTAATACATTAGATTTTGTTTTTTTTGAGTCGCATACAATAATTTATTAGACTTCTGAATTGTACTTTTGTGTCCTTTTGGAGCTTGAAGAGGTAGTCACCATAAACTGCTTTTGTATGACATAGCTGAGCACAACATTTTTTTTCACAATTTCTCCCTTTGTGTTAAGAAAAATAAAGAAAGTCATATGGGGTTATAACAACACAGGGGTGAGTAAACAATCACTGAATTTTCATTTTTGGGTTAACTTTTCCTTTAAGTTTCTTAATTTTTGTTCATTTTCTTTTTTGCACTTTATCAACATAGAGTAACACAGTGTATGTGATGTATGCAGTCATTGTGTCAGAGACCCTTCCCTTGAAATATACAATTAATAACAGTAGATGCATTTAACTTCCAAATTATATTGATGTGTCTTGCCTGACCACTTGTGATCGGATTCGGATCACCCGAGAAAGCAGGATAGATATTAGTGTTCCAAAATAACAGAGGAACTAACGATATAAAGGTAAAACGAGGGAAAGTTTGTTTTGTTCTTGGCTGTGTGTGTCATCTGCAGCACACACATTTTATATCATTTCAGATTTTTGTGCTGCATATTTCAGCATGGATTGTTGTGGGATCCTTTCACAGTGTTAAATGGCAGCAAATCTGGAAGCAGTATGCGCACCGGTTCACAGCACTCAGTGCTGTTGCACTTCTGCACTTTCTTTTTTTTTTTAGAGTGAAGCAGCCAAAAACAGACTGTTTAGTTCTAAGGGCCAGAGAGAGAGAGAGAGAGTGTAAAATGGTCATATAAAACTTAAATATGACTTTTTTGGCACAAAGAACTTTACTAA
This sequence comes from Myxocyprinus asiaticus, assembly GCF_019703515.2. NCBI lineage: Eukaryota > Metazoa > Chordata > Actinopteri > Cypriniformes > Catostomidae > Myxocyprinus > Myxocyprinus asiaticus. Next base: position 33,662,447 of record NC_059350.1, read on the forward strand.
TATTATACATGGACCTCAGGACAAAAATTCCATACTCAAAACAAAGTTTGACCATACTCAGGCAATAGAAAGCATGAAAATAAGGGATTAGTCTCCTAATTCCTGTTCTCTCTCCTCTGCCCTGTTCACCACTACTGCCATTACTGAATGAATCAATTGGCAAAGAGTGCTTTGTTTAGCCTTTCCCCTGATCCTTGTCTTGTTTTTCATCAGGGATAGAGTGATGTGATACCTATTCAGTGTTTAAAGACAGACAATCATTGCTAATTTGGACAATAGCACAATCCTACTGACCCATTTATTCCACAGGGATTTGCTCTTTCTTTCTGTTTTCCTCCCTCTCTTTTTTCCACACACATTAATTGAAATACTTGGCATGTCATTAGACCAGATGATTTGATGTTTGAGTCAAAGAATATCTTGTTCCTGATCAAGCTTCCATATAAAATGAATTGCTTTTTATCCTCAGTGGAGAAGGAGAGTATTAAAATGGGTCATTTTTCACATCACAAGTTTGCCAAAAGATTACAGCAAATTTACGGTGTTTCTGATACCAATCTGAGCTTTGAGCTTTAACTTGTGCTGCCATAGTCATACTTAGATTGACATAAATCCCCATGAAAGCCCTTTACTGTGAGTGAACACACACAGACACACACACACACACACACACACACACACACACACATACACATAAATACACACAAATAACATCTGCCTCTGATACTTATTCTGATACTGATGTTATTCATGCTGTTACAGTGTATGGAGACCGGAGGTTTCAAGCTACAAATAGGGCACAAAAGCACCATAAAAGTATCATTAAAGTGGCCTATATGACTCTTGTGCTATAATCCAAGTCTTCTAAAGCCATAGGATTGCTTTGTGTGATGAACAGATTGAAATTTAATCTCACAGAATTAAACCTCACATAATGTTAAATTTAAAACAATGGGTAAAAAAATATTTACCCATGGGGTAAGAAAAATAAACTGATTGTAGTGGGAAAGACAGTTGTCTCCCTGCAAAGTTGTTCCCCAGAGTGTTTGGTTTATTTTTACCATGCTCCTTTTCTGGCTAGGTAGGGGTTCATAGCCAGTCAGTTAATGCTAGTTTTCCTTGTGTGTTTAGCGGCTGTTCATGCATGATTCATATCAAGCGTCACTGGTTGGCTGATTGCCTTCCATCTATGTATGTTGCTGTCTTTGTGAGCATGAGTTTTGATCAGTACGTATGTTGCATGTGATGATATGTGTTGTTTTTTGTTCTTCTATGCCATTGGCATCTGTGTGTTTGCGGCTGCATTCATGGTGGTAGCTTCACCGCTATCGGTATGTAAAATCAGGAGTTTTATAAAATGGTTATTTGTAATGTGGCAGTTTATGTTGGCGCCATTCTCATTGTTTGCTTTTATTTGTTTAGGTAATTTGCATTCCAGCATGCACCCGCCTGCACTGAGGCTGCAAGATTGAACATCGGGCTCTTCTGTTTTGTTCCTGTTTTCTACTGTTTTGTTTTTGATGTTCTTTGTTTTGTTCTGTTTGTATTGCACTGGTTCCCTGTTAAACCCTGTGACTGGCTCTAAATCACTATTTTGGGATTTATTGAGAGAGGTGTGACCAATTTCTCTTTGTGTATACCTGGAGCCAGTGAGATCATTTTGGGTGTGGGAACAATAGCCTAGTTTCCATCCACCTTTTGTGCTATTTTGTTATTGACAAAGTGAAAATGCATAAAAAATGTTATGACATTTGCCGTCTTCTGCCTGTTTCCATTCAAATGCCTTTTATCGATAAAAATGGTGTGCGTGATGATGTCATGCCTAAAAAAACACTTTGTCGCATAAGTTTTGGTTTATTGCAAAATAAATCTGCCCTTAAGCTGTTTCCATACAGAAATGTGTGTTTATCGCTCCCAGATGTCCCTAATTTTTTCGCTCCAATGTTTTGGTAAAATGGGGAGAGTATTGAGACAATTCATTGAAATCAGACAGCTTACTGTCATTTTAATTTCACAAATAAAAGCAATCAGAAGAGGAGGAATTGCAGTCAAAAGGGAACAGTTGCCCTTCTGGTAGGAATGTAATATTGGTCCTGATGTTGTGCCTATCGCAGGTTGCCACCAGTTCCGACCCAAAAGTGAATCATCATAGCCCTGTTCAAGCTAGCAACCTGCACCAAGTAGTGGGGGAAACTTTCGGTCTTAGTATAAGGACCATCCATCGATGTGTACATGTGTGTGCACAACTATTCAAGAAAAACTGATTCGGTGTAATATCAGGGTTTACATATGATACATTCCTGATATTCAATAGGCTGTTTTGAACAATCATCTAATCTAAAGCATTGCCATCACAACTGCATTATATCCCGCATATTTGTCCAGCAACTTTTAATTACCAACTGAACTTGATTATCATCATAATGCAAGTGTCATAATGCAATTTACATTTTCTGAAGAAGCTCAGCAAATGAGATCCGAGGTAAAGAGGGTTAGATTTAAAATATTTAAATGTTTTAAAATGTTCAAAAGCTCATTTTCTGAAAGTGAACTCGGCATTGGACAAATAGTTCTGATAGTTTATAGTCTTGAAAAAAGTGTAGAAAAGTGTTTTTTGTATTGTGGGCTAATTCCGTGACTGCCGTCTATTATTTTGAATGGTGTGTAAAATCAACGTTAATAAATAAACGGATGTCTACCATGATTAGACTCAAGATGGCGCCGAGTATGGCTGCTGCGTTGCGAGCTCCGACACAACATGGTAGAGTTTTGTTTGTTTTGTTCACAATTCTTATGTTTTTTGTCTTGGATGTTGTCTGCCTTATTGTCTATGACAGACAATCACTTTTGGACATTGGTTCAGCAATTTCACACCGTAAACCGGACTTAAAATTCCTCAATGCCGACCCGATGTTTACAAACACACAAGCGGAGCCCTTTGTCTGGGCAGCCCGGATGCGTAAACACAGGAGGAAAAGGGGAAACAGAGCCGGCGTTCTCATCAGAGTGAGACGCCGCGCAAATCGGCCCCCGCTACCTAGTATTCTACTGGCAAATGTTCAGTCTCTGGATAACAAGCTCTGCGAGCTGAAAGCGCGGATCTCTTTCCAACGAGAGACGAGGAACTACTGTATTATCTGCCTAACAGAAACTTGGTTGTCTGCGGAGATTCCAGACTCAGCCATTGAACTCGTGGGGTTCTCCGTGCACCGAGCGGACAGAGCGAAAGACCTCTCAGGTAAAAGCAGAGGTGGTGGTGTATGTTTTATGATCAACAAATCCTGATGTGATCAGAGGAACGTACATTCTATCAAGTCTTTCTGCTCTCCTGATCTGGAATTTCTCATGCTTCTGTGTCGACCATTCTGGCTACCGAGGGAATTCACAGCGGTCATTATCATAGCTGTGTACATCCCCCCACAAGCCGACACAGACCGGGCACTCAAGGAACTGTATGGGAGTATAAGTGAGCAGGAAACTGCGCACCCTGAGGCCGTGTTCATTGTGACCGGGGACTTTAATAAAGCCAGTTTCAAATCAGTCGCACCAAAATACCACCAGCACATTAGTTTCAACACACAAGGGGACCGGGTTTTGGACCATTGCTACTCTCCCTTCCGGGATGGCTACAAATCCCTTCCCCACCCACCATTTGGCAAATCGGACCACTCTTCCATTCTGCTTCTGCCCGCTTACAGGCAGAAACTGAAACAGGAAGCACCCACCCTCAGAACGATCCAGTGCTGGTCGGACCAATCAGACTCTACGCTACAGGACTGTTTTGATCATAATTAATAATTAATAATTTTTAATAATTTTCTTTATTTATCACACATTATACATTTGCACATATACGGTGAAATTCTTCTTTTTCACATATCCAAGCTAGGCTGGGGTCAGAGTGCAGGGTCAGCCATGATACGGCGCCCCTGGAGCAGATAGGGTTAAGGGCCTTGCTCAAGGGCCCAACAGTGGCATCTTGGCGGTGCTGGGGCTTGAACCCCCGACCTTCTGATCAGTAACCCAGAGCCTTAACCGCTGAGCTACCACTGCCCACCATCATACGGACTGGGAGATGTTCTGGTCCGCCTCTGATGACGACATCGAGCTTTACACTGATAGCATAATGTGTTTCATCAAAAAGTGCGTGGAGGACGTTGTTCCAACCAGAACAACACGGATCTATCCGAACCAGAAGCCATGGATAAATAGTGATGTTCGCGCAGCACTTAATGTGCGAACCTCCACTTTCAATTCCGGGAACGCGGAGGAGCATAAACAAGCCAGTTATGCCCTCCGAAAAACTATCAGAACAGCAAAATGCCAGTACAGGAACAAGATTGAAGGACAGTTTAACACCACCAACTCTAGAAGCATGTGGCAGGGAATTAACATCATCACAGACTTTAAAGGGAATAAAAACTCCGCCATGAACACCGCTGCCTCTCTTCCGGATGAGCTAAATACTTTTTATGCTCATTTTGAGGGAAATAACACCTCCCTCGCAGAGAGAGCTCTCGCGGCCGAAGCTACAGAGGTTAGTTCACCCTCCGTCTCTGTAGCGGATGTAACCCGATCCTTCCGACGGGTGAATATCCGCAAAGCCGCGGGCCCAGACGGCATTCCGGGCCACGTCATCAGAGCGTGCGCGAACCAGCTGGCTGGTGTTTTTACAGACATTTTCAACCTTTCCCTCTCTTTGTCTGTAGTCCCCACATGCTTTAAAACATCCACCATTGTGCCTGTTCCAAAGCAATCAAAAATAACTTGCTTAAATGACTGGCATCCTGTAGCTCTGACCCCCATCATCAGCAAATGCTTTGAGAGACTAATCAGAGATTACATCTGCTCTGTGCTGCCTCTCTCTCTAGACCCATTGCAGTTTGCTTACTGCAACAACCGCTCCACTGATGATGCCATTGCATCTACAATACACACTGCTCTCTCCCACCTGGAAAAAAAGAACACTTATGTGAGAATGCTGTTTGTAGACTACAGCTCAGCATTCAACACCATAGTGCCCTCCAAGCTAGATGAGAAACTCCGGGCTCTGGGCTTAAACAGCTCGCTGTGCAGCTGGATCCTGGACTTCCTGTCAAGCAGACGCCAGGTGGTTAGAATAGGCAGCAACATCTCCTCATCACTGACCCTCAACACTGGAGCCCCACAGGGCTGTGTTCTCAGCCCACTCTTGTATTCCTTGTACACACATGACTGTGTGGCAACACATAGCTCCAATGCCATCATTAAGTTTGCTGATGACATGATGGTGGTAGGTCTGATCACTGACATTGATGAAACAGCCTACAGAGAGGAGGTGCACACTCTGACACACTGGTGTCAGGAGCACAACCTCTCCCTCAACGTCAGTAAGACAAAGGAGCTTGTGGTGGACTTCAGAAGAAAAGACAGAGAACACAGTCCCATCACCATCAATGGAGCACTAGTGGAGAGAGTCAGCAGCTTCAAGTTCTTGGGTGTCCACATCACTGAGGAACTCACATGGTCCATCCACACTGAAGTCGTTGTGAAGAAGGCTCATTAGCGCATCTTCTTCCTGAGACGGCTGAGGAAGTTTGGAATGAACCGCCACATCCTCACACGGTTCTACACCTGCACTGTAGAGAGCATCCTGACTGGCTGCATCTCTGCCTGGTACGGCAATAGCACAGCCCACAACTGCAAAGCACTGCAAAGGGTGGTGCGAACTGCCAGACACATCATCGGAGGTGAGCTTCCCTCCCTCCAGGACATATATACCAGGCGGTGTGTGAAAGAAACTCGGAGGATCATCAGAGACTCCAGCCACCCGAGCCATGGGCTGTTCTCTCTGCTACCATCAGGCAGGCGGTATCGCAGCATCAGGACCCGCACCAGCCGACTCCATGATAGCTTCTTCCCCCAAGCAATCAGACTTTTGAACTCTTGATCTCCCACGATCAAAATACTGCGCTTGCACTGCACTTTATTACTCTTACTCTTACAGGTGCATCTCAATAAATTAGAATGTCATGGAAAAGTTCATTTATTTCAGTAATTCAACTCAAATTGTGAAACTCATGTATTAAATAAATTCAATGCACACAGACTGAAGTAGTTTAAGTCTTTGGTTCTTTTAATTGTGATGATTTTGGCTCACATTTAACAAAAACCCACCAATTCACTATCTCAACAAATTAGAATATGGTGACATGCCAATCAGCTAATCAACTCAAAACACCTGCAAAGGTTTCCTGAGCCTTCAAAATGGTCTCAGTTTGGTTCACTAGGCTACACAATCATGGGGAAGACTGCTGATCTGACAGTTGTCCAGAAGACAATCATTGACACCCTTCACAAGGAGGGTAAGCCACAAACATTCATTGCCAAAGAAGCTGGCTGGTCACAGAGTGCTGTATCCAAGCATCTTAACAAAGTTGAGTGGAAGGAAAAAGTGTGGAAGAAAAAGATGCACAACCAACCGAGAGAACTGCAGCCTTATGAGGATTGTCAAGCAAAATTGATTCAAGAATTTGGGTGAACTTCACAAGGAATGGACTGAGGCTGGGGTCAAGGCATCAAGAGCCACCACACACAGACGTGTCAAGGAATTTGGCTACAGTTGTCATATTCCTCTTGTTAAGCCACTCCTGAACCACAGACAACGTCAGAGGCGTCTTACCTGGGCTAAGGAGAAGAAGAACTGGACTGTTGCCCAGTGGTCCAAAGTCCTCTTTTCAGATGATAGCAAGTTTTGTATTTCATTTGGAAACCAAGGTCCTAGAGTCTGGAGGAAGGGTGGAGAAGCTCATAGCCCTAGTTGCTTGAAGTCCAGTGTTAAGTTTCCACAGTCTGTGATGATTTGGGGTGCAATGTCATCTGCTGGTGTTGGTCCATTGTGTTTTTTGAAAACCAAAGTCACTGCACCCGTTTACCAAGACCTTTTGGAGCACTTCATGCTTCCTTCTGCTGACCAGCTTTTTAAAGATGCTGATTTCATTTTCCAGCAGGATTTGGCACCTGCCCACACTGCCAAAAGCACCAAAAGTTGGTTAAATGACCATGGTGTTGGTGTGCTTGACTGGCCAGCAAACTCACCAGACCTGGTATTGTCAAGAGGAAAATGAGAAACAAGAGACCAAAAAATGCAGATGAGCTGAAGGCCACTGTCAAAGAAACCTGGGCTTCCATACCACCTCAGCAGTGCCACAAACTGATCACCTCCATGCCACGCCGAATTGAGTCAGTAATTAAAGCAAAAGGAGCTCCTACCAAGTATTGAGTACATATTCAGTAAATGAACATACTTTCCAGAAGGCCAACAATTCACTAAAAATGTTTTTTTTATTGGTCTTATGATGTATTCTAATTTGTTGAGATAGTGAATTGGTGGGTTTTTGTTAAATGTGAGCCAAAATCATCACAATTAAAAGAACCAAAGACTTGAACTACTTCAGTCTGTGTGCACTGAATTTATTTAATACACGAGTTCCAGAATTTGAGTTGAATTACTGAAATAAATGAACTTTTCCACGACATTCTAATTTATTGAGATGCACCTGTATATCTCACACCGGACTGTCATAAATTATATTATTATTATATTATATTCTCTCTTAACAACTTACTATCAACCGACAGCCTGAATGTCAATACAGTACAATACAACCTACTGTACATTCTATATATACTACTATATATATATATATATATATATATATATATATATATATTTTTTTTTTTTATTGAATAATGTGTTTCTATATTGTGTGTATTGTATAGTGTACAGTGTATGTTATTATTTGTATATTGTTGTGTGTAATTATGTGTATATTAGACTTTAAATTGTGCTGTGTTAATTTGATGTTATTGTAAATTGGTATATGTCTCATCACTGTCACGACTGCTATGTTGATCGGAACTGCACCCAAGAATTTCACACACCATTGCACTTGTGTATATGGCTGTGTGACAATAAAAGCGATTTGATTTGATTTGATTAAATTAATCGCAAAGAGTGGCCATTCATTTGTTCTGTGCACTTGTCGATGTTCATGATACGAGATATTTGTGTTGGCACTCCTGGAAGTGTCATGTTTGCAGCATTGGATCTATATGCCGTTAAGATCAATCCATAATCATGTACAATAAATTGACTTTCAAGGATGTATACCTTGTCATCATGATTAACAAAAGCTAACGATTGGGGCAAATTCTGTCATGTGACACTATATTTTTGCGTTAATGCCAATTTTCTCGACAAAATGTGTTTCCAAACCAGTTTTTCGTGACATCTGAAGTATCGACATAGAGTTTATGCGCTAGAGTAAACCGGAAAAATATTATGTCGACAATTTTAGTAATAATTTGCGTTTCCATCAGCTTTATTTTGATGCGCTAAAATTTTTTCGCAAAAAATCTTTTGGATGGAAACGTAGTTAGTGTTATTTTGTTCTGAAATTATTATTTTTTGTCATTTGTTGTACAAAATGGATGTTGGCAGGGTGATTTGCCATTAGTCTTCCCCTACATTTTGCACATTCATATTTTATTTTGTTTTCAGATCCCATGTTTTCAAGGCTGGTCAGAGTGTGGTTTCTTGTATTTTATTGTTTTTTATTATATGATGTATTTGGTTTTATTTCTGTTTCCTGTGTTTGTTTGTCAGGAGCTGAGGGTCCAGTGTAGGGGGCTAGTGTTGTCAGCTTGAGGTGGCGGCATCCCTGTCACAGAGTGCTGTGTATATACAACTGAGTGTACTAGTGTGTGTGTGTGTGTGTGTGCACACGTGACTACACTGGTGGGTGAAGTGTCTTTTATAAGGGGGAACCTTGCGCTTGCTAGGCTTCCTGCAAATGGTAAGCTCCAGCTTTCCGTGTGGTACCGAAACAGTACCTGTTTTGAGTGTGTGTGAGAGTCTTGTGTGAACCCCATTGTGAACCACAGTTAATATCTGGATTTCATTGTGACTTTTAATATTTTAGTAATGATGAAAAGAGTATTTAGTTGCCTATCCAAATGTTAAAAATAAAGAGTTTTTTTAAAAAAAAAATTTTTTTTATTTTTTATTCATGTCTCTTGCTCCCGTTTGTTCGGAACAGCGAACCTGTGTGCCCCTTCTTATTTAGGTTAGTAATTTTCCCCGTTTATAGAAACGGGGTGGTGTAGTCAGCATTTCTAGTAATTTATCTGTATCTTCTCACTAGTAATTTACCTGTCCCACTTCCATATTGACCCCCTCGCCACCCCTTTGCCACATTCAATTAAGATATATTTTGTAAATACAAGTCTAAATATCTTATGCAAAGTCAGTTTATCTTGCTTTAAGGACATTTGTATGTTTTAAGATTAAGAAAATTATTATTTGCAGACACTTTCCCACTATCCTCAGTTCTCTTTCTCTTTAAACTAACCTCTAAAATCTTTCTCTTCACCTTTTCACATTCTGTCCACTTAAATTTTAACCAGTGTCACAATCACAAAGCTCCCCTTGAACACTGAGTTATTCTGTTACAGGATTTGCATGAATTTCAATAAATCACCCCTCACACTATCACCATCAGGTTCAGACTCAGATTGCGGACATCATGCTCCACCCTGGAGCTTCACTGATGGTTGTTAGAGGTTTAAGGCCCCGATATACTTCTGGAGAAATTCTTCTTCATTCTTCGTTCAGGGGTAAAAAGAGGTTCTAAACAGCCGAGCAATGGTATACTGTTTGCCAACATTCAGACACTGGTCAGACCAGTCTGACATTAAAATGTGTTATCAATGACTTTATGCCTCATTCTATGAGTAGAATTTACATGAGGTCAGGAAAAGAAGTTGTTTTAACCACTCGATGATGATTTAAATGAATATATATGCTGTATAAAATGTTTAATTTGTCTTGTTTAGATTCTGAATTCATGACGATAACACGCTATACTATGCTTATAATATGCACCGATTACACTCTTTTTTTGTAATTTATGATGACACTGATTCAATGAACTACTGAAATGAACCAAAAACACCTTCGTTTTGCCCAGATTTAGTTCTAAATGACGTCATACCTGTTCATTCTTTGATTTTTTATGAAGTATATCTGGGCCTTTTGCACTGTATGCTAGCACTCAAATGAAGGTGAGGAAAACTTTAGTGTGTTCTTGTTTCAAAGACAAGCTGATGTGACAAAACAGTTCCAGTCTGTTTAAATATGTAATATTGCTCTGCCCTACATTGTGTTTCACAGCTGCTGTTTGTACAGCTTTGGACTTCACACCTCAGCAGTTTTATTTTGCTTTGTGTTAAATGTGTACCCACTTCTTATGATCTGTTTTATGTTGACTTTGTTTTGACGTATGGGAAGGAAATGTAATTAGTGGTCTTTTGTTTATGTTTCTCTCAAAAATGCTCATTATTCTTTTCATGTAAAGTTATTAATCACTGACAGCACATACATAGTAATAAGAGTGTGCCAGCCAGTGGGAGAAAGGGTTTAAATAAGTAATACAATTTAACGAACATGACTTAAAGGCTTTTATGTGTCCCATAGATCAGTGGTTCACAAATCGTGGGTCATGAACAAAGAAATGGGTTGCTGGTCTGTTCTTTAATTTAAATTAAATTAATTTTGGACTCTATGTAAATGTCAGCAAGTTAAGACTTACTAGAACTACATGAGAGCAGTAATGACTCAGGATAGACTGAACAATCTGGTACTTTTCTCATTTCAGAGATCTTATGGTGACTTATCCAACAAGAAAACTCATAAATGTAGACATGTATAATTAATTTTGTTAGTAGGCAGTATGTTTTTTATTTATTGCTTGATTCAAAGTATATTTGTATTTGAAAATAAAAAGATGTGAATTACTTATACATAATATAGCACTGTTATATTTCCAGCTAATATACACTCACCGAGCACTTTATTGGACAACTGCTCACCTGATTATTAATTCGATTATCTAATCAGGCAATCGTGTGTAACAGTGCAATGCATACAATCATACAGATACGGGTCAGTAGCTTCAGTTTATGTTCACATCAACCATCAGAATGGTAATAAAATTTGATCTCAGTGATTTAAACTGTGGCATGATTGTTGGTGCCAGATGGGCTGGTTTGAGTATTTCTGTAACTGCTGAACTCCTGGGATTTTCACACACAACAGTCCCTAGAGTATACTCAGAATGGTGCCAACACCCAAAAACATCCAGTCAGCGGCAGTTCTGAAGAAGGAAATGCATGTTAATATGAGAGGTCAACGGAGAATGGCCAGACTGGTTCGAAGTGACAGAAAGGCTAAAGTAACTCAGATAACCACTCTGTACAATTCTAGTGAGCAGAATAGCATCTCAGAATGCACAACATGTCGAACCTTGAGGCGGATGGGCTATAATAGCAGAAGACCATGTCAGGTTCCACTTCTGTCAGCCAAGAACAGAAAGCTGAGTCTGCACTGGGCACAGGCTCACCAAAACTGGACAGCTGAAGACTGTAAAACGTAGCCAGGTCTGATGAATCTTAATTTCTGCTGAGGCACACAGATGGTATGGTCAGAATTTGGCACCAACAGCATGAATCCATAGACCCAACCTGCCTTGTGTCAACAGTCCAGGCTGGTGGCGGTGGTGGTGTAATGGTGTGGGAAATGTTTTCTTGGACCTGTTTATACCAATCAATCATCGCTTGAATGCCACAGCCTATTTGAGTATTGTTGCTGATCATGTGCAAACCTTCATGCCACAATTTACCTAGCTTCAACTTACAGCATTATAATGCAGAATGTCACAAAGCAAATGTCTTCTGAAACTGGTTTTATGAACAGGACAATGAGTTCACTGTTCTTTAGTGGCCTTCCCAGTCACCGGATCTGAATCCAATAGAACACCTTTGGGATGTGGTAGAACGAGAGATTCGCAGCAGGAATGTGCAGCAGACAAATATGCAGAAATTGCGTGATGCAATCAAGTCAACATGGACCATGAGGCCCTACCCAGCAATGGTATAGTGTTTGTAATAAAGTGCTCAATAAGTGTATGTATATATACAGTATATATATATATGTGTGTGTGTGTATATATATATATATATATATATATATATATATATATATATATATATATATATATTTAGCCCAACCTGCAGCCAGACATATGTCTTCTAGTGACACGCCCTTTGCCCATGCCCAGGAGGAGGCCATACTCCTTGTGGAATGAGCTTTAACGACCATGTTTGAAGAGTGTCTCAGCTGTCTCACAACAGCAAAAATATGCTGACCAAAGGGTGTTTGCCTACAGACAAGCCCTCAAGAATGTCATGAGAAGACGCTACGCAAGCCATGTATACTTTGTGCATGGCTGGAGTGAGTCCTGCATCCAAACGCTCTTGTATAAAGGAGAGAATACGTCTTCACAGGGCAATCAGCAAAGAGTCTCCAGTTTAAAGCATGCAGCAGCCTCATTGAGGGGGCCCTGGCCTGTCGTATGGTGCCTAGCACCATTTGTGACAACCCTATTGCAGTCTCCAAAGCTCTGGTTGAGGATGCCAGATCGTGCCTCGAGCTTGCATGAGCAGAACCATCCTCAAAGGAATTTCCCAGGGGGAGTATCCAACAGCTCAATCACCACCAGGAAGCAGTGGCTGCTGTGCCATTTCGGCACAACTAGCAACACTATCTCCTTGTCTTCCCATATCTTGCACAATAGTTGACCTTGCCCGGGCAGGATGTGTTTATAAGTCAGCGATTGCTTTTTTACCTGATTGAAACCTCTCAGTGGATGCATCAGCCTCTGCTAACACCGGGTCTCATAACAGAACAGCTTTTTCCTGTTGCTTAAATCTGACAAATTAAGCCAGATGTGGCTCTCAGCGGACACCAGGGAACCCCCTAGATCTGCCGATGGCCTGGGCAGTGATCTTGGTAGCCCAGAGCGCCAAATCTGTGGTTGAGGTGCACAAGGCTTGTGCCCATCAGACATGTATCCCCATCGGACATGTAATACTCACAAGATGGACAACATCTGCGAAACATTTCCGTCTTTAAAAAGACATGTTTCAGGAAATTACTCTTTTAGGTTTTTTTTTTTCCAATTTACTCTTTAAGGAGTGCAATGTAAACATTGCAAGTGCAGAAATGTTTTGAAGATATGCTTCTTTGCTGGAGCACACAGGGAGAAGAATAGAATTTGTTCTCGCTGACCGGGTGCAGATTAAACAGTGAAGCATTGGTTATAGGGTTCCAGAAAGAGAGTTGTATACGGTACCCTAAAAGAGGAAAATTCTGATGGTGTGGCGCTGGGTTCTGGCTCACATGCCCATGATGACGTAAGCATATGGCGGAGTGCTAAGTGTCACCAGCCAGTTAAATTAGCTGGATGGTATAGTGTTTCAAGGTCACCGCCACTGCGTCGAAGTTACAGACTTGAAAAGAAACTACTGTTTTCTATTAATGTTCGCGCAGCCGCCGCCATTAGGCATCCAATGGCTTCGGGGCGCCACTGAGCATCACTCACATAGTTTTCCATTTAATTACATTAAAGCTGAAGTATGTAACTTTTTCTGTGTTTTCCTATTCCAGCTTAATATGCAGAGACAACTATTAGTAAGCCATTAATGGTTACATTTTCTCGAAATCTGTAAACACTGTGTTTCTGTTGCGCTATAAAAATTGCTCAGTTTGTTTTGAGCAACCCTCTTTGACCCGCAACAACATTACTCTGTACTGCCACCTCTATAACTCTTTTTGCAATATCTGTACTTTGTCCTACATGTAATGTGACGCAGTGCAGGGCTTCTCGTCCGGTGTGCGATCCTCTTCAATATGTCTCTGTCATTAGATTTTCGACCTCACCTCCATACCTGAGCTATGTATTTGGATCACAACCAACAGAAACTGCTTTAGATGGGAAAACACTTATTCCATTACACATCAATGGCATCCTGTATAAAGCTCCATTTTAGAGGAATCACAAGAAATCTGTCTCTTGTTAATGTGGTAGTTGTTTGCTGGTTACCAATGGCCTATGTAAGAGGACAAAAGAGAAATTAATGTGTTGCTTTTAATAGAATCTGTCATCTCTCAGTAGGGATCTCATTAAGAGTGTCAGTCCTGCTCATCATGGGCTGTAATAGTGATAAAAAGAAAAAACTTTTTCTGTGTTACTATGAAGAGATTAATCTTCTAGAAAACTGTAAACACTGTTTCTTTTGCGCTATGAAAATTGCTCTGTTTGTTTTGAGCTACCCACTTAAACCTAGGGTGACCATACGTCCTTTTTTTCCCAGACATGTCCTCTTTTTCGGACCTTAAAAAAGCGCCCGGCCGGGATTTTTAAATTTGCGAAAATGTCCGGGATTCAGCTTTAGTTGCATTATGATGTGCATCTGGTCTTATACTTCATTGTGTGTGCGCGCATATTTGCATTGCTTTAACCCCTCTTTGTAAGTCCTGCATTCTTGCACATCAATTGGTCGATTATAAGACACTTGCAGCAACTACTGGCCAAATTCCTGCCTGTCAATCTCTTCACGAACGCGTGAAGTGCTGTTGTGTTCGGCATCAAACAATTGCTTGACAGTAGCAGCAAATGACAGCTGAGTGGAAACAATGCCCAAACGAAAGTGCAAATTTACAGAAGATTTGCACAAAAAAATTCCCATGCTTTCATCCAGGTCGAGTTCCGTGGGAAGCAGAATGTATGACATGTAAAGCTGGCACTTATGTGTCAGTTGCTAATAAAGGTGCAAGTGATTTAGAAGCACACATTAGCTTTGCGAAGCATAAAGGGTCAGCAAAAGGTGAAAGTTCATCAGGTAAATTAAGGGACTACTTTTTGGGACCAGGTAAAATTGTTATCACATTGCTTCATTTTCCATGGCCATTCAAAATAATAGTAATAATAAATGAAGGTACACTCATGGCATAAAATATTTTATTTTAGTACATGGACATTCAAAATAATGTTGGAAATTGTTATTTATTTATATATATTTATGTTATGCTAATAGTATCTTTTCACTGTATTAAAGTTTGCATTCATAGTAACACTGTTTTGAACCCTATTATTCCACCCCACCCCAATCACCCCCCCCCCCCATTTCTATTTTTTTATTTCTTTTTTTTCAACGGCAGACAGGGGACCTATTCAGAAAGTTTATTTTTGCAATTCCGTTTGGTGGCACAGAAATTACGTACTTCAGCTTTAAATCATCTGTTGCTTCCTCCATTGTCAGCGCTCAATGCTGTGTTTGGTGTATGTGTGTCTGTGACACTATTACCGAACCAATCATTTCCAAATTGTAATTAAAAAGCAATTTAAAGACTTTTATTTTGTTCTGTGATTTATTGCAATTACTTTGTCTTTCAAAACTATTTGCAGGAGACCGTTTTTATTTTATTTTATTAGCACCCCAGTCTAGATTTAGGCTGTTAAATGTGCTACGTTTAGGAGCGGGTTTGGTTATTAGCAATAATTAATAATTATCAAAGACAATTATTAATTATTAACATCGATGAAACATTAAAATTAACACTAGCTTATTGATCCTTCAAATTCAACAATCATCAAAGATAATTATCAATTTTCAAAAATCAATAGAATATTAATAAGGATTAATATTGATGGGGCACCACCCTGGAATCAGGGACTAATAACCAGATAGTATAACAGTCTCAATATTAGATTGTTTTCTTAGGAAAATTGACATCCGAAGAATATCGTTTTTCGGAAAAAAAACAATGAATGAAGGCTTGAATCCGAGCACTGACATCCCGTCAGCATGTGACACAGATGTATACAAAACAAACCAAAACACTTCTCTTTGAAATATAACAAAGTTTATTTATGCAGTAATATCAATTAATAATCAATACAATGCAGTCAATAAACTTCCAACTACAAACTAAACAGTGATATGATTAGATATGGAAACCAAAGTAATCCTATAACACATGAG
This sequence comes from Myxocyprinus asiaticus, assembly GCF_019703515.2. NCBI lineage: Eukaryota > Metazoa > Chordata > Actinopteri > Cypriniformes > Catostomidae > Myxocyprinus > Myxocyprinus asiaticus. The sequence goes on from NC_059350.1 coordinate 33,678,371, forward strand.
GGTGTGTGTGTGTGTGAGAGAGAGAGAGTGTGTGTGTGTGTGTGTGTGTGTGTGTGTGTGTGTGTGTTTGTGTGTAAGGAGGGACGCGCACAAAATGGCGGACGTGGCTCTCATGGAGAGTATGTCACGTGAGACTTCCGGCCAGAGAATATGGCCGCGAATGTGGGCGGAGAGAAACCAGTCAATGGCGTCTACCAGTTACTGCGTGTATCTGCTTGTACGATAGCTTAGGGACAAAGCTGAGCTTAATCACGAAGCTATCTACTAGCCAAAAATGTGTGCGAGAATGTTTGTGAGGGGTCGTGTGTGTGTGTGTGTGGTTAGTACGAGAGAGAGAGAGAATAAATTGACGGCCCCAAAGCCGGTTTCGCGATCGTGGGAGAGAAAGCAGCTGTTAGTTTATCACTCAGAGACGCGATGGACGGCTCGTAAACCGTCCCGCAGTCTTTGATTCTTTAATGGATAAACTCCATTAAACTGGGTGTGCCAGTCTCACCCGCGATGGTGGAAATGCACAACAGTCCAATGTGGTTGGACTACAAAAAAAAAAGATCTTGTTCGTGATAATTAATACCTTGAGTATTAGCCGCAATGAGCGGACTCGGTGGTCCATAAACTGTAAAAGCAATAACCTTGATACACAAGAATAACACACTATAATATTCTATCTCTGCCCGGACATAAACCTCTTACTTGAATCGTATGAGGACGTAGAAAGTGTGTTCATCCGTCCTTTAACTCCGACTCAGTTCCTCGAGGCTCGGGTGATGACGGGAGGCTGTTTCCTTGCTCTGTCGGCGGGCGGTACGGCTGCTGATTCTCGGCGGGCTGGCGGAGAAATCAGCGATGTCGACTTGATTGAAGATGGAAGAGAAATTTTTAATCTCTTCACTTCTGCAGGCAAACGGATGAAGATGCGGATTGCTCGGCAGCCTCCTTCAGATCCGTTAGAGTGTTCGGTGGAACACAGAGTAATCTCAACTCGTCCAGTGAGATGGAGATTGTATGGCCACAGTTTCAAGTCGTACATTACTTCCTTGTGCCACGAGGCTACACCTGAGAGCAGCGATGAGCTGCGTCTACACACGGCAAGCAAAGTTGCTGGAAACAAATCCAGGAAGCATTTCAGAGGTATTTCTACTCCTGATGATGTGATGGTTGAGGTGCGTTCTGCATCCAATAGGAGTTGAGAGTTCGATCCTTTAGTGAGCAAGGCTTCATGGGATTTGTAGTCTGTTTTGGACTCCCTTTGTTTGATTTTGGCGCGATTTTTATCAGTAAGATTTATGACTTGGTATGTGGGCCTGAGTTAGATTTTACGACTGTGTTAGGCCTGCCTTTGTCTTCTATCTGAATACATGAGGCCCAACATACAAATTGAAATTAGCATATTTTTTTCTTCTGGAACTGAAGTTAATTAAGACAATGAATACCAACACCTATTTTTAACACCAGTGAAGTTATATAGAAGTCACAATAAAAAGCCACAGCATGCTTTTTGGGTAGTATTTCTGACACTTTTGAGAAGCACATCTTGCATCAGAATGTAGAGAGTTGTGTATTCATTCAAAACAGTGATTCATATTGAAAAGATTTGCTGTGAGCTGCTTGTGGAAGTGTTTTCCGATAAGGCATGAGGTAGCAGGGGAGTGCTTAATTAAGATATCACACATACAACACATTTGCAGTAAACATACCATCACACACATGCACACACGAACAAACTCACAAAATAAATCTCTCTCACTGTTACATACCAGTGGTGTAGCCAGAAACAAGGTTCTTGGTGTGCCATGGGAAATCAGGGCGTGCAAGAAACTTAAGCACAATAAAGTGACTGTTAACAAGCATTCATTAGTGTCTTTTTAGCTCAAAATTATTTTTCAGCCCATGTTACATTATAATTTTTTTTTAATGTCAATGGAGTAGGCAGGCCTGTTAATGTATCCAAATATTACACTTATATTTAATATATTTAGTAATGAAAACTGAAATCTATCACAAATCTATTAGATTATTTTGGAACAATTCATAATTATTTTCTGAAATATGCTGAAGACACAAACTGCAGATGGAGTGACAATTTCCACTGTATGGGAATATTGAATAAAAATACACAAAAGAAAAAAGAAAAAAGAAAAAACAACACTCTTTTAATTTGGGTGTGCAAGCTGATGTTTTGGGTGGCATTTACACACCCTGGCACAATTGTGGCTACACCACTGTTACATACGCAACCTGGTATAAGAGAATCATGTTTCTATAACTACATTTTTGCACAATGACTTTTATGTGGCTCATTCTACGTATTGTGGCAGTTTTCTGATTAAATAAACACTACAGGCACTAAAACAACAGTGACTTTTATTCCCTTTCACAAAAATCACAAGTAAAATGGCAGATTACCTGTTCATAAACACAACTTTTCGCTCTGTTCCTCACACAATGCTATCTATGACATTGACACACTTTTACTACAGTACAGGTATTGAGACATGTTAAAAAGTTCAGATTTACAAACATTCTAAATCATAAACATCTCAAAGACATCTGCTGAATGTTTTATTGACATCCGAGACATACTTATTGACATACATCTTAGATGTTTTGCAGATGAGCAAATAATGTTAAAAATATGTCCTCCAGATGTAAACACATACATCAAATAGACATCTGGGTGATGTACATGTGCTATCATTGTACTTGCAACACGGAGGACCTGGTTAGGAGTCCAGCAGAGCACACAAGTCGACATACCTCTATGAGCCTAAAGTGTAATAGAAGCAACACATTATGATGTGGGTGCTTCAGCAATTGTGTTTTTTCACCTCACATTTGCTTTTATAACCCAATCTATTAGGTTTAGGTGTTTATGGTAAGGACTTGGGTTTTTCCTTATTTAAAACTCGATAGTGCATTAACCTTAAAAATATATCTATTTTTCATCACACATTTGGTTTTTAAGACACTATTGGTTAGGTTTAGGTTTAAGGTTTAGTTTAGGGATGTAGGTTTTGTTGATTTAAACGAGACAGAGCATTAACATTAAAAACCTCATCTGTTCACCCAGTTTCTCGTCACAGACACACAACCTCACTCACAGATACACGGAATAAATGCTCTTTTTATCATGATAATTTCCTCATATGCAGAGTCAGGAGAGTGTGAATGATGCCTCTCGCTTGGTAATGTAGACATCATCATAGATGTTCCAAGAAAATTGTATTATCCACACTGAATCATCCTGGACTACCTATATTATGTCATCCATTAATTTGAACACATTTTCTATTTCATCTCTCTATTGCATAATTTTCTTAAATTTGAGTAAATCCCATTTGTACACATCAGGGGACTCAAGTCCATTTTGGCAGGAGGGAGTCAGTTATTAATATTTTAATGGTTGGTACCCTGTAGATTTACATTAATATTCCCTTTTTCTTCCAGACTGTCCCTTCTGTGTGTTTTTATCTAAAGGACAGCAACAATGTCCCTCAAGGAATTATTCTCACTTACTGAGCCTGAGGCAATCAAATCTGTGAAATGATTAATAAATAATTTAACCCCAAACCATCTGCCTCTCGTGCATTGGGTGTTAACATTCTTTCCTTTCTTTTCTTTCTTTCTCTCTCTCTCTTCTCTCTCTCTCTCTCTCTCTCTCTCTCTCTCGCTCTGTAGACTCGTCACAGGGGGAATATCAGCGGAAGTTGTATAAGGAGTTGATGGAGAACTATAACAGACTGGAAAGGCCTGTGCTCAATGATTCTGCACCCATAGTGGTGGATTTGGGACTCACACTGCTTCAAATCATAGATGTGGTAATTATCTGTGTCTGCTTCTCTTTTATGTGATTATGTGACGTCCTTTCATGATTCTGGTTTGCATCACACCATGTGTCTGCCACTTGCAAATTTGTTCATTGTAGATTTGCAGTTGGATCCATCCAGTGCTACCACATCCACTCACTTATTTCAGTTTGATTGACATATTTCCATTTATTCATTTATTTAATAGTTTTTATGACTTTGCTATTATCTTTAAATATGAAAATCTTGCTCTCTGTGTTCTAGAATCTTACTCTCATGGACTGATCTACTACATATCTTTGTGAGGTCTAATATGAATATTGTTTAAGCCATTCTCAAACTCAGCATTATAAATAGGGGCTCACCGAATGTGCAGAATGAGACACAAGAAGACCAGGAAAAGAGCCAAGTGAAAAGAGATAACATGAAGCTGATCTTGTCTAGAAAGTGTTGTGAAAGACACTGCAGCACATTTTTTCCTTTTCATTTTTCTCTCTCCCTTTTTTATATGCCAGATGAATACATATGTTGATGGTTCATTACAGCAGGGGGCCCTGAGCATGAAAAGATCCAGATGAAACATTAATAAGACAGTTTGACTCAGTAGCAGTTATCCTTGACAATGCATGCATATCAGTCACATAAATATGTACGCAATGAATAAGGTGGAAAAAATTAATGGAAACGTGTAAAGTGTAATGAAAACAATATCACACAATCAGTGTTTGGGAGTAACGGAATACATGTAATGGGAATACGTATTTAAAATACAAAATATAAGTAATTGTATTCCACTACAGTTACAGTTTAAATAATTGGTAATTAGAATACAGTTACATTCAAAAATTATTTTGATTACTGAAGAGATTACTTTGCATTTTATTGTCATTTGTTTCATTTAATATTTAGTCCTTTCAGATGGAAAACATCTATACATATAAATTATGTGATCCAAAGTGCATTTGAACAGCGGTGAAACACTTTCTTATGATGTGTTACATTCATACGAGCAGACAGAGAAGTAAGTTTGAAGTAAGTTTGGAGCAGAAGAAATTGAAATAAACCTTGTGTAAATTGTCAGCTTTACGCTAAGCTAAAATGCTATTTCTAGCCATTTTACATGCACGTTACCAGGCAAGATCATATTTTTTTTTTTATCAAGAAAATTCACGTTGGATCATAATTTCTTTTTTTCTAAGACCTTTGATATTAGGGCAAAAATTGTATTCTTGATAATAATTTTTGTATTGGTTTCCTGTAAAAATATCTAAAAATCCTTAAAACAAGATCAATTTGATTATCTGCATAAGATATTTAGATTTTTCAGAGAATGTATTTTTAACATGTGTATTTTGTCTTACTGTACTGGCTGAGTTTTTATAGTCAAAACAAGTGAAAAAATCTACCAGTGCTGAAGAAGTAATCCAAAGTATTTAGAATACGTTACTGACCTTGAGTAATCTAATGAAATAAGTTACAAATGACATTTTACAGCATGTATTCTGTAATCTATAGTGGAATATATTTCAAAAGTAACCCTTCCAACCCTGCACACAATATGTGTATATTAAAAAACAAACTGAGGTTGATCTCATTAGTGTTCGTATATATTTGTACATAACATTTGCACATCATTTAAAAAAAAGGTTTTAATAGACACTGAAATGTACAATATGAACATATTCACAGCATCTAAAATGTAAGCACTTTATGTAATTATAACATTAGAGATGTACAGATATTCATGAATCCTTTGACATCTGCTCAGAACAAAAATTCCCAGAACCTACTGGAACGAGAATACAGTCGCTGATGAACGAGTTCAATACTCCGACATAATGCCATAGTGGGTATTTCTTTATCAGTAAATAACATTGAAACTTTGTCTGAGAAAAATGTTTAAATATTTAGGTATAAATCACATTCAGATGATTATTTCCATTTTTTGTATTATCAACAAATATAAAATATATGTGAAACTATATATATATATATATATATATATATATATATATATATATATATATAAGTATAAAAAAGTAAAACGTTTAAAATATTTGTGAAGTTTCACATATATTTGATACTTTTTTATACTTTTTCCTTTTTTATACCTTTATACTTCACATTTTCACATATATTTTATACTTTACATTTTATAATTCAAAGAATCAGAAGTTTCAGGACAATTGTGACAACCCACACACGCATCAGCAAATGAGTGAAACACAGATTAATAATTAATGTGTGCTTCACTCATTTCCTGACTCCAAAGGATTTCTAAATTCTCTAAAGTTGTTCAAATGTAAAAAGGGTCTTTCAATTTGCCAAAATTTTATGTTTCTGTGTCTTTGCAAACATACACAAATGAATGATTGATAGAACCACACTTTACACAAGAATATCTACAAATACTATGGCTTATTATGGAGGCATCCTTTTGCCTTCAGAACAATTTCATATCTTTTTGGAGTGTTGCCATCTAACAGACCTAGGATCTAACCTGTGTGCAGCTAGATATTAACTACATGCATGAAAATGCACATTCTGCTCTTTAGATTTTCCCATAAAGAATGAATGATGTTTAGATCTATAGATTTGTGAGGCCATGGAAGGCATTTAACACCATCTTTGTGTAAACAAGACCACTCTTGAATTGATCATGTAGTTTAGTATGTAGTTTAGTCTCATCATCCTGGACTAGGGGTACATCATGACAGAAGAGTGTTTGCAACATAGATAATCCTGTGAAATGGCCTCAGGTTTACTGTTAAATTAACATGCAGCTTAATCTTCATATCAGGGCAAATCAGACTACAGATATTGTGGTGGATTATACAAGAGTTTTCTCAATTATTTCCAGTTCTTTATGTAGAGTTTTTGTTGAGTCACTGTCTCAAGACAGTTGTGACAGTTACCAATTATATTGTGTCTGTCTACTCTCTCAGTGAACTTTTGAATATGATTATTTTGGTGTTTGGGGCATCTAATTGCATATGGATAGTTGCCTCACTTTTTTTTAATTGTGCTAATATATTGGTAATTGGAAAATTATCAAATGTGACAGGTTTTCTAACTTTAATTTAGTCGCTTTCAAGATTTTCTTGTAGTAGTTTATTTTGCTTACCCTCCATATGCAGATAGCATTACTTAAAAATAAATAAATACATTTAAATGAAATAAAATACAATTTTGCATGCATGACTGTCCCATTCCTGCTGTCCCATGAGCTCTGTCACCATGCTGAAATCTATCTCCAGTCACCCATCTCACTGTGTGAATTGTGAAATATCTGTTTACCATGTGTGTTAAATCATGGCTGCCATGATGTTGCTTTTGCACAGCCCCAGATGGCAAGAGGCCCATAAGCCATGACTGGGGTGCTGTGAAACTGTGAACGCATGAGTTGTTCAAGATCAGCTAGAGGGGGTTGGGGGTGGCAGCTGCCACACCACTCTACATCACCACAATGCCGGGAGGGATTTGAGTGCAGGGATAGGTGGACTGTGAGAAACAAAGAGCTGAAAAATATTTGGCATGGCAAAGTCTTCATTTTGATTTGTACTGCTGATGTTCATTACATTAAAGCATGGTATTTAGTTTTATAATTATGAGGAAAAAAAATTCTGATGTGTATCAGAATTGATGCTTGATGGAAAAATTTTCTCTGGGCTGGCATGCGGGCTCCGATGGTACAGGAGCCGGGGCCGGCACCGCAGGGGAATGGCTCTGGTAAGAAGCAGATGGGGTGCGGGACCTCGGTGGCCTGAAGGCAGCCAGGTCGCGCCATGGCAGGATGTGTTTAATTGCCTCTGTCTGCTTCCTCACCGTCAAGAACTGATGGGCGAAATCCTCAATGGTGTCGCCAAAAAGCCCCCCTTGGGAGATGGACGCATCAAGAAAGCGGACTTTCTCGGCGTCACGCAGCTCTGCAAGGTTGAGCCACAGGTGCCACTCTTGGACCACAAGAGTGGACATCATCCGGCCCAGGGAGCGCGCCGTGACCTTCGTCGCACGGAAGGCGAGGTCGGTCACATTGCGCAGTTCCTGCATCAGTCCTGGGTCGGTCCTACCCTCATGCAGATCTTTTAGCGCCTTGGCCTGGTGAACCTGCAGGATGGCCATGACATGCAGGGTGGAAGCGGCCTGACCCACAGCCTTGTAAGCCTTCATCATTAAAGAGGAAGAGAACTTACAGGCCTTGGAAGGAAGCCTTGGTCGGTTGCGCCAGGTGGCTGCACCCTGCAGGCATAAATGCACCGTTACGGCGCGCTCTACCTGGGGGAGATCGACATATCCCTTAGCCGCTCCGCCGTCGAGGGTAGTCAGAGTGGACAAGCCCACAAAACGTGTACGGGCAGTAAAAGTTGCCTTCCACGAATTCGTTAGCTCCTCGTGCACTTCCGGGAAGAAAGGCACCGGGGCAGGGCATGGCCGTAAGTTGCGCTCCAAGCCCAGAAACCAATCATCCAGCCGCGAACACTCAGGGCAGAGTGGAAGGTTCCACTTCAGCCCGATGTTCGCAGCCGCCCGGGCAAGCACGGCTGCCATCTCAGCGTCCACCTCATCTTGTGATGCTGCGACCGAAAACTCATCCTTGTCGCGAGCTGCGATCTGAGGCAGACCACCTGCACCTGTCCGGACAGAACGAGCGTGCTGGGGGATGGGAGGTCCGTGGGGGCTGAGCCGGCGGGAATGCTCCCATGTCCACATCCAGATCGCCCGCGGTGCTTGCCAACCCGGCCGGCTGAGTGACAGCCCAGGTTGGGGAGCAGCCACGGTGGCTCCTTGCTTGACGAAGAAGGAAGTGAGCCACAACCTCAACGTTCTCATGGGCATGTTCTCGCTCACCACCATAAATCTTGGCATTTACAGTTTACATGACACATTCATGAGAAAAGCTTGATTACACTTCATAGTGCTTGACTAGTTACATTTTGGAGCTTGAATGTTTTGTACCCCATTGACTTGCATTGTATGGATATAAGCATCATATATTCTTGAAAATATCTCTGTTTGTTTTACTCAAAAGTAAGAAAGTCACAAGTTTGAGAAGTATAAGGATGAGTAAATGATGAGAAAATTATTTTTGGGTAAACTTTTCCTTTTATTAAGATTTGAATTATTATTATGGAAGTCACCATCTTTTACATTTATTTTTGTCACTGCAACTATGATAACAAGTGTTATTCGTGGATACTGTGAGACAAATTCTCCTCCAGGGCCTTGACTCCGGTTATTTATTCATACAGAAAATTTTCTAGCTGCTCCTGTAAGCTTTTGTATGAAGAAGACAATTTGAGAATCACACCTGTTAGTAAATACACTTGTCTATCCCAAACATTTCCTGTATGAACTTGGTCATAGAAGAAAAGAGAGAGCGAGAGAAAGAAGGGGTGGGGGGTGTATAGATATGGCCATGATTAGCAGCTATGATTCGCCATAGTTCCACTCCAATTGTTCACTTCCTACTCATATTGAGTGCATATTGCTAGAGTCACATCCTCTTTTTATCAAATCAAATCAAATCATATTCACTATATGAAATTATATTCTCCATTTGAAGAGCCCTCCATAGTTATGGATAATCTCCTGTCATCTGCAGCTCGGGTTCATTCCATGGCTTTTTCATATGAAAGATTAAATTTAAAGTAAAAACACTTATGTGCCCCCTTATCTGAAAATGATCACAATACTCAGTCACTGCTCATTACCAGAGTACACATGTCTATTTTTTTCTACAAGTACTGAAGAAGTGTTTATTCATTGAGTCCTATTGGACAGTCTTGCACTGTCCAAAAACAGATGCAACTCTCTTTGACTGACCTGACAAGGTAAACTCACAGGGATGGATTCACTATATAGTTGCGTCTCTTCTGCACACATTTGAGTGCAAAAACCTGTTTTATTCACTAACTACCCTCAGTTCAACCAGGAGCTAAAGTCTCTGAAGTAGTGCTGCACCTTAAGTGTTCAAGTCATTTTAGTGCAAACATGGCTCACATGTATTGACATTTCAATAGCTACTTTCAAACATAAAACCTAGTAAATTGCAGTAAAATTGTTGGATTGCTTTTACTGGTAAATGTGCCACATCTGCAACCGAAAGCCGAAAATGATTATTTACATTTAGATTTTGTTTGGAATAATTGAACAAATTCTAAATGTTATTATTAGGAGTACACTGAAACCACCTTTTCTATAACTACACATTTCAGTGAACATGAAGCCAGTTCTATTGGCACATTTTTCCCCCACACTGTATGTGGACCTAGAATCTAGAATAAATTTTTTAGTGGATTTCTTTTGTGTTCATTTTAGTTGTGATAGAATATCACATTACTCAGTCAATTTAAATATTATTGTAATTTAATAATAATAAAAATTATAAAGTTTTATTATACAATAATAAAATTTCAGTCGTCATTTCTCAACTTTAAACTTTTATTTTGGCAGAACATTCCAGGAAGAACTTTGAGCTGTGCTAAAAACATTAGCTTCACGAGCCGTGCGTGCTATGAGTGTGTGCCAACAACAGAGCTGCACTCATTCACTGAAGCAAGCTTTGCATGCAGATGATATATCTACTTATTAAACGCATCCTTTGCTATTCACAAAACTATTGTATGGCTTCAAGAGACTTTGAATATAATGCGTGAGTCAAAATGACTACTTTAATAGTGCCTTTATGCTTCTTTAATGTAAATTGGAGCTTGACGGTAACGGCTATGACACCGAATAAGACATTATCGGAGCACTGGTAAACGTCTCGGTTACGTGAAGCATAACGTCCTGGTTACTTGTGTAACTTACGTTCCCTGATGGAGGGAACGAGACGTTGTGTCGATGTAGTGACACTAGGGGTCACTCTTGGGAGCCCGAAACACCTCTGGTCTTTAATAAAAGGCCAAAGAAAATTGGCGAGTGGTATTTGCATACCGCTCCCCCGGACATACGGGTATAAAAGGAGCTGGTATGCAACCACTCATTCAGATTTTGTGCTGAGGAGCCGAGACAAGGTCCCGGCCATTTCAGCTGGTAGTTCAGCGTTGTGGCAGGAGGGACACAACGTCTCGTTCCCTCCATCAGGGAATGGAGGTTACGCAAGTAACCAGGACGTTCCCTATCTGTCACTCACTCGACGTTGCGTCAATGTAGTGACACTAGGGGTCCCTATATGAAACGCCACAACTGGCTGAACTGTGTTACATGAACTGGTGGTGTGTGACGGGCAGACCACTGTGTGCCTCGTAGCCAGCGCACCAAGCGACACGTAACTTCCCCCAACGCTGTTATGAGTGTCGAACGGCCCTTTGGGGACAAGTCGACTGCCCAAAAGATAGAGACAGGCTAGCCCAGTCGTGGCCTCTTATCCTCTTTTTTTTCCTCTCCCCCACAAAAAAAAAGAATTAACCGACTGGGGCCACCAGGTCTACGTCAGGGGGGTCTCCCTCCCAAGGGGAAGACACCGCAGAGACCACACCCTGCCCAGAGATGAGGGGGGGGGGTATTTTGAGTGGAAATATGTCACATGGTCTTGCCGAGCTTTGTCGGAAGTATGTCATGTGGAGAAGTCCCATGGTAGGTCCTACACTACGGGGGAGAAGTTTCTACAAACATGGTGACAAGGAAGATGCAGTTTACCAACAGGGAAACAAATTAGCGGAAGATATACATTGCATGGGGTTACCTATGGGGAACCAGCACATGCGGAGCACCTACCCCAGTACAGGGCTTAGTTAGCACATGTACTGAGCCAGCAGCGAGTTTCTCCGCAAACTCGTCTGCCACAGTGCTCAGAGGAAATCATCCAGGGAACACAGTTTGTGAACACTACTGGGAGTCAACAGAGCATGTCTTCAGCTCAGGGGAGGTGAAAGGTGCTATGCGCAAGCGATACACCCAGCCAGCTGTCCCAGACTTATCTGCTTGTGTCTGCCACTACACGGGACGAAACCGGTTCCACCCGGAGATTGTAGAACCTTGCAAATGTGTTGGGTGCTGCCCAGCCCTCTGCTCTGCAAATGTCTGTTAGAGAGGCGCCACTGGTCAAGGCCCAGGAAGCAGCTACACCCCTGGTAGAATGGGCTCGTAGCCCTGCCGGGGGCAGCACATCCTGGGCGTGATATGCCATTGTTATGGCATCAATGAGCCAGTGGGCGATTCTCTGCTTGGAGACAGCGCTTCCTTTCCGCTGTCCACCAAAGCAGACAAAGAGCTGCTCAGAGACTCTAAAGCTCTGCGTGTGATCCAAATAGATGCGTAAAGCATGCATCGGACACAGCAACATCAGGGCTGGGTCTGCCTCCTCCTGGGTCAGCGCTTGCAGGTTCACCACCTGGTCCCTAAAAGGGGTCGTGGGAACCTTGGGCACATAGCCCGGTCAGGGTCTCAGGATCACGTGAGAGTAGCCCGGACCAAACTCCAGGCACGTTTTTCTGACAGAGAACGTTTGCAGATCTCCTACCCTCTTGATGGAAGTGAGCGCAGTCAGGAGGGCAGTCTTCAAAGAGAGTGCCTTAAGCTCAGCTGACTGCAAGGGCTCAAAGGGGGCTCTCCGTAGACCCTGAAGAACTACAGAGAGGTCCCATGAGGGAACGAGGCATGGTCTGAAGGGATTCAACCTCCTGGCACCTCTCAGGAACCTGATGATCAGGTCGTGCGTCCCTAAGGACTTACTGTCTACTATGTCGTGGTGTGCCGCTATAGCGGCTACATACACCTTCAAGGTGGAGGGGGACAGCCGCCCTTCCAACCTCTCCTGCAGAAAGGATAGCACCGATCCGACTGCGCATCTCTGAGGGTCTTCACGTCGGGAAGAACACCACTTAGCGAACAGACGCCACTTCAAGGCATACAGGCACCTCATAGAGGGGGCCCTAGCCTGAGTGATCGTGTCTACCACCACGGGTGGTAGGCCGCTTAAGTCTTCCGTGTCCCGTCCAGGGGCCAGACATGGAGATTCCAGAGGTCTGGTCGTGGGTGCCAGATGGTGCCAAGTCCCTGAGAAAGAAGGTCCTTCCTCAGGGGAATTCGCCGTGGGGGGGGGCTGTCACGAGGAGCATGAGGTCCGAGAACCATGTCTGGGTGGGCCAGTAGGGTGCTACCAGGACGACCTGCTCCTCGTCCTCCCTGACCTTGCACAGGGTCTGTGCAAGTAGGCTCACTGGGGGAAAGGCATATTCGCAAAGTCCAGGGGGCCAGCTGTGTGCCAGCGTGTCTATACCGAGAAGTGCCTCGGTCAGGGCATACCAGAGCGGGCAGTGGGAGGATTCTCGGGAAGCGAACAGGTCTACCTGTGCCTGCCCGAATCGACTCCAAATCAGCTGGACCACCTGAGGGTGGAGTCTCCACTCTCCCCTGAGGGTAACCTGCTGTGACAGCGTATCTGCTGCAGTGTTGAGGTCGCCCGGGATGTGAGTGGCTCGCAGCGACTTGAGGTGCTGCTGACTCCAGAGGAGGAGACGGCGAGAAAAGAGATGCTCTGAACCGGGAGGAGCTTGCTCTTTTCCCAGTTGACCCAAAGCCCTAGTCGGCTGAGGTGCGAGAGCACCAGGTCCCTGTGTGCACACAACACATCCTGAGAGTGAGCTAGGATTAGCCAATCATCGAGATAGTTGAGGATGCGAATGCCCACTTCCCTTAGTGGGGCAAGGGCTGCCTCTGCGACCTTCATGAAGACACGAGGGGACAAGGACAGGCCAAAAGGGAGGACCTTGTACTGATACGCCTGACCCTCGGATGCAAACCGCAGGAAGGGTCTATGTCGAGGTAGAATCGAGACGTGGAAGTATGCGTCCTTGAGGTCTACCACCGCGAACCAATCTTGATGCCGAATGCTCGCTAGAATGTGTTTTTGCGTCAGCATCTTGAACGGGAGTCTGTGTAAAGCCCGGTTCAGTACTCGCAGGTCCAAGATTGGCCGCAACCCACCGCCTTTTTTCAGTACAATGAAGTAAGGGCTGTAAAACCCCTTCTTCATTTTGGCTGGAGGGACAGGCTCCATCGCATCCTTCCGTAGGAGGGTAGCGATCTCCGTGCGCAAGGTAGCGGCGTTCTCGCCCTTCACCGAGGTGAAGTGGACGGCACTGAACCTGGGCGGATGCTTGGCGAACTGAATTGCGTAGCCGAGTCGGACGGTCCAGACCAGCCATCGTGCAAGTTGGCCAAGCTCCAGGCGAGAGGGACCAAGGGGACAATCTCATCGGACGTACCGGCGGGTGGGGCCTCGCAGCGGGGCAGAGCCTGAGGTGCCACACCGTGTCGTGGCCGTGCTGAGTTCAGGGACATCGAAGCACTTACCTGGCTCCTTGTGACCACCCCCGGAACAGCCTGGGATGGGGAGGAAGAGGCCTGTCCTCGTGACCCATGGAGACTGTCACATTGGGGGTGGATTTGTGCCACAGCTGGGCATGCAGGGGCGGGGAGACCACCGCTGGAGCGCCAAACCTGCCAAAATGGAATAGTGGACAGTGGTCGTGATGACGGCCGTGCACACTGGGTATGTGACCCAGGGATCAAGAAAATCGCTCTTTTGCTGAACTCTTGGGTACCGCAGCCACTTGGGCATGCGGCGAAATTAAATGAAAAGGCAACAAAAGATTCTCCTCCCAGCCCTCCACCGGGGGATGGAGTGGTCTGCTTACCAGCTCCAAAGCAGTGGGTATCATCATCCCTTGGTCGCCCGTCTCAGGGGTGCTTCGAAGCCTTTCGCGGGTTCTTGGCGGCCGGCTGTGAGACGGGTGGCGTCTGCTTCCTGCGGTGGGCTCCACATTGGGCCGGGTGGTGGAGCCGGTGCAGTCAATGCAGGGGGATGCCTTTGGCGATGAGCAGGCAGGTGCGGGATCTTGAGGCGCGCTGGGGAAGGATGTGCTAGATAGCCTCCGTCTGCTGCTTCACTGCTGAGAACTGCTGGGCAAAGTCCTCGATGGTGTTGCCGAACAGGCCAACCTGGAAAATGAGGGCAGCAAGGAACCGTGCCTTGTTGGCCTCTCCCATCTTGACAAGGTTGAGCCAAAGGTGGCGCTCCTGGACCACCAAGGTGGACATCGCCAGCCTGAGAGACCGCGCAGTGACCTTCGTCGCCTGGAGAGCGAGGTCGGTCGCCGAGCGCAGCTCCTGCATCAATCCCGGGGCGGAACTACCCTTGTGCAGTTCCTTTAGTGCCTTGGCTTGGTGGACTTGCAGGAGAGCCATGTCGTGCAGGGTGGAGGCAGCTTGTCCAGTGGCACTGTAGGCTTTGGCCATCATGGATGATGTAAACCTACAGGCCTGGGACGAGAGCTTTGGGTGCCCATGCCAGGTGTCAGCACATTATGCGGGCATAGGTGCACCACGAGCGCCTTATCTACCGGGGGAATCGATGAATAGCCCCTGGCCACCCCACCATCGAGGGTAGTGTGGGCGGGGGAGCTGAAAGATCGGGACCAGGCAGTAAAAGGTGCCTCCCATGACCTTGTCAGCTCCTCGTGCACTTCCTGGAAGAAAGGAACTGGGGCGGGGCGTGGTTGTGAGCGGCGCCGCGAGCCCAGGAACCAATCATCGAGCCGCGAGGGTTCAGGGGAGAGCGGAGGGTTCCACTCTAGCCTGACGCTCGCGGCTGCCCGGGAAAGCATGTCCATCATTTTCACGTCAGCCTGTGACTGGGCGACCATACCCGAGGGGGGGAGCCCAGCTGAGGCTTCCACGTCCAACTGGATGAGCCCGCTCTCCGATGCTGCGCTCGAGAGCTCATCACCTTCATGGGCTCCGAACAAGAGGTCGAACCCGCTGTGAGACGAGCTGGCGGACTCATCCGGAAGCCCGATCGGGGCAGACGAGCATGCTGAGTTTGAGGTCCGTGGGGGGATACCCGGCGGAGGTGGTCCCATTGGGGTACCCAAATCGCCCCCAGTGCTAGCCGTGCTGGCCTCATACCCGTAGGTAAAAGGACTGAGGCGGGGAGCCGCTGGGGTGGCTTGCTTTCTTACGAAGGCATGCCGCGACCGCATCATTTCCATGGTCATGTTTTCGCAATGAGTACATGATCCATCCACGAACGCTGTCTCCGCATGGGTCGCGCTCAGACACGAAAGACAGCAATCGTGACCATCAGAAGGCGAGAGATAACGACCGCAACCAGGAATAACACACAAATGGAAAGGCATCTTTAAAAAGACGTGTCTTTAAAAAGACGTTCCGTGTGTGCCGCTCTTTTAGAGAAATATACTCTTTTATTTCTGCCGAAGCACCCAGGGGCGTTCTCTGCAGTGCACCAGTGCAGAGGAGGGAGAAGCCACTGAAATGCGCCGTCAGATCCAGCAGAGATGAATGAACAGTCGTGGAATTCAGCTCAGTGAACATCGACTGTTCGGCTCCGAAGAGAAAATCTGAATGAGTGGTTGCATACCAGCTCCTTTTATACCCGTATGTCTGGGGGAGTGGTATGCAAATACCACTCGTCAATTTTTAGAGAACCCTAGTTCCCTGAGAGGGAACACGATGCTGCATTATCGCATTGGGGACATGTCCCATGTCACGTGACCCTTATACAATCACGCCAATTTATTGGCTATGGCGCTTGAGGGATGCCCCCAGGGAGCTACGTCACAAGTTCCATAAAGGCGCTCGCATTGTGCCATAGCGTCAGAAATTCTGCAGGAAGGCATGAGCCTACACAGCTACTTGAGAACATGGCAAGCTTACGCAGCATCTCGTTCCCACTCAGGGAACCAGGGTTACGCTTCATGTAACTGAGACGTTCCTTATCGAGATCACTCGAGCTGCATAATCACGTTGGGGAGCGATGTACATTCACGCCATGCGAACAGAAGCTATCAACTGTCTATGCCTGTGTGGCAAGCATATAGCAGCGCACAAGCGAGCTAAAGTGTCTGAATAAACAGGAAATTATGAGCTTACTCCTGTTCCAACAGAGAGAAAGTGGGAAGCTGGAGTCAAACCCTCATCCAGATTATAAAATCTCACAAATATATGCGGAGAGGACCACCCGCTGCCATACAAATGTCTTCCAATGACGCACCTCTAGCCAAAGCCCATGAGGATGCAACGCTCCTCATAGAATGGGCTTGAATACCCGAAGGCGAAGGCAAACTGCACATTTCATAAGCACTCAAAATTGCATCGACAAGCCAATGAGACAGTCTCTGCTTGGACACCAAAACACCCTTGTTGCAACCACCAAAGCACACAAACAGCTGCTCCGACTCACGCCACTAGCTAGTGCGGTCAACATAAATTCGCAGTGCCCTAACTGGGCAAAGCATATGTAATCTTTCATGCTCCTCCGACTCAAATGGGGGAGGATAGAAAGACTGAAAATTTATAGTCTGTGAGCGAAAGGATGTAGAAACGACCTTGGGCAGATAGCCCAAGCAAGGTCTTAACACCACCCTTGAATATCCTAGTGCAAAAACCATACATGAGGGATTGATCGACAGGGCATGCAAATCACCAACCCTTTTAAACGATGCCAATGCCACCAGCAGGGCCATTTTAAGAGTCAAACATTTATCAGTAACTGTTTCCAAGGGTTTAAACGGAGCTCCCGAGAGCACTTGTAAAACAACAAATGGAGTGGTGGTGGCATAGTGGACTAAAGCACTGAACTGGTAAGCAGAAGGTTGTTGGTTCAATCCCCATAGCCACCACCATTGTGCCCTTGAGCAAGGCACTTAACTCCAGGTTGCTCCAGGGGGATTGTCCCTATAATAAGGGCACTGTAAATCGCTTTGGATAAAAGTGTCTGCCAAATGCATAAATGTAAATGTAAACAACAGAAAAATCCCATAAGGGAATGAGGGCAGGACGCACAGGTCTAAGCCTGCGTACGGCGTGCATAAAACGCGAGACAAGAGAATGTATACCGATAGAGACTCCATTAATAAGCATGTGCTCAGCCGCTATAGCGGCAACATACACTTTAAGCATTGCCGGGGCAATCCCGGCCCCAAAATGCTCTTGCAAAAATTCCAACCCTATACCAACAGGGCAGTGAATTGGATCTTCTCTTCGCGCTGTACTCAGGTCTGTTCTGACCGCAATCTCCCAAGGTGCTTCCTCCAGGAGATAGACCAGCATTGAAAACCATACTTGAGATGGCCAATACGGCGCCACCAACAGAAGCCAAACCCGATCTTCCTGAACTCTCTGCAGCACTGCGTGCAGTAGACTGATCGGAGGAAATGCGTAAAGACGCGTACAGTGCTGGGGCGAGAGGAGGCGTCTGTCATTATAACTCTGCGGTGGCACACCTTTCCCAACGGAATGCCCAACATCAGAAGGTGTGTCCGTTTCCATGGTAACAGTGTTCGGTAGCACCCACGTGTCACTTTGAAACTCTGTTCACTTTGAAGCACTGAAAAGGTCTTGCATGCAACATGCCCAGGGGAATGACAGCGGAAGCCGCGATCATGAGCCTCAAAAACCTGTGAAATGTTCTCGCAGGGAGAACATGTCCCACTTTGAACATCGCTAGACACCGGCGGAATGACAGAACGTGAACTGGAGACAGGCGCGCCTGCATCGTCCATGAATCTAGCTCCACCCCTAGAAACAGAGTCTGTTGCCTTGATAACAGAACACTCTTGTCTAGGTTTACACACATCTCTAGATTGCCCAAGTGGCTGAGAATTACATCTCGACGTTGGGCAGCCAAAGTCTCCGAATGGGCTAGCACAAACTAGTCATTGAGATAATTCAGAATGCAGAAGCCCTGAGGCCTCAAGGTGTCAAAGCCGCATTGATGCATTTTGTGAAAGTGCGTGGTGCCAATGCAAGTCCGAACGGAAGGACGCAAAATTGATATGCTTTGCCCCCAAAAGCGAATCTGAGAAAACACCAGTGCCTCGGTGCAATCTGCATATGGAAGTAAGTGCCCTTCAAATCTATTGTCACAAACCAGTCCCCTGGCTGCACTTGTGACATTATTTGGTTTTGCGTTAGCATTCTGATTTGACATTTCATCAGAAATTCAAGCGCTTCAAATCCAGAATGGAACGCAAGAGACCAGGAAATAATGGCTGTAAAAACCGCACTCTGTCTGAAAAGGGGGAATTTCCTCTATTGCCCCTTTTTCTAAGAGAGAGTGAATTTCCTGCCTCAAAAACAGGGCTTCTCAAACTGAAACCTCTGTCAGAAGAACCCTGTTGAACACAGGCGGGTTGAACTGAATTGTATAACCATGTTTTATCGTTCATAGCACCCACTTCGAAATGCCCATCAACTGCTGCCAAGCTGACAGACAGGCAGAGAGAGGGATTAATGCATGGCTTAGGCAGCTGCCTTTGAACCAGCGGCACAGCAGAGGGGAAAACTCACTCCTTTAAAACTGAGGCTGGCTGATGAAGTTTTAATAATGGTTTTGCCTTTATTATATTCAAGCATGAAATATGGGCACCCTGAGATGCCTTCGTAGCAGGGACGCTGATAGAATAAACTCTTTCCCTGGTATTTTGAATGGGGAAAAGTGTATAAACTTTGGGACAGCTAGTTTGTCACAACGGCCCCAGCATTTGCATCTTTGCAGGCTCGCGATCGCAGTTATTGTGGTATAATGCATTTCTCATACCTACTTGTCTCCAAATAAATTGGCATCAGACAGCAGTTCACATTCTTCACATCTCTTTCAATGCATCTGCAGACTTGATGCAGACAAACGCTAATATTTATCACATTATTGAACATTCAGTGCATCCACGGGAGACAAACATGTGTTGTTCTGTACATGGCAAGTTTTTGTGGTAAATCCAAAGGGACAAACTTTAACACTTCACTTAACACAGTGATGTCTTCTCAAGTTGTTACCTAGTTACAGTGGTAAACAGCTACCACTCATATGCATGTTGATGACATAATCGGACTGCAGTTCAGACCCAAACAATATGATGTGAACACAGACCTGTGTGGACAGCAGGAGGAAACGAACTCGGGTTGGGTCCAACCAATCAAACCAAGTGTGAAAGCACCTGTTGGAAACTCTCAGAGAAGACCAGGAGACTCGGGTAAAGCTTCAACAGGATTCTTTATTGTAGAAGATCGGAAGAATCAGTCTACACGTCAGAAGGTGCTGTCTCATGCTGCAGTCATCAAGTCTGACTTAGGGAGGCATACATTGTATTTTATAGGCATTCAGCACCCCATCTTTTAATCTTGTAACCTTAAATAGTTACAGGCACATATTTCTTATTCTGTATCCCAGAGTCAGGTAAATGTAAGAGAATCTATAGATGACAGTTCTTTTTTTAAAACCGTAACTGCTGCACATTTACAACAACAGGTGGAAACATGTTGCATACACTACATGATGACACAGAAAATCATGTAGCTCAAAAGTGGAAGCACTGTGTCCAATGTCCTCTTGACAGCCAACATAGATGAATTGCTTAGGAGAAGTTTCTTTGTGTCCCTCATGATGCTTTTCAGTGGATGTCTATGGGCTTGGTCAACAGCAGGGCAATGAGAATGACATTCTGACATATGTCCATACCTGCAACACAAGAAAAACAAAGAAGCAGCAAACCAGCAGTATTCATGCATATACTTCACTATGTAAGACTTCAGTTGATCGTATAGTTTTTTCCCCCAGTGTAACAAAATTTGACACCTATGGACCAGTGAGGTGAGGATAAACTACTGAAAGGGGAAAACCTATGAGGCAGTCTTCACCACAGGTCTGGCCCCCAAGGCCTAATGCACTTTGGTTCTTCCTGGGCACCTCACTGGTCCGTGTGTCCTAGTCTGTTCCTGTGGGTGGTTTGTGTTCTATTGTCTCTGTAGTTTGTTAATGAGCTAGCAGGTGACCAGATTTCAGCAACAGCATCTTCTGAATTTGTTGTCCTCAATTACTTAAGAACAATGCACAAACAATCGAAAAAACATCTAATTTAAATCCTCTAAGAAACATCAGTCACAAAGACATCATAAAAGAGGAGTGAATGACTGGAACGTGCTATAATGTAACATTCAGGACTGTGAGTGTACTTAACCACTTCCCCTTCAAAACATACACTACAGGTGCATCTCAATAAATTAGAATGTCGTGGAAAAGTTCATTTATTTCAGTAATTCAACTCAAATTGTGAAACTCATGTATTAAATAAATTCAGCGCACACAGACTGAAGTAGTTTAAGTCTTTGGTTCTTTTAATTGTGACGATTTTGGCTCACATTTAACAAAAACCCACCAATTCACTATCTCAAAAAATTAGAATACATCATAAGACCAATAAAAAAAACATTTTTAGTGAGTTGTTGGCCTTCTGGAAAGTATGTTCATTTACTGTATATGTACTCAATACTTGGTAGGGGCTCCTTTTGCTTTAATTACTGCCTCAATTCGGCATGGCATGGAGGTGATCAGTTTGTGGCATTGCTGAGGTGGTATGGAAGCCCAGGTTTCTTTGACAGTGGCCTTCAGCTCATCTGCATTTTTTGGTCTCTTGTTTCTCATTTTCCTCTTCACAATACCCCATAGATTCTCTATTGGGTTCAGGTCTGGTGAGTTTGCTGGCCAGTCAAGCACACCAACACCATGGTCATTTAACCAACTTTTGGTGCTTTTGGCAGTGTGGGCAGGTGCCAAATCCTGCTGGAAAATGAAATCAGCATCTTTAAAAAGCTGGTCAGCAGAAGGAAGCATGAAGTGCTCCAAAATTTCTTGGTAAATGGGTGCAGTGACTTTGGTTTTCAAAAAACACAATGGACCAACACCAGCAGATGACATTGCACCCCAAATCATCACAGACTGTGGAAACTTAACACTGGACTTCAAGCAACTTGGGCTATGAGCTTCTCCACCCTTCCTCCAGACTCTAGGACCTTGGTTTCCAAATGAAATACAAAACTTGCTCTCATCTGAAAAGAGGACTTTGGACCACTGGGCAACAGTCCAGTTCTTCTTCTCCTTAGCCCAGGTAAGACGCCTCTGACGTTGTCTGTGGTTCAGGAGTGGCTTAACAAGAGGAATACGACAACTGTAGCCAAATTCCTTGACACGTCTGTGTGTCAGTCCATTCCTTGTGAAGTTCACCCAAATTCTTGAATCGATTTTGCTTGACAATTCTCATAAGGCTGTGGTTCTCTCGGTTGGTTGTGCATCTTTTTCTTCCACACTTTTTCCTTCCACTCAACTTTCTGTTAACATGCTTGGATACAGCACTCTGTGAACAGCCAGCTTCTTTGGCAATGAATGTTTGTGGCTTACCCTCCTTGTGAAGGGTGTCAATGATTGTCTTCTGGACAACTGTCAGATCAGCAGTCTTCCCCATGATTGTGTAGCCTAGTGAACCAAACTGAGAGACCATTTTGAAGGCTCAGGAAACCTTTGCAGGTGTTTTGAGTTGATTAGCTGATTGGGATGTCACCATATTCTAATTTTTTGAGATAGTGAATTGGTGGGTTTTTGTTAAATGTGAGCCAAAATCATCACAATTAAAAGAACCAAAGACTTAAACTACTTCAGTCTGTGTGCATTGAATTTATTTAATACACAAGTTTCACAATTTGAGTTGTATTACTGAAATAAATGAACTTTTCCACGACATTCTAATTTATTGAGATGCACCTGTATATTGCCAAAAGTTTTCGCTTACCTGCCTTTAGACGCATATGAACTTAAGTGACATCCCATTCTTAGTCCATAGGGTTTAATATGACATCGGCCCACCCTTTGCAGCTATAACAGCTTCAACTATTCTGGGAAGGCTTTCCACAAGGTTTAGGAGTGTGTTTATGGGAATTTTTGACCATTCTTCCAGAAGCGCATTTGTGAGGTCAGACACTGATGTTGGACGAGAAGGCCTGGCTCACAGTCGTCGCTCAAATTCATCCCAAAGGTGCTCTATCGGGTTGAGGTCAGGACTCTGTGCAGGCCAGTCAAGTTCTTCCACACCAAACTCGCTCATCCATGTCTTTATGGACCTTGCTTTGTGCACTGGTGTGCAGTCATGTTGGAACAGGAAGGGGCCATCCCCAAACTGTTCCCACAATCTTGGGAGCATGGAATTGTCCAAAATCTCTTGGTATGCTGAAACATTCAGAGTTCCTTTCACTGGAACTAAGGGGCCAAGCCCAGCTCCTGAAAAACAACCCCACACCATAATCCCTCCTCCACCAAACTTCACAGTTGGCACAATGCAGTCAGACAAGTACTGTTCTCCTGGCAACCGCCAAACCCAGACTCATCCATCAGATTGCCAGATGGAGAAGCGTGATTCGTCACTCCAGAGAACGCGTCTCCACTGCTCTAGAGTCCAGTGGCGGCGTGCTTTACACCACTGCATCCGACGCTTTGCATTGCACTTGGTGATGTATGGCTTGGATGCAGCTGCTCGGCCATGGAAACCCATTCCATGAAGCTCTCTACGCACTGTTCTTGAGCTAATCTGAAAGCCACATGAACTTTGGAGGTCTGTAGCGATTGACTCTGCAGAAAGTTGGCGACCTCTGCGCACTATGCGCCTCAGCATCCGCTGACCCCGCTCTGTCATTTTACGTGGCCTACCACTTCGTGGCTGAGTTGCTGTCATTCCCAATCGCTTCCACTTTGTTATAATACCACTGACAGTTGACTGTGGAATATTTAGTAGCGAGGAAATTTCACGACTGGACTTGTTGCACAGGTGGCATCCTATCACAGTACCACGCTGGAATTCACTGAGCTCCTGAGAGCGGCCCATTCTTTCACAAATGTTTGTAGAACAGTCTGCATGCCTAGGTGCTTCATTTTATACACATGTGGCCATGGAAGTGATTGGAACACCTGAATTCAATTATTTGGATGGGTGAGCGAATACTTTTGGCAATATAGTGTATTTTGATTTCAATTGCAAAAAGTCTTTCATCTTTGCTGTTAACTTCTAGGGAAAGATAAGCACTCACAGCCCTAACAATTAGTCTCTTAACAAGCTGCCCTAGTGGTCCCTTATCATCTAGAACCTTCTCAGAAGTGTCAGCTATACCACTATATGCTGCAGCCACTTGACAAAATCTCAGTATACTCCTTCACACATTCATCTTTCCTCTGTACACAATTAGTGACTTTTGACCATTCCACCTTTGGCCCAATAATGTTCTTTAGTATTCTCAGAACTGCCTCTCGCAAGTCGTCTTTACTGGCATGATGAAACTCAGAATTATCAACAGCAATTTCAAAACCACTGAACTCTGACTGATTTCAGGTAGAGACATGTCACAGAGCTACAATTTTCTGTAAAGCACTCTCCTAAACTCAGAAAAATGTGCATGTTCTGATGGCAAACTTTGAGCAAGTCTCTCTATTGTCTCAGGACCTAAAACCTTATTGGATGTTTGTATTTGCACTATGGGAGTTGCAGATGGAACAGTATTACCCTCTTTTACACTACTTTGAGTTTGCTTCTTCACTCCAGCACCCTTAAACTCATGTATATAAATATGTAGGCTTTCTGAATATGCAGACAAAATTAATAAAATAAATGCCACTTAATGTAATGTTATTAAGTGACATTTCTTTTATACATTGTCTGCATATTCAGAAAGCCAACATACGTCACTTAAAGTAATTGATCAATTAAATCTTAGTAATTCCCGCCATAGTTGATTATTGACTGAGATGAAGCTTCAGTGTTGATGGGTAAATTCGTGATGTTACAGATTAAAAAAGGTCTGTTTACACTACAACTTTCTAGAAAATCATGGATAGAAATATGTTAGCTTTCTGAATATGAAGACAAAATGAATAAAAGAAATGTCACTTAATGTAATGTCAAAATCAGTGATTGGCCTATCAAAATATATCTTTCTTCATATAGGTAACAAACTTGTATCAGACTGTCAAATCACTAGCCAGATTAGAATTACAGTACTAATAATATTTTCAGATTCCATTTAGACCACATTTTATTTCTGTATTTTAGACATAGGCAAAATTCTTAATAGCTTATATAGGCAGCTGCCAGAGGCAAAGGATGGATCTGTGATTTTATGATTACTGCCATAAATATGCAGGATAAGGTTTAGGGAAAAGCTTAGCCTTGTGTGGTTGAAGGTCTAATCCATGAAATCAGTAATACACTGTATTCAGAATTTCTTACAAGGCAGGAGAAGAATACAGTTTTACTGTAGCACACAGTTTTATCAGGACTCTCACTTATATACTGTTTATCACATAACTGATGTTCCCTGTCTGTCACTCACTCGATGTTGTGTCGATGCAGTGACACTAGGGGTTCGATCTTGAGAGCCCCAATCACCTTTGCTTAAAATAGAAAAGGCTAATGAAAATTGGTGAATGGAATTTGCATGCCACTCTCCGCCCCGGACATACGGGTATAAATGGAGATGGTGTGCATCACTCATTCAGATTTTTTCTTCGGAGCTGAATGCATGTGTGTTCGTCCTGTCACTCTTTGCTATGCTGCTGGATTCTTATGGCGCATATCAGAGGTCATTCTCATACGGTTGAGTGCTGTGTTTCCCCTGGGCACTTCGGCAGCCTGAGACTGCAGGTGCTAAAAGAGTATATTAGAAAGAGAATATTTCCTTCTAAAAGAGCTCACGCAAATGCTTGGCTTCTTTTTAAAGATGTCCTTCCACGTTTGCGCTACTGGATGTGGCTGTTATCTCTCCCCTCCGGATACCCATGAAATCTTCCTTAAGTGTCTGGGGCACCAGCACGGTGAGGTGGCTTTCGTGGAAGGGTTATGTTCTCATTGCGAGAACATGCCCATGAGAACGTTGTGGTCGTGGCTCACTTCCTTCTTCATGAAGCAAGGAGCCACTGCGGCTTCTCCCCAACCCGGTCCGTCCTGGGCTAACGCTCAGCTGGCTGGGTCGGCAAGCACCGCGGGCGATCTGAATGTGGACATGGGAGCGTTTCCGCCGGCTCAGCCCCCGTGGACCTCCCATCCCCCAGCACGCTCGTTCTGTCTGGACGAGCTGTCGAGCAATGCAGGCGGTTTAATGTGTCGTTCGTTGCTCGCGATGAGGATGAGCTTTCGGTCGCGGCATCGGAGGGTGGGCTTCTGCTATCGGAAGCGGACGAATCTTCTGAGCTCCCGCCCACGGGTGGTAGAGCACAGGATGAGTCAGACACTGAAATGGCAGCTGTGCTTGCCCTGGCAGCTGCGAACATCGGGCTGAAGTGGAATCCTCCACCCTGCCCTGAGCATTTGCGGCTGGATGATTGGTTTCTGGGCTCGGAGCGCAACTCATGGCCGCGCCCCGCCCTTGTGCCTTTCTTCCCGGAAGTGCACAAGGAGCTAACGAAGTCGTGGAGGCACCTTTTACTGCCCGTACACGCTTCGCGGGCTCATCCACTCTGACTACCCTTGACTGCAGAGCGGCTAAGGGAAATGTCGAGCTTCCCCAGGTCGACTGACCAAGGCTCCCTTCCAAGGCCTGTAAGTTCTCTTCCTCTTTAATGACGAAGGCTTACAAGGCGGCGGGTCAAGCCACTTCCATCCTACATGCCATGGCCATCCTGCAGGTCCACCAGGCCAATGCGCTAAAAGACCTGCACGAGGGTAGGACTCGCCTTACGTGCGACGAAGGTCATGGCGCGCGCCCTGGGGTGGACGATGTCCACGCTTGTGGTCCAAGAGCAGCACCTGTGGCTCAACCTTGCAGAGATGCGTGATGCCGAGAAAGTCCGCTTTCTTGATGCGCCATTTCCCAAGGGGGGCTTTTTGGCAAACACCATTGAGGATTTCGCCCATCAGTTCTCTACGGTGAGAAAGCAGACCGAGGCAATTAAACACATACTGCTGCGGCACGACCCGGCTGCCTTCAGGTCACAGAGGTCCTGCACCCATCTGCTTCTCGCAGGAAGTTGGCTCCACCTGCCCATCAGTCGGCCTCCAAGAACCCCAGACGGGCTTCGAGGCGGTCCTGACATGGCCCGCCCAGGGATGAGGCGACTGCTCCTGACCGGTCTGGCCCAGGACATCTCTCCAGCCCCACCATCACCCCTGGGCCAGCGTGTGGTGATTATGACATCAACGAGTGCCCTCAGGGCCTCGGCACCCACATGGTAATAATAAAAGAGCAGTTTCCTCATTCCCTGAGCCAGCGCACTCGCAACGGGCAGGTGCTGGAAGTTTTTCCGGTCAATCAGGCGAACGTGAGTACTTAAAGTTCCCTCATTCTCCGTTGAGAGACAGCCAGCGAACAGGTAAGTGTGCTGGTCTCTGGGGCCATTCACCCGCCCCAGTCACTGGCCACCGTTGCTGGCTTACAGGGCAGCATGTCCCCCCTGGGCTGTATTCCAGATGGGGCACCTGCTCTGCCTTGCCACGAACCACCCTGCCCAGGCACGGTAAGTCCAGTTGTCCCCCTGGTGCCGCTGTCACGGAGGCTGGAGGCCTCGGCTACGCGATCCAGTTCGCCAGATGCTCACCCTGGTTCAGTGGCATCCTCTCCACTACGGTGCAAGCGCATCCTGGCGTCAGTACGACATCAGGATTGGTTCTTGGCCGTCGACCTGAAGGACACGTACTTTCACGTATCGATCCTTCTTGGACACAGACCCTTTCTTCGGTTTGCTTTCGAGAGACGAGCATACCAGTACAAGGTCCTCCCCTTCGGTCTGTCCCTGTCCCCTCGCGTCTTTACCAAGGTCACAGAGGCTGCCCTGGCCCCGCTAAGGAAGAAGGGCATACGCATTCTCAATTATCTCAATGACTGGCTAATCCTAGCTCACTCGCGAGATCTATTGTGTACACACAGGTATCTTGTGCTTCACCACCTCGACCAACTCGGGCTTCAGGTCAACTGGGAGAAGAGCAAGCTCTCCCCTGTGCAGAGCATCTCTTTTCTCGGTATGGAGTTGGACTCGGTCGCTCTCAGGGCACGTCTTATGACCGAAGCAGAAGGTAGCGGCGCCAGTAAAACAATTTCAGAGGCTCCTGGGGCATATGGCATCCTCAGCGGCGGTTCTCCCCCTCGGGTTGATGCATATGAGACCGCTTCAGCACTGGCTACAGACTCGAGTCCTGAGGTGGGCATGGCACCACGGCACCCGGTGTGTGACCATCACACCACAGTGCCATCAGACTTTCAGCCCTTGGTCGGACCTGGCGTTTCTACGGGCAGGTGTTCCCCTAGAGCAGGTCTCAAGGTGTGTTGTGGTCATGATGGATGCCTCGAACTTGGGCCAGGGCACCATGTGCAATGGGCAGGCAGTGTCAGGGCTCTGGAAGGGCCCCGACTCCAATGGCACATCAACTGCTTAGAGTTGCTGGCAGTATCGCTGGCCCTGAGGAGGCTCCGGCCATTGATTCAAGGCAGGCATGTGTTGGTCCGAACTGACAACACGGCGACCGTAGCGTACATAAACTGCCAAGGTGGCGTATGCTCAGATCGCATGTCGCAACTCACCCGCCGCCTCCTCCTTTGGAGTCAGCAGACCTTGAAGTCTCTGCGAGCCACTCATCTTCCAGGAGCCCTCAACTGTGCAGCGGACGCGCTCTCACAGCAGGTAACACTCCACAGGGAGTGGAGACTCCACCCCCATATAGTCCAGCTGATTTGGGAGAGATTCGGGGAGGCACAGGTAGATGTGTTCACCTCCCAAGACTCCTCTCACTGCCCCCTGTGGTACTCCCTGTCCGAGGCCCCCTCGGGACAGATGCGTTGGTGTACAGCTGGCCTCAGGGGTTACGCAAGTATGCGTTTCCTCCTGTGAGCCTCATTGCACAGACTCTGTGCAAACAGGGAGGAAGAGCAGCAAGTCCTGTTCGTTGCGCTGTACTGGCCCATCCGGACTTGGTTCTCGGATCTGATGCTCCTGACAGTAGCACCTCCCTGGCACATTCCCCTGAGGCAGGACCTTCTCACTCAGGGGCAAGGCACGCTCCAGCACCCAAGGCCAGACCTCTGGAATCTCCACATCTGGCTCCTGGACAGGATGCCTCCAAATCACGTAGACACGTAGACACGATCACTCAGGCCAGGGCCCCCTCTGTGAGGTGGCTGTATGCCTTGAAGTGGCATCTTTTCGCTAACTGGTGTTCTTCCCGTGAGGAAGACCCACAGAGATGCATCGTCGGGTCTGTGCTGCCTTTGTTTCAGGAAGGGCTGGAGAGACGGCTGTCTCCCTCTACCCTGAAAGTGTACATGGCTGCCATAGCAGCTCACCATGATACACTGGACGGCAGTCCCTCACAACAGCGCGACCTGATCAACAGATTCCTCAAATGCGCGAGGAGATTGAATTCTCCTAGACCTCACCTGATCCCCTCTTGTGATCTCTCTGTGGTCCTACCTGTCCTACAGAGAGCCCCGTCTGAGCCCCTGGAGCAGGCTGAGCTCGGCACTCTGTCTCTAACGACGGCCCTCCTGATGGCACTCACTTCCATCAAGAAGGTGATGAAGGTAAAAACCACTCCTTTTTGGGACCTGGTGGTGAACCTGCAAGCGCTCCCTTCAGAGGAGGAAGATCCGGCCTTGTCGTTGCTCTGTCCAGTTCATGCCCTGCGCATCTATCTAGACCACATGCAGAGCTTTAGATGCTCAGAGCAACTCTTTGTCTGCTTTGGAGGACAGCAGAAGGGGAAATCTTCTCCAAGCAGAGGTTGGCCCATTGGATTGTGGATGCCATTTCTCTTGCATACCAGTCTCAGGACTTGCCCCTTGGGGGTCCGGGCGCACTCCACTAGAGATGTTGCGTCCTCCTGGGCACTGGCAGGGGGGGGGGCCTCTCTAGCAGACATATGCAGAGCTGCGGATTGGGCTACGCCCAATAACTTTGCAAGGTTTTATAACCTACGTATAGACCCGGTTTCAACCCAAGTGTTATGCGGTAACAGCAGGTAGACCGGGCGGCCGGTTGGGTGTACCGCTTGCATTGCGCCTTTCCCCTTTTTCAAAGGTGATAATGTGCGCTTTTTGTCCACAACATTTCCCCGTACCGGTGAACTCCAGACACCTCTTTAATTCTTTAGCACTGTCCGGTGATGAAATCGGCAGAGGAGTAATGCCACCAGGCCCAGTACTTGTGGTATTCCCCTTTTCAGGTGAGCCCATGTTCTTGGGCTCAGTGCTCCATGCATGGTGATTCCCCTTTGGTTATCCTGTATGATGAGTTTCCACTGTTCGGTTTCCCCCTTAGGTGAAACCTGTGTTTCCCCTTGTCAGAGCTTTCTCTGTCTCGGCCACTGTGCTGCGTACCCTCTCTGTAGATAGGATCCTCCTGTGGTATCATTCCATATGTGTACTTCCCCGTCGGTAAGTCCATGTGAAGTATGCTCCACATGTTAACCTCCCTCGGGCAGGATGTGGTCTCCGTAGTGCTCTCCTTCCTGGAGAGGGAAGAGCACTTCCCAGCACTATTCTAGAAAGTGCTCAGCGGGAGATTGCTTAACAGCAAATTAAGAAAGGCACTGCCAGTATCCTACTTGGGTAAGTGCCTTCTCCCCCCTTAACAGGACTATGGAGACACCTTACCTAACTCACTGGAAGGTCAAGACATGATTGAGCGCTTGCTGCGAGGCACACAGAAGCTTGCCTGTGTCCACTCTTCCATGCCTCATGACACGGTTCAGCACCTGCAGTGTTTCCTATAGGAACCCCTAGTGTCACTACATCAACACAACGTTGAGTGAGTGACAGACAGGGAATGTCTTGGTTACTGATGTAACCTCTGTTCCCTAATGGAGGGAACGAGACGTTGTGTCCCTCCTGTCACGGCGATGAACCAGCCGCTGACATAGCCGGTACTGTCTATCGGCTCCTCAGCATAAATTTGAATGAGTGATGCACGCCATCTCCTTTTATACCCGTATGTCCGGGGCGGAGTGTGGCATGCAAATTCCACTCGCCAATTTTCATTGGCCTTTTCTATTTTAAGCAAAGGTGATTGGGGCTTTCAAGATCAAACCCCAAGTGTCACTACATTGACACAACGTCTCGTTCCCTCCATCAGGGAACAGAGGTTACATCAGTAACCAAGACGTTTTCTTACTATTCAGGTTTACTTATGGTTAGCAAATCATAAAGCTAAGCACTTCTGTTAGCAATCGTTAAATAGATAATGTACAGATTAGTAATCAGTAATGTAAATCATGCTTTTGACGCTCTCTTATACAGTATTTTTTTGATGCAGTTCCACAAACTGGGGTAAGTTTCCCGCACAGTGATGTAACTCACTACTTAACCACCAAAGTATGATGCATCTTTGGAGAAATTAACTAGCTAGTCATGACTGTTTCCGAAACTGTAGTAACTATGTTGCACATCCATAATTTGAACCACGTTGGTTCAACAACATAGAGCTATCATTGATGACATTAAAAAAATCAAATCAAATCAAAAATCAAATCACTTTTATTGTCACACAACCATATACACAAGTGCAATGGTGTGTGAAATTCTTGGGTGCAGTTCCGAGCAACATAGCAGTCGTGACAGTGATGAGACATATACCAATTTACAATAAACATCAGATTAACACAACACAATTTAAAGTCTAATATACACATAATTACACACAACACAATACACAAATAATAACATACACTGTACAGTATACAATACATACAATATAGATACACATTATTCAATAAAAAAGTATATATAGTATATATAGAATGTACAGTAGGTTGTATTGTACTGTATTTACATTCAGGCTGTCGGTTGATAGTAAGTTGTTAAGAGAGAATATAATATAATAATAATATAATTTATGACAGTCTGGTGTGAGATATAAGAGTAAGAGTAATAAAGTGCATTGCTGATGTATTTTGATCGTGGGAGATCAAGAGTTCAAAAGTCTGATTGCTTGGGGGAAGAAGCTATCATGAAGTCGGCTGGTGCAGGTCCTGATGCTGCGATACCGCCTGCCTGATGGTAGCAGTGAGAACAGCCCATGGCTCGTGTGGCTGGAGTCTCTGATGATCCTCCGAGCTTTTTTCACACACCGCCTGGTATATATGTCCTGGAGGGAGGGAAGCTCACCTCCGATGATGTGTCTGGCAGTTCGCACCACCCTTTGCAGTGCTATGCGGTTGTGGGTGGTGCTATTGCCGTACCAGGCGGAGATGCAGCCAGTCAGGATGCTCTCTACAGAGCAGGTGTAGAACCGTGTGAGGATTTGGCGGTTCATTCCAAACTTCCTCAGCCATCTCAGGAAGAAGAGGCGCTGATGAGCCTTCTTCACAACGACTTCAGTGTGGATGGACCATGTGAGTTCCTCAGTGATGTGGACACCCAGGAACTTGAAGCTGCTGACTCTCTCCACTGGTGCTCCATTGATGGTGATGGGACTGTGTTCTCTTTTCTTCTGAAGTCCACCACAAGCTCCTTTGTCTTACTGACGTTGAGGGAGAGGTTGTGCTCCTGACACCAGTGTGTCAGAGTGTGCACCTCCTCTCTGTAGGCTGTTTCATCATTGTCAGTGATCAGACCTACCACCATCGTGTCATTAGCAAACTTAATGATGGCATTGCAGCTATGTGTTGCCACACAGTCATGTGTGTACAAGGAATACAAGAGTGTGCTGAGAACACAGCCCTGTGGGGCTCCAGTGTTGAGGGGATGGAGTAATAACTTGCGTGAATATTTAATTATAAAAGCTCATTTAAACATACAACAGAAAGCCATTTAATGCAAGAAAGCTGCTGAAGACAGGGAAGCTGAAAGCACTTTGTAGATACAAACTGCAATAGATGGGTTTCCCTCTTTATCAAACTCTGGGGTTCCCCAGTGCACTTGAGCACATAAACACATATGTACTCTTCAAAAACATATAAACACAACTTATGTGTTAACATAAACACATAAAAGCCATGTTCTCTGACAGAAACTGTGTGTGATAAAGTGCTTTCTCTTAACAGCCTCTAATCCCTTAAACTTCTGCATTCGTGTTTACAGCGTTTTCATGCAAAACCCCAGAATAAGCCGTTTTCTTAAATGCATGTAAACATGGTCAAAGTGTTGACAGAATTAAAGATATATATGGAATAAAAGATATAGAAGCCTCAGCGAAGTGAAATGATGTCCACACAGCAAACTAACAAGAAACTTTGCTTCTAACCACAGGTAAAGAGCTGTAGTTCTAACCACACGACTTTGTGATACTGTTTGCGAATGTTCGTTGGAGCTACGGATTCGGGAAACTCCAAATCGTTGAACTATGTTGGTAATGATGGTACTTGCAACCATAGTTGGCTAAGGATGCTTTTGGGAAACGCATCCCTGGCTGGCTGGTATGCAATTTCCGGGAGTTAGGTTGTAGTGATTTTTATCACACAATCAGGACACAAAGTTGTGTTTACTGTGCTGCTACAATGAATGCTTCTGATGAGAACTAATGAGTGGATTTGAAGGTTTGTGAGGCTTTTGTCAGTCTTTGAAAGTCAAAGCTATGTATCGAGTAGATATAACAACTAGATATCCATGAGCAGAACTGTACATTCTGCTTTGTTTTCTAAGTTGGCTTCTGAAATAATTAGTACCTTTTACTTTTAGATGAACAGAAAGTGATCATTTGTGATTACTCTGTATTTTCTGTACAGTGCAGTGCAATTTTTTCCATCCCTGTTAGTGTAGATTGTTTTACATTTATTAGCCCATAAAAAGCCAGTAAAAACAAAATTAACTGAGGTTTGTCATTTCATGTTGGTCAGATGTTCTCTTTCTGTCTAACTGGGCCAGAAAAGCTGAAATGCTGAAAGTCAAAGGTCTGGCTTTGCAGGAATAGTGCCATACAGATGCAATTTTGTTTAGACTCGTGCTGGCTCTCTTTGAAGTTGATTGTATACCAGAAACCCTCAGTTTGTCCTTCATAGACAACATGTAAGCTTCACTTTCTTCTGCGGAAAAGTAGTTAATTGACAGCCAAAGAGAGGTAAAAAAAAAAAGAAAAAAAAAGAAAAAAAAAAAGAAATATTAAAAGATAAAACAGGCAACTGATGTACCATGAGGATGGAGAGAAGAAAACATGTTTGGGGATGTTAAATCAAGTTGGCTTAATATCTGTCCTTTGCTCACTAAACATGCAGACTGAGCACAGAAAAGATCAGTGAGCATCATTAAGGCTGAAAGAGAGAAAGAGAGACAGTGAGCGGCATCGTTCCTTTCATCAAAGCAACAGATATTCAGCAGATAGGCCAAAAATTATTATTTAATAATAAAGCACAGAAAGGCAAAAAGACAGGCAAAAAGAAATAAAAATTAATGCAGAAGAACATATCTTTGCATCTGTCTACATTGTTTTGTAATTGTTTTTTCTATGTAAATATATGTTAGATTGAGGTTTTTGACCATTGTGCAATTGTGGTATGTCTATGACAATTGCGGTATGTCTACGTTTTTACAACACTGTGGCAAGTTAAAGAATATTTAAAACGCATCTTGAGACACCTGCATTCTCTTCCATTCATTGCACTGCATCAAGCTTTTTAAACTAAAAATGCATTCTGTGTACTTATGGACATCATGAACAAAAGTAGTAGTAATTATTGTAATATTACACAGTTATAAATATATAAATTTCATTGCAAAATATCAAACGAATGGAATCTGCAAACAAATGATGTTAGACCTTTTCTCAGAACTAGTTTTTCTTAGCCATTTAGCTATTACTTTTTACCACCCAGCCTGATCTAAAATCATTTCTGCAAAATGAAATTGCGTCATTCATTACATGTATCGAGGCACTTTCAAGGGCTCTCTTAAAGCAAGTTAAAGGGGTCATGACATACTCTTATTTTTAATAATTGTATTATTTTCCCTGAGGTTCCCTTATAATATAAATGTATTTTTCTTTTTTTTTTTTTTTTTTTGCACCAAAACATTAATTTAGTAATATATGATATTTTTTCACCCTGTCTCTTGCCCTCTGACTTAAACACTCAGTTTTGTCTCTTTTCCTCTTTAAGACTTAAATGTAAATTTCCACTGTTGTGACTGACTTACATCGTGCAGCCCCATGAAACTGGTTATTTTCGGTTTTGCGGTCGGGTTCTGTAGTAGGAAATAAAGACTCATATCTGAGCTACCATGGCATGTTGTCTTTATTAAGCACAGAGAACAAACAGCATACCAGCAATCAGCCTTTTATAGGTTGCAAGACAAGAGCCATCTTTGTTCTAAACTCCTGGGTTTCGACCTTCAAGCCCTTCCGCAGTTGTTTTTGTGTGTGATCCACACTACGGGGTTTTGGAGCATATGGCTTGACATGAACCCAACATGGCCTAGTCTCCATGCAGCGTGGTTGCTATGGATACCTCGGCTGTCCCGTTGGCTACTTTCAGATTTCCTCAATATTGCCTGCCTTCTCCCAACACCAGCTGGTGGTTACTGACATTGATAATAGCATTCATGGGCTTGAGGAGGCCCATCCCCAAAATGGGGGCCTCCAGCCCCATCAGCACGTAGTTTTGAGTTGTGGTGGAGTGATCTCCTACCTCAAACTCAATCAGTTCTGACTGGTATGCTCTCTCTGTGTCCCATCACCCCCTCGACTTGCAGGTACATTCTGGTCCCTCGGTCCTACTTATTCATGGCCAGACCATCCTGGTTTTCTGGGTACTTTAATGCAAGGATCCCACTTTGAAATAATGACTCAAGTCTGAGCTACCATGGCACGATGTTTTTATTAAGCACAGAGAAAAAAATAGCATAAAAAAAAATTTAGCGGACATGCCAACAGGTTAAATAATGTGCCCCTTCTTTCTTTTCAACTGATAAACTACAGCCGCTCTTAATGTTGGGATGCTTTAACAGAGGCAAAAGCACACGCTGGTCTTCACTGTCGCAACATCTCGTATCTTACCTGTTTGTTTACACACATGGTGAGACTCGGTTCTCATAGCTGCGACATCTCACTTCTTCCGTGTCTGTTGACACAAAGCACAGAATGCATTTCTCGCAGCCAGCTGCAGCAGTACAATGGAGCAGGATGAGACACATTTTTTAGAAGTTGAACTTCCACTCTTAAAACTTGTCACATGTCACCAGAAACACATAAAAACTGATTAATTGCTTCATTGTTTCCTGTGATTGTAATTCCATATATTTATACCGCCTTTTTGCATTAAATTGTCTGCGAAAAGCACCTTTTTTTTTTTTTATAAATCAATGACACTTTATACAGTATGCTCCATTTCTCCGAGTCAAGAAAAAACACTTTGTTTTTTGTATTATACTAAATTATGAAAAAAATAGCTATACTCCGTCCATGTGGAACCAATCTGATGCAATATATATATATATATATATATATATATATAATGCTAAATATAGAATATGTGTGAAATGAATATATCTGTATTTATTTTTTGTTCTGTATACTAACATTAATCTTTCTTAAAATATATTTTGCTTTCAAACACAAAGTTATACATTATACTTCCTCTTATGGCAAATTAATTTGAAGAAATAGTACTTTATTGGAGACACAGTGCGAAGGATATTTATCTATACATTTTCATCATGTTTCGCCTGCTTGCTTGCTGGGGCTTTAAAGAGCTTTGCATAATTTTCCAGTTAACCAAATTCCAAAATCTGTTCCACATTTGAAAAGACACAGCCTCCCTCCATCTTTCTTTTTCTATTTCAATCTTCTTTTTTGTGAAAGCATAGTACTAAAAACAATGTGCAACACACAATTTGATCACATACAAAATACACAGCATATTGTGATGCCTGAAATGCAAACCTGGTGTTATTTAACATTATGCAGGTAAATTATATGGTTAATTAATTATTATCTCTGTCATCACTGTTATTTATACCATATATATAATAGAACTGACAATGGAAAACATTGGTGAAATATATTGTACTGTAAATGCTTTAGTGTTTTGTCCAAGGAGCTGGTTTTTGTCATAGTCAAGTTCACACTCTTCTTCAACACTGCAGATGATTCAAATGGCGCACTACAGTGTTCATACTCGAGACAAGTGGGGTTGAGTTTTTAAAGGGTAATTCAAAACAAACAAATCTATTTTTATGTTAAATATTGAATGTCTGACAAAAATACATAGACAATTAAAATATTATTTTAATGTTAAAATATATATATTAATATATATATTTTATGTTAAATATATAGCTAATTTGATGATCATGGTGGATAGGGGGCCATTGGGATGGCCAGTGTCTTTTGAGGGGGGTGGCAGCTGGTGATATTGGTATATAGACTGTGTTGGATGCTCTCTGCTGTAATCTTTCAGTTACTTATTTAACTATAGCAGATGCTAAAAACATGAATATCTATGGGTAAAAATCATGGCAAATTGATGACTGTGGATCCTCCCTGGCCCAAACTGAATGAAATGTAAGGAAAGCAGACTTGACACTTTTTGGAATAAAATAAACATCTTGGATCAGTAAAAGCAAAATATGGAGCTCACTTGCACACAAGAACACACACACAAACTATGACACAGACCGATGTTGAAGTGAAAGCTTTAAACCCAAGAGATTTACTATAAGATCTTTATTGTAATGGTGATTGTACCATTGTGAAACTCCTTTAAGGTTAGATTGCTTCTATTGATCGTGTGTCATAGCTGCTCTTTTTTGGCCTTATCTCAAATGCTCCAATAGGCAAAGTGTGTATTCATGGGTGTGAGAACAAGAGAGATAGAGAACGAATGGTACAAAAAAGAAAAAAAGTCTTTGTTCACAGAAAGAGATGGGATTATAGAAGCATAAAGAAGAATTTTTTTTTTCAATCCTTCACTAATGTCCTCCTTTGATACTATTTTTTCTGTCCTCTTTCTCTGCCCCAGGATGAAAAAAATCAGGTATTAATAACCAATGCCTGGCTACAACTGGTGAGTTTTTACATATTTTCCTATTTGCACTCATGTTGGCCTGCATGCATGCTTGTTTTTTTATTTAAATACTGTAAACATCAAGACTGTATGTTAAAATGTATTTGTGTAAGGGATCTCCTTTTGGATGCTATAACTTTTTACTTCTTATGTCGTAAGCTTTTCATCACTTTTAATAAACCTTTCTATTTTTATTTCAATGGTCCTGCAGTGAGATTTTATATATTTGTTTTTTTAAAGTAGTTTTAGATGGAGTTTAGCATCTCTCACCACAGGACTTTACAGTGTGTCACCGCAGGACAGTTTAAAATTTTTACAGCTTTAAAGCTAACAATTACCATTTAAACTTCAAGTGCTTCATGTAATTTGTATTATTTACATAAATTAAAAAAATAATAATAATGGAGAGAACTGTTTATATTAACAAAATAAGAACAGTGTATTGCAAGACAGTAAAAATATAACTTAAATCATCAAGTTAAAACTGTGATTTTGTTTAAAGGTGCTGTAAGCAATTTTAGCCGTTCTTGAAATTCCACCCCACACCCCCTCTTTCCAAAACCCTGCACCTCAAAGACACGTGCACACACGGACACACTTGGAGACCGTTGTATTGGAGAGATGGAGGGGGAGGGTCTGCCTTATTGTTTTGCTATCCGACCCTGAGTGTATCTTGGGAACAGTACATTGTACTGGCACTTATACCAGCATATATGGGCTGCCCTGTGAATGCGCACAGTGATTGATTGACAGACAGAAAGTCTTCTGATTGGCTAAACAGAGGTTCTGACTGTGGCTTTCATAGCTAAGTAATGTTGGTAACTCATCATTCAAAGTATAACCATTCTTGTGACATCAATGTGACAAGGAAAGTGACAACATAAGTTAGCCAAGACATTAATTAACATGAACACAAAGCAACTGTAGCAGTATGACATTCTCCGTCCTTTTAATCTCACTATAATAGGCTATTTCTCCAGCATCATGACATAAATAATGAATTACTGTATGCCATTTTATGTTTTTAAGTAAAGTATGTGTAAGTGTATTCATTAAGCATTTATAAAAAATTAGTTCACTGTTTGCTTACTATTTGGTATTGTATGAAAGCCGCCCTTCTTAAACATTTTTTATAACTGCATATCAATGATTTATAATGCATTTATAAGTCATTAATAAAACCCTTTATAAATCCTTAATTAAAGGGTACATTTATGAGAAGTTTTATTTGTTTGTTTTTTTAAGGAAGGGGCAGTGAAAACATCATATCATGTAAACTGCCCACATGTATTGTGTAAGTGTGTGACCCACACATAATTTTAGAAACTCTAGTAGCTATTTTGGCTTGGTTTAAACATGACAGTCCTTGCGTTCCTGTTCTGATCAATTGTGCTGCTCAGTGACACATTTTCCTCAAATGCTCATTGTTTAGACATCTGACAAAAAGTCAAGACAACAGCTGTATTATTCGAAATTTAAATAGGTTGATCCTGTTGCATGGCTCACGAGAGATGGTATCAAAGGTTTCAAACCTTAGAGAAACAAGCTGGGTTTAATGTCATGGCCCCTTTGCTAAATCAGGCAAATTTACAACTACAAAAACAGCCTGGAGTGAGGAGCAGGTCTTTACCTTGGAGCTTGACTTATAATGGGCATCCTGACTTGATCACTTTGGCTGTTTTATTTGGAATGGCCTGTTCAAGGCTTTTATCCCCTGGTGCTCTCAAACAGGCTTTGTTATTTATATTGCCTATACAGTTTCACAGTGAACAAATGAAAACGTGTTCTAGATGTAATGCTTGAGGAGAAAATATAGAAAAAACTATATTATAGAATATATTGGAGAGAGCGTAATGTCAACTAGCATGTTACGACAGTAAGTCACCGTTTGTGGATATCATACAAATGAATGGGGAGAGCCGTAAAATTGTCTGTGACTTCTCTTATAAAACAGCAATTTTATCATAGTAAACTCATCACATAGTTAATTCCAAAAGGATTGTTTAGTGTAAAACATGTTGAAGATTGGCGGACAGGCATGAGCTGTTTCCTCAAAAGCAGTTTATTCAGCACACTGAAGCATCTCCTCCATAGTCATCCATAAAAAAAAAAAGAAAAAAAAATATGGCATCTTTTCTCGCCAGTGTACCGCCCATAGAATGTCTGTGGGACCGCAGCATTATGCTATTTTATGCTAATCTTTTAGGCTCCCCTATGCAGAAGGGTTCCTGAACTTGTAGGTGCTTCTCTGCTTTTCAAAAT
The DNA here is from genome assembly GCF_019703515.2 of Myxocyprinus asiaticus. Classification (NCBI taxonomy): domain Eukaryota; kingdom Metazoa; phylum Chordata; class Actinopteri; order Cypriniformes; family Catostomidae; genus Myxocyprinus; species Myxocyprinus asiaticus. The sequence continues at coordinate 33,718,194 of NC_059350.1, forward strand.
ATCAAAACGATGATACATTATCACATCTCTTTGAAGATGCGCTTATTGATGCAGCTTCTTCCCTATCAATTAGGTAGCACTTTGAAAGTTTAAGGGTAGCCACATGTATCACGCAACGCAAACTGGCTATTTGAATCACTTGAATAGCCGGCAAAAATGAACTCTCGCAGATTTCACATGCAAGGGTGAATTAGACTAACTATATTAAGAAAACACAATAAGTGAAGTCTTATACAGTATGTGTTTTCATTTGATGTTAGCATAGCATATTTTAGCTAAATTATTTTATTAAATGTACTAATTGTTTCATTATTATAACACTCTTATTGTATTAAAAATACAAGAACAGTGTGTAGAAATTAGTTGTATGTGACTTAACAATTAATTTCTTCCTAAAGGCTTTGCCTTACCTGTTGCACACTTTATTGTACAAAAACAACAATTGATTTTGAACCAGAATATTTGAAACTATAGTAAAGGTGGCAAAAACACTTTGAAAGCAGAAAGAAGAAAAGGCTATTATAAGTCACTTCCTTTTTGGTAACCGGTTTTTCCTATATTGTTATACAGTTTACAATAAACAGCTGTTATGTTACAAAATATGCTCAGGAGAAATTCACTTTCAAAATTAACCTGTATCGACCTCTGTATTGTGGTGCATATCTTATTGTGACGTTGTTGATACACAGCCCTAGCTCGCAGTACAGCGTACCAGAAACGAAGCACAAATTACATCACAGTACCGGCAGCTATTTTTGCGTACGTATCCTTCTCTCGCAAAACTATCAGGGGGTTGGATGGCAAGGGGGACTACCAGCAAGGATCTCTTCCCACTTTGAGCACTGATGTTGGGGCATGGTTTTTATTTAAACTCAGCTACATGTATTCACAATGGTTAATGTTTAATCAGCAACATTTAATAGTTTGCTGTGGATAATGTTTAATCTGTTGTTTTCTGCATACATTTTGCTCTGCTGAAGTGACCTGTTTAGTTTCGGGTGTATTCCAATTCTTCCGATCACTTTGTGTGAAGAACAGACCCAAATTTAAGTCTTTATTCAACAATCACGGTCCCCTGACATCCATTGTAACAAATCTCGCAGTCGGAAAAAAATCTAAAATTGCTTTCCCAAGAAGCATGATGACACAGGTTTGACATCAGTGATATAAAATGCCATTAGCTTTCGCATGTCTTGTGATGGTTTGCAACAAGCTCAAGTTTGGATTTATATTTGAATGAGATGTGACTGCCCTCACAGATGGGGAAGACTTTCAGTGATTAAAACCTTCGGTTCCCTATCTGTCACTCACTCGACGTTGTGTCGATGTAATGACACTAGGGGTCACTCTTGGGAGCCCGAGACACCTCTGGTCTTTGATAAAAGGCCAGTAAAAATTGGCGAGTGGTATTTGCATGGCACTCCCCCGGACATAGGGGTATAAAAGGAGCTGGTATGCAACCACTCATTCAGATTTTCTCTTTGGAGCCGAATGGTCATGCTCATTGAGCTGAATACTACTGTTCATTCACCTCTGCTGGATCTGACGGCACATTTCAGCAGCTTCTCCCCCCTTTGCACTGGTGCACTGCAGAGAATGCCCCTGGGCGCTTCGGCAGAAATAAAAGAGTATATTTCTCTAAAAGAGTATATTTCTCTAAAAGAGCGGCACACACGGAACGTCTTTTTAAAGATGCGTCTTTCTAAAGATACTTTTCCGATTGTGTGTTATTCCTGGTTGCGCTCGTTATCTCTTGCCTTCTGACGGTCACGATCACTGTCTTTTGTGACTGGGCACTGCTCACGTGGAGACAGCTTTCGTGGATGGTCATGTTCTCATTGCGAGGATATGTCCATGGCAACGTTGCGGTCGCGGCTCGCCTTCGTAAGAAAGCAAGCCACCCCAGAGGCTCCCTGCCTCGGTCCTTTACCCACGGGTATGAGGCCAGCGCGGCTAGCACTGGGGGCGATTTGGGGACCCCAACGGGACCGCCTCCGCTGGGTATCCCCTCGCGGACCTCCCATTCCCCAGCACGCTCGTCTTCCCCGATCGGTCTTCCGGATGAGTCCGCCGGCTCGTCTCACGGCGAGTTCGACCTCTTATTCGGAGCACGCGAAAGTGATGAGCTCTCGAGCGCAGCATCGGAGAGCGGGCTCATACAGTCGGAAGCCTCAGCTGGGCTCCTCCCTTTGGGGATGATTGCCCAGTTACAGGCTGACGTGGATATGACGACACGCTTTCCCAGGCAGCCGCAAGCGTTGGCTAGAGTGGAACTCACTGCTCTTCCCTGAACCCTCGCGGCTCGGTGATTGGTTCCTGGGCTCACGGCACCGCTCAAAGCCACGTCCCGCCCCAGTTCCTTTCTTCCCAGAAATGCATGAAGAGCTGACAAGGTCATGTGAGGCAATTTTTACTGCCCGGTCCTGATCTTTTCAGCTTCCCTGCCCTCACTACCCTCAATGGTGGGGCAGCCAAGGGCTATTCGGCAATCCCAAGGTGGATGAAGACGCTTGTGGTGCACCTATGCCCGCAGAGCACCACCACCTGGTGCGGGTGCCCAAAGCCTCTGTCCAAGGCCTGTAGGTTACGTCGTCTCTGACAGCCAAGGCCTACGGTGCTGCTGGACAACCTGCCTCCGCCCTGCACGCCATGGCTCTCCTGCAAGTCCGCCAAGGCACTAAAGGAACTGCACGAGGGTAGTTCCGCCCCGGGATTGATGCAGGAACTGCGCTCGGCAACCAACCTCGCTCTCCGAGCGACGGAGGTCACGGCGCGGTCTCTCGGTCGGACGATAGCCACACTAGTGGTCCAGTAGCACCACCTTTGGCTCAACCTTGTCGAGATGGGCGAGGCTGACAAGACACAATTTCTTGCTGCCCCCATTTCCTAGGCGGGCCTATTTGGCGACACCGTCGAGGACTTTGCCCAGCAATTTTCAATGGTGGAGCAGTAGACGGATGCTAGCCAGCATATCCTGCCTCGGCATGGCTCAAGATCCCACACCCTGTCTACTCATCGCCAAGTCTACTCATCTTCGACCCGGCCCCGGCGTGGAGCCCATCGCAGGAAGCAGACGCCACTCATCTCGCGGCCGCCCAGAACCCGTGAATGGCTTCAAAGTGCCCTTGAGACGGGCAACCCAGGGACAATGAAACCTGCTGCTCTGGAGCTGGTAAGCAAATCTCTCCATCTTTTTGTTACCTTTTGCATTTAATTGCGCTGCATGCCCAAGTGGCTGCAGTACTCAAGAGCTCAACAAGAGTGGTTTCCTTGTTCCCTGGGTCACGTATCCGGTGTGCACGGCCGTCATCACGACCGCTGTCCACCACTCTATTTGGCAGGTTTGGCACTCCAGCAGCGGTCTCCCGCCCCTGAGCGCCAAGCTGTGGCACAAAAAAAGCTCCCACCCGATGTGACAGTCTTCACGGGTCACGAAGACAGGCCTCTTCCTCCCCATCCCAGGCTGTTCCAGGAGTGGTCACAAGGAGCCAGATAAGTGCTTCGATGTCCTTAGACTCAGCACGGCCACGACGTGGTGTGGCACCTCGAGCTCTGCCACGCCGCGAGGCCCCACCTGCCGGTACGTCCGATGACGTTGTCCCTTTGGTCCCCTTTGCGCGGAACTTGGATGCATGGCTTGCGATTTCCAATCCGTCCGACTCGGCTGCGCGATTCACTTCGCCAGGCATCCGCCCAGGTTCAGCGGTGTCCACTTCACCTTGGTGAAGGACGAAAACGCTGCTACCTTGCGTGGAGATCGCTACCCTCCTACGGAAGGGTGCGATAGAACCTGTCCCTCCAGCCGAGATGAAGGGGTTTTCAGCCCCTACTTCATCGTACCAAAAAAAGGCAGTGGGTTGCGGCCAATCTTGGACCTGTGAGTTCTGAACTAGGCTTTACACAGACTCCCATTCGAGATGCTGATGCAAAAAATGCATTCTGGCATCAAGATTGGTTCACGGCAGTAGACCTGAAGGATGCGTACTTCCACATCTCGATCCTTCCTCGACACAGACCCATCCTGCGGTTTGCGTCCGAGAGTCAGGCGTATCAGTACAAAGTCCTCCCTTTCGGCCTGTCCCTGTCTCCTCGCAGAGGCTGCCCTTGCCCCGTTAAGGGAGGTGGGCATTCGCATTCTCAACTATCTCGACGACTGGCTAATCCTAGTTCATTCTCGAGACATGTTGTGCGCACACAGGGAACTGGTGCTCTCACACCTCAGCCGACTAGGGCTTCGGGTCAACTGGGAAAAGAGCAAGCTCCTCCCGGTTCAGAGCATCTCTTTTCTCGGTTTGGAGTTGGACTCAGTCTCCTTGACAGCACGCCTTATGAACGAGCGCGCCCAGTCGGTGCTGGCCTGTTTGAAGGCGTTCAAACAGAAAACAGCGGTTTCACTGAAACTTTTTCAGAGGCTCCTAGGGCATATGGCATCCTCGGCAGTGGCCACCCTGCTCGGGTTGATGCATATGAGGCTGCTTCAGCACTGGCTCCAGACTCAAGTCCCGAGATGGGCATGGCACCATGGGACACGTCACGTGGTCATCACGCCGGTCTGTCACCGTCTTTTCAGCCCTTGGACCAACCTCTCGTTTCTACGGGCAGGTGTTCCTCTAGAACTAGTCTCCAGGCATGTTGTGGTCATGACAGATGCCTCCAAAACAGGCTGGGGCACTGTTTGCAACGGGCACGCAGCAGCCGGCCTCTGGATAGGTCTGCGACTGCATTGGCACATTAACTGCCTCGAGTTGTTGGCAATTCTGCTCACCCTGCGGAGGTTTTGGCTTTTGATCCAGGGCAAACACGTGATATTTCAGACAGACAACATGACAACGGTAGCATATGTCAACCGCCAAGGCGGTCTGTGCTCTCGTTGTATGTCACAACTCGCCCGCCGTCTCCTCCTCTGGAGTCAGCAGCACTTCAAGTCGCTGCAAGCCACTCACATCCCGGGCAACCTCAACACTACAGCGGACGCACTGTCATGACAGGTTACCCTCAGGGGAGAGTGGAGACTCCACCCTCAGGTGGTCCAGCTCATTTGGAGTCGATTCGACAGGAACAGGTGCACCTGTTCGCCTCCCAAGAATCCTCCCCACTGCCTGCTCTGGTACGCCCTGACGAGGCCCCCCTCGCCATAGACGCGCTGGCACACAGCTGGCCCCCTGGCATGCACAAATATGCATTTCCCCCAGTGAGCCTGCTTGCACAGACCCTGTGCAAGGTCAGGGAGGACGAGGAGAAAGTTGTCCTGGTAGCACCCTACTGGCCCACCCAGATGTGGTGCTCGGACCTCACGCTCCTCGCGACAGCTCCCCCCTGGTGAATTCCCCTGAGGAAGGACCTTCTTTCTGGCACCATCAGGGCACCATCTGGCACCCACGCCCAGACCTCTGGAATCTCAATGTCTGGCCCCTGGATGGGACGTGGAACCTGCGGTGGTAGACATGATCACTCAGGCTAGGGCCCCCTCTACGAGGCACCTGTATGCCTTTAAGTGGCATCTGTTCGCTAAGTGGTGTTCTTCCCGTCGGGAAGACCCCCAGAGATGCGCAGTCGGATCAGTGCTTTGCTTCCTGCAGGAGAGGTTGGAAGGGAGGCTGTCCCCTTCCACCTTGAAGGTGTACGTTGCCGCCATAGCAGCACACCACGACGCAGTTGACGGTAAGTCCTTAGGGAAGCACAACCTGATCATCAGGTTCCTAAGAGGCGCCAGGAGGCTGAATCTCTTCAGACCGCACCTCGCTCCCTCATCGGACCTCTCTGTAGTTCTTCAGGGTCTACAGAGAGCCCCCTTTGAGCCTTTGCAGTCAGCTGAGCTTAAGGCTCTCTCCTTGAAGACTGCCCTCCTGACTGCACTCACTTCCATCAAGAGGGTAGGTGACCTGCAAACGTTCTCTGTCAGTGAAACGTGCCTGGAGTTCGGTCCAGGTTACTCTCACGTGATCCTGAGACCCTGACCGGGCTATGTGCCCAAGGTTCCAACCATCCCTTTAGGGACCAGGTGGTGAACCTACAAGCGCTGCCCCAGGAGGAGGCAGACCCAGCCCTGTTGTCGCTGTGTCTGGTGCGCGCTTTACGCATCTATTTGGATCGCACGCAGAGCTTTAGAATCTCTGCCAGCTCTTTGTCTGCTTTTGTGCACAGCGGAAAGGAAGCACGCAGAGGATCGCCCACTGGCTCATTGACGCCATAACTATGGCATATGTCACCTAGGACATGCTGCCCCTGGTAGGGCTACGAGCCCATTCTACCAGGGGTGTAGCGGCTCCCTGGGCCCTCCCTGTGGCAGTCGATTTTTCGGAGAGACTCGCTGCTGGCCCAGTACATGCGTCAACTAAGAGCCCTGTTCTGGGGTAGGTGCTCTGCATGTGGTGGTTCCCTGTAAGGCTAACCCCATGCGATTTATATATCTTCCACTAATTTGTTTCCCTGTTGGCAAACTGCGTCTTCCTTGGGCAGAGCCCCTCTGGCCCAGTCTCCATGTTTGTAGTAACTCCTCCCCCATTGGGCAGGATCTACCTTGAAGACTCTCCACATGGTTGGAAAGACCATGTGACATTTTTCCACTTAAATATCCCCCCCTCTCTTTGGGCAAGGTGTGGTCTCCGCGGTGTCTTCCCCTTGGGAGGGACACCCCCCGACTAGACCTGGCAGCCCAGTCGGATAATCCCCCTTCTTTTTTAGGGAGTGGAAAAAAAGAAGGGGAAAAGAGGCCACGACTGGTTATGCCTGTCTCTATCTTTTGGGTAGTTGACTTGTCCCCAAAAAGGGCCATTCAACACTCATAAATATGTTGGGGGAGGTTACGTGTTGACCTGGTGTACTGGCTATGAGGCACACAGTAGTCTGCCCACCACACACCGCCAGTTCACGTAACACAGTTCAGCCAATTGTGGCGTTTCGTATAGGGACCCCTAGTGTCACTACATCGACACCAACATCGAGTGAGTGACAGATAGGGAAAGTTATGGTTACTTGTGTAACCTCCATTCCCTGATGGAGGGAACGAGACTTTGTGTCCCTCCTGCCACAATGCTGAACTACCCGCTGAAATGGCCGGACCTTATATCGGCTCCTCAGCACAAAACCTGAATGAGTGGTTGCATACCAGCTCCTTTTATACCCATATGTCCGGGGAGTGCCATGCAAATACCACTTGCCAATTTTCATTGGCCTTTTATCAAAGACCAGAGGTGTCTCTGGCTCCTAAGAGTGACCCCTAGTGTCACTACATCGACACAACGTCTCGTTCCATCCATCAGGGAACAGAGGTTACACAAGTAACCATGACGTTTCACTCTGTTCCTCACACAATCGTATGGTTTGGAATACTTATATAATAATGCTTTTCGTCATTTTTGGGGAAACACTTGTGACTGTACTTGTTACGAATTGGTTAGGTTTAGGCATAGGGGTAGTGTTAGGGGCCCAAAATGATCTATATAAGAGCAGGGTTGGGAGGGTTACTTTTGTAACGTATTCCGTTAGATTATTCAAGGTCAGTAATGTATTCTAAATACTTTGGATTACTTCTTCAGCACTGGTAGATTTTTTTTACTTGTTTTGACTACAAAAACTCTGCCAGTACAGTAAAACAAAATACACATTTCTAAATGTTTCTAAAACAAGATATATCAAATTGATCTTGTTTTAAGTATTTTTAGATATTTTTACAAAAAAACAATACAAAAATTATCATCAAGAATACGATTTTTGCCCTAATATCAAAGGTCTTACTAGAAAAAAAGAAATTATGATCTAAAGTGAATTTTATTGATAAAAAAAATATGATCATGCCTGGTAACATTTGCATGTAAAATGACTAGAAATATCATTTTAGCTTAGCGTAAAGCTGACAATTTACACAAGGTTTTTTTTTTCCTATTTCTTCTGCTCCAAACTTACTTTAAACATACTTCTCTGTCTGCTCGTATGAATATAACACATCATAAGAAAGTGTTTCACCGCTGTTCAAATGCACTTTGGATTGCATCATTTATATGGATAAATGTTTTCCATCTGAAAGGACTAAATATTAAATGAAACAAATGACAATAAAATGCAAAGTAATCTCTTCAGTAATCAAAATATTTTTGAATGTAACTATTCTAATTACCAATGATTTAAATTGTAACTGTAGCGGAATATAGTTAATTATATTTTGTATTTTAAATACATAATCCCGTTACATGTATTCCGTTACTCCCCAACCTTGAATAAGAATGTAATGTAAATCAAATTACTGTGACTAAATTTACCAGTCTGTTACATGTTTTAGATTTGTAATAATTGGTTAGGATAGATATTTAGCAGTGATATTTAGCAGTGGGGTTGGGTTTGGGCAGGGTCAGCCAGTCCAAAAGGCAATATAGGCAGCCGTCTAGGGCCCGATGTATTGAGGGGGTCCCACGAGGAGATTCTTTCATTATTTTAAATAATTTTTATATGATTGTTATACTATAACTACCATTGCAAAATCATATTTAGAACTCCATATACTGTGAGAGAGCAGTGAAACACAGAATAACTACTTTTCCTGTAGTCATTAGATTGCTCCTTGACTCACGACTGACCAGTCCTGACCACTACCAATACATTTTTAGTCTTGCAGATGAGCACGGACCTCATCATTTAACACACAAATCACAAAGATGGTGACAAACAAAAACAACACAGAAAAAAATTAGCTCTCAAAAATAACCACATGACAAATAACGTCCTTGTTACTTTCATAACCTCCATTCCCTGATGGAGGGAACGAGACGTTGTGTTGATGTAGTGACACTAGGTGTCACTCTTGGGAGCCCCAAACACCTCTGCTTTTTGAAAAAAGGCCACTGGGAATTGAAGAGTGGAATTTGCATGCCACTCCCCCGGACATATGGGTATAAAAGGAGCTGGTATGCAACCACTCATTCAGGTTTTGTGCGGAGGAGCCGAGACAAGGTCCCGGCCATTTCAGCGGGTAGTTCAGTGTTGTGGCAAGAGGAACACAACGTCTCATTCCCTCCATCAGGGAACGGAGGTTACAAAAGTAACCAGGACATTTCCTATCTGTCACTCACTCGACGTAGTGTCGATGTGTTACGTGGACTGGTGGTGCGAGGCGGGCAGACCGCTGCGTGCCTCATAGTCAGCACACCAGGCCGTCACGTAACCTACCCCAACACTCTTATGAGCGTCGAACGGTCCTTCGGGAACATGTCGACTGCACAAAAAAATAAGGACAGGCTAGCCCAGCCGTGGCCTCTTTTCCTCTTTTTTCTCCCCAAAAGGAGTGGAATTTGTTAACTGAATGGGGGCCATAAATGTCTATGTTGGGGTGGGTGTCACTCCCAAGGGGAAGACACCGCAGAGACCACACCCTGCCCAGAGAAAGTGGAAATACGTCACATGGTCTTACAGAGTCTTGTCGGAAGTATGTCATGTGGAGAAGTCCCATGGTAGGTCCTACCCGAGGGGGGAGGAGTTTGTACAAACATGGTGACCAGGGGCAGAGGGGCCTCTGCCCAAGGAAGATGCAGATTACCGACAGGGAAACGATTTAGTGGAAGTTATCACATGGGGTCACCTACGGGGAACCACTACATGTGGAGCACCTACCTCAGTACAGGGCCTAATTAGTACATGTACTGGGCCGGCAGCGAGTTTCTCTGCAAACTCGTCTGCCACAGGGCTAAGGAAGAAAGCCATCCAGAGATCACAACTTGTGAACATGACTGGGAGTCAAAAGCGCACGTCTTCACCTCATGGGAGGGGAAAGGTGCTATGCGCAAGCGGTACACCTGGCCAGCTGTCCCTGAACTTATCTGTTCGGACCCGATAACACACGGGACAAAACCGGCTCATCCCGGAGATTATAGAACCTTGCAAAGGTGTTGGGTGTTGCCCAGCCCGCTGCTCTGCAGATGTCTGCCAAAGAGGCGCCACTGGTCATGTCCCAGGAGGCCGCTACACTCCTAGTAGTTCCTAGGACTCACCTTTCGCTCTGCTTCAGAGGAAGATAACTTACCTGTGTGTTAACTTACCTGTGTATCAACAATCTGCTCTGGATGTGCAAGATAAGTGACCTTGAGAACCCCGAGTTTGCAGTATACCTACTTACCTGTGTGTAACTTACCTGTGTATCAACGATCTGCTCTGGATGTGCAAAATAAGTGACTTGAAAACCCTGAATGTGCATTATGCCTTTAAATTCTGACCTGCTCCTCAGTTTATGGATGCTGAGAGTCTGAAACCCAGTTGAAGTTTATATTTCCTGTTTTTACAAGGATTGGATTAGCAATACAGATCTGTGGATACTAGTGGTGATCAGTTGATCGCCTTCTGCCTATGTTTTCTGGTTTTATGAAAGGCTGTGTTATTAAGACTGTTTACTTGCCTGAATACTCACCTCACGCTACTTACCCGTTTCCTCTGTGTTCTGATCAATAAACTCCCGCACCAGAGTTCACCTCTGTTGGTTCCTGTGTTGGTGTGTCATTAAAATAGGAAAGCAGTCTGAATCGGTTCACGATTCAATCTGAATGCCTCAAAGCTTGCGTGCGCGCTGCTGAATAATTTGTGCATGCTCTCACTTGCCAATAAGCTCACGGAATATTTTATAACATGGAAAATAGAGATAACACTGGTTGCAGTGGATCTACAATCAATGGAAACCAAACCTGCAAATGCGTCCTATCGTTTGCCAGTGATGAAGATGGTCTTTAAAAAGTTCAACAAGTTTGCAGCTTGTGAACGACATCTGCAGGTAAATACATTTTCCAACCAAAAGAGTATCAAAACACGTATTAACATACACTAAAATACATAAAAATTACCATGGCATTACCATGTTACTTTGTACCATTTCCTGGATGCACTAATGTTAAAGGTGCTATATGTAAGATTGACAACAAGCGTTTAAAATGGGTATTGCAGTCCACATTTAAAATATTGGAGAATTGCCTGCCCCGCCCTAGACTCGAAGCTCATGCGGGTTGCCAGAATGTTGACATGCAAATTAGCCAACTCAGCATCCGTTTTAAAGGAAGTCTCCATCTTCCAAAGGCATCTCCAATATTTGTCCTCGTTTTACTACGCCTCTGGTCATGGTGGTTTTTAGACGGATGGTGAGGCTTTTTAGGTCGGGTGGAATCTGTTATCTCTGATCCAGTTAATTTGCTGGCTTCCAAGGCTGCAGCACGCAGTGTTGTTTGCCTGCAAACTTGTTCAAATCTGGCAATCCGGCGGTGTCTAAATACTATTGGTGAGTGGGCAGTGGGCAGGATCACACAGGCCAAAACATAACTAGAAATTCCAGCCCCCGAATGGAAACTTCAAAGTAGAATATATTGGCTGTAACATTGTTATCGGAGCGAAACACACACACAAAATTTGGCCTCTGATGATATATCCTGTAATTCGGTGTCTAGCTGATGTATTTCTGTATTGTATAGATTAATATATAGATGAATAGTATACTGCATGTACACAGTTTTTATACAGGAATGTGCAAATGAAATTACGTTTAAATGTGTCACACCTGGCTCAAAGATGTGACATTAAAGGGAGACGACACGGCAAAATTAACTCAAAAATAATTACAACAAGGATAAATGAAACCACATAATCAAAAATATCCATAACCAATAATGTTAGTCAGTAATGACTCAAACAAATACATAAATGAAAAACAAATGTTCTCAGAAACTGGAGCATGGGTCTGGCAAACTGACTAAGCAGCAGCTTAGTGGCGGCCTCACGTCACAACTGCACGTTGCTTAAATAAGGTGCCATGAAGAGATTCAGGTGCACTCAATTCACGCCCCAATCACCAATCAGACCTACAAACGACAAAAAGAAGAAACAACCAAAACCACAACAACTGTCATAACACACCCCCCCCCTCTTAAAAAAAAAAAAAAAAAAAAAAAAAAAAAGTACATATAACCACCTCATCACTCCACCACAGGGCACGTGATAAGGTGTCAGCTAACACATTATCAGCCCCTTTAATGTGTTCAATCACCAAATTATAAGGCTGCAAGAAAAGTATCCATCTCATTAACCGTTGGCTTGGACTCTGCAATGAATGGAGGAATGTCAAAGGATTATAATCAGAATAAATGACAACTAGAGACCCTCCTCCCATGTAAACATCAAAATGTTGAAGGGCCCAAATCAAGGCAAGTGTCTCTTTCTCGATAACTGAATTTCTGATAAGAGTTAACTTTGTGAGAAATAGCTAACTGGATGGTCTATCCCAACTAAATGGGTCTGAAGAACTGCTCCCACTCCGATTTGACTTGCGTCAGCCTGAATTTTGAACGGACGCTCACTTTGTGGAGCTGCTAACACAGGGGCAGCAGACAGCAACAATTTCATATTCTCAAATGCTCGTTGACATTGTGAGGACCACTCAAACTTAACAGAGCTCTTTAACAGATTAAAGGACCAGCAACAGATGAAAAATTAGGGCAAAAACTACGATAGTAGCCAGCCATTCCAATAAATCTCATCAGCTCCTTCTTAGTACAGGAAGTAGGGAAACTTTCCATTGCGAGCACTTTAGCCCGCAAAGGACGCACTCAACCCTGACCCACTTCCTTTCCCAAATAGGAGACCGTTGCTCAAGCAAACTCACATTTGGACAGGTTTACAGTCAACCTAGCCTCCACTAGACATTGGAACAAGGTTTGGAGACGGTTCACATGCTGGTCCCAACCGTCACTATAGACGATAACATCGTCCAAATAAACGGCACAGCCCTCCAAGCCTGAAACTACACGGTTCATTAACCTCTGAAAGGTCGCTGGAGCGTTTCGCAACCCGACACTCATAACAGAATTGGAGTATAACCCGAGGGAGTAATAAAAGCGGTTATTTCCTGTGCCCGAGATGTCAAAGGCACCTGCCAGTAACCCTTCAATAAGTCAAGTTTACTGTATCTCACAGAGCCCACTTGGTCCACACAGTCCTCCATCCTAGGAAGTGGAAAAGCATCAGGTTTTGTTATTTTATTAATTTTCCTATAATCCGTACAAAACCGAAATGTTCCATCTGGTTTACCCACTAGTAGACACGGTGATGCCCAACTAGAATATGAAGGCTCTGCAATGTCATTCTCCAACATATTGAACCTCAGACTCTAATTTTTTTACATTTTTCAGAAGGAACACGATAAAACTGCTGGCGTATAGGTAGAGCAGAGCATCAACACATCTACATCATGCTCTATTAAATGGGTTCGTGAGGGAACATCCCCGAACAATGACAAAAAAAAACAAACAAAAAAAAAACAAAACACTGTGACAGCTTGGCCTGCTGCGAAACGGATAAATGAGATAAGACTCCCCAGTTCTTTCAGGGTTCCTGAATTTTTTAACCAGGGTTGCAATACAGCATCATCAGGGACCTTAACGCTTTCCGTATCTACTACAGAAGGTTGAACAAACCCACCAAACACCGAACTGGCCATAATGGCTGGTTTAACAGTAATTTGATTACAATCGTGGAAAAAGTAGGATTTCAACAGATTCACATGACAAACTTGATTAGATTTTTTCCTGTCTGGAGTTGAAATTTCATAATTAAGATCAGATAACGATCGCACAACAGTGTAAGGCCCCACAAATTTTGCACAAAATGGAGAGACAGGTAGAGACAATAAGGCCAAGACCTGATCGCCAACCTAAATACACGCTGCTCAGACTGGTGATCGAAAAGCCTTTTCATCTTTATTTGAGCTTTTCCCAAATTTTCTCGTGCTGTTTAACCGGCTAAAAATAACAGTCTTCGAAAACCATTCACATACTCCAGCAAACTGTTTGGTGGTTCTTTTTTCTTTAAATGATCATGTAAAACAGCAAGTGGACCACGTACCTTATGTCCAAAAACTAATTCGTTTGGACTAAACCCCAAACTAGACTGCGTAACTGACAAAAGCCATGGAACTCCTTCCTCCCAGTCTCGGTTCAATTCAATGCAATACACACGCAAAAGAGCCTTTAGCGTTTGATGAAACCACTCCAGCACGCCCTGACTCTGTGGATGGTACGTGCTGGACTGTTGATGTCGAATTCCCAGTTGCCTTAATACCTCCGCAAACATTTTCTACGTAAAATTCGTGGAAATGAATTGAGACATGGCTTTAACTACAGATCAAGTAGTGATTTTACGCATCACATAAGCCGCTTGATAACACATTCTGACACATAAGTCAACAAATATTTATTTCCCGACTTCGAGGGAGGTAATGGAACGACACAATCTATTAAAAGATGCTCAAACGGTTGATCCACAGGAGGTATTGGGCACAGCGGAGCCTGTTTCAGGGGCTGATTAGGTTTCCCAGTCAATTGACAGGTTTGACATTTAATAAACCGTGATATATCTTTCTGCAATAACAGCCAATAAAAATGCCGCAAAATTCTGTCATATGTTTTCTTCAGCCCTAAATGACGTGCTATATCGAAGTGGGCCAACGGCGATAAATTTGTCCAGCACAACAACCTGGACAATGGACTCCCCACCGCAGTCTTTGCTCTGAGCAAGCCACTTACGCAACAGTACCCCATCATCAATAAAGTATCCACTTGCAGCACTCTCCTCATCTTCTGGTGGAAGAACCACAGCAAACAAAGGCTTCAGCCCAAGATCATCCTTCTGAGCAACCATAAGATCTATCTGAGAAATAGAAAAATGTAGACAACAGGAGAGACAATCCAAGAGCGACCAACTTGACCGGCCTGCTGATCTCATGCAAGTTAGTATCACAATCAGGTAATATTTTAGTCTTTGAGCGCGTCACAACACAAGATGCATCCTCAACCATATCATCAATAACTGGATCAGGAAGTGGCGATGGAGTAACAATAGGTGAGGGGGACAATTCCGGCCACACACTCTCACCAGCTAAATTGTTTCCCAAAAACATCTCCACCCCCTATACCGGCAATGAGGGTCGCACTCCCATAATCACCTCCCCATTTAATAATGGGGACTGCAAAATAATTTTATGCAGAGGAACAGATAGCGTTTGAAGCATAATTCCCAGAATCAAAACATTCTTACCAACATTTGAATCTGTAGAAAATGGGAGTACGGATTCCAGAATAAATGACTCCGATGCACCAGTATCTCTCAATTTTAACAGGAACTCTCACACTTGCTCTCGACAGAGAAACGAGTCCTTCAGAAATAAACGGTGCATATCCTATTGTTTGTTCAATTATGGAACAATTTATTTTTACTGCCGACATATTCTCTGTACATTGTACCATCTGTGTGCAACTAGTCAATAATACAGGCGCAGAAATATTTACAGATCTTTTTTTTTAACATATCCCCATTTACCTTTAAGGACAGAGCATTCATTCTTCAAAACAATACCAACACATGGAGTCAGTTATTACCCTTTGGGAAAATAATCCTCGATCACTTCTTTGCTGATAATTTCTGTTTCCGCAACCGCCATAAACAAATCGATCCTTATGCGTCAAAACGAAATCATCTGCCAATGATGCGGCATCGGCTGCAGTACGAGGTTTATTCTCATTAATATATACAGCAATATGATCAGGAACAATGTTTTTTAACTGTTCAATAATCATCGTTTCATGCAACTCGCTAACAGACTGTACCTTAGATGTCGCACACCGATCAAAATGGTTTGTCAATTCTCTAGTAACCTCGACATGTTTGTCTCTCACCCTTTTTCCAGGTCTGAAAACGTTGGCGATAAGCTTCTGGAATTAATTCAAAAGCTTTAAGGACCGCAGATTTTACGTTACCATAATTTCTTCTTTCCTCTACTGAAAGAACATTATATGCCTCCTGGGCTTTCCCCACTAAGACAGACTGAAGCATCACTGTACGGTCAGCATCAGGCCACCCCCGTTCATCAGCTATGCTTTCAAACAATGAGAAGAACACATCAGGATCCCTCTCATTTAACGCAGGCAGATATTTTAAATTATTAATAAAATCAAACAAACCCTGACCTCTCCTGTCGTGATGGAGAGACAATCAACCTTTCAAACTTTAACTGAATTCATGATTTTGTTGTTCTACCACCAATTTTTGTTCGTGTTTCATTTTATCAAACTCAATTTCTCAAAACTCTTCTATTTCAATCTCACGCTCTCACATTTCCTTCTCGTGAAACTGTTGCATTCTCATAAGCTCTTTCTGCTGCTCAAACGAAAACCCCAGAAATGAAACAGGAGGAGTTTGAGCCGCAGAACTAACCCCAGCTATAATTACTGGTTTTGATGTACTAGGCAAAATTTTGAGATCACTTAATTTTCATCTTATTCCCTATCTAAGCTCATCCTTTCTTAGTCGTTTGTCTATACCACTCAATTCATACCATTCTACAATTTCCCACAGAAGTTTTTTTAGAACAAAGATTTAACAACTCCTCCGAAGGAGCGTTATCAAATTCTTCAACAAATGTCATAATTCAATAATCCGACATTTATTCCAAATAACAAAAAACGGTTTAAAAAAAAAAAACACAAGGTAATTCTTACGGTCAAAACTGTGCACACATTTTCTGTCTCCCCACCTAATCCTAACAACACCTTCTAATTAACTCCTTCCTAGTCTTCATGCGCTCCCGAGAGTCAAGCCCCTTGAAGCACCCAAATACCGATGGCGTGGAACTGAACAAACAGTTCAAAACACCACCACGGCAGTGCACTCAACCCAGGAGACACACAAAAACAACAAACTAAAACAAAAAAAACAACGCAAAGAGTTGCTACAACCTGACTGGGAAGTACTTACAATAAACACAATTTAAACCACAAGAACTCACCTTCTCAAAGCTGATGACGAACACAGATCGGTGCTCCAGTCAAAAACTCTTTACAAGTAATAAATGAACTAATTCAATGATATTTACTGACGAACCAAAATAAAATTAGACGAACCCCCATATGTCACACCTGGCTCAAAGATGTGACATTAAAGGGAGATGACACGGCAAAATTAACTCAAAAATTATTTATTACAACAAGGATAAATGAAACCACATAATCAAAAATATCCGTAACCAATAATGTTAGTCAGTAATGACTCCAAAACAAATAAATAAATGAAAAACAAATGTTCTCAGAAACTGGAGCATGGGTCTGGCAAACTGATTAAGCAACAGCTTAGTGGCGGCCTCACGTCACAACTGCACGTTGCTTAAATAAGGTGCCATGAAGAGATTCAGGTGCGCTCAATTCACGCCCCAATCACCAATCAGACCTACAAATGACAAGAAGAAGAACAACCAAAGTAGTAGAGGTAGTAGTCTAAATCTGAAAAATAAAATGTAAAAATAGTGATTTTTTATTTTGAACACGTGTTTGTAGAGGTAGTAGTATAAATATGAAAAATAAAATGTAAAAATAGTTACTTTAAATGTTGAACACATGGGTTTGTATAAGTAGCATGTCTAAATATGAATGTAATTTTTTTTGCATGCACATACCGGTACAGATTGCACCATACTGTATACTTGTATACTGTATTGCACTAAACTGTAATATACTATACTAAGGTTTTGATAAACATCATGTGAATAAGTGTTTTAGATACTTTGTCTGTGACGGTATGCTCTGTGCATCTGCGGTTGAAAAAATATGAACTAGCTTAAATGTTGCAAGCTACTTTTGGTATGTAGCTTGTAGTCTAACTTGCAGTGTAGCTTTTATCTTAGCTTAACTAATTTTTCTGTTGGGTAGTTTGTAGCTTAGCTTGCTAAATTTTTTGAGTAGCTTGCTCAACACTGACAACAAGGCATGATTTTCTATAAAGCTGTTTTGAAACTATGTGTATTGTGAAAAGTGCTATACAAATATAAATGACTAGAGTGTATATTAGTTTTTCTCAATCAAACAAAATAAATGCAGTGCTGTTGTTTAAGTTACTTAGAGCTCTGCTTTTTGTTGCCAATGTCAGACACTTTTGTGGCATTTATGATTTAAAAGACATTTATTTTGAATCCTTGAATAAGTTTGAGCGAAACATTTGTGGGTGCTCGTATTGTATCGTATCGTGAGGCCATGTATCGTATCGTATTGTTTCGTGAATTTTGTATATCGTTACAGGCCTAGTGTGTGTGTGTGTGTGTGTGTGTGTGTGTGTGTGTGTGTGTGTGTGTATATATATATATATATACTGTATATATTTATATACACAGTATACACAGTATATACAGTTGTGCTCAAACGTTTGCATACCTTTGGAGATGTACCATTTTTAAAGAAAACATGAGTGAGCAGGCAACACACATTTCTTTTATTTCTTATGGGATTCAAATTCAACTGTAGGTTATAACAGAATGGTCCAATCATAAAACAAAACATGGCAACAAAGAAAAAAATGAAATGACCCCTGTTCAAAAGTCTGCACTTAATACTGTGTATTGCCCCCTTTAGCATCAATAACAGCATGCAGTCTTTTGTAATAGTTGTCTATAGGCCCCAGATTCTTGCAGGTGGTATAGCTGCCCATTCATCTTGGCAAAATGCCTCCAGGTCATGCAAAGTCTTTGGTCGTCTTGCATGAACCACACGTTTGAGATCTCCCCAGAGTGGCTCGATGATATTAAGGTCAAGAGACTGTGATGGCCAGTCCAGAACCTTCAACTTTTTCTGCTGTAACCACTGGAGGGTCAACTTGGCCTTGTGCTTAGGGTCATTGTCGTGCTGGAAAGTCCAAGAGCGTCTCATGTGCAGCTTTCGTGCAGAAGAATGCCAATTGTCTGCCAGTATTTTCTGATAACATGCATTCATCTTGCCATCAATATTCACAAGATTCCCTGTGCCTTTAGATCTCACCCCCCATCCCCCCCCCCAAACTTTAGAGAGCCAGCAAGAATGTTCATAAATTTGTGTGTAAATGACCGAAATGGTTTTTTTAATGGCCGATATCCAGAGAGCAGGGTGACCGATAGGCCGATACAATGCTGATATATCACATCATTTAATATAGTAAACAACAAAAACATCAAATTGCTAAAAAATAAAAAATAATAAACTCTTATTTAGCACTATATTTACTCAATTTCACACAAAACTTTAACTTTGTAAAAAAGAATTTAAACAAAATAATATTGTATTTTAAAGAGTAGATAGCAGTTTCTTCTGATTTCTGTTTAGTCTTCAAATTTTAATAATGACTTTGCCCATAAAGAAATTGTTAATATATTAGGAAGAAGGAAATAACAGTAGACACTGTAGTCCAGCAACCATGAATGGCATGTCCACATTAGCAATCACATTTTCTCAAAAAATACAGAATCAAACCAATTATACATACATTGCACAGTGAATAAGACATTTGCTTATAGCACACGTGAAGCACTTTTACTTTGAAGTTGCACTCACATGCAGTTGCGGATCTAGTGAGAGAAGCAATCTCCTGACAGTTTAAATGGCCTGAATTGCCTGCTTGGATTGTCACAGAGTGACCGTCATGATTTGTGAATCAGAGGAACTTTTGATCCTGATCCTGAAGTTTTGATTCTGGCTGATAGAATACGCGCTTCAGAGGAAGATATTAGATGAGCTCTCGACAGGAAGAAAACGCTGGATTTTTGTGAGGTTTGTGAATTACATCTGTTTAAATGTGACATCTGCATATTTGCAGACAGTATATAATAGACGTTACATTGATATTTGCCTTTTATGATTAGAAAAAGTTAAAAGTGACAGGGAACTGCTGAGGAGAGGCTAATAGAATACGTGTTTTAGAGGTAAATAAATGAGCGCTTCACAGGACGCTGGATCTGCTGAAGTTGTGTGAGGTTGGTTTATTACATCTGTTTAAATGAGATATGTGCATATTTGCAGACGTATATGATATTATTTTTTTATATTTGCCTTTTTATCATTAGACAAGACAGTTAAAGGTTACAGGAAACTGTTGAGGAGAGAGAGGGAGAATGAAACAGGTGAGCACTTTAACATTATAAGCACCGTTTAAATGAGACTGTGTTGCACACCGGTCTATTATTGTAGTAACATTATGGCACGTAACAACAAAATGAACTGTGACTGGTCGTTTACATCTCTCAGTCGCTTCACATGCAAGCAGCCGATTATCAGCGCCCTCAAGAAACAAATCGGCCAAATGGGAAAATATATGGACCAATGCGATAATTAAAAAATTCTGAATATCGGCCAATTTATCGTCCTTGGTGATATATCGGTCGACCACTAGTGTAAACTGGAGCCCGACCTATATGGGATTTTTGAGACCGATACTGATTTTAGAGGGAGGAAATTCGCCAATTACCGATATGGTGGCCGATATAGATAATTATTTAGCTGGAATGAAAACAGACCTTTTCTATGTGGATTTTGCACCAATATGACTATGCAAAAGTACTTAGAAGGCTGCTTTCTTAAATATTTTTTTGACATTATTTGACATTATTATTATACATTGTCAACAAATTCTAGAAATGAATACTGAGAAAATAAAGAATAAATAAAAATACAAGAAATAGCTAAATAAACATCAGTACTGTATGTTCAGTATCACTCAGTTGCTGACCATTTAAATAAATAATAAATTAAAGTTATAGCTAAATAAAAATCAGTACTGTATGTTTAGTATCAGTCAATGGCTGACCATTTAAATAAAGAATAAATTCAAATAAAATAAATAGCTAAATAAACATCAGTACTCTTTAGTATCAGTCAATTGCTGACCATTTAAATACAGAATAAATAAAAATAAAATAAATGGCTAAATAAACATTAGTAGTACTGTTTAGTATCAGTCAAATGCTGACTATTTTAATACTGCCAGTCAATTAGGGGCAGGTTGTAAAACAAGAAGCATTTACACCTGCCGAGTCAAGAGATAAACAGCAGCAACGGTGTTACACCGTATTCTGCTATACAAGTTCAGGGGAAATTTTCAACTGTGGAAAACCAGACTTTTAAATTGTTCAGTTGAAGGGAGTACCAAACTGCGAATCCTGAACTAAACAGTTTGGTGAATACGTTTACACATTAGCTTCCACTCAGCTGACACGCAATGAAAGTAGCTATGTGGTTAGCTAGTTAGCTATAAGCTCGTTGTCATGAAGAGTAAAATATGGACGTTGTTTATTTACTTTCCAGCATTGCGTCTCAACAACTAGGTAACAACGTAGCGTGAAATCAACACTCAACAGATGCAATCCACCACTGCACCGTTATCTGCTGAGCTGCAAAAATATGCTCTGATGTTCACCTTTCAATCTGCTATGTTACTGACTGCACTGACAAACTATAGCTGGCTGACATAGCAAACAGATATGATAAATATGAGTGACATGGTTGTCAGGGACAGGATTAACATTATATTAGCTATAATTAAAAGGCAAAATGATGGGGTCATAGTTTATTAACTTTCCAGTATGTATTTCACAAACTAGTTAGCAACTTACCTCCGCACTATCTACAGAACCACGTTCAGCTCAGTTCTGTAAACAATGGAGTCGGAGTGCGCTCTGCTGGACAAATTATGACACCAATTCTAAATCACCCCAAGCATGATCTGCATTATATGTTCTGAAAAAAAAAGTTTTCACATCTGCGCATATCGGAAAACATATACGCTGATACCGATATATCTGTGAAAGGCTAATATCGGCCGATAATATTGGCTGACCGATAAATCGGTCGGGCACTAGTGTAAACTCACAATTGGCACCAGTTGGTGCTTTCTATCTGTTTGATACATTCCTCAGCTCAAATTCACATTTATTGACCCCATCAGCCAGAAAGCATGAGTTTAGCCAACTGATCACTTAACCATGAAATTAAACTGGAAAAT